>NC_051072.1:45475453-46075453 GCF_004664715.2 Peromyscus leucopus
CTTGTTCATTAACTGGTCTGTGTTATTCCAGGGAATGTGCTGGGTTTTAAGGCTATAGAGGCCAGGTAGAAGGTCCATAGTCCTTTATCTCCTCATACAGCTCTCCTCACTTTAATTTCTACTGATTTGGGGACTGGAGTACCCATTCTTTGTGCTGAATCCGCACAATCTGGGAGCCTTTGCCCAAGATTTAAAGGTGGAGCTTGTGGTCCTGGTTTAAGCCAATCAATCCTTGGATCATCCCATGATCACAATGATTGGTCGGAGAGACATCAGGTAAACCTAGCCTGCTCCAGTCAGAATGAATCTCAGATTCTAAGACTGCCTTTGGAAAGGGAGCATTGCTCTTTGCTCAACCTGAAAGGCTCAGAGCCTTGGTACACCGAACCACTCAAGAGAACTGAGATCATGCAGGGTTACTGTGGGCTTTAAGCTTTCAGTATGGCAGGAGGCACAGTCCAGAGAGGATGAGAAACAACTGCAGTGAATCATTCAAGCCCAGATCTAATTGTTGCTGAAGCTAGCCCTGTACTCCTAGCCTTTTTTTCTTTTCTTTTTCTCTTCTTTCTTTTTTATAGTTCAGAGTAAATTATTCAGTGAACCTAAGCAGAAAAAAAGAGGCTGACCTGAACCTTTCTTCCATCGTAAATACTTTAGTATCAAGAAAACTGAGACTAATGGAAAGAGAGCCAAAGGAAGAAAGGATGTAGCAGTATTTGTCAGGCAAAGATCTATATCATCTTTCCTTTCTATATACTTTTGTCTCCAGAAGGATCTGACCCACTGGGCAAAAGTGAAAGAAAACGTGGGTTCCCAGTGCAGCTCCAGTGAGTTCATTTCCTGTGTGCCTCTGTTGTCCAATCAGGTACACACAACCCTGAAGTAAGCCTGACGGATATAAGATGTATAGAAGCAATCAGACACTGGGATCACAGTGGGAAGATACAGAATAGGTCAGAAAATCCTAGTTTGCTCCAAATGCTTGATTTTTTTCCACAGAAGCCAGAGATGTCAGAGTTCTGGAAAGAACAGTGTGAACGAGAAGAGCAGCGAGCCTGCTGACTGGAAGCAGCCTGTTGAGAGCTGAAGGTACTGACTCTGGGATGCCATTTGAGAGCCACAAAAAAAAAGCCTCTTCCTGTGATATCGCGGCAGGAACTTTGGCATGTTTTAGATAACAGAAAAACGAACTATCCAATAGCACAGTATGCATGTTCTTGAGATAGGGTCTCATGTAGCCCGGGATGGCTTTGAACTCCTTGTGTAGTTGAGGATGATGTTGAATTCCCGGTCCTTTCTGCCCTGTGGGGGTTACAGGTGTGTACCACCATGCTTGATTTATACAGTGCTGAGGATCATAGGGTCTCATGCATGTTAGGCAAGCAATCCACTATCTGAATGACAGCCTCATCCCAAGCTGGCCTCTAACTCATCCTCCTCCTGCCTTATCCTCTTCGATATTAGCCTACTGGTGTGCATCACCACACCCAGCTCCAAAGCAACCTTAAAGGAAGCTTGGTAACTGGAAGTTTTGTCATAGAGCTTCAAATGCTGCTAGATCTTCTACATGATGACAGCCACTGCATCCTTATGTGTGTATTTGGATGTTATCATCATCATCTTGACCCTAGTGAAAATGTCCTCTTGGCATTTGACTTCTGTTATGTCCTCCCATTCTTCAGAGGGTGGAAAGCTCAGAGTATTTGCTGACCTCTCTTTTAGCTAAATTTCCTGTTGAGAGTTAGGCTTCTCCAACTGGATGCACCAAATGAAGTTTGAAAAGTAAATGTAGCTGGGTGGTGGTGGCGCACACCTTTAATCTCAGCACTTGGGAGTCAGAGCTAGGTGGATCTCTGTGAGTTCGAGGCCAGCCTGGGCTACCAAGTGAGTTCCAGGAAAGGCGCAAAGCTACACAGAGAAACCCTGTCTTAAAACAACAAACAAACAAACAAAAAACAAACAAACAAACAACAACAAAAAAGTAAACGTGGGATATTGTTTCTGCAGTGTTTTGCAGGCAAACATACTTGTGAACACATGATATGTTTTTTGTTTTTTGTTTTTCTGCAAGAGAATTGCAGTGACTAGTCTCTGGCTTTTTGGGTATCAAAGGTGGGCCGTGGAGCATCTCCTCTTACCAGGGCATATCTAGCAGGTATGGGTGTGACTTCAGAGCCTCTGGTTGCAACAGCAATCATATCCTCCTTCCCTGGGTCCTGCCAGGATGACATTGAGAAGCCAGCACCTCCAGGGAACCATGGGAGTCTCTGCTTTCCTGCTGAGGCCACAGTTTCCCCTGAGGCTGCTGAGTTCTCTAACCCAGCCCATTGCCTTACTGCTGCTCTCTTAACAGTCAGCAACTGCTCCCAGCATGACTTTCTAAGTCTGGTCTTTCTTGTTTTCTGTCACTGAACCCTGACTGAGGCAATCACCATGACCAGAAGGTACTTGGAAGAACACTTGCAGCTTTGAGTACTAAATAAAAGAAAATAGAACTCCACTTCCTTCCCTCATGGAGCTCATACTCCATGACAAGAATACACAGATGTAAATCAGCTGATGGCCAGGAAAGGTGAACCACATATTGATCAAGGAAACAGAGATTAGGAGGAATGGGGAGAGAGCATAGAAGTGACTAGGATTGGTAACCAAACTTAAAGAGAGTGAGGGGTTTTTTTCTTATAGTAAAACACAAAGATTACCTCAAAACATACCCAAGACTAATATAAGATTAAACAATGTATGTTTTAGAGGAGAACAAAAGGAAAGTTCACAACATGGGATTTCATCATGATTTGTTGTTGTTGTTGTTGTTTTTTAAAAAGATTTGTTTATGTTATAATTGTGTGTGTACATGAGTACAGGTGCCTATGAGGATGTCAGGTGTCCTGGAGCTGGAGTTATGAGCTACTTGACATGGGAGAGTTCTGGTAACAAAACTAGGTTCTCTGCAAGAGCAATACATGCTCTTGACTACTAATCTTTCCAGCCCTGGTAATGATTTCTTGACATGATATTCAAAGCATGGCAGCAAAAGAAAACATAGATTAGCTGGACTTGATCAAATTAAAATCTTGGACATCAAAGGACACTAGCAAGACAGTGAAATGATAACCACAGAATGGAGAAAATATCTTTAAAAAAATGTGGGGGATATGGGGTTATTACGAAGAGCTACAGTTAGACAACCATATTTTCAAACTTGCACATAACCTGAATAATTCTTCTCCAAAGAAAACATATACATCTGGATGATGAACAAGCACCCAGAAAGTAGTCAACATCCCTAGCATGTTAGGGAATACAAATTTGGCTGAATGTGATCCTAGTGCATATCCATTAAGATGACTAAAAAGAAACAACAATAGTAATAATGATTGTTGGTGAGGATGAGATTCAAACACATGGGTATTATTGGTAGGAATGTATAATGGTGCGGCCCCTTTAAATGATACGGTAGTTACTAAAATAAATAGAAACTGCTGTATACACCAGCAACTCCACCTGGGTATACACAAGAGGAAATGTTAGCAAGACATAGCTATTTGTGCAATGTTCAGAGCAGCATTAGTCACAATAGCCAGAAGGTCTAAGAACCCAAATCTTCCCAAAAGAATGAATGGATAAACAAAATATAGACAAATAATGGAGTCATTTCATAACCAGTCTTGGGAGCAAAGTCTCACACACACATACACAATCTGAATGAACTTGGAAACTCGCTAAGCAAAACAAGACCACAAAAATGGATAAGAATCATAATGAGCTGTCTAGAGCAGTCAAACTCAGAAGCAGAAAGGTTTACTAGACGTGAGATTGTTTCATCTTATGGTAAGGTCTATTTTTAATTTGGGGGGAAATGCCACAGTGTTTCTCACAGGGTTGGAATGTTTCCGAGCCAGGTTCTCAGGACAGTTAAATTAATAGAAACAACAGGCAGAAAATGATTGCCAGGGTGGGGAGAGGGTGGTGTAATACAAGATGTGCAGCTTCAGCTCTCTGAGAAGCAGGCTCTGGAAGCCATTCATAGCTGAGTGTGCTTGTCTCAGGCGCCTTCCAAGGTCCCTTGTCCAGGCATAGGCTGCTTTCTCTGACCTTGTGACAAGATGAAAGGAAAGAGCAAAAAACACCCGGAGAGTAAAAACACCCGGCCCCTAAGAACCGCTCGAGGGAGAAGCTGTTTCCAACAGATGTTACTGTTATTTATCCTATAGCATTAAAAAAAAAAGTGCCTGCAACGAGAACAGGAAACGGGGAGCTGTTGATGGTGAGAACACTCTGCTCGGCCTGGAGCCCCTCGGTCAGAAACTGCAGCATCATCGTTTCTCTCGGCTACCCAGGCATTTCTGCGGACAGCGGAGTCCTGGTTGACAACAGTTGCTTCTGCTTGTTCTGTCAGTCAGGTTCCTCCAGTGGCCCCTGCTGGGTAGCACACACTCCGGATCTGATCACATCTTACTCCCTACCCGCTCTTTGCTCTTTTACTTTTGCTTACTACACAGTTAATAAACTCACTCATTTGAAACCGAGAGTATGGGTGGTACAATAGGTTGTTCTCCGTATGCATCGGTGGGGGTGTTTAGAGTTAAGTAGGGCACAGGGTTCGTTTGCAGAAGTTCTGGAGGAAGTTGGTGGCTATGGTTATACACCCACGGACATGTACTGACTGTTGAATTACTGTATACCTAATGGTAAAAAAAAATGGTCATTTTTATGTTACATACAGTTTTACCATGATTGAAAAAATGAGAAGGATCTAAAAGATGGATTTTCACCAGGCAACATTGAAAGAGGCCTAGCCTCACAGGATAGGAAGAAAGGAAGAGTTAAGAGACAGAAAACAAAATATAGCCGTGACAGTCCCAGGGAACTTGAAGAGTAGGTTTGTTAGTTGTGACTCACCCAACATGCAGTTTCACAGGAATAATACACATATACTTTATGTAGCATACTTTTTTTTTAAAAAAATGAGAAGTTATGATGCATCTGTCTAATATAAATGTTGTATGTCCCAATCAAGGCAGAATTTCATGTCCCCATGTATCCATATTCAATCTTAGACTCAACTCCTTGCAGGATATTGTTATACATTTATAATATTAGATAATGATGCATTTGAAAACCAGCATGTCCAGGTTAGCTTGTAATGGGCATACCATGTACTTTTATTGCCCTGCGTTTTTTCTGTGACCTCATAGTAAAAATCTGATTCAATTATGGGAGAAATCTGTTAGGGAGAAGTGCCAATGATGTTTTAAAAGGAGCTGTAAGCCAGGAATACTTTGATTGCAGAGTAATTAATTCCAAGGGAACCTCTCTGAGAGGAGATAGCTCATTTGGTCATGAGAGCTTTCGTAGTCATGAAGAAGAAAGGGGAGCACAGTTCTTTTATTAAATTGCATTGCATCAGGAAAAAGAACTAAAATATGATTGGTTGCAAATATAATGTGGGTGAAGGAGCATCTGGTTCAGGCGCAAATAATGCAGGCTCTCCAACATATGGCGCCAATTTGTGTTTCTGCCTCTGTGGTCCACCTTTGCAAACTGAGATGTCTTTGGCAAGATGGTCTGCTTCCGTCAGTGTGAAGCACATTGTACTGGGACAGGGAGGGTCTTCCTGACCTGTCTCTGAGAAGGAGGTGGACCATATTAGCGCAGGAACTTGTAGTATGTGTGTGTCTGCAATTTATTTACCGTCAGAGCTGTAAACGCTGGAATGAAACAGTGTTAAGTCCAGTGGGCTGGATTGGAAATTGGACTCCAAGTGTCCAGGCAGAAGCTCTTCAGAGGTTTAAGCTCTCGAGTGCTAATGTAAAATGAACAACTGGCTTCTCAAAGCACAAAAGATGGGATTTTGTTTTAGGTCTTCTGACTCTGAACAAAAGGGATTTGACTGTGTTTGACTTGAACAAAACCAGAGAAGACAAAACAGCCCATTACAGCTGCCTGCCACAAATGAGCCCGCCTTCCACCTTTTCTAAAAACAGTTGTGACGGTGTCTGCCTTCCTGTGGTGTGCCTGTGTCTGGGTGTTCTCAGCCCCTACTGCTGTCACACAGAGCTTGGCCATTGACCTCTGGGCTGCATTCCTGGCAGCCCACACAAGAAACTGAGAAAAACACATTTGGAGAGAGTACTGTAGCTGTCCACTCCAGGACACCAAGATGACAGAGAACAATGTTTTCCTTTGGTTTTAACATCTGCCCTCTCTTCAGGACACAGACTTTGATCCTTATAGCCCCAATTTTCTGAGGAAGGGGTTTTAAATCAGTGGTGTGAGCTACAGCGCTCCTTCTCGGCCGGATGCTGACAGGCGTTGGTACCTCAGCCCACAGCTGGCTGTGCATCGTTTTCAGGTTACATCCTTGCTGAGCATCCTTTGCCAGCAGCGTCCTTCTCCCTGTGCAAGAGTCTTCCATGAATCCCGGGGCGTCCAGGGTTGCATGTAAATCTTTACTAGCACTACAGCAGTCTGGGGGTCACTGCTAATGTTTAAGAGGAACAATGGCCTGTTGGTTTGTAAGCGCCGTTGCTAACACCTCTGGATGCTTCTGATGGTAGAATGCCAAAGCCGATCTCGGCGTTGGAGCCTTCCTTTATGTTCTGATCCAAGAAACATCGACAGTGGATTCGGCAGACAGTTCCTCACTTAGAAGTGACTTATGCCAGTGTGTTTCAGGAGGGTACGGCACAGTGTATCTAATTCTTCTATCTTTTTTCCATACTTGAAAATCTCATATCCACCCAGCTTTTAAATTATGAAGTTCATTCCACATACTGAAGGTACCTTCTATATGTTTGGTCATGAACTTAGCCTTTAATGGATGAGCCATCTCTCCAGCCTGAAGGTACCTTCTAAGGCCATAATGTCCATGAAAATTCAACAACTGATAATAAATGAAAATAGAAGCTTGGATTCATAAGCATTCCTGATTCAGGCATGTACCCAACCAATGAAATACAAATGGACAATGCTTCTATATCTATTTTTTGTATGTAATAAGCAGTTTCGTCCCCAAGAAGCTTCTCAAGAGTCCAACCAGGTAGACTGGGACAGAGATAATTGAGGACTATTATTCTTTGGACCTGGAGTGACCTACTGGGGATCCATGACATTGTAACATCACTCTTGCAATCATAGCATCTATGATTGCCTGCACAAGACACATGCATGATTAGACCTGCCCATATTTTTGAGTCCAGAAGCTGTAGGTTGATACTGGTAGCAAATGGTGAGGGGTTCATGAGGCTCTGCACCTCCTGAATATTTATAAGCATTTAATGATTGCTAGAGGACAGATAAATATTTTCTTTAGTGGTATAGCTACCTGTAAGAGCCCAGAACCCTGTAGTAATCTAAGTGAAATGTAGCAGGTCACATGAAGGAAGGAAGGATGGAAGGAAGAAAGAGAGGGAAGGAGGGAAAGAGGAAGGAAATGGACTGGGTGGGAAGAAAAAGAGACAGGAGCATGAGAGGTGGATATGATAAAAAACATGTATGTATAAAATGCCATAATGAAACTCCCCTGTATAACAAACATATTTCAATAAAAACAAATTTAAGCCAGGCGGTGGTGGAGCATGCCTTTAATCCCAGCACTCAGAAGGCAGAGCCAGGTGGATCTCTGTGAGTTCCAGGCCAGCCTGGTCTAGCGGAGTGAGATCCAGGACAGGCACCAAAACTACACAGAGAAACCCTGTCTCGAAAAACAAAAACAAAAAACAAAAACCCACAAAAAAAAACAAAAACAAACAAAAAAACAAATTTAAAGACAGCAGCAGGAGTTCTAAACTTTATATATCTGTAATGTTTCTGTCATTCTGAGTTGCCTTGTCTTTTGATACTAGTCTTTGAAATGCCAATGCTTTTAATTTAGTCCAATTTATAATGTTTTTCTATTTGTTTGTGATTTTGGTGCCATCTGTTTTTTTTTTTCAAGCATTGCCTCATCCAGAGAAATGAAGACTTACATCCATGCCTCTCTGAACGTTTTATAATTTCAGCTTTTACACTTGTGATACATGGTGTGGGGTAAGGGTCAACTGAATTCTTTCCCATGTGCTTATCCAGCTGTCCTAGCATCAACTGATGAAAAGATCACCCTTTCTCCAGTGAATAATCTTGGCATCCTTGTCAAAAAGAAACCTCTACATTTATGTGAGCTTATTGCTAGATTCTCAAGTCTGTCCTGTGGGTTTTATACGTCTATTTTCAAGTCAACATTTATTATTTTGATTATTATATAAATTTGTAGTAAGTTTTGAAAGGAAGAAGTAACTTGCTCCAATTCTTTTCTTCACATGCTTGTTTAAAATTCAAGATGGATAGAACCTTAAGTTCAGTGTTTAGTTAATAATTAATGGTTATTATTTTTAATGTCGGGAGCAAAACAAGCAACAGCCTTCCAGTCTTCCAGAGGAGTCTGTTTATGTCAGGATGTAACTTCAACAGCTAGGAAGACTGTGACCTACAGAGACTTAAGGCCAGCTAGAGGTTTAAAGGCCACTCGGGTCTGTCCTGAGAATCCATGCTTTGGGACAGCTACATACTCTCCCAGATTCCTAAAAGTATCTCAGAGCTTTGCAAAATACTCATTCTCGAGCAGATCCCATTCCAAGACTTTTCTCACAAGTATTTTGGTTTAGTCAATCATTCACATAAATATTAATTTTTATCTCAGGCAGCAAGGACTAAAACATTTGTCCATAAATATTTTTTGAGTCTTATCCTTGTATCAGCTTAAGTTTTAGGTCAATGAGGTAAAGACCAGCTTTCTAAGAAAGCCTTCCAGGAAGCCAGCAGACAGACACTAAGACCAGCTTGGACTGATGTCTGCTCCCCACTCTCCTCTTCGGGGAGGTATGGGGAATATGGCTGTTATTTCGAAGGGTATTTTGAGTTGTGGACTGGAAAGACTAGGGTATGTCAAGAAGCCATCGAGGTCACTGCCCTTTACGAGACAGCTCTGTTTCAGGAATAAACATCCCTGGGTTGGTTAAAGTTTATAGTTACCTTTCAATTTTTTTTTTTAAATTGTGAGTTTGATTGTTTTTGACTGTTATTTTCATTGCTGTTACAGAGTAGTCTTTTGGAGACCGCACCCACATTTTCCCTCAGCAATGAATCTTGAAAGGTACATGTTAATGAAAATTTTATAACTGGAATTTTATTGTTTCAAGAAATTAATGGTGATATATAACTCAGAAAAGAGAGAGAGAGAGAGAGAGAAGAGAGAGAGAGAGAGAGAGAGAACAAATCTATCACTTACCTTGAAAGCAGCAATGGTATTCCTGAATATTCAGGCATAGGAGATACACATTTCCTGAAGAACTCTCAACACTTACTTTTAAAGCACATTCTAAGGAGACTGTGACAGAGATACTTGGTATGCACTAAGGCAGGAAATATGTTATCATGCCCAGAGGTTTGACTTTTTAAAATAAAAAGACATTTTTCTCAATTAATATCTCATTCTTCTAAGTTCTCTTGCGTACATATAAAAAATTGTAACAATTGCTGCCAACATGTTGACTCCCTCAGTGAAGGAAGATTCTTGCAAGTACCTGATATCTGTATTATACCCTGGCATGGGTATTTCAGATAGAAAAGCAGCCAACCAAATGCAAATAGTGATTCCACTTCTTAAAAAACAAATTCAAGTTGCCGAGCGTGGTGGTGCACGCCTTTAATTCCAGCACTTGGGAGTCAGAGCCAGGAGGATCTCTGTGAGTTCCAGGCCAGCCTGGGCTACAGAGCCAGATCCAGGACAGGCACCAAAACTACACAGAGAATCCCTGTCTTGAAAAACCAAAAAAAACCAAGCAAATAAAAAACCAAATTCAAGTTATAGAAAGCTTTTAGGATGTCCTAAAAAGTTGAGTTGCACTAGACACCATTGACATGAACATGGCTTCATTTTGATTTTTTAGAAGTTATGTGTGGGGGTGTTTTGCTTGCATGTATGTCTGTGCACGGGATGCAGGTGGTGCCTGTGGGGGCCAGAAGAGGGCGTTGGACCCTTGGAACTGGAGCTATAGATGGCTGTGAGCCGTCGCGTGGGTGCAGGGAATCTAGCCTTGATCCTCTAGAAGAGTAGCCACTGTTCTCCACACCGAGCCACCTCTCCAGCCCAAGAATGTGGTTTTTAAATCCAGTTCAGAAGTTTAGCATTCCAGGTGAAATCTCCTGGCGATAAGAGAAGCACAAATTCTGGTAAGACCCGGCACTGAAGCTGTGGCAATGTTCTCACCAAGGGAGCGACTATGGAGCACAGCGTGTTGGCCGTTTGTGGGATATGTGCATACACCCAGCCAAAGCATTCATGCCCTACTAACCAAAGCAGAAGCGTTGCCATCCTTTACAGATACTCTGTGTCTAATTACACATACTTCTAATGCCAGCTGCTTGGGAGACTGAGGCAGGGGGATGGTGAGTCCAAGGCTAGTCCTGGCAAATCAGTAGTGAGTCCTTCTCAAAATAAAAAAATAAAAATAAAACAGAGAGCTGAGGGTATAGTTCAGTCGTGGAGTGCATGTCCGGCATGTGTGAGACCAGGCTTCAATCCCAGTGCCAAGTCAACGTGTTCACAGGTATTTTTATCTATGTACACAAGGAGAGAGGCACATGAGTGCTTTGGACAAAGCCAAGGTTGGACACACAAAGGTATTTGAACTTGGCTGTACGTGTTTTCTCTCACACACACTGAAACTCATACACGTAAGATTAACTAGAATTTTAGAAAAATCTGGGGCCCTTGGGGAACTACTATATAAATCTATTCGAGCGATATATTGCCTTACTTTTGTGAAATAGTCCTCTAAATTTTGATTTCATTAAAAAAAAGCTGATCATTTAATAATAAAATATTTGACATTTTGGTTTAGAAAATTGCCAAAAAAAACAATGTACTTCAAATAAAAGTAAAAAGAGAGCATTTGTGAAAGGGTGGAGTTCAAACATTTGTACATTGCACTTTACAGAGGTAGAAATGAGAAGACGTCTTCCACGTGGAAGGGTTTGCCCTGAGTGTCCCACGACCCTCAGCCCTGTACTGAACATGTTTCCAGCACGAAAGGCCACACAGCCTACTGAGAAAATCAACCCAAAGCACTAAAAAGTTTCACATTTAATAACCATAGATTCAATTTTGAAAATATTACTAAGTATTATGAAAGAACAAAGAATAATTATACCAAATACTCTGTGAACACATACTGGCCAGATAAACAGCAGATATTCTGTTAGAAACATATTAGACTAAAATACACATCAAGATCTACCAATATGACCCGGGAACTCTGATTCTGTTCTTTAATTTCAGATATTCAGTCTAAAGAATTTTTGAGAAACAATGTACCTATTTGTGGATATACTAATTTACATTTTCTAGGAAAATTAAATTTGAAAATAGATCGATGGATAGGTCCACTACTACCATGATTGTAATTTATTTATTTTTTTGATGGCTCTCACTGTATATAGCTGTATTTGCCTTAAACTCTTGACTTCCTACCTTCTGAGCACCGGGGACTACAGGCATATACCTCCACATCTGGCCTAGTCAACAGTGTGGGTATGTAATGATTGCACAATTGTAGTTACCTTTAGTGCTTCTTTTACTCTCAGGGTATCTTGGTTGATAATCTGTGTGACTCTGGTTGTATTTATTTATCTCGTAATCACAATACCTGAATTTCCTGGCATATCAGCACAGTATCTCTCCTACACATTGGACTATAATTGCTGTAAGGAAATGAAATGCTTTGAACCTGGGACCCCAAAGAGTAGAGGCATGGGGACAACAAACATTTCGGGATGACAATACATTGCCCTGAGTTTTTAGGCAGATGGACACGGGTAACAGCCTGAGCAGAGTCAAAGGCCCCAACTCGAGTGCCTACAGAAGGTCTAGCCCACCACCCTGCAAACCCTCCACAGCTTCAGGACTGCAGGCGGGCAGGGGTGCGGCGCTGCTGCAACAGGGCAGCAACTGAGCATCTGCGTGCCTCTTCCAGCCTGGACTCTGTGAAGAAGATAAAACCCCGGTAGAAAACGGTGCCAGCCAGGCCTCCCAGCAATCTCCGGGAGGGCGAGAAGCTGGTGCCACTGAAAGGGTATAGCGGAGACCGTTTCTCATTCTTTTTTTTTTTTTTGGTTTTTTCGAGACAGGGTTTCTCTGTGTAGCTTTGTGCCTTTCTGGAACTCGCTTTGGAGACCAGGCTGGCCTCGAACTCACAGAGATCCGCCTGGCTCTGCCTCCCGAATGCTGGAATAAAGGCGTGCGCCACCACGCCCGGCCCCGTTCCTTATTCTTTACAATCACACCTTAGTGTCCCAGAGCCCAAACCTCTCTCAGCACCCGAGAGGACCCTCCAGTGCCCTCGCAGCCACTTACAGAAAAACCAGAACTTAGAGCTCAGGTCCCTCCTCACCTCCTTTCTAGATGTCAGGGCTGTGTTTATTAAGTCTGCCGAGGCAGATGATTGTAGGATTCTTCCGTGGGGAGAGTGAAGACCTCCAGGAAAGACCTATATACATCCTGCCAGTGAAGCTCTCCTCTCGGCAAGACCCGGAGTTTTCCAGCAGCATTTGGGATCTTGCCCTTAGAAACAGCCACGTGTGGGAGAAACAAAGGCCAGTCTCCACAAATGGAAGAGAGGAACCCTGAGGAAAGAGACAAGGAGAAACGAAACTTTTAAGTTTCCTCTTAATTAAAATCCTCAGAGAGATATTGCAACCCTGAAACAAGAGGAGCCGTAAATATGTTGGGAACTGAAAAACCACAACAGAAATGAAATCTTCTGAAGAACGTTCTGGAGATAAAATTGAGAAAATCTCCTAGAAAAGCCGCGAGGGGAAAAAAAGTCAGAGAATGAAAGGAAGAAAATGAGAAAATGAGAGTTGAGTTGAGGATCGAAGCGTTTTGCAGAGATTAAACGGGAGGGAATTATTAAAGAAAGTATGTAAGAAATCCCAGGGCCGAAGGCCTCACATCTCCACACATAAAGGGTGCGAGCACTCTGCACAAAGAAGAATTTCAAAGAAGACCTGCGCTAATGTGTATTACAGAGAGGGAAAGCAGGTCACATACAGAAGATCAGGCATCAAAGAGACTCACCGTTGGCACCACACAGAAGACAGGAAGCAATAGAGCATGGTTACAAAACCTGAGAAAAAGTCATTCCAAACCCAGATCCTTAACCCAGCCAGATTATCAATCAGCGTGTGGGTACAACAATCAATTTTACATACTTGTATGGTATGACATCGCATGGACCCTTTCTCCAGGAGCCCTTGAAAGATATTCTCTAGTAAGAACCAGTGTAGACGAAATTCTAAACAGTCTTATTAAATAAGAAACACAAAGCCAAATACAGAGTTAAAAGCCCAAGATATCAGAGCACTAGTGAGTAAGCCTTTAGCTCACTACTCGCTGCCATTCTTGAGAGAGAGAGAGAGACACCTTCTCCTGTGTGACTGTCTTTTTATTGCCTTTCTGTTCTGCCTTCTCATTGGCTCTAAACCCAACCATATGACTTCTTCATCACTGCCTGTCTATGCAGACTTCCAGGTCTCTACGGTTTGTACTGAGATTAAAGGTTTGGGTCACCACTTGGCTGTGTCCTTGACCACACAGAGACTCTGCTTGCCACATGATCGGATTAAGGGCATGGGCCACCACAGCCAGACTTCTGCTAAATAGCTTGCTTTTAGCTCTGATCCCCAGGCAAGTTTATTTATTAACATACAAATAAAGTCACATTTCAGCACAAATAAAATATCACCATAAACCAGTAAGTTTTCTAGGGTTACTTCCCGGGTAACTGAGAAGCGGCACCTCTGAAAGCTCACCCCTGCATGGTAGTCAACTACTCATGAAGCTGCATTCTTGGGGCTCCAACCGCCCAACTTACAGGCAGTTCTACTGAAGAGTGCTCTCCCTGGCAACTGGGCACTGGTTTTCTAACCTTCAGGAGGGGGCCTCCTGAGTTTTGTAATTTCTACGAGGTCCTTTAGCTTCCTCGGTTTTATGAGACTCACCTTGTTCCAGAAGGGAATGCTTCAATTCAAAAGAAATAGTTACACAATAAGAGATCTGGAGCTGGAATGGAAGAATAGTGATGAGTCAGCTCAGGGAGGGTACAGTGCCACAGCCAAGGACCTGGGGTGCTGGGAGGGAGGTGTCCAGGAGGAAACAGGATCAAGAGAAAGATGGTGTGATAAAGGGGGCGGGGTGGGGATCTGAGCAGTGTTCCAGAGAAGTTTAAACAGTTAGGAGAATCAAAGATCTGTTGAAATTGAAGTAGATGGCAAAGCAACATAAAAGAAATTATTAGTTGGTGAGACACATTTACACAGACATAATTACATAAACTTTAATATTAAATGAGCCAAAGACCCCATTTTAATCGTGTTGGAAAGTGATAGTCAAGTCTAAGGAGCAGTAATATTGATGAATCTGCTTAAAAACACACTAAATAAAGATTTCCTGGACTCCTATTGTGTGTCCATCCCAGGCTAGGCTGCAGATAGCAAGATGGAGAGGCAGGAACCGCACAGCCTGATGGGAGAGACTGAAAACTAATCTATGTTAATCAGATGCTCCCAGCAAAGTCTCTAAAGCCTTGGTTACAGGTGTGTCCTACTTCTTTCTGAAAGCTTTGATCCTTTAAGTGGATGGCGATTTGCACCTTGGAAAGGGTTCTTAAGTTAATCATTCTTTCACAGCAGGGCTCTTACGTATAAGCATCTGTACAGTTATGGATTTACACATACGTGTTGTATAGTGCTTTCTCACCAGTCCAGCCTGGTGAGTGCTCCAGATCCCTACCCACCTCACCCTCCTCATACTCTCTCGGCTTGCACAGCCTGTACACGAGCCCAGTCTAGTGAGTTCACCAGATCCATACGTGCCTTCACCTTCCTTATACTCACAGGCCTAGTTTGGGTACACAGCTTGCACACCAGCTCTGTAAAGCCCAGAGCCCACCCACTTGTGTTGTTCCCACACTCTCAGATCTGGCTGGGGCTGCACAGCCTTGCACTATCCCAGCCAGGTGAGTGTCCCAGATCCCTGCCTGCCTGTGGCATCCTCATACTCCCAGGCTTAGTTCAGGTTGTGCAACCTGCATACCAGGCCAGCCTGGTCAGTGACTCAGCTCTCCACCTGTCTTCACCATCTTCACACTTTGAAGCCTACCTTGGGTAGTGCAGCTTTGGTACCAGCCCAGGCAGAAGCAGCCAGGAGTCACATTCACGTGCTTTATTGGTCACCACTGAATTGGAATCACTTCTGACCCTTCAATCAAAAACACCGAGTAGCTGAAAGACTGGCTGGCCAACACTATGTTTGAAGTGAAATCAACCAAGCTTGGGCAACAGTAAAAACAGAACCTAAGCTCCAGGCAACAGGGGAAGGTTAGAATCTCATATCAGAGACACAGTCAATGAAAGAAGTCCACATGGCCAGCCAGGTCACATCACAAAAATACAAACCCTATGGAAGGCCAGGACACCACATCATTTATACCTCACTCCACTAATCCTGTAGAAATTTCTCCATTGAGAATTACCTAGACAAAGTGTAAGACACAGAATTGAAAAAAAAAAATAAACATGCTGAAAGAATCCAAGGAGATTAAAGAGGACATGAACCTCAGTGAACTTAGGAATAAATTCTCAAGTGAAGACCAAGAAAGCACAATGGATGGATAAGGTGATGAGGGCAATTCAGCATTGAAAACTGAATGCAGTAAAGAGAAATACTGAGGAACACTCAAGAGGAAATGGACATGGAATTGAGAACCTCGACAAGTCAATTAGACAACCCAAGGGAAGCCTGACAGGTAGAATGGAGTAAGTAGAAGGTAGAATATCAGAACCCGAAGACAATGTATAGGAATTGGACCACTCATGCAATGAATATGACAAATTAAAACTCACAAAAAATATGACACACCGTGACAAGACAAATCTATGAATCCTAGGCCCAGAAAGATAAAAATCCTAGGTTAATGCCATAGATCAGATCTCCAAGAAGATCATGTGAGAAAACCAGGAAAATTAAGATGTACAGATAAAGGAAGTACACAGAGCATCAGATAGACGGGACTAGGAAAAAACTTCCCATGACATATATACCTAAAACACAAGATGTACAGAACAAAGAGAGAGGGTGCTGGAAGATGCAGAGGAAAAACTATGAGTCACATGTAAAGGAAAACCCACCAGAATGACAACTGACTTCTCAGTGGAAACTTTAAAAGCCTGAAGAGCCTGGAAGCACCGTACTGCAAGTTCTAAAGGACAGTAGAGCCAACCCTAGCCTATTTTACCCAGTGGAAAAGTCTGCCATACTAATGACTGCTGGGAGAGGGAAATTAGACTCTCCCAGGGTAAGCCTCTTATTGGTTATCCAATACAAAGTGGTCAGCCCCTGAAACACACTCAAAACAAAACACGGACTTAGCAGATTGTGTTTTCATATTTGTGCATACATACATACACATACATAGATGTATACAGAGACAATAAAAAAAAGAGGCTGTCCGTTTGAGAGAGATGGAAGGGATTAGGGTAGGAAAGGAAAAGAGGAAAGTAATGTAATTTTATTTTTATTAAAATGTATTAAAAATAAAAATGAAATAAAAATTATCTGCCATAGTTGAAAGTGTAAAAAACAAAACAAAGCAAAACAAAATCTTCCAGTATACAAACAGACTAAAACAACTCCTGTCTACCAAACCAGCTCTACAGAGAATGATAGAAGCAATACTTCACACTGAAGAAAAGAAATAGGCATAGACAAATAACTACAGAAAGAAAACAAGTGAAGCTATAATTATGGGAACACAAAATAGAACTAACATCACAAAAAACAAAAAACAAAAACAAATAAAATGACAACAATCAACACACACTTTTCAACAATAACCTTAAACAATACTAACGGCTGCCACTCCCCAATCAAAAGATGCGGGTTGAAATAGATTAAGACTCAAAATCCTGGGGAAAGAGAGGTGGTACTGGCTGCTCTTCCAGAGGACCAGGGTTCAATTCCAGCACCCACATGGCAGCTCATAACTGTCTGTAACTCAGTTCCAGGCGATCTGACACCCTCACACAGACATGTATGCAGGCAATATACAATGTATATTAAAATGCATAAATAAACAAATAAAAAAGATTAAAAAAACCAAAATTCATCTTTCTGTTGTCAACAAGAAATTCATCTTACCTTTAAGGATAGGCATCGGCTTAGAATAGAATGGTGGGAAAATATTCTAAGAAAATGGGACCAGGACACAAGTAGGCTTTGCTGTCTTAGTAGCTGATGAAATAGACTTCCAGCTGAAATTCACTGTAAGAGATAAAGAAGACACTTCATTCTGCTCGAGGAGCAAACAGTTCACCACAAGGCGTTACTATCCTAAACATATATGCACCAAACTCTGGTGCACCCAATTTCACAAGATGTGCACTACTAGAGTTCAAGACAAAGGTTAACCACAAACTCAGTAATAGCAGGTAACTTCAGTAGCCCACTTCTTCCAGTAGACAGGTTATCTGAACAAAAAATTAATAGGAAAATGTTGGATGTAAAGTACATCGTCATCAATGGACCTAACAGATATCTACAGAATACTCCACCCAAACACCAAAGAATATACATTTGATTCAGCAGTCCATGGAATCTTCTCAAAATGGACAACATCCTAGGACACAAAACAAATCTCGACAAATACAGGACAGCTGAAGTGACATTGTGTATCCTACCCGAATCACACGATGCAATAATGCTTAAAATCAACAGCAAAAGAATCTTAGTAATACAAGAGCTCATGGAGATTAAACAGCACATTACTGAATGATGTTTAAGTCAAAGAAGAAATCAACAAAGAAAGAAATTCCTGGAGGTACATGAAAATGAAAACACAATACAACAAATGTTAAAAGTAACCCTGAAGGCAATTCATAGCTCAAAGTGTCTACATTTAATAAAAAAAAGAGCCAAATAAATGACTTAATGATGCAGCTCGAGTGCAGAAAAATAAGAATAAACCACATCTTAACCTCTGCTCTGTAATTTGTCCACTAAAAAAAATATGAACAAAGATCTTGAGTAACTTCTTATCCTTCTATAAAATTATAAAATTCATGATGTCTTTTTTCAACTTGATAGTGAGGCACATGCCCCTAACCACCTAATTTGCTAAGTACAATGAGAACATTTTCTCTTACAAACACACACACACACACACACACACACAAGAGAGAGAGAGAGAGAGAGAGAGAGACAGACAGACACACACACACACACACACACACACACACACATACATACAGAAACAGACAGACAGAGAGAGAGAGACAGAGATGGGGAGAAATCTTTGGGTGGATGAGTAGATGACCCAAGTCAACTATGGCTTGCTTTCTCTCAGAAGGATTTTCAAATGTCTTTGGTACACATTTGGACAAGTCTCTTTCATCTTCAGAAAAGTACTAAAATGTCTCCTAAACTATCAAAGACTTATAAATCCAGGATCTGAAAAACAAAAACAAAATGAAATAAAAACAACAACAACAACAACAAAAACAAAAGCAAAAAAACCCCAAACCCCAAATCCAAACTCTTTAGAATGTGAAACATAACTAAAAAGTTAAATTATATAAATTTAACTTTTATACACAAAACCCCACCCCAGTGTTACCAGGGCCTACTGCCATACAGAAACCAGTTCTGTGTCACAGAACCTGGTTGGAAGAATTAGCGACAGTTCTAGAGGTTATTGAAAAAAAAAAATTGATCTGGTAGTTATTTATTTACAATGAACACAAATAGCTACAGGAATGCCCAAGGCATTGTACTTAATCACATCTAATGCTTTACATTAGATTCTGAAACCCTTCTGTCAAAAGTCACAACTCGCTCAGTAAGTATTTATTTAAAGAGTTCAGGAGGTTGGCACAGCAGCACACTTCAGCCGGGTAGCAAGAACAAAAGGGGTCCTGTACAGGGAGAGAATACGGGCACTTCAGAGAGAATGTGCCTCGCCTTTTTCTTCCTTGGCTCCTTCAACTCTGGTACTAAAAAATTACAAGGGTGCAGGTACATTTACACTCTCGTGCATTTATCAGCCTGTGACATTTATTGGGTCTGTCTGTGCAGAAATGTGAACAGCCATCATGGAAGGAATTCAAAGGAACCGCAAGACCAGACCTTTGTCCCGAGAAAATGCACATGAAAGAAATGAGCAGATGCCCGGAATAACACATCAAGAGTGTATGAATGGAGTAAAATCTCTAGGTACACAATTAATGAAAGGCTCCTTGAGTGGAGGAATTGAGAGAATTGGGTCAAGGTAATCAGCAAAGCTCTTACAAGCTGATTTTGAGGCTGGGTTTGAAGGGTGAATGGAGCTGGATGGAATGGAGAAAGAGGGGATGTACGCCTCATTGCGTGGGGCATATGATTTTGGATGGGTATAATTTGTGGCTTGTTGATACAATGCCTTTTGTCAAATTAGTTAACAGTGTAACATTTTGAAATAAGGGAACATCACACTAGAAATGTACCTAAGTGCCGTCGGTGAAGGAGATGGGACCAGGGTAGCCTTCTTTGTTCTCTTTGAATGCCAAGTTCCAGGTTGACCCCAGGTCTGACTACAAATTCTTCTTAAGAAAAGAATACAGACTGCACCAAGGAAAGCATTCTTTCCATTTAGGAATAAAGAGACTTCAAAAGAGAAGAGTTAACTCTGAAGATACCATGAAAGGAATTAACCCTAAATGTGCCATGAAAGTAGACCACTAAGGAAGGATGTGCCCTATGAGCCCCCCAGGGATTGTGGAGTAGAAGGAATCTAAGTTTTCCCCATAAGGTAGGGTGGTAATCACTGTAGTTAGTTTTAATTATCAACTTGACATAGCCTAGAGTCATCTGAGAAGAAAGCCTCAGTTGAGGAATTGCCTAGATCAATTGGCCTGTGGGCATGTCTGTGGTGGATTGTCTTATTAATTGATATAGGAAGGCCCAGTCCACTGTGGGTGTCACTTCCCCTAGCCAGGTGGTTTGTGCTGTGGGATGTTTTGTATTCTGTGAATATGTATTGCTCTGATTGGTTGATAAATAAAATGCTGATTGGCCAGTAGCCAGGCAGGAAGTATAGGTGGGACAAGCAGACGAGGAGAATTCTGGGAAGAGGAAGGCTGAGTTAGGAGATGTCAGCCCACCATCCAGGGAGCAGCATGTCATGGAGCATGTGGCAACATATAGATTAACAGAAATGTGCTGAGTTTAAGTGCAAGAGCTAGTCAGTAGTTAGTCTGAGCTAATGGCCGAGCAGTTTTAATTAATAAAAGTCTCTGTGTGTTTACTTGTGGGACTGGCGGGTGAGAGAGATTTGTCCTGACCACGGGCCAGGCAGGACACAGGAAAACCTCAGCTACAGGTTTGGATTGCATAAGAAAGCTAGCTAAGAGTGAGCCAGTGAGTGAGCCACCAAGCAGAATTCATTCACGGTTTCTGCTTCAATTTTTTGCTGATGGTCTGTGACCCAAAAGTGTAGGCCGGATAAACCCTTTCTTCCCTCTGTTGCTTTTTGTTTTGTCCCAGCAACAAAATGGGAACTAGAACACCCATGTACCAGGTACTGAAGGTTAAGGTTACCAGTGAAGGGATGGGTGGAGGGTGGCAAGGAGACCCCATAAGTCTAAGCCATTATTTCTTACTGTAGGAAGTGTAGGCCTGAAGATGAGTGAAAACACGGTAGGCACTTGGGAGACATAGGCTGTCAGAGAATGTGGGCAGATAGCACCAAACTGACAAGTGACAGTTGACATTTGAATCGGGTCTTGCAGATCCATTTGCTGTGTTCTAGGTGAGGTAGGTGGGATAGGCCGGCAGAGAATTACAGAAGCAGAAAAGAGCGATGTGTTCAAAGAGGCCACGCTGCATCTCGAAGGAAACTGCCTATGTTGTAGGCAAGAAAGATGAGAGAGAGAAAAGATGTTTTGGCACACATACCAATCAGCTATCTCAAGGCAGTTTCAGTGGCAGAAGTTCAGGCTGGACCACTCCCCTGATCGACTCAGTCCAGCCAAATCCATGTGGTAGCAAATGGCGTCATCATATCTCCTGAGTTCTTCATCAGACCAGCTGTAGGGAGAAGAAATGGGTCAAGGGCACCTATGGCCCAAAGGAGACTTAAAGCGTATCCTTTTAAACATTAGCAGGTCTAAGTTATAATTTTTATTACTTGGGTGAAACAAAAAAGAGTCTTCTACAGAGGTCAGGAGAGCTGTGACTGGGTCCATGATGGAGTTTGGGGTCACTGGCATGATACAGTCTGCATGATGGTTAATAAGGCATTTGCTGTAGTCATTCCTAAAGCTGTGTTTGTTTTGTGATGTTCTCTGTATATATATATTTTTTTGCAGTAAAATTTATCAGTAAGGTTCTCCTAAGAGTGAATCGAGTTTTGTGTAGGCGTGTGCCATAGATACAGACAGAGAGCTTGATGGAGGGGACTGAGAGGAACCATGGTGGCAGAGATCAGCTGTGGCTCACACTGGCTGCTCAGAGCCTTGAACTGAAGGCACAGTGAGTTCTGACACGCAAACCCTCCACCCCCAAAGCCTACCCTAACTACTCAATAATTTCCTCTAACAATCTCCTCAGGCTCACCTTGCTAGAAAGCCTCAGGTCTTTATATTCCACTTTGTTGAGGTGACTTTTAATATTAGGTGACCTGAAAACATATTCATTGACTCTTCAGTTTGATCAATATGGGTCTAGGGCTGTTGAAAAAAAACATACACATACAATGACATGTCGTGCCTTTTTTGTCTTACCAATAATCTATGCATCACGCAGACTTGACATTGGCTTTCAGAGCACATCCCCAGTTCCTGAGGCATGTTTGCTTTATAGTAAGGAGCTAAGCATCTCAGGCTGAGGGTACCAGTGTCAGGAATATATGAGTTCAGCCAAGACAATGAGCAGGATGCTAATAGAGCAGTAACTAATGCAGCTAAACAAACATATTCCCAATCCCCCTGACATCTTTGAATATCCATCTCAGGCATCTCTGTCCTGACTGGCCAAGAGCTTTATTCACCATCTGCTTTTCCTTGGATAGGGGAAGCAGGGTGCCTCGAACAGAGCTTTTGCATAGAGAAGCCTGTCAGCCTCTATTAACTATATACACAAGTAAAAGTAACTAAGGTCCACTGTGTGTGAGTGAAGCTTTGATATGGTCCCTGTAGTAATTCTGGCTCATTCATTTTAGGGAGTAGGTTTGAACCTTGCTATCTTTGTATGTATATTAACTTCTTGCAGAGAGGATATAGTGTGAATAACAAATTAAGGATCAGATACTTTAGGTCAACGGGGCATTCACAAATGTTCAGTGTCATGGCTAACATCAATTGAAACCATAATACCACTTGGCAGAGAGGCGAGATGGAAGTAGAACCTTCAAAATGTAAAGAGAATGATCCAGCAAATTAGCCAGTGCATATTAAATATTCTTACAAAACAGCTTGCTTTGCATTGCTTTTATGCAAACTCCTGCACCAAGTTTGTGAGGGACTTAAATTTGCATTTCTTCATACCCTGTGGGTCATTCCTGATAATGAAGCATAAAGAATAGGCAGGTGTTACATGGTTTTCCTGAGGAGACACAACCAAGTCTATTCATCCTAGATCGGACGCTGAGATACATCACAGCGTGATTCTACCCAAGCCTGATTCAATAAACCAGGGGGGGCTATTGCGGTTACTTACAGGAACATGGAGTGACTCAGTTGTATCAAAAGGGCCCGACCCAAGGAGGATGATGACTTCCCCAAATGGTGTCACTAGTGTACCCCATGCAGTTCTCATCTCCATTTAAGAGTCTCCTCGCCTCTCAGAGTTGTTTTCTCACATGACCTCAGGGAGAGTCTTAGGAGTCTTGTAGATTTTCTGAGCTTCCTGTGCCTCCTGAATTTCACTAGCTTCCTTCCTCCTACCCATCCCCCCCACCCCCCATGTGTGTGTGTGTGTGTGTGTGTGTGTGTGTGTGTGTGTGTGTGTGTACAGAGACCAGGGGTCAACCTTGGGGGTCATTTACCAATAGTCATCTATCTTGTTTATTAACAAGAGGTTCTCTAACTGGGGTCTGGGGCTCACTGACTTGGCTAGGATGGCTAGCCAGCGAACTTCAGGGATCCACCTGTCTCCTACTTTGCCGCACTTTGTGCTTAAAAGTTGATACTGCCATGCCTGGCTTTCTATGTGAGAATTGGGAGATTAGAACTCAGGTCTGCCTGCTTGTACAGCAAGTACATCACCACTGGGTCCATCTCCCCATCTCAGCTTCCTGGGTCTCATGAGCTACTCACCCCACACCAGGAGGAAATGTTTTAATTCAGAAAAATATATAGATAACGGAAATTCAACCAATCAAGCACAAAGTATTTAATGTATATTAGATGAAGAACTTTTTGGAGAATGTCTTACCTATTGTCTTCACACATCAACGGAGAGAATACAGAGTAATTAGTGTGATGTCACATACCCAGTCAGGCATATATAGTGAGATAGTGCTTTAAAATAAAAACTAACCAAATGAGGACAGGCTCCAAAGCTACACAGAGAAATCCTGTCTCGAAAAACAAAAAACAAAACAAAACAAAAAACGAACAAACAAAAAACCTAACTAACCAAATGAAGAGTGGAGACTTTGGAAGCCAAGTGAGCTTGGATACACAGAGAACCATTTGCTGATTGATGGTCTTAGGGAATTTCATTATCTTTACTGAAACTCAGTTTTTTAACCTATAAAATGGCAATGATTTTAATATGTCATACTTATAACTATGCTTAGTTGTACCACACATCAATGTTCCTCACTACTCGGCTGCCAGCCTGCCCTAATATTCCATGTTTTAGATAGGCAGCATCAGGAAAAATACCAAGATTAAATCTGGAAGGTACCAGAAAGGATAGAAGGATACACTTGGCAGAGTTGGAAGAACCCAAGGTTTAAGATTCACCCCGAGGGCCGATGATATGCCATCTACTTAATGTTACATAGCTTGAGAGCTGAAAGTCCCCTACATTTACCTCCTCTGAGGTCAGACATTGATTCTCTAGAAATGTTCTGTTCTCCGAGGTTTTAGGAGGTGGGTCAGATGTTGCAAAGAAATACACAGATCCCTTTCTAAGGGAAGGCCCCCTACCCAGCCTTGAATATCTCCATAGCCAGCAGCTGTTCCTTCAGGATCACCTCAGTTTTTGAGGCTAGGTCACATTCCACTTGAACACCCTCAGCCAAGGTCAGAGTCAACAATGGGAGCTGAAAGCACTTTTAAAAAGCACTTTAAAACTGCATGTTTCCCAGCCAATGACTGAGGGAAATGGTGGTGGGAGGGAGAGCCTAGCTGTTTCCACCTTCTCACCCTCCTCTGGTTGGAACCCTCAATGGAATAGCTTCCATCAGAGCAGCACGCGGCTTTCCCACTCCGTGTGGGTCTGAGGGTCCTTCTGCCCAACTTTATTTCCTCCTTTCCATTTCACGCTGTCACTCCACAAGAAACCCCTTTTACCCATAATTCTGCCTCAACAGCCCCGTCTGCTTCCTGGTACTGACTGGTCACATCCTGGCTGGGGTGGGGAGGAAGCTTTAGTGCACGTGCGCTAGTGAGCCGGCGACCAAGAACGGGGCAAGAACTCCGCACCGGTTAAAGAGGATGAGAAGTGTTAGGAGGGCTCATTGCAGGGGGTTCCTGGCCGCCAAGAACAGCTCCAAGGGCTGGGAATGGAGGGAAGAGAGCAGTACCAATCAGCAGTGGGCTGGAGACAGGCATGGATACAGGAACCCAGTGAACAAGATGAATCGTGTGTTATGCGGATGCTCTCCAACCCCACGCGCTACCAAGTTAGATAGAAATACAACAAAAGGAAATCCCTGCTTAACCCAGTAATGCGGGAGTTAATTCAGCTACAGGTCTCTGGCAGTGGCATGTATTTGAAAGAGAAGTATTGCTTGCTATCATCTGCCGGGTATCTTTTGCCTTTGGAGATGCCTGTCAACCATGTAGCCTTGCATTCCCATCATGGAGTCAGGGGTGGACCCAATCAGATCACTGAAACCCTTGGACCTAGTGAGTAGTCTGGGGAGAGTAGATCTCAGAAGAAAGAGACTGCTTTCAGGGATTGATACGGATGGTGAGGGACAGTGGTTCTTGCTCTTCTTATTGGGGCAGGGAGTTCAAACATGGTATGAACCCGAAGCTCCTGGGGACCACATCTGGAGAGAACCTGCCTAAGGATGAAGCCACGGTGATGATCTAATTTGAGAACAATTTAGACATAGGGAGAAAATTGTGTTGTTTCCTTGAGCCATTTGGATTTGGGTAGGTCTCTCTGATATTATTATTAGATTTTGACTAATACAATACAAGTTGTCCAGATTGATCCTGTGCTGAAACCGGCAATATCCTGGAAAAGTGTTCAGCTGCTAATCAAATACTAATATGAGTTTATGAAACATAAAGCTGCCTGTTCCTAATAGGGATGGCCTAATGTGTCTTCCTTATGGCTTCTAATGAGAAATCAATGACAATCGTGTGTGTGAATCAGAAGTAGCAACTTCTCTTAGATCTGCCAATGTCTGTAACACCTAATTCTAAATAAGGGCTAGGATATTCTGTTGGGGAAGCATCAAAATTTTGTAATGTGTTGAGTGGGCCAGGGAAGTAGCTGGAGCTCTCTGGTTCTGAGAAAAGGCAAAATTTACAGTCCACAATGACCTTCTTTTTGACAATATAAAATGCTGCCTTTAGAAGCTGATTAGTAAAAATCAATGCATGCAGAAACCTGGGGAAACTGTCATTACCGGTCCAGAAAATGATTGTGTGTGTGTGTGTGTGTGTGTGTGTGTGTGTGTGTGTGTGTGTGTGCGCGCGCGCGCGCACTAAGACAAGGGTGTTTCCCAGTGTTCTGAAGGGTGTTTGGGTTTCCTTAAAAGGCAGATATCAACTTCTGTGTAAACGCTGAAGTCTGCAGAAATGCCGTGATCTGGAAGTAGGAGGTGTCAAGGCAAGTGTGGATGACTCAATAAAGAATGTTGAGAAAGGGGGGTTGGTGGATACCGATCCACGTCTGTACATGAGATAGAGACATTGTCAAATCTTGAAACCCCAAAGTCCAACTGGCTTTCTGCACTTCTGCAGGGTTCTCAAACCTCCATGTGCAGCTGCTCCATAATTCACTGTTACATATACGTTTTCGTTCTTTGGTGGTGAAGGCAGTCATGGCAGTCGCCTGGCACAGTACAGTTTCTTCCACTTGCGTTGTAAGATTCTATGTCTGAGGAGGGAGGGGGAATGGGTTGGTATAGAAAATGAAAGAAAAAATTTTTTTAAATAAGAAATTATTTTAAAAAAAGAGGCTGTGTCTGAGATGCTCAGTGAGAACATTTGCTAGAATTTCTGCTTCAAAGGTAATGCTTCATACCATTTACACCCCTTACCTACCTCCAAGCCTGCCACCACAGTCTGATCAAAGACATTCGGGGTTCAGCTCATTCGCAAAGCCCTGTCACTTCCTGATTGCTTCCATGCTTGTTTCCTTCTGCTCTGTGTTTCACTGTCTCCTGCCCTCTACCATCTAGCAGTACCCAACAGCTCATCAATAGGTCTAACAACTACTCTGTGCCTGTCTTAGTTGTTGAGGCCACACGGTGAACGAGACCAACAATGAATCAGAGCTGTTAGAGTTTATTGTCTCTCAGTAACTCAGAGTCTCATCCAAGTCAGCATCCCGCCCGACAGTTTCCCCGTGTCCACCCACTTTCTTTCCCATCTCTTAGGGAAGAAGCTGTGCT
This sequence comes from Peromyscus leucopus, assembly GCF_004664715.2. Lineage (NCBI taxonomy): Eukaryota > Metazoa > Chordata > Mammalia > Rodentia > Cricetidae > Peromyscus > Peromyscus leucopus. Next base: position 45,502,327 of record NC_051072.1, read on the forward strand.
TCTTCCCCAGAAAGCCAAGACAACTCCTTTTCCCTCCTGAATCCTCACAGGAACATCGTGGCTCTTCGTGTCTTAGCTAGATTGTTTATTTTATTAGCTAGCCTTTTTTTTTTTTTTTTTTTTTTTTTGCATAGAGGTATTAGTGAAATAGAAATGAAGACCTCCTGTGGCCCAGTGTGTGCACCATATGAAGAGGGAAGGTCAGACCGGGAGGAATTCCGGGTGAGGCAGTCATACCTGCGCTCTTCAGGGCTTCAGTCCACTTTATTCTCTCTTGCAGGTCCGTAACCGGCACACTTCGCAAGCTGAAGAAAGAGCTAAACGTTTACAAACCATGAAAATCTTCCTGACTCATTAGCGCTTGCTGGCAATTTTGCCTAAATTTGCTCTGTTTTTCATGAGATTATGTTAGAAATACACAAGTCCAAATTTGTTTTTTGAGACTTTCATTTTTTCCCCTTTTTTTTTTTGGTTTTTCGAGACAGGGTTTCTCTGTGTAGCTTTGCGCCTTTCCTGGAGCTCACTTGGTAGCCCAGGCTGGCCTCGAACTCACAGAGATCCGCCTGGCTCTGCCTCCCGAGTGCTGGGATTAAAGGCGTGCGCCACCACCACCCGGCCATTTTTTCCCCTTTTATCAGAGCATAATAGCCTATTTCATACCTATAGCATGCCCTTTAAAGCTGATAAAGTAGCATGATTACAAACCATTTTAGGAGAAGAACACGCATACATTTAATTGACAAAAAGAGGTTAAAACTCAGACATGTACTTACTATGGATCTTTTCCATGGGAAGTTTTTGGCATATCACTTATATATCTAATTTTATATTTTATATGTATTTTTACATTTATTCATTTTGTGTGTGTGTGTGTGTGTGTGTGTGTGTGTGTGTGTGTGTGTGTGTGTGTGTGTGCTTGGTTGTGTGTATAGGCCAGAAGACAACTTACAGAACTCGGTTCTTTTCTTCCACCATCACTGGCCTTCTAATTTTCTCTATGGGTCCCACCATTCACTGCCCTCTAATTTTGTACTTTTTATGCTGTTAAGTTTTATGTATGACTGTTTCAAATAGCTTATAATTGGTTATTTGATTTATATATTAAATGGTCTCTAAAGGCTCCTGTCCTCAGTAAAGCCTCAGTTGCCAGCTGCCGAGGCCACTGGGCAGCAGCAGAATCATTAAGAGCTGTTCTCTCTCTCTCTCTCTCTCTCTCTCTCTTCTCTCTCTCTCTCTCTCTCTCTCTCTCTCTCCCCCCCCCCCCATCTCTTGCCCTCTGTCCGATCACTCATTGCTAGGAAGTAAACAGTTCCTTTTCTTTTTGCCCATTTTCCCATTTTTATTGTTGGATAGTTTCCCATATTTATTTAAAGAATTTTGTTCGTTTTCAACACCTGTTCCTCTCACCCTCTCACTCATCTCCTTTCTCCCACCGCCATTCCTCTTCTTGGTGACACACCCTTTTTCCTTTTGTATCTTCTTTCTGGGTACAGCCCACTGAATCTTGGAGGTTCTTGCCTTAGTGGGGGTGGGGAGTTATTCATTCAACAAGGATACCCTGTCTGCAGCTGCAGTACTGAAGAAAGGGATGCCCTTCCTCCCAAGCCTTAGTTGAAGATAGTCTCTCCGAGAGGAGTAGGGCTTCATAGGTGCCTCCCTTGTCCACGATGGAATTCAGGTCTTTGGCTGCAGTGGGCTCATGAGTGCAATGGCCATGCCATCCATGTCTAGAAGACATCTGTTGGCAGCATCTTTCCCCATCCTTGGCTCTTGTATTCTTTCTGCCCCATGTCGGGATGCTCTCTGAGCCTTGGTGTGGCTGTGTGATAGCCATGCCAGGTGATGCTGAGCATGCTACGGCGGGCAATGTTTTTGCCATGTATTCCCAAAGACATACTTCCTCGACACAGGCCCCACAGGTAATGGAGCTGACCAATTATAGCCTGAAACTAGAAGCCACATTAACCCTTCCCTTACCTTCTTTAAGTTGATTGTGGGGGTGGGGTTGTCATAATGATAGAAAGGCGGCACACGTAATTGGATTCAGTTTTTAAGCATCAGTAAAACCTGAGAGTTCATGCCTCTTAAAGAAGGGACACAATCCATCTACATTTGATAGACTTTCTGATGATTTTTAGTTGATTCCACTTTTTGTGTTTTCCCCGGGGCAGTTCCTTTCCCTTTGTTTCATTTTCTTCTATTAGATTTCAATTTTTAAAAATTAACTCTTGCTCTTTATATTGGCTTGAAAATTATGCATCTCGTTGCTTTTTAAAAACTCAGCACACACACAACTTAGTGTTGTTTGATATTTTAGTTTTGCCTTATTTAAGTCCTTAAAATTAATTGATGTTATTATGAAGTGCATTTAAATTGCTTCTAGAAAATGGGCCTTTTTCTCAGCCTTGCACCAAGTTCCTTCAGTCTTGTTTTCTTTCCAAAGTTTTCCAGCCCTTCCAGATGATGCCATGGGCTTCTAAACTCTTCAGCATTCCTCTCAAAATGTCTTTTTTTATTTTTGCTTCTCTACTGAATTATTGATAGGATTTCAGGGTATAAAACTGTAAGTTCCTTGTTATTTTCCCTCAGCCTTGTGATTATTTGATTCTATTGTTTTTTTTCTATGCATTGTTGATAAGAAATACGTTCCTGCCTTATTGCTTTACAAATCCTGCATTTCTCTGCTTGTTTATAGAGATTTTTTCTCTTGATTCATGCAGTCTAAAGTTTACCACAGTATAACTCAATGTTGATTTGTTTATATTTATCTTGTTTGAGCTCAGTGTACCTCTTCAACCTGAAGATGAGGCATTTTAAAATCCTCCACCCTTTTCTTAAATATCAGCTTCATCCAGTATCTCTGGATCACAACCAGTAAATCATACATCATTGGCCAAATTTGGCCAGTGCAAATAAAGTTTTATTGAGACAAGCCACACCCAATATGTACACAATGTGTGTAGCTGCTCCTGTGCAAATGTGAGTGGCTGTGAAAGAGATTAATCAGCTCATTGAAAACCTGAAACATTTACTATTTATTTTATTTTGCAATATGTGAGTCAATCTCTGATCTAGGCTTTCATTCTGGAACATGTATTACACTTACAGAGACTTTTCATCCTACACCTTGTGTCTATTAATCTCTTATTGCAATTACTCTGATTTTACCTCTCTGTATTTCATTCTAAAGAGTTTTCTTAAGGCTATATTTTAATTAATAAATTTTCTTTATAATTATGTATAACCAAATATTTAATATACCTATAGAAGTTTTTAATCAGTTATAGTTTTACTTTTATAAGAATTTAGCTTAAATCCTTTTTAAAATAAACACTTTAAACTTGTATCTCATGTATATGGGTATTAGCTGCCATATGGGTGCTGGGAACTGAACCTAGGTCCTCTGCAAGGACAACCATTGCCTCTAACTGCTGAACATCTCTCCAGCTCTAAGCTTAAATTCTTAAATGTTGTTTTCCATTACTGTATCTGATCTGTTCTATCCTTCTCTTAGGCATTTAGATGGTTTTTTAAAAGATATATTTTACTTTTAATTGTGTGTGTGTGTGTGTGTGTGTGTGTGTGTGTGTGTGTGTGTGTATGTGTGTGGGCGTGTAATGTGCATGTGAGTGCCAGTGCCTGTGGATTCCAGAAGAGGGCATCAGATCCCCTGGAGCAGGAGTTTAAGGCAATGAGCCACCCAATGTAGTTGCTTGGAACCAAACTGTGGTCTTCTGTAAGAGCAGTAAGCACGCTTAATAATTAAACCATCTCTCTAGCCATTCACTGGAATATTTTAAGTGGTTTAATCACTTCATTTTTTAGGGTATTTAACCTTCTATCTGTGTCTGTGGGCTCTTGTTACAGTGCGTTGATTTCTCTTCTCTTCATGTAGTATTTTAGTGGGTCCTGGTTCTAGAAATTTCTCATTCTAGAAGTTTCAATTTTGCCTTTTACAGACACTTCAGAGATTTATGTCCTTGGGACTAATTTCTACATTAATTTCTTGCCTTAATGATTCCTGCACCCACGAGTCATGAAAATTTGCTGCACATGCTGGTGAGTGCTGGAGGCTTCCTTCCTTCCTTTCCGTTTTCGTTCTCCCTGTCACCCCTACTGTATCCTTCCATTCTTCCCCTCTTTCCTGCCGTTCTCCTTTCTTCCTTACCCCGTGTTTTTCTCTCTTCTGTCTCCCCAACTTTAGCTCGTACCCCCATTCTCATTACTGCTATGCCGATCAACAGAAAACGTGCTCTGCTTTCATGACTTTGTCATTTCCCCTTCTAACAAAAACAATAAACAGACGACCACACAATTCACATTTTCAGGTTCGAGATCCATATCAATGTTAGTGCACAGAGATAGATTTGTGTAGCCACACCCAGAATTAGGATATGAAACAGCTCCCTATATTGGTAAAAATTCTTCACCATTTCCTGCAGCTAGGTGTTTCTCTGTCTTTCAGAGCATTGCGTTAACTTTTAAATTATTTGTTTTGTGTGCTCACACATGTGTGTGTGGCAGTCTCCCTGGAGTCTGTTCTCTCCTTTGGTTCACAGGTCACCAGGCTTGGCAGCCTTTGCCTGCTGAGCCGTCTCACTGGTTGTATTGAATTCTTGTGTTTTGTTCTGAGCATCATATATACATCCATGGTCCAGCCACAGGGGCCAGGAAGGTCAATCTCTTGTCTCCAGGACTTCAGTCCGTTTTTACCTACCATGTTTCCAGTAATTGCAGTTGGCCAGAACAGCTATCACCACACAAACAGATAATCACATCACCTGCTGAACTTGTCAGCATTTTCTAGAGAAACAGAACCAATAGGATGTGATGTACGTAGGAAGAGATTTGATTTTAGGAGATTTAGCTCATACTATTAGGGAGGCAAGTCCAAAATCTGCCGGGTGGGCTATCAGGCTAAAGACCTGCAGAAGAGTTGATGTCATTCAAGCCCATAAGCTGTCTTTGCAGAAATCCTTCTTTCCAGAGGGAAGTCTGCGGAACAAACATCCAGCTCTCTAAGCAGCTGGAAGAGGACTACCCACATCACAGAAAACAACTTACTCCATTCAAAGTTCACTAATAACTGTTAATATCCTGCAAAGCACTCTCACAGAAACATCTAGGATGTTTGACAACATATTTAGAAACATCAAGTTGGCACCTAAAATGAATCATCTTAAATCTAACTCTTGTTGTGTTTGCACACACATGCATTGTGATAAAGCATACTTAATCGGCAAATAATGGCAGCTACAGGGTCATATTTTCACATAACATAATACAACTCAATCATGCATATGTCTGAGACATGCTTGCTCTTACAAAAGTTGCAAAGCCCCTGGGTCATGCACACTCTTCTTAAATATACTACAACTAAAATATTCTGGTATAAAGTTAACAATAATTACATACTATTACCTACATAGAAATCATATATAATAAGGGGTCTAAAAGTAGGAAGAAAACAAAGATGTCTGATACACAAAAACTTATTTATACCAAAATAAAAAAGAAATATAACAGCAAGAACCCTTAGTTTGAGGACTGGGTACATGGTTGTAGGTTATATTTATAGCTAAGTTCTTTTTTTGAAACAGGGTTTTGATACATAGCTCAAGTCACCCTTAGAATTTTGTCTCAATCCCCTGAGAGCTGGGATCACAGCTGTATGCCACCATACCTGGCATACACGTTCCTTCTTCACAACTCATTCCATATTCTCCTTGCCCCCACCAAGCATCTCCTCTAGTTACAGTCCTTTGCTTGCTAGGTTGACGTATCTTCATTCCTGGATGAAGGGTCTGGCTCATTGCTAGTCTGCCGAGACTGTACTATTGTACTTTTCCATTGACCTTAATTCCAGGACATGATCTACTACTAAGGGGTCATGTGTTTCAGACATAACTCCTCCTTCCCTCCACTGGGGAACAGTAGACCGACTTCTCCCTAGTGATGAGGACCATCCACCTAGCTAGAACAGAATTCTTTTTCTGTCTGTTGATTTAGAGGCATGGGAGGCCAAAGGTGCTGCAAGGCATTTTTAAATGTTGGTTCAATAGAATTACTGTTGTGTTTCCTGGCTGAACTGAGACCTGCAGGCCGGCAGAGCATAATGGCAAAGGTTCAGGAAACAAAAATCATGTTAGTAGCTCACTAGGGCCACTCTTACTGGAAAACCCATGGAAGAATTAACAATATTTAAAAGCCAGAACAAATGTAATAAACCTTCCTATAACATTGTTGAATCCACAAGAGTGTTGAAGCATTCCTATTCCGGGTGCCAAATCCATCTGAACTGGAGGAATGGCTGGATAAAAAGTCTACACTATATATCCTTTTTTCCTTTGTACCGTGAAGAGTCATATTCTAGAAAGAAACACCGGTGACCCATTTTTTAAACTAAACCACACACACACACACACACACACACACTACTTTTTTTTTTTTTTGGTTTTTTGAGACAGGGTTTTTCTGTGTAGTGTCACACACACTACTTTTAGTTTAAAAAAGAAACACGGTCAATTAGAGCAATTAATTAAAATGCCATTTAAGCAAGTGCCATTCAAGCAATTACATTAAACTGTTAGCAGGGTAGATAGAAGCTTGTCATCGAAGCGTCTACAGCATCTTGGTATCGGACTGGAAGTGGACTAGTCAGACTTCTTAGACATTGAATATATCTTTTACATCTCCAAATTCCAGTGTCCTTGTTTGCCCTTCCTCCCTTCCTCCCTTCCTCCCTTCTTCACATCCTCCCTCCCTCCTTCACTTCTTCCTTCCTTCCTTTGTTTCTTTTCTTCTTGCTTGCTTTTTTCTTCTCTTTGTGTTCTTTTGAGTGAGACATTTCACACCTGTACAAGCAGGCAGATGCATTTGGTAACTTAAATAAATGAGAAGGCAAGGAAAAGCAAACATCTCCACAGACATTTCCGCACTTGCCTACCCTTCATCAATTTCCTACAAAGTGCTCAAACCCTGTGCCCTAAAGTGAACTTTCCATCATCTCCCCCTAAGGTATTTTCCCTCTTCTCTTTCCTTTCTGGGGATCTCACTGGATCCTAGTCATCCAATCATTTAAGCCCTTAGAGCTAGTGGTCATTCTTCCTCTCTCTCTAAAGCCGTGAGTCATTCTGCGGATTATACCTTTAGGTGTTTACCTAAACATTACTGCAGATCTCAAATGTGTCAGGTTTTGCGTCGATGACCATCAGGGCTCCCAGCCTCTAGTGTTGCTTTTTAGGCTCTAGTCAGAGTTGCTGTTCTTGTGGTGTGAATACCTGAACGCTGCTCTGCATCTTGTTATCTTATTGGTTTGTTTCCCCCCTTACTGCCATCTCTTCAGTCATCCACAAGTGGAAGAGTGAGAGACGCATCTCTGAAGAGATCGAATTAAGGCGTGTTGACATAGTCTCAGTGTGTGACTCAGTCTCTTCTGCACTCTCTCCCCCTGAGGTCAGAAATGCTTCAGAGTCACAGTGCTCCCTCATGAAACTTACTCCTAAAAAAGGAGAGACTGAGGACATCATTGTTTATCAGCTCCTCCTGACTTCTCCAGACTTTAAGCCTGGCACCATCCTTGTTTTTATTGTTGATGCAGGGTGAGGAATCTGATGTGCTAGACAGACTCTAGTAGATCTCCTTTCATGTTTTCATTCACAAAGAACCAAGGCAGGATCTGGGAATACTCCAAGAACAGGCACAAATCCTGTGCTTGTCCTTTGGTTTAGCCCTGAGAAGACCCAGTAGCTTCCCTTTGGGGTGTTTGGAGAATCCTGAGCCTGCCCTATTGGAAATGTGGCCAGCTTGCGGGAGAGATCACACTGAGAGACCTCTTGTGGAGAGCCATATGGAAAGAGAGAGTATGGGAGGGTAAGAGGGAGAGAGAGAGAGAGAGAGAGAGAGAGAGAGAGAGAGAGAGAGAGATATTGCTGGATAGGATCTTCTAGCTGACTCCATCAAGGCCCTATTCACAACGAAGAGTTAGCTTGGACATTCTGGCCGGATAGCACGCCAGCTCACCCCAGGCCCAGCTGACAGCACTCAGAGCAGCAGAGTTGCCCGAGTGAACCTAGCCAGTCCACTGAACATGGGGATAATGCAACGGCTTTTGTTTAAAGTCTCTGTTTAGAAGTGGTTTCTTCCACCGCAATAACTGAATAACTGAAGCAGGGGTCATTGATTGGGTGGGGGGTCTTATTTAATTATTCATTTGGCTGGGCTCCACTTCCAGGCATTCAGTTTGTTTTTCTGTGGGTTGAAGTTAGCCATTCAATGCAAAAAATCCCTCTAGTTCAGTACAGGGCTTTTTTTTTTTTTTTTTTTTAGAGGAACTCATTTGATGGTCCTTATCAATATCTGAAGCCCAGCAAAGCACACGCATAACAAAAACCACAAGCTCCAGGCTATGCATTGAATTGGCTAGATTCTTCTTGGTCTCTTCTTCATTAGGAAGTGCAATTATGTTGGCCTGTAAGACGATCGTTTAGGGTCTGGAGATACATTGATCTGAACTTCCCTTGGCAGGGAATAAGGGCGATATTGGATAGAAGAATGGTGTCGTTTTAGTTTGGAAAACTTCTATGAAATAAAAGGGGGAAATAAAAGAAAGCTGTCAAAGTGAGTATTGTCTGTCACACATGAAGATGCGATGGACACTTGACCCACTGGCCACAGGGACATGATAGTCTCCCTTCCCTGGAATAGAATTGACATGGGAAGTAGTTGTACGGTTAAGGATCTTCCCTCCCAGGACCCTCGTGTGCAGTGTCAATGGAAGCGACGCTGGCAGTTGTGAGTCAAGAAGTCATTCTGTAGTGGGCATGATGGTGCACACTGGAAACCCCAGTGCTTGGAGATGGGAGCAGGAGGATCAGGAGTTCATCCTAACTCCACAGTGAGATTGAGCCCATGCTGGACTGCACAAGTCCAGTGAATGAATGGATGAATGAATGAATTATGTCTTTATGCCCATTCAATGCTCTTTCCTCTTGTGCTGGTAGACACGAAGGACTAGAAGTCCCAGGGAATGAGAGAGCTCTAGGACAGAAGGAACCTGGCTATCGGAGTCATGCTAGAAAGCAGACCGTTTTGCCTACTAGGAACATTCACCATGAAAGGTTACAAGGGAAAAATAACATTCTGTTTTATTTGAGACTTTAGAAACCTGAGGCTCATTTGTTACAGCAGCTAGCATCCCCTTAGTGAACACAATTGTTCATTTATGTGGAAATCTGCTTACTCTTTTCATAGTGAGATCATTACTAGTTTTGAATGTATGGAGGAGTTGATTCATTTCCTTTAGCCTCTCTTCTCATATTTATAAGTAGGGCCAAGGCTGTATGTACACTCTGCAGGATTTTTGTCATCCTAAGTGAGATCTTATGGCACCTCCTTGACTGAACAGTACAACGTCCCTATTCTGAGCACTCTGGACACCTCATCTGGCTGAGTCAGCCTGATAACCTATGAACTGAATTCTCTTAGTGTCTGCATTTCTTTCAGACAGGTCAAGAACTTACCAGATGTTACGACACTGGTCACGGACCCCTGCTGCTTGACTTCAGAGGACAGATGGCTATCACTAAGCTACCCTGGGTAGAACCACATAGGATGCCCAGCACAGAGCCTGACACACAGTAAGTGCATCATCACACACATGAATTTTATTTTCCTTCCTGTCTGAGGAAAGGAGGCATATGAAGCAAATGCAGATAAATAAACAAAATACAGGTGTGTGTGAAGTGCTCATGCTATTGATGTACAGGAGGAAAATTGACGCAGAGCCTGACCCAGGACAGACCTTACTTCACGAAGTGTGGGACCGCTGGGCTCCTCACATCCTTCTCATCTCGTTCAATCCAGCACACATTTCTTGAGGCAAACTAGCGTTAAGTGTCTCACTTGAGATGTAGCTGAAAAGCAAGACGGCCTTTTCAGTTTTTGGTCATGCGGCACTTTACATACTTGCAGTGCTTTTAAAAAATTACAGAGCCATAATGAGAACGCTCGGCTTTCTCTCCCTTCCTACCCGATATTATTAGATCATCTCCGGAACCGGCTCGCAGCGCTCTTTTCAGAGAAGGAGCGGCAATTTTCCCCATTCTAATTGCTACACCGAGAGCAATTTGTCTTGGGAGCTGCGGAACCACTCTCTTCGTTCACCTGAAGTTTCATCAAAGCCATATGCTTAATCAGTGTTTGCTCATGTTTATGGTCTGGTGCTTACTGACAGCCGGTGCAAAAAAGAGTAAGTCCCCATCTGCATCAAAGTCCTCCTTAAATTCACCGGCATGCTGTTTCTGCGGTAATTCCAGTAGACAGGTGATTTTTCACGGCACCTTCCTGAGTTACTCTCCGCTCCGTTGCTGGCTCTGTTTCCCTACCCGCTGTGCCTGGAAGATGTAGTCTTATTTGTGCCACATGTGGTAGTGCTCAGCCTCCCTGCTTGCCTTGCTCATCCACTCATCTTAGTACTTGATGCAACCGGAAACTGACGTTCTCCGCCAGGTCATTTAGAAGCTGTGGCTAGCGTGTCAGGGAAGCCGGGCCAGAGGTGAACTGTGCAGTTGTGCCTTTTTTGGACAGCAGCAGCAGAGACCTTAAAACAGCTCTAGCGGCCCTAGGATCTAAGGAGTTTAACCCAGGGAAGGTCATTAACCTTAATGATAATCATCGGCCTAATCGGCCATCAAGGCCCTGGAAAAGTGCATTAAGACCACCTCCCCGGCATTATTTGTTTACTGAAGCGAGGGAGTAGCTCAGCTAACTGCTACTCATTACATAAGGGTGGTTTGTAAACTGAGGCCACCGCGTGGTGCTCCAGGGCAGGCACTACCTCACTTTGACTTCTTCATTGCATTTGGCTGAAGATTCCTTAAGGCAAAGGAGACAGTCTGTCATCCATGTCTGCTGAGAGGGGAAGAAGAATGAGTATCTAGCCTCCTAGAAAGACTCCTATTGATGCCGGGGGTTGTCTGGGTCTGTGGGTCGATTCCTCGATTCTTGTCCTGCCAACACACACATCCACAGCAAGTCTTGCAAGCGCCGCTCGAAAGCCCAGATTTTCGAGTGTTATATAAAGTTGAGGCATTATTTTACTATGTAGAACTCTTAAAATGTTAGTAGTACCATGTCATGATGGCAGGCACCTTTGGATCTCGGGGAGCCCCCCGTACAGGCAGCAGAAGAAAGGCCCAACATTAAACGCTTGTTTTGTTTGCTCCTTCTTAAGATGTAGGGAACACACACCACTTGGAACAGAGGCAGCCACGGCTGACTCCCTGAGGACACAGCGCCGCACATTTTAAGATCTCACCAAGCCATCCATGACTGTGCCAGTGGTTCTTGGCCCCTGTGGCTTTCCCCTCCATCACACATTCGAACACACTACCTGAATAGCTTTCTCAATCATCGTTAGCAGGTACTCAAGAAAGAGAAAAGGGGGATGCGGTGGAAATCAAGCCCTTCAGGGAGTTCAAAGATCAGACATTAAAAAAAAACAAGCAATGGAGAATTAGACAAAATCATGGGAGGAAAAAAAAAAAGACCCCAAAACAAGGTGCCTGAAAACCAAAACATTCGAGATCAATTGTGCCGGTAGATCAAAGCCGAGACCCACCATAGTGGAGAGCGCTAGCTATCACCAGGGTAGATCGTTGCAGACACAGGAGAGAACACACATTGCTTCCTTATGATGCTTCCACTGCCTTCCAAGCAAAGACCAACCTAACTGATCAGAGCAGAAGCCTTTGCCTATAAGGAGGAAGCAGTGGTTAAACTGGCTTTAAGAGGAGGCATTCTAGAGAGCTTCTCTACCAGAGTTTAGAGCCTGAGTGCCCACCTCCTAGAGGAGCCCTTTCATTTGACAGGATCCACATCTCATTGGCAGTCTTTTCATGGGAAGAGTACTCTGCCTGTGCTTCAGTGAGCGACCCTTGCTGTTTACCTGGCAGGAGATCGGGAAACCTGTTCCTCGGTTTTAATTTAGCGGGCTTAAATAAGTGCACGGCTGGCTGAGGATCAGGATCACGGTGTGATGGTCGGGAGTCATGGTAGAGAGACTTGGCAAGAGGCGCTGCACAGATTTGTCTAGACTCTATTTAGAGACCTGCACGTGATGGAGGGTGATAGATTGCCAGTGCTGCGTCTAGCTACCAGGAGTCTATATTTGCTTCCGAACCAGAACACTTAAAACAATGCTCAAAATACACCAAACTGCAGAGTCACACACACACACACACACACACACACACACACACACACACACACACACACACACCCCACACACACCTTGATGAATGGAAACTTTGCAAACATGGCTGCAAAGTCAGACTTCTGAATGCTGATTTTGGTTAAGAAAGCATTACATGTGTCTCTTACATGGATAGGGCAATTCCTGCTAGTTTACAGTCAGAAGAAAAAACGTCTCTCTCAATCCTTAACAAACAGATGGTAGGAACAATCATCATGAACAAGTGCGATTATAATGAATGATTCCACATGAAATTATCATGGTGTCTGTCAACGTCGATGAGTCAATGGATAGGTGCCTCATCTGTCAGCTATGTGGTTATCCATGTCGATAACCGCTATATGGAAATTCAACTGCATTTTCCAGTCGAAGGCAGAAAAATGGGATAGTTTGGCTGTTAATTGAATATTTGTGTACGCTGAATAATTATGGTTGTTAGGAAATAATTACTGCAATGGAATACACGAGACAATCTGAGCCATGGAGGGACAAGTGTAGCCAGTCCTCACTGGAGAATTGGTAGGTGTGTCTTGACTATCTTGAGTGGCGGCGGCGGCGGCGGCGGCGGTCTAGTTCCCATACATTGGTTACTTCATTGTAACATAACACCTCATAACTGTTTATGGCTTAGGAGGGTTTGTTTTTCTCTTTCGTTTTTCAGGGAAAGTCCTACAATTCAATAATTAGGCTGATAGGGAACATTATCTCCATGAAATCTAAGGCATTCAGCCCTTCCAGAACCCCATCAAGAAGTATCTGGACTGATCAAGTGTAGGCAGAAGAGATTTCAAACTAAGCTTGAGCCTCAGCTTAGTTTCCTGGACTTGAACTATCATACACTAGTTTCCTCAACAGGTTGTGTATCCCACCTACAGCAAAATATCTGCCACACTTCTCACTTGCAGGATGACACAAAAATTAAATGAACAATTGAGCTCAGTGATTTATTATAAATTTCTCAGTGTGGCTGTAGACTTACCCTTGGCTTCTGAAAGTGCTTTGAAATTTTGCTTTATATTTTAGATGTATGTTGTTGTGTGCACACAGATTTAGTGACCCTGTGCCTCTGGATCGATGGTTCTCAACCTGTGGGTCGCGACCCATTTGTGTCAAATGACCCTTTCACAGAGGTCACCCAAGACCATCGGAAAACACAGATATTTACATTATGGTCCATAACAGTAGCAAAATTGCAGTAATGAAGTAGCAACAAAAATAATTTTATGGCTAGGGGGTCACCACAACATGAGGAACTGTATTAAGGGGTCACAGAATCAGGAAGGTTGAGAAGCACTGCTCTAGACTGAACTCTCCTTAGGATGGCTGTCTCAGGAAGGAGTTGAGCACTTCCCCTTCCCCAGGTCTTTTGGGCACTGATGAACCATAGAAGGGCATGCCCTGGTTAGCTGGTCTGTCCCATAAGTGCTCCGAAATATTTCAAGATCCCCCTCCACCCTCTTCTTGTCAGATGCACAGGATGATTCTTCTCCAGCATTCACTGTGGAATAGTCAAGTTCCTGGGGGTAAAACTAGGTGTGGGGCTTGCCCACGTCTTGGTCCCGGGGAGTTGTTCTTGGCCCTCGGGCTTGCCCTACTGTGCCTCCCGCAGGTTGTCCTGAGGAGGCACGGGTTCTGCGGCAAGTTCTGCTCTTAGCCTGCTCTGGTAAGCTAATGGTGTGACCAGACACTAGGATTTTCTTTTTTCTTCTGATGAATTGGACATTTTGTCATTTATAAAGTATCACTTTTTAATTTCTGGTGATATCTTTTGCCTTGAATTTTGCTTTGTCTTGTGTCTACGTAGCCACAGTACTTTCATTCTGGTTTGTATATATTTCTCCACTGTTTCACCCCTGGGTCTTTCTATTTCTTACACTTTGGATGTTTTCTGCTCTCACAAGAATGTGCTTTATTTTATGTTAGAAACCTGATTTGTGGCCTTTGACTTTTAATTAAAGCATTTGGTTCACTTTATGTAATTATTATTTGAGACTTGCTATCTTTTTGGATGAAAAATAGTTTTATTCTTCTATTCCTTACTCAGACCTTAGTTTGGTGGATGTTCTCATTATCTATTTCTATATAGTAAACCACTCTAAAACGTAATGACTTAAAACTGGCATGCTAGTCCGGTAGTGATTGAGTGAGTCAGAAACTTAAGAAGAACTTGGTTAGCAGCTGATTTCCTTCCCACAAGGCCGGCATCGAAGATGGTTTCTTTACTCATGTGTCTGGATCCTGGTACTCTTTGGTCAGCTGGTCTCTCCCGCTTCCTCACTCTTCCTCTTTCTTCTTCCTTCTCTTTCTCCTCCCCCTCCCCTTCCCCCAAACCCTCAAGTAGTGTTTCATTCTAGAGACCCCACTTGGTCTGTGCATCTTACTGTGTTGGGGGAATATATACAGTATATGTGGTATATATGAAGGTCATACGGTGTATATGGTATATATGAAGGGCTTTTGGGGGCATATATACAGTATATGTGGTATATATGAATGTCATACAGTATATATGAAGGTCATACGGTGTATGTGGTATTGTGGTATATATGAAGGTCACTTTCTAAGAGGCAGAAATGATAAATATAAGGCTAAGTCATGGCTACCCTAGAATTGTCACAAAAACACTCTGTCATATTCCACCAGCCAAAGCAGTCACAGGGCCACCCAGGTTCAGAGGAGTAGGGAAATAGATTCTGTTCCATGTCAGCAAAGAGTCAAGGCCACAAAATAAAACCACATTGCATGAAGTGTGTGGGAAGATAGATATTGCTGTGGCTATCTCTAAGAAAAGTCTGGCACACACACACACACACACACACACACACACACACACGGAGGGGGGCAGAGGGAGGGTTTCCTCTTTGTGGTTTCTTTTTCTTGCCCATTTGTTTTGTTTGCTTGCTAAGAAATGAAAAAAAAAATGTATATTGGATTATCAGATTTCACAGAAAATTTTACTTTTGCCTATTTCTGGTTAATGAAAAGACCCAAGAATCTTATCAATGTCTCCATTCTCATATACCTACCATTTTCATGTATTTTAATTTTACAAATAATTAAAACGTATCACAAATAATTATTACCAAAGATTTGTACAGCTATTATTCAAAGAGGGGGTCAAGATCATGATTGGGGAATCTACAGAGACAACTGAACCAAGCTCAAAGGAACTCATAAACTTTAGATCCATGGAAACTCCATGGGATCAGACTAGATCCTCTGCATTTGGGGGACAGTTGTGTAGCTGGGTCTGTTTGAGGGGCCCCTGGCCGTGTGATCAGGATCTATCCCTGGTGCATGAGCTGGCTTTCTGGATCCCATTACCTATGGTCAGACACCTTACTCACCCCTGATAAAGTGGGGAGGGCCTTGGTCCCACCTCAACTGAATGTACCACACTTAGCTGTCCCCACGTGGGAGAACTTACCCTGTTGGAGGAAGGGATGAGAAGTGGAGAGGAAAGTGGGGGAAGGCGGGATGAGAGGGGGATCTGTGGTTGGTATATTAAATAAATAATTAAAAAAGACTTTTCTACACTATTCTGCCTGCTATTTTGGTTGTGAGCCTAGCCTTTAATGGCTGAGCTATCCCTCCAGCCCTTCTGCTTGCTTTTTATTCCTTCCTATGTCTTCAATCTCTCTTTGGAGATAATTTTCATTTTGTGTCCTTTAGTGTGTCGTGTGGTATGCCTGCTTGTATCAAAACCTGCAATTCTGAAAAATATGTATCTCTTTCATCCTTGAAAATATTTTTCTGAACGTAGATTTCTATTTTGCAGATATTTCACTTGAAGCAATTTTTCTATTTGATTTAGCTTTTCTATATTGTGGAGAGTAAGTTTAATTTTTGTCTAAGAGTCCCTGTTTTGAAGGACTAGGCTTTGCAGTGTTTATGTTTGCACTTATTTCGACTTCGCTTATTTGTTCTCAGTTTTATTACATCACTTTGTGACTTTTTACTGGATATTTTGCTGGCGTGCCTCGGCATCTTGTAGAAGGTGGCTAATGTGTCCAGATCCTAAAGAGGTTTGCTCCTAATTTGTTTTTCTTTAAATTTTTAGTCTATGTTTCTGGCTACTTTTTTTTTTGACCATCTACTGGTTGCTACACATTTTAAGATAGAAATAACATGATATGTAAGAAACCTAAGCTTATTTCTGGTAGTCCACAAGGTGATGTTGGTTATCCTAATAATCTTAACACAGACTGAAATTGAGGTTAGTTCAAGAGCATGCCACATTATCCCAGCTCACATTTGTTGCTAAAGGGGATTCCAGCCACAGCTGTGGATGTTTATCAGGACTCCTCCTTCACAGTGGGTCCTGCAGTCCAGTTTCAATCTCTTGATGAAGTTGGTGAAGCATCTGTTTAGCTCTCAGTTACCCGGATGACTTGGATCTCACTGTCTTGTTCCCAGAGGGGAAAGGGACTGAGTCTGGCTGCACCCCTCTGTTCTGCCCTGTGCCTTTGTCCCCAAATTCTTCACTTTCTTTCTAGTTCCCTTCTTCTTTTAGTGCTCCTCAGTAGGAGGGACTTACACACCACCAGGCCCATGATTAATAGAAGAATCCTGTTCTCAAAACACTTACCTGAATTTATTTAAAAAAGAAAAAAGAAAACTAATGATAATAATGTTCATTTCATGTCATAAGCTTAACTTAAAACAAAAAGAAACGAAAGGTAATCACAATTTGTTAAATGAGGAACTGACCCCTTCCAGTTCCCATAGCATCCTCAGCCACTCATGTAACTTAACCTTCCAACTTAGGTGACTAATAAAAAGCTTCTTTAAAATTGAAGTGGATATTTGTGCTTGCATAGAGTATCAAATCAGTCAGCTTTCCAACCAGTATTGCAAGTGGAGAGATTATGGTGGGTAACATATAGGGTGTTTACTACTGAGTGAATGTCTGGATCTGAGGAACATAGGTCATCTCTACATACTTTACAGTATATTTACAAGTACCCCTTGGCTGTCAGACAGTAGGCTAGCTATGCATGAGCACAAAGCTGAGGAAGCCATAGCCTTCAGACAATGAAAAGTTTTTCACGATTTTGTCATCCTACCTGATCCAAGGTGTAATTACAAAAACAATATATTACAAAGCCACAGTACAAGGGGAGGTATGAGTGTGGCACTGAGAAACAGGAAGGTGACATCTTGGGACAAAATGAAACTGTATTGAAAGATTCGTGAGTACTTGAACTTTGGGGATACAATGAGGAGACATCTAGAACCAATGTATAAAGACTAGGCTGGTGTGTAAAGGATGCAGGTGCAGACAGCTTTCCACCTGAAAAGCTAAATCGAGGAAAAAGCTAAGTCTAAAAAGTAAAATAGTTAACAGTTAATGGGAAGAAATGGACCAGAATACTCTTGTCATCTTGAATAACAAGTCCTGACAACACTCAAAAACACACAAAAGCCAAAATGCAAAGTTAATAGATTTGACTGTGTCAATGCTAAGTATTCTGACCAGTGAAATGAATCAGGGATAAAGTTACCAGATGAGAAACTTCTGGGAAAAGATGTCAACACCATTTTCACAAGGCGGAGAATACAACCGAGCACACAAGTACTGTCTCATTCTGATCTCTACTCAAATATTACCAGTTGCAGAGGACTTCCTGTCCAAAATATCACCCAAATTTTATTTTGTTTCCTTAATTTTTCTTATAACAGCTATCAAATGTATCATTACATGATACAATTATTTGTCCATTTTTCTTTTTCCCCAGTAAGTTGTGAGCTCTACAAGAGATTTTTTTTCCCATTTCATTCATTTTATGACCTCAGCACATGCAGTGGTTTCTGACACATAGTGGATAACCAGTGAAATCTGTTAGATGAATGAATGAATGAGCAAACTCCTGAGAATGAACACGGGTAAGAAAAGACTCCTGTGGGAAAATATCAAGGGATACATGTAGGTACTTCCTAAACTGATTTTGAATTTTTGTTTGTTTGTGGGAGAGATGGGAGCAAATAGATCTTTAAGAATAAAGTCTATGGTTTGGATCTGAAATGTTTCCCCCAAAGACTCGTGTATTGAAGCTTGTTTCCCATGTAGCAGCAAGCAGAGAAAGAGCATTTTGAAGTGATTGGGTCATGAGTGTTCATGCATTAATGGTTCATTATGGAAAGGACTTTTGATGTTCTGTCTACCCCTGTGATCAACAGCAAGGGAACCAGCCAAACTTGCACTGAGAGCCCCCCAGAGCATGGTCAGAATACAGTTTCTCCTATTAATTGTGTTCTCAGGTGTTTGTCTCAGCAACAGAAAACTAACACACCCTACACCTGTGTGCTTCATTTCAAACATAAAAGCAAGCATAAAAGAATTAAGTATCCATATAAATTAAAATCACAGAGAGAAAAGATACTTATCACAGGACCATTCTCATTAAGGAAGTCATCAGTGTTAGGTAAGACCAACAGGAGACAGTGCAGAGTGGAAAGCTGAATGTCTCTGCCAGGAGGCTATTGCTACATGACCACACATGCACTGTCCAGAAGCCAGACAAGAGGTATAGTCATCCCAGGGCTTTACGTCCTACATAATCTGTGCGCTGCGTGATCACGTAATCTGTGCACGTGCATGGCGTAGCTACTTCATATGTGCATGTGTGCGGGGAATCCATAAAAAGCAGGTCACAGGTCCCCCCCCCCTTCTTCCTCTCTCCTTGCACGACCATTTCCATAGGCTTAAGCACATCTTTCCTTAATAAACTCTTATAGTGGGCTTTGTTGTACCTCATGGCTTTTCTCTCTCAGTGAACAGTGCCACTTAACGAATAACACAGCACTGCCTAATAATAAAACTAGCAGAGGCCACTGCGTTGACTTATTTAATTGCTTTAGACAAGCTCTGTACATTTCTTGTTGTTCGTTTCTAACCTGTGAAAAGTAAAAATGGTTTTTGGCCATCTCCCTGTCTCACTAGTTCAATAACATACTGGAACTGTACATTAAGTGGAAATAGAAGTTAATAATTTGCTGCAAATTCCTTTGATTTAGAAAGACATGCTCATGTTTTGGCTGTTGTTACCTGCAGCGAGGATCCTATTTCTCCGGCAGGGGGATTCAAACTCTAATAGAAAAGTATAGGCATTGTGTAAAAGAAGTGTATGCTATGGGAAGCCTCACGGACGACCATGGCAATGAGCAGAGGGAGGGGGACTTTGTCACAACAGCGTCTTCACTAGCATCAGCCTGTATTTAGCCAGAAGAGAACCTGGTCCTATAGCCAAGACTGGTGCAATGTATGATCTGTGGCCAACTTGGCGCCCATTGGTTCTCCTAGGGAGTCATTAACATCGGAAAGCTGAGCTAAGAGGTCAGCCTTCCAGCTGCCGCCTTCTCCAGGAACCAGTCACATCCTGTATAATTTCTGTTCTGATTCAAATGACAGGGGGGAGCTTTAACAAGAAAGAAAACTAAGTTTGCTAAATTCATGAGCACATGCCATCAAAAATACGGTATTTTGTTTACCAAATTGTTTGATAACTGTCTTAGGACATGGGTTTATGGATGATAAATTCTGCTACATTATCAAAAAGGAAGGCTTATTATGAGAGGAGAGGGAAAAAAAGAACTTTTGTGGGCAGAGGGTCAGCCTGACGCTTTTACCAGTACTTTATAAGACCTTGGATTTGGAGGGCAGCCCCTTCAGGAAGAAGAGGCAGGGTTCGCAGACGGATTGCTCTCAATACGGGCACAGGAGTTCCTGTCTGAGACAACGTTTTGAAAAGCATCCACTGAGCAGAGCCTCACCCCCCCCACCCCCCCATCCCCCAGCTCCTCAGTAGGCTTTCACGCCGGGGGTGGATGGAAGTTTGAGAATGAGCCGATCTGTCAGTCCCGGTGAGGACTGTAGCTTTCCTCTCCTTCTTCTGTTCTGTGTGTGTCTGAGAGCTCACACTGCTGCCTTTGATTCCCAGCATCCCATGACTTGCACAGACTCGGGTTGCCAACTGGCACTGGACGAACAGCAAACTCAGTATTGACATCATCTGGCCAAACGCAGAGCCGGCGAAACGAGTCTGCCCGATGTGTGTACATCCTGACTTACTTTGGAACACCATTCCTCAGCTCACAGAAGGCCGGTTGTGCTTTTTCCACCCTGCATCCCAAAACTCACACACTCCTGGCCAGTGTTACAGAATGGTAAGGAAGGCAAGAAAACCTGACATTGTCAAAAGCACTTGGAGCTGTCTGAGGGAGGAAGGTTGTGCATCCCATGTTAGGTTCAGAGTGTTATACCTCTAGAATTGCCATTTTAGACCATGTGACTTCACCTGGTTATAATTTGTATTTTGCCAGAAGAGTCTATGGAAGGGTCTCCCCTGAGGAGACATTACCTCATCAATCCTCCCATGGTCCTCTGGGAGAGAGGGGATCAATCTTGTTATGGAAGAGAAAGCAAAAGCTAAGTTTCTAGCAACTCAACTGAGAGGTGTGGGCCCCGGTTCATAAAAGGACACGGTAGGGCTCCTGAGTCCACAGCCAAGACTCCTGCCCCTAGAAAACAAAATGGAGGCAGAGCCTTCCTGCCTGTGCATCCCTGTCTGTCCCCAGCAGAGGATTCAAGGCACCTCCTGGCACTGGCTCTTGGCTCTTCTTAACGCTCTGCAGCAGCATTTTTCAACCTGTGTGTCGAAACCCCTCTGGGGACAAATGACCCTTTCACAGGGGTCCAGGGTCAGATATCTTGCATACCAGATATCTACATTACGATTCCTAACAGTGACAACATTACAGTTAGGAAATAGTAATGAAAATAGTTTTATGGTTGGAGTCACCACAACACAAGGAACAGTATTAAAGGGCAGCAGCATTAGGGAGGTTGAGAACTCCTGCTCTACAGTTTACCCAACCCCCCACTGTATTTTGAATTTATCCTAAATGCACAAACAATTTCATTTAGTTCCATAAACATTTTTATAGCATTTAGTCTCTTTGTCTAAATTACGAAAATTTTAAAACAAGTTCACTGTTAGCGATTTGTGCCGTCTGGTTCATCCAGCTTACTTTCTCTTCTCCTCTGTGACCAGGAGAAAGATCCCAGTGAATGGGTTTCGAATTACAGTGATGCTGAGCTCCTCTTAAAGAATTGAAGGAAGGTAGAGCAAAGGGAACTGACTTTAAACTTAGAGAAGATGTGTTCCTTGAGATTGAAGAAATTTCATAAGAAATGACTTAAAAAAAAAAAAAAAAAAAAAAAAGTTCCGTGTAGTCAAAACGAAGGTACCACCGAGATGCAAACAGGAAATGGAGCACTTTGTGTGGTCACTGGTTTTTCAAAGACACGGCACAAGGGCTGCAGGTGAGGGAACTGGGGTACAGAGAGATGAAGGAACTCAGACCACACAGTCGGATATGGATATATCTGAGCTGTCTGCGAGCCTATGCAGAATACTAAGTCACCACTAAGTATTTCCTTAAAAATAAATCTGATGGGACCTCCCTCACACCCTCTCACCTTCCATGATTTCTCAGAACCAAAAAAAAGCATCTCAGCTAGTTTCATAGAGCTGTTAGATCAGGGAGAATGTGCTGGGGTGTTTTTGCATGGCCTTCGTGGTATCAGTTCAAGCCAGGTTATTCCTTGGTATAGATAAGTGAGCAAATCTCGTGGAAGACAAAAGCCCTAATCATGCAGAGCACCTAAGTAGAAATCAATTTGTTCCAGCAGCCGCTTCGAGCTGCCATGACCTCAGAGTACACGGATAATCCTCATGCAGGCGTGCCCTTCAGGGCCCAGCTTTGGAAAAGCTGGGTCCGATAGACCCAAGTCCTTGTCACTACCAGGCAGCTTGAGTGCTGTTTATTAACAAGGGGAGGGCAGAGGACTGTGCTCTTCACCAAGGCAGGCTTTGAACTTGGGGGCGCTGCACCTGGAGCTCAAGGTCATCCTTGCTCTCAATATCACTTTCCGACACCCTCCTTGGGTTGTGTCTACGATAAGGAAAAAAAAAAATGCTAAAGTGAACTCAAGTGGTCAGATGCTGCCACCCGCCTCCCCCACTTCCAACAGTTTGAATCAAGTTAACATTCTTTGTGGTCACCGCATCATAGAAATATTAGCTTTGACACTGGAAGTTCTTTCAGGAACAGGCTTCCTAGAAACAAGTCTGTTTTATTGCGACAGTTATCAGTTATTGCTCATTGGCACCTACACATTCTCCTCCTCCACGTCTGGTTTTTATCCATCCTTTCTTCTTGGCTCCACCTCCTCCTCCCTCCTTCCCAGTTCTTCCTCCTCGCCCCCTCTGACCTTCCTTTTCCTTTCTCCGTTTCTTCCTTCTCTCTCCCCTCCTCATCCCTCTCCTCTCCTGTGTCCTAGGCCTGCCAGTGTCCCTCACGGTGCTTGATTCTGTCACTGGCGGGGCTGAAGGCAGCTCTTGGCCCCTGCAGTTCTGGAGATGTTCTTTAATAGAGAGTGACTCTTTCTTCAAACAGAACGACTATGCAAGGCTGTTGTACTACCTTCCTGTTGCTGCTACAGAAAATCCCCAGAGGAGGTGAGGACCATCTATCCATGACATTTGTCACTGTAAGCCCCTCGAGGCACGTGAGTGTCCAGGTACCTCTCCTGAGGACCTGCAACCACCAGGTTCTTCCTACAGAACTGCCCGAACGGCCTGACGCAGCCCCTACCCTACAGAGGAAAAAATCCAAACTCAGTACTTGAAATCCCACCCATCCCCACCCTGGAAAACTCTGCCCCTCCCCCCAAGAATCACTATATAAACCCTGTGGTCTGCTGAGCAGAGGCAACCACTCTCCTGGCTTTTCCCCTCCCAGTAAATCTCCTGTGTGAGGTTTGTTGTGCGGTGTGACTTTGTGGTATGCCTTGGCTCTCAACTGCTGGGATATCTTTCCCTTCAGAGATGCAACACTGGCCATCGCTCCATTGATTAGCAGGATTGATCTAGCTGAGGCAGCTGGTCGGGCAGGTAACTCCTTCATGTATGTCCCTTCTACCGCCACACTGGGTCCAAGAGGCTGACGTTCCCCCATCAAAGAGGCTGCTTGCTCTTCAGTCAGGGTTTGTGAAGAGCTGCGCTCTCCTTCTAGAGCCTCCAAGCAAGCTCTCGGGGCCCATCTGTGGGCAACGTAGTGTTGTAGCCAAGCTTCTAGGGACTGAGCCCCACAGCAATCTGTGTTTTCAAAAGAGAGTGAGAACAGCAGCAGAGGGGAAGGGGGGTTGGGAGAGAGACAGAGAGAGAGAGAGACAGAGAGAGACACAGAGAAACAGAGACACAGAGACAGAGAGAGACACAGAGACAGAGACAGAGAGAGACAGAGAGAGTGAGAACAGCAGCAGAGGGAAGGGGGGTTGGGAGAGAGACAGAGACAGAGAGAGACAGAGAGAGACAGAGAGACAGAGAGAGACACAGAGAAACAGAGACAGAGAGAGACAGAGACAGAGAAACAAAGAGAGACAGAGAGAGACACAAAGAGAGACAGAAAGACACACAGAGACACACAGACAGAGACAAAGAGAGACGGAGAAACAGAGACACAGAGAGAGACAAAGAGAGACAGAGAGAGACACACAGAGAGACAGAGAGAGACACACACAGAGACACACAGACAGAGACAGAGACAGAGAGACAGAGACACACAGAGACAGACAGACAGAGACAAAGTGACAGACAGAGAGAGACAGAGACACACACACACAGAGACAGAGAGGAGAATTGCCGCAAACTCGATGATTCAAAGCAACACAAACACATATTTTTTGTCAGTGCTGAAGTCGCCCCTGAGACTTGGAGCGTGCTAGGCAATCGCTCCCCTGCTGAGCTCTGTCCGCAGCCCCCTTGCACCCTCTACTTTGAGATAGTCTCGCTATGTTGCCTAGGCTGGTCTCAAACCCATTCTATCGTCCAGATGGCCTTGAATTTACCATTCTTCTACCTCAGTCTTCATTCCAGGCCTGGGCCACTAGACCCAGCTCAGAAACATTACTATCGTTGGAAGGGAAAATCCTAAAAGTGGAGGCAACAGTTTCATCTGCAGAATATGCCACTTCACCATACCCAGCTTCTAGGGATGCCTGCAACCGTGGTCGATGACCCCTTCATCATGTGAAGAGCCAGCACACTGAGGCATGGTCAGACCTTGCTCTTTCTCCTCTGTCTCCACTGTCACATCTCCCCTGACTCTGTCCTCTTGCCTTCTTAGAAGGACCGTTGCTATTGCATTGGGGCCCCCTGGATAATCCAGAATGAGCTGGACCTTAAACTCCCTAAATCACGTCTGGGAGGACCACACGGACATCTTCTGGTGTACACTTTTCTTTGTACCACAGCTGTGAAGCCACTGATTCCAGAAACAAGTTGCTGGCTAGCTCTCCATTCTGAGAACAGGCAGCCATAGGCCTGAGGAGGAGCTCTGTTTTCTATGCTGACAGACAGGGCAGGGCCTGGCATTGATACAGGAGGACAGCAGCTTCTAGTGAACTTTCCTGCAACAGTGATTGAATGTGGGGAAGGCTGGGTCGGTAGCATGGTCAAGCTATACTCCTAGGTAAGCCACACCCCTGGCTAGGGCCCAGCTCGGGCATTTGACAGCCTGTGGGTGCCTATGTTTAATTATAAGCAAACCTCTGTTTGCTTAGCCATAAAATGGAATACTGAGCCATAGGATTAAAGTCTTGCATATAATATACCTACCTGGCTCATAGTTGATGGTTCAGCCAAGTTAATTCCTTTACTGCCTTCCTTAGTGGTTAGACTAAAGGTCAAGAAAGTAATTACAGTGTGGTCAAAGTAATTAGGTTAAGAGTAATTAAGCAGGTGTCGGGCAATGGGATCCTAATCTAAACTCAGAGGATATACCTAAACAGTTCAATGTGAAAAAGCAAAATCGACTTTTTCTCTTCCAGTTTTAACCTAATTGCATTTTATGTCTCTAAATTGAATAAAGTGTATAGGAGAAGACCCAAGCTGTCGCATGCCTGTGGTTGGAAAATTGTAGGAAGTGTGTGGCATTTTCTGTCATTCCAAATCATGAACCATGAACCACGGCATCAGTAAGGGTTTAGGTACTGTCCAGAGCAGCCACCCAACAGAGGCCAGCAGAGGCCAGCTCCCTTTTCCTGCTTTTACTCAAACTCTTTCAATAATGAAATAGGCTGCTTCAGTGTTGGCCAGTTCTTGTTACAAATTTCCTACTTCTTTGTAGCCAGAAAGCAGTTCCCTAAAGTTTTTAATCTTTAAAGAAAGTTTCTTTTTCTTTTTTATTTATTTATTGTTTTACTTAAAGTTATTTTAAGATCTATTTGTTTAATAAGGCTGGTGGGCATGGAGTATGTGCAAGTGAGTGCAGATGCCCTTGAAGGCCAGGAGAGGGCAGCAGATTTCCTGGAGCTTGAGCTGCAAATGGTTGTGAGGGGCCTGAAGAGGGTATGGAACAGAACTCAGGTCTTCTGGAAGAGCAGGATGTGTGCTAACCCCTGAGCCATCTCTCCAGCTCAGTTTCTATTTTCTCATTCTAATTCCACCCCGTGAAGTAACAGAACACAGTGTCTTTATTTCCTTGAGATGCCTCCGTCCTAAGTCTTCTCTAAGTCACAATTCAGTATTTCTCCAATTATTATTTATTTGCTGCAATTCCAGTATTTTTCCAATTATTATTTATTTGCTGCTTTCTCTCCAACATTTCCCAGTCTCCTAGTCGTCTGTCTCTTTTTGTTCTCAAGTTATCATTGTCTTTCCAAAACGGATCGCTCAGAGCCAACAATGTTCTAGCTGTGCCTGAGCTGGTGCCCAGGATGTGGAGACTTCTGTTTTTGTTGGGTCTGTGTCTTATTTGCCCCTCGATGGAGTCAGCTGCATCTGTTCTTTTTCAAAGGAGTCATGTAATATAACTGTTATTTGGCTTTTCGTGAGCCAAATATCCCATCATGTTCCTAGGCTTTTTGTAAATTATATTTGTTTCCCTCGATCCTTACCTGTCTGCTTGACTTATCATGGTGTACACATTATAAAAAGGAAAATATTAACCTAGATCTTATTATCCATCCAATTAGCAATTTTACTTTTTAATTTATTTTTATGATTTTTAATTGTGTGTGTGTGTGTGTGTGTGTGTGTGTGTGTGTGTGTGTGTGTGAATTTGAGTTCAGGTGCCTGTGGAGGGCTGAGAAGGATGTTGGGTACCCTTGGAACTGGAGTTATAGGTGATGGTGACCCATCTGATTTGGTTGATGGGGACTGAACTTAAGTCCTCTGCAAGAGTAATATTCATTCTTAACCTCTGAGCTATCCCTTCAGCTCATTTTTTAAATAAATATATAAAGTTTCTGTGCCTCTTATTTATTTAAGATCTCAATGAAAATTTTATTGCCATTTGTTTTTAGTAATATTTCTAATGTAATGTTTGAAAATTTCATACATGTATACAATGTATCTTGATCATATATACCCCCAACTATTCTCCTCCAATTCCCCTTGGGACTCCCTGGCACATCTTCCTTCCAACTTTATGCCCTCTTTTCTTGTATTTTTTTCTTTAGTTGTTTTGATTTTTCATTGTTTTATGGATCTGAACTTCTTCATTTTTTTATTTGGGTTTTAGAATTTCATATATGAGTATTTCTATCATGTTTCCACACTCTTCTCCCTCCAACTCCTTCCACGTTCCCCTTCTCAAATTCATGGCCTCTCATTCTTGAATTCTTATTCTTACAACACACACACACACACACACACACACACACACACACACAATTCATAAACAACCTGCTGAGTTCTTGGGCATTACCTATCAAGGAGGTAATTCCTGGAGAAGACTGATCTTCCCTCTTTCAGCAACCATTCATTAATTGCCTGTAGTTCTTCATCCATTTTAAAATACATTTATTTATATATAAAATCATATTTTTTAATCCACTGAGGCCAATTACTGCTTCCCATATGTTCACGCACAGGGTCATCCCTTGGAGCATGGGTAACTATCACTGGCTACTCTCAAGGAAAAACGACTCTCCTTGCTCCCAAAGCCATCAATTGCAAATAGCGCCACAATTAGAAAAATGTAGCTACTGCCCCATCCATCTATCCATCAACAATCTGCAGTTGCCCATTTTCCTCTGTCATCCTTATTCATATGCTTGTATAAATTTCTTCATCTTTATCCAGGTAATTTTTCATATCCCAATTCTAAAGGCCAAGATGTTAGCATTTTCCCAATCACGTTACACTGTCTTTTATAATTACTCTTTAAGGTAGATGCCTTGAATTCCATAGTAATACAGACCATATTTGCTCAACAGTTCCCAGTCTCAGACATGAAGGTTGTGCTTTGTGCATAAGATGTTTTTCTTAGGATGACTTTGACACAATCCTTGAAGTCAAATTACTTTTTGAACCCAAACCAAAAAAAAAAAAAAAAAAAAAAATCACACCTCTCAATTTAAAATGGTCTCCATTTTCAGCTTTGTTTCAGCCCATACTTCTTTGGAACCCCTAATATCCCCTTCCAATTCCAGACAAATAGAATAGAGGAATGAGACACGATCTGGAGAGTCCATTAGTTCCTACAGGGATTTCACAACTCACAACCCTGTCTCCACCAACAGCATCCTAGGAGCCCCTTGTTGAAGGCAGTTGGAAAGCCTTCCCTCCCCCAGCTGCTAGCTGGCTGGTGCTGACACTCTGTGGAGGCCACACATTTGAAGTTCCCTGGGGATAGGCATTACGTCACTTTCACTTACTGTATCCCAGCCTAGCCATTGGAAGCTCTCAGCGAATATTTATTAGTAGAAGGAATGAAAGAATATAATTAAAGATAAGGCTTAACAATTTAAATCAGCCTTGGGGAGATAGCATTTCATTCACACTAATGAGTAAATTGCTGGTATTAGTTATTTCCCCAGGAACAGGTTTTACTAGGAGGAACAGTCAGTGGGAAGCACTTTTCTTCTGTTTGGGAGAAGAAAGTGATGAGTTTGAGACACCTAAAATAGGTATATTAGAATTTTGCCTAGGGCCAGCCTTGTACTTTCAAAACCCGGGCTATTAATGCTATTACTAACCACAGACTTAGAACCTGTAAGACAGACGCACAGAATCTGTATTTTAAAATGTATGGAATGCTTTTGTAGCCTGCTGTGGTTTCTGACTAGCCTATTTAATGTGGCTGAGGCTACCAATTCACAGAACTCAGCTCTGATGTTGTTGTTGCTACTGAGGGATCGATTTTTGAACTCCCATCCCCATAGATAGTAGATGGTGTAAGATCTGTATATAACCCCTACACATCCTCCTGAATATTTCAAATTGTCTCTGAATTACTTATAATACCTAATACAGTGTAAATATTGTATAATTAGTTGTTGTGCTGTGTTGTTTGGGGAATAACATAAATATCTGTACACATTTAGTACAGATACATTTTTTTTTTCCCAAACGTTTTTGGCCTAGGATTTAGGCCAAAGGTGGAACTCAGAAATATGAAAGCTTACTGAGTACTGAGTTCTATTACTCCTTGTTAGCAGGGAACCAGGGTACATGTATTCTTTCCCAGAATTCTTCACTAAGTCAGAGCCTACATACGGAGAAAGGAATGTGGGGGTAACTGATTCTCTAAGTTTGCCTGGGTTCTTCTAGTTACATACAGGGATTTCTGTGTTACAAGAATACCCCAGTCCCGTGCTGCCAGGGTAGAGGCAATTGGTTACCCATTCCAGGAACTGAAAGTAGTCCTGCTATAGACTTTGTGAATTAGGCAATGCAACTCCAGTAGCCAGGACCTCTCCCAGTGTTCCAACCAGGGTGCTCTGTGGAGGTAAAGTGAGATTTTTTTCCTCCCCGCTTCCTCTCCTGGAAATATCAACACTGTATGGTGTGATCCAGAAGAGTCTGTGCCAGAGAATTCTGTACAGAGACTTCTTTTATGAGCTTTCAACATGGGCAAGAAACTTTGAGAACGGAAATAATTATTTCAAGAAAATCGTCTTTAAATACCAGTGCCATGGTAGATGGACTCATTAATATTCTATTCCTATTTGCGTGACTATGTTTACCAAGCTGATGCTGAGAGCTGTGTTCTTGGATAAGCGGACAGCAGAGCAAGGTGCTGACATGGCCAGAGCAGTCAGTCTGTGTCTGGGAGTGGGGGTCCACAGGCACCCCTGTGGCACATCTGTCCTGCCACGGCAGTCAGAGGGGCTGGGCATTTTGATAGAGAGTGGAGAATGCCAATTCTCTATAATAATTCATCCATTTTTAAATGTATATATTTACATAAAAATCATATTTTTTTTAATCCACTGAGCCCAATTAGAGTCAAAGTCATGGTTTGACTCATTTCCCTTGGTTTCCAGCACAGACGCTCTCACCCTACTACTGGCTTTCTCTGAACATCCACACTATACAAGCACAGAACATCTGCTTGTCACTAACCATGGATCTACCACAGCATCTGACTGTTAGACTACCACCAAGCTGAACTGCTGAAAACATCTCCTGGTAAGGATGGTATGGCTTCCCCTGGTCTTTTTTTGTTATGGATGTTCCCTCCCGAGTGTTTTTACTATCTGCGGTCAGAAATCTTTCACTCACCTGATTACCATCCTTCCCTCCCTGGGTTGTAAGCACATACACTCCTCCAACCTCATCAACTTATATAACACCCACTTCATGCCAGATGGAGGGGCAGAGATCAAAAGTGAAAAGTAAAGGCTCAGGACCTCCAATTTCTAGAGCACTTGAAAGTACTCGGGTTTTCCTTCACATGTTTTAGAAAAGTCTCCATCTGTCCTTGACCAGACTTTTCTCAGGCACAAATATTTAAAATAAATGGAAGAAAAGAATTTATTGCTTGGGCTTTCTTTTCATTTTCCTTTAAAAAAATTGATAGCTAACATTTCTTAGCATCTTTTCTCATACTTTTTCCTTATAAATTTAAGGAATGTGTAATACTGTGCACTAAATAAATCTACTTTTTTATTGAAGATGATTAAAAATCAGGGCTTGAAGGATGAGATTATTGTTTGGGGCAATAAAAGACACAAGCATACCAGAATTTTGAGCAGAGGCCCTTTATTTATTAGGGGAAGGGCTCAGAGATAAAATAGAAAATATGGGTTGAAATGAAACAGAGGGTCCCAATATGTTCTGGCAAGTTCTATGCTAGTCTGGCAAGTTCTTGTCTGAGACCTATACTGAGACTGAGGCTCAGAAGACAAAAACCCAGTGTGAGTGCGCGGAAGGGCTGTGATTTGTGCATGCAATGGCTAAGTGTAGACAGGGAATGAGGGTGTGTTTGTGCTGCTCTTCTTTCTAGACGATGGACTTCCTGGGCCTGAGCCCTGAGCCAGAGAGGCAAGCTCTGGGCCTTCTCACCTCATAAACAGGACTTAACTTGCTTTCATATCCAGAGACAATTAACCTAGAGAACACAGCTATTATCACTGGTTCACAGATGCTAGGTCATTTCCCAAAGATAATAGTCGATTTGACTCATTGCTCTCCCTCAGCTCCAAAGAATCAAAGCCCTGTTGATTTTTTTGGTCCACGGTCACCCACCCAGTTCCAGGTCTGATCACTTCCTGCCTCCTTCTCTGCAGTGGGTTCTGTCTTCAGCCTGTCCCTGCTTCAGTGTGCTTGGATACACATGTGGCCAGTAGGATTCAATGTAGATGCATTGTCAAAAACCAGCATTATTAGTTAGCTTTTTCTTGGTGTTGACATCCTCCCAACCCCTAAAAGGTCGATGTGCTAAAGACTTGCTTCCCAGGGTGGTGCTATTGAGAAAAAAAAATGGGACTTATGGTCCTTGGGTTGCTGGGGGCCATGTCCTTGAAGGAGATTATGTGATTATTAGGTTATTTCTTTATCTCCGTGCTTCCTTGCCACAAGACAAGCAGTTTGCTCTCATTCACACAACTCACCTTTGGATCTGACCCCTCAATAGAGGCTTGAAGCAACAACTGGTCCACCTGATCTTAAACTGGAAGCTTCTACAACCATGAGCTAACATAACCCTTTCACTTTATAATCATCTCAGGCATTTTGTTATAGTCACAGGAAGCTGGTTAAAATACTTAGTCAAATAATGCAACCATATCTTCTCCCCGCCCCCCCCCAGTGTGGTAAATGTTTCCTTTTGATGATCAAAGTCTTCCCTGATACTTCTTCAGCCTTATATCCGATCCTCACCGGCCTCTTTGCACTGTAAACAGCACTTATACTTCACCTGCATGCTTGGCCCTAGCTTTCCCTGCTTGAGCCCTCCCCCTTTTCTCTGCTTTATGTCCCTTTCGGTGTACACAAGTTGCTCAGACATCATCTTTCTGGGAGGAGCCGCACGGGGGTCCCCAGAGGCCCTTGCCTACTCATTATGTGGAGCCAGGTGACTCTTCCCTTTCTGCTTATGTGAATGCTTCACTCTAACTTTTCATAAAGTTTCCTGTTTTTCACTTTTGCCCATTTTTTTTGTGGTCAGCTGAGAGGCAAAACCATGTTTTCCCCTATCTGAGGCAGCAGGATAATATCTTGAAATATTAATCTTTATGCTTTTGTTTTCTTCTTGCCCTTGAAAATGACTTTTCCTCTGCCAGAGGCATCCACATTGCCTTAAGCAGAAAAATGGGAATGAGAGACATACCAGAAATTGTCAATATTTCAGATTTATTTTAACCTATAAAACAGTTCTTAAAAACCCAAAGGGGGCTGGCAAGATGGCTTAGTGTGTTCAGGCACTTGCTGCCAAGCCCAGTGACTTAGGTTTGATCCTCAGGATCCACAAGACAGAAGGAGAGAACCAATTCCACCAAGTTGTCTTATTATTTCCAAATATGGCACACAAGAACTACCCAAAATATCTACACACGAATTCAATTAAAAAAGAATCTATAAAAAACAACAAAATAAAAATCAAAGGAAGGTTGTGGCATGAATCCTAATTGGTCTTAATAAAAACCTGGAACCAGATATTGGGGTAAATGCTGAAAGATCAGAGAAGCAGAGCAGCCAGCCACTAGTTCTTACTGCTACTGAATCCTCAGCCGAAAGGGACCTGTGTGGTGGTATTGTGTTCCCCAAAATATTGTGCATGCTAATAAACTTATCTGGGGTCAGAGAACAGAACAGCCACAGTATTAAACACAGAGGATAGGCAGTGGTAGCACATGCCTTTAATCCTAGCATTCTAGAGGCAGAAATCTACCTGGATCTCTGTGTGTTCAAGGATACAGCCAAGCATGGTGACTCACACCTTTAATCCTAGAAAGTGAGCCTTTAATCCAAGGGAGTGATGGCAGAAAGCAGAAAGGTATATAAGGCATGAGGACCAGAAACTAGAAGCAGTTGGCTGGTTAAGCATTCAGGCTTTTGAGAAGCAGTTCAGCTGAGATTCATTTGGATAAGACTCAGAGGCTTCCAGTCTGAGGAAACAGAATCAGCCAAGGAACTAGCAAGGTGAGGTAGCTGTGGCTTGTTGTGCTTCTCTGATCTTCCAGCATTCACCCCAATAACTGGCCTCAGGTTTGATTTTATTAATAAGACATTTTAAGATTCCTGCTACAGACCTGAGCTCCTGACTCCTCCTGCCTTATATTCCTCTTTCTGCCCAGCCATATCACTTCCTGTCTCTACCTCCCTAGTGCTGGGATTAAAGACATGAGATCCCAAATTCTGGGATCAAAGGTGTGTGCCACCACTGCCTGGCTCTCTTTCTCTTTTAGACGGGATCAATCTTGTGTAGCCCAGGCTGGCCTTGAATCCACAGAGATCCTTTTGCCTCTGCCTCCCGAGTGCTGGGATTAAAGGTGTGTACCACAACTGCCTGGCCTCTATGGCTAACTAGTGGCTTAGCTCCACACTCTGATCTTCAGGCAAGCTTTATGTGTTAGATCACAAACAAAATATCACCACAGAAGGTCTAAGAGTTTTGTGACACTGTATACAATATAATAATGGAAGTGGAAAGAGAATGTGGTCTTGCTGAGTTTTGCCTGTTGTCTGAGGTCTAATCTCCAGAGGAGATGGTGTCTGCCTCTAGACCCTCCCCAAATCTATCAAAACCTGAACATATAGATATAACCTGTGAACACCATAGCCAGTTTGCTTCAAAAACCTACTCAAAACCATCCATATAGACATCTCCTGTGATTGGGCCATGATCCCTAATCAAAACAATCCACATAGACAGGGTCTGTGATTACTGTGGACCAGGACACACAGGACAGCACCCATCCTCAAGGAGGAATAGACTTCACTACCCACAGAAGTAGAAAAGGCCCAGACCTAAGACTTGGGAAGATCTTTTCCCTTGCATTTTCTGCTGTTCCATAAGGTAGCCATCAGCCTCATGTGGATCTTGAGCATTCAAATGGGGGGGGGGAGTACGATAAGAAACTGAATGTCAATAGCCACATGTGGCTGGTGGCTCCTGTCGTGGACAGGCCAGGTCTTGTGTGACTGTGATGTTCAGCACAGTTGCTGACACACAGTGAGCGTTCATAAACGTTTGACGACTGGAGGTACAGAAGCAATGACTCCATGCTGACTACTGTTTCAAGGCACACCCAAAGCCTTTGCTCGTATTCTCTAGTCTGCTGAGTGTTTGGAAGATCCTGCAGTGGCCACCATGTAAAACAGCTGTAGAAGAACTGATTTTTTTCCCTAGTGTGAGTAATTTTCAAGTCATCTGCACCACTAAATACCTATCGGTTGGGCGTGACAACTACTATACTACCTGAATCCGATACCTACACCAGTTGTCAGCACTTATTATTCTCTCTTATAACACTTGGAACAGAACTTGAGTAACATACTTTTTCACTGCTGTTTAGCTCGGTGTTGTTTCATATGATTGGAACTGGATTGGCCCGGATGCCACTAACCTGTAGATAAGGAGCACAGGCCATATTGATAGAAGCTCTTTCTGATGTTCTACCCAGTATTTCTACTGCTGCTTCCCCTAGGAGCTGCCCCAACCCTCTGAGAGCTCCAAACCTGGGTTTTCATGAATCTAGGAATGGCCAGCCAGACCCCAGGGCTGAGAGACCAGGTAGGGCTCAGTCCTGCAGCAGATGCTATGTGCCAGGTCTCATTATAGACCATTTGTTTGGTTCATTCCATTTAATTTTGTTTTAATGAACCACTTTGCTTCTGGCCCACCTCTTCCTTTGGGGATCGAAACTGTTCATTAAGTCAAAAGACTAGAGTGAATCAAATTATCAACAAATCCTTGTAGATTCCATTAGGTGTAACTTTCATTTCTTTTTACATCAGCAGATTTAGAATCCACTCCATCATGATTAATATCTAAACATCTCACCATGCCCCCATCTTCCATGTCCCTCCCCTTCATCTTGGCAGCTTGACACCCTCTACATTCCAGCTCATGGAGGAAGAGACCAGTAAGGACCCCCAGTTACAGACCAGCCAGAACTGAGGCCTAGGTCTGGCACAGCTGGGGATAATTACAAATTCCTTTCCTCCAGAGGCTGTCTAGCCCTAGGACCGATGAGAATCACCTGGGCTGGTTATAACACAGTCTGCTGGCCCATCCCCAGAGTTGTTGATGATCCACAGATCTTGGGAAGGACCCAAGATTCTGCAGTTCCAGCAAGTTCCCAGGTGATGGTGATTCTGGCCTGGGAAACATGTGGAAAACCATTGCCTTAATCATTCTGTGATGAGCCTTCAGGGAGAGTAGCTTTGGATGTGTGTCAGCCCCTTTCACGTCACTACATCTTCGCGTTCACATGCCCCCAAACACTAGTCAGCAAAGCTCTTTCTTGCTTGGATCCAAGAAAGCAACAAGTTTGAAATAGGAAAATTCTCCAAGTGTTCATTTTCAGTTCCAAACACTGGAATGAGTTTATTTGGGGTTTCTGTGAGAATTTGGGTCACCTGGTTTATACATGGTAGAAATCAGTGAGTCATGAGGAGTCAGGACATTGAGCAATTTAAGCAAATCTCACTACAGCCTTGCTGTAAAGATGGCTAATTAGGCGGAGCCCTGAGGAACGAACGAGCCCACTGTCATGGAGATTGTTGTTTTAGTTATATATTATAAATCATTCCAAAACATGTGTGGCAAAGTAGACTCCTTTGCTTTTCATTATTTAGATAAAAAATTTCCCCAAAGCCACAAAACATTTACTCAGTTCAATTAATCTATTTAAAAGCCCCACTTATCATCCAGATGTTTCAAACACAGGTCTCTGAACCGTCAGCTGGATGAAGTGTTTGCCATCACCAGATGTTTAGCTGTCAGGAGTGCACAGCTCTGCTTAAAATGTTCTGGGAACCTGGATTTTTCTCTGTGCTTAATCAGTCTTCTGGTCAATAAATCCCACTTCCAGTGTGACTAAATGTCACAGTTGCAATTTCAACTCCTTTCCTCTTGTTTCTGTCCCTTGTGTAGGGAATGAGCAATACTGTTCATTATCTGTTGGTAATTATTCTTAATTTATTCGAAGACAGCTAGTCACTCTTTATCTTATTCTTTCTTCATGCAAAATTACCTCCAACACTTTTTAAAACTCCACTCCCCCAGATCCGAATTCCAGCCCCTCTAATTTGTTTTTAACTGTGCTCTTGCTATGTAGTCCAAGCTTGCCTCTAAACCTTGATCCTCCTGCCTCAGCCTCCTGAGTGTTGGGGCTGCAGGCATGTCCCGGTAACCCTGGGCTTGCAGGCCCATCTTTGAAAGCTCAGGCCTAGATCATGGCTCCTGCCTTAGCTGCTCTTTTAATGTGGGTCCTGAGTCAGAGCTCCTTCCTCAGATTCCCCAAGACCAAGCTCGGAATCTTGGGTCCTCGGTCCTCCTTCTGCTAATTCTCCATGTCATGAAGTCACCAGACATCATCTCCACTTCTCATTAAGGATTTGGTGATGTGGCATGGGTGTGTTACTCTTAATCACATTTGAGATTTTTTATTACATCTATTTGTTGGAGATGGGCGCAAGAATACCATGGCATGTGTCTGGAGATCGGGCAGCAACTTGGGGTACCAGTTCTCTCCTTCTACCCGACGATCCCAGGTCATCAGGTTTGGCAGCAAGTGCCCTAACCTACTCAACCTCCTTGCTGGCCCCTTCTTAATTAAATTTTCAAAATATATCAATTCCAAGATCCTATCAGATGCATGCAAATGGATTCAGTTATAGTTAAATAAAATAATGTCGGGTTCAATGAGTGAATGCAAATTTGTTTATCTTTACTTGTGGTTCACTTTGTTTTTTTTTAAAGATATGCTATATAAAAAACAGAAGATGCAACAGTTATGGGATCTGTGATGGAAGTAAAAGTTACTTTTTAATTGTGAGAAACTGCTGCTGCTCTAGACTAATTTCTAGGGGAAACTCAGGATATCGCTAACAACCAAGTGGAGTCCTTCACCCCAATCTTTACCCACTCCACAGACCCTGATGTCGGGCTGTCTAGTCTCTTTCTTCTGATGATAGCAGTTATCCTTTTCTTTTTATTGATTTATTAGAGAGGGTCTTGTGCAGCCCAGGCTGTCCGTGAACTTGGTATGCAGCCAAGGATGTCCTTTCACAGCTCTGATTATCCTGCTTCACATTCTGGGATTACAGACATGTAGCACGGTGCTTGGGGTGTGTAGTGCTGGGGATCGAACCCAGGGCTTAATGCATATTAGGTAAGTGCTGTGCCAGCTGAATCTCATCCCCAGTTCAGTTAGCAGTTTTAAAACATTTATTTATTCTTGGAAATTTTCATACGTGTATACAGTGTATCTTGATCATATCCAAGCCCCCCCCCTCCAACTCCCTCTGGGTCATCCTAACACACCTCCCTCCCACCTCTTGCCCCCCTTTTCCTTTTTTTGTTTTTTAAAGAATAACCCACTGAGTCCAGTTAGTACAGCCCATAAGCACGTGGGTCTGAGGTCATTCACTGAGTCCTTGGCACCTCGCTAGCTGTGACCACCCCCCAAAGAACAAGTGACTCTCTTTCCCTAGTACCTCTCAGCTGCTCTCAGCTCTTCAGCTAGGGTTGGATCCTTGGGACCTTTCTCTCAGTTGTGGTAGAACAAGATCTTCACCAGCTGACCTTAGATCAGCAGTTATCAATCCTGACTGGTGTGTTTTTCAGCAAGTGCTGTGTAACACATTTTCCCCAGACACAAGGGCATGTAAACATGTCCTACCTCACAGGTTTTGAGGGCTCAGAAGGGAGTCTGTCTTGGTGGGGGCCCCCTAGCTTGGAGTCTTACGCAAGGCTTCAATTGCTTTAGCTTTTCATTGGAAAGATCCACATCCAAGCCCACGGCTGCTGGCAGGATTTAGTTTTTCCAGGGTCACTGCTCTGAGGTCTCAGCTCCTCTGTACCGGCTGGCTGGAGGTCCCACTTGGTTCCTCCCACAGGACCTCTCCATGAGTATCTTGCCACATGCTCCTGTAGTGAGCCAGCAAGAGGCAAGGGGGCATGTCAGTGAGACATAGTTGTAGCCATCAGGAGGCAGCCAACTTCGATTAAATGGCAGAAATGCTGTCCCATTATGTGTTTGTTTCTACTTGTTAGAGGCAAGTCAATAGGTCCCACCCTCATTCAGAGGCAGGATTACACAAGAGCCAGAGTGACTCTTGGGGATCAGTGGGTCCTCCCCCACTGCTTCATGCTGGAATCCTCTGGGAGCTCTTAAAACCACACTGCCCTGCACTAACCCCAGGGCATTTAATTTTAATCAACCAATGAGGTACACATTACAGACAATAATGAAGGTAGACAATTGCTTACCATCACAATTATAATTCAGGTATTTTCAGTAGCCCAGGAGGTTCCTAGGAAGACTCTTCTGTAATCAGCTCCCTTCCCCTATTGCAGTCCATGGAAACCACTGACCAACTTCCCTTCTTTCCTTCTTAATTTTTGGTGTGTATTTGTGTGTGTTTATGTACATGTGTGTGCAGGTGCATGTGTCTGTGTGTGTGTGTACACGTGGAGACCAGAGGTTGACACTGAGTGTCTTCTTCTATCACCTTCTGCCTTATTTTGGAAGACAGGATTTCTAGTGACATCCTTTTTGTTATAATTTTGTCTTTTCTAGAATTTCATGTAAAGAGAACCATATCCTCTATAGTCCATATAGTTTATAGTTCCCATCATCTCTCTTCCCTATTGTCTATCATCCACCATCCATATTGTCCATAGTTCATATCATCTATAGTACATATGGTCAGTAGTCCATATAATCTATGATGCATATTGTCTATGTCTATATCATCTGTTGTCTGAGTCCAGCTCCAACCTGTTGAAGAAGGGGGAGGAGAGAGGAATGAGGAAGCATTAGATAGAAATATAGGTGGAGACGACAAGAAAGCCAGACACAGGATAGCTTCGGGAGGGCTCTGGGTCAATACCCAGCTGCCCAGAATTAAATCATGGGCTTTTCATACATCAGCAGGGAAAGGTGCAAAAGACCTCCCTCTTCCAAGGTCAAGGTATAAAGTACCAACAAGTGTAGCCCCTTCAAAACACCTGGTAACCACGCCCTTGGCCAAATCATTCCATTACGCAGCCCTGCTGGGTAAAACAAGCTCAGACTTTCTGACCTTGAATAAGGCTTACTAGGGAGCCTCTGTGGGCCCCCACAGTCTGTAGCCCATATAGTCCATAATCCATGTCATTTTCAGTCCATATCACCTACAGTCCATATTATCTATAGTACACACTGTTCATTGTTCGTATAATCTATAGTCCATATGGTCTATAGTTCATATAGTTTATACTCCATAGCATCCATAGTCCATATAACCTATAGTGCACATCATCTATAGTACTCGCTGTCTACAGTCTAAGTCCTCTACAGTCCATTTTTGCTTGTTCTTTATTTAACAGAACACTTCTGAGATTAATTTGTGGTACATGTCTTACTGTGTTCCTTTTTATTGTTGAATAATGTTCCATTTTATGAGTATGTGATGTTTTACCTGCTTGTAAGTCTACTGATGGATATTTGGTTAACATGAATAGTGTCTATGAACACATAAGTACAAGTCTTTAAGGGACCACACGTTTTCTTTGTCTTGAACAAATACATAAGGGATCAGAAGGTAAGTGTATGTTTAATTTTAAACAAAATCACCAAGCTGTTTCCAAAGTGGTGACAGACAATATCTTGCATTTTGGCAGTGATGCACTGGAGTTCCTTTGGACCATATCTTGCCATCGCTCATAGGTCTTTTTAAATTTAGCCATTCACACAAATGTGCAATGGCCTATCATTTGTATTTCTGTGACCATATTGGGCATTTTCATGTCATTTTTGTCATTTGAGCCTCTTGGTTGGTGGTATAGCATTTATCCAGATATTAGCTCTTTCTTTAGACTGTTCTAACTATTGCATTGTGAGAATTCTCTCCATCATCCAGGTGCAGTGCATCCCTCAAAGGTCTGTTTTATAGCCACATTTCCAAGTATAGGCCTGCTTTCACTTGACTAACAGTCTTTCAAAGGTTAGTTTTAATTTTGATGAGGTTGCATTTACTATTTTTTCTTAATACTTTGTACTTTCTGAGTTCTAAGACATTACAGTCTAACCCGAGGTCATAAATATTTAAGATTTCTTTGAGAAATATCATTGCTTAATGCTTATATTAAGTTCTGTGGTCTATTTTTAGCTAATTTTTATGGGTGCTGGGGGTCAGGGTAAAGGTCCATTTCTTTGTTATGAATGTTCATCTATTACACTTTTCCCCCCACAGATTGCTTGGATACTTTATTGGACATCAGCTGACCACATAGTTGTGAGTGTGTATTGACTATTTTCTGCTCCATTGACTTAATTGCCTGTTATTGCTTAAGTAACACACCTGCTTGATTACCAGAGCTTTATAGTATGTCTGAAAATAAGCAATATGAACCCTCCAACTTGGGTCAATTATTTTATATTTTACAAATTGGGGAGTGTCTGCATTTCCTCATAAATTGTAGGGAAATCCCGTAGATTACAGAATCACTGCTGAGATTTTGTTTGGACTTGGGTACAAACTATAGAGCAATTTGAGAATAACTGATGTGTTAACTGGCTATTCCAATGTGCATCCATGGTATCTCTTCATGTTACATGTCCTTGGAGTTCTTAATTTTAAGTTATTGCTGTTGTTGTGTGTATGTGATGTGTATGTTAGAAGGACACTTCAGGGAATTGGTTCAATTGTTGCACCTTTATGGAGGCTCCAGGATGTGAATTCAGGTTATCATGCTTATGTAGCAAGTGCCTTTACCCACTGAGCCATCTTGCCTCTCCTATCTCCTTAGCTTCCTTCCTGTGGCATTTTCCAGTTTTCAGTGTTCAATATTATACATATTTCATCAAATCCATCCCTACACCTTTCTGATTTCACTGCTATTATAAATGGAATTAGTTGACTTTTTAAGTTTAATTTCTGATTATTCCTTGATAGTGTGTAGAATTACGATTGATTTTTTTTTACATTCTTTTTTTGTGTTTCTTTATTTTTTTTGTGTGTGTGTGTTTTTACATCCTGACTGCAATTTCCTCCCCCTCCTCTCTTCCCAGCTCCCCCTCCCCACAATGTCCTCTCCACCATCCACTCATTCTCCTCCATTTCTCTTCAGAAAAGGTCAGGTCTCCCATTGGATGTCAACCAACCATGGTATATCAAGTTGCAGTGACACTAGGCCCTCCTGCCTCTCCTGTTAAGGCTGGAAGAGGCAATCCAGTAGGCTAAGATAAAAAACACAAGTGACAGTTCATGCTGCCGAGGATGTGGAGCAAGGGGAACACTCCTCCATGGCTGGTGGGAGTGCAAACTTGTACAGTCACTTTGGAAATCAGTATGGTGGTTTCTCAGAAAATTGGGAATCGGTACAATTGATTTTTACATGTTGGTTTTTATATTCTAGGCTCTCAATACTTAAGTGTTATGTTTGGCCTCTTTTGGATTCTTTTGAAATTTCCACGTAGGCTTTTGCTCTTCCCTGTGTCTGAAGTACAGACTTTGCTTTCTTTCTGTCTCCCACAGCGGTTTGAGACTTCTTTCTTGCAATCATTGTGCCCTTGAAATGTTTCCTTGATTTTTGCCATGATTTTAATTTCAGCGCATGCTCTTTATGCAGGCTGAGGAGGTTCCTTCTGCTCCTGACTGGCTGAGAACTGCCTTTGGACAGATTTGGAGGTTTGTCAATTCTCTCCCGAATTGAGATCATCATTTTTTTTTTTTTTGCCTTCTTCTTGGAATGCTAAAATTGCCAATTACATTGATTTTCAAATATTCAACCAACCCTGAATTCCTGGAATGGTATCCAAGTATAATAGAGCATAGTTGGTTTTAGTTTTATTGAAATCTTAGGATTTTTGCATCTTGGAAGGGTTAAGACTACAGTTTTTCTTTGAGGTTTGTTCTGATGTTAAAACAGGAAGATGCTGACTCTTTAAAGAATCGGCATCTTTTGAAGGAAATTTTTGAAGGAGAGAAAAGGGAACATTTTCCTGTCTACCCACATATTTCCTGTTTCTGGCCACACCATCCTTTGTGGGCTTCTGATGTCTCTGGGCTTCCTTCCTCTTTGCTGATATTGCCATGTTGGCTGGTGGTAGATGATGTTTGGCTAAAGTATCATTGGTTTCACTTCCAGCATGGGAAGGGTTCCTTTGTTCCTGTCATAGTTCAGGCACAGCTCTCCATCACCCACTAAGTGAAATCCCTTTTCTAAGTTAGAGTTGTATCCTTCTTGTGATTATTCCTCTGCCTGCTTTAAAATGTCATCACTTGTCATTGGCTTTCAATAATTCAGTTTTAATGTGCCTTGATGTTTCTTTATGTTTATTCTACTCAAATTCATTGAGATATTGAATCTCCAAATTTATGGATTCCATCAAATATGACCATTTAAAAATTATCTTTGGCCCGGCGTTGGTTGCGCACGCCTTTAATCCCAGCACTCGGAGCAGAGCAGCGATCTTTGATTCGAGCAGCTGGCTACCAAGTGAGCTCCAGGAAAGGCGCAAAGCTACACAGAGAAACCCTGTCTCGAAAAACCAAACCAAACCAAAAAAAATAAATAAATAAATAAAAATAAAAATTATCTTTGTTCCTTATTCTCTCTCTCTCTCTCTCTCTCTCTCTCTCTCTCTCTCTCTCTCTCTCTCTCTCTCTCTCTCATTTACTATTCTCTGGATGAGCTGTAGAATTGTTCTGCCAAACTGTCCTCTGGGTAATTCCTTGATCTGGAGGAGTTTCTCCTCCAACATGCACAGCTCAGTGACAGCCAGAGATTCAGGAGTGCCCTCTGGATTACCTGAACTTTCTCTGTGAAGCTAGTTTGTCAATGAAGAGATCTTCCCACCGGGGCCCCCTGAATACCTCCCTCTGCAGCCTCACTGTGTAGAGGTATAGAGCCACTGGACTTTGACTTCCCTCTTCACTGAAGCCCAGACAGTGTGCTAGCTATGAGGTAGTGCAGTTGTTCAATTGAAATTCTAGTCTTCCTTCTGTCAGGAATCATGCTGCGACATCTGTTACTCAGTATCTGTGGTAAGAAGTTTCTTGATGGTTCCCAAAGATTTACAGTGTAATAGACCTTTTTGTTTTTGTTGTTACTATAAGCAAATACTGGAGGAGATAAACTTTATAAAGAAATTAGGTTTCTTTTGCTCATAGTCCTAGAGACTCAAGGGCATGGTGATGGTGTTGGGTTAACTCTGGTAAAAAACCCTTTTGCTGTGTCATATGGAGAGAACCTGAAGCTGGAGTGGTATCCCATAATCCCTTCCTCAGGCACCCCCAATGGTCTAACCCTCCTGCTAGGTCCTATATTTATAAGCTTACATTGCAACACTTAAGGACCAACCTCCCAGTACATGAGCTTTGTGGGGCAAACAATACCTAAACCACAATATCTGCCTTCTGCTGTTCATATTTTGTGTGATGCCCTCTTCTGGAATTGATCTCATGACTAAACAAACAGGGTATGGTAAAGTATAGGTTAGCATTTCAGGTTAGCATGAAGCAAGCAGCCGTGTTGTAATTCTCTACATGGGGGAACCTGAGGGTAGCCTCTGG
Organism: Peromyscus leucopus; assembly: GCF_004664715.2. Taxonomy (NCBI): domain Eukaryota; kingdom Metazoa; phylum Chordata; class Mammalia; order Rodentia; family Cricetidae; genus Peromyscus; species Peromyscus leucopus. The sequence continues at coordinate 45,545,605 of NC_051072.1, forward strand.
ACAGCAGCCAACAAGTAACTCGGGTCCTCAGTTCAACTCTCTACAATCACTTATCTTGCCAGCAACCACGTGAGCAAGCTGAGAAGTGCTCTTCTCCAAGTTTAGCATCAGGTGGGCCAGCACCTTCCCTGCAGCTATGGGAGAGCCTGAGTCAGAGGATGCACCTGAACTGGAACTACAGAACACTGCAGAGAACTGTGTTGTCTTTTTGTGTTGCTAAGCTTCGCAGTTGAAGCAATTTGAATGTGGTTGTTTTCTGTGCTCTGCCTGGCTTTGTTTCTGTTGTTTAAGGCAGGCTGCTCACTAGCTTGCCACTCCATCTTGGCCATAGAGAGGTCCTGGACATTCAGATGAAAATCTCCAAGGGTAGAACCCAAATATCAGTATCTTCTAAAAAACCTCCCAGGTGATTCCAGCCTGCAGTCGTACACGAACGTTGCTCTCTTAGATCAGCTCTTCTTTACTTTCAGTGGATATGGAAATAACATGGGAATCTTAGACTATGAGGACTCTGACCCATGGGGTCTGGAACTCTGAGTTCTTAACCTTCTCCCAGTCCTTCTCAGCTTGCTGCCTCGCCCACCACACTTTGAACAGCAAGGACTCAGTGCTCAGTACCCTCTGTTTATCCCATCTCTTGAGAAACACGAGAGAAGTGCCTATGCATTTCATGGAGGATGTTTGAGTTGCTCTATCTCTAGCCTAAAAAAATTATTTTTATTCTTTGACAACTCCATACCTGTGCCTAATATATTTTGATCATATCTAGACCCCCTTACTCTCTTGTCTTCCCACTTGCTCCGGACTCCTTCCCAATAAATTCCTGTACTGTTTTCATGTCCTTTTAAAATATTTGTTTTTATCTCTCTCTCTCTCTCTCTCTCTCTCTCTCTCTCTCTCTCTCTCTCTCTCTCTCTCTGTGTGTGTGGCCACAGAGGCCAGAAGAGGGTATTGGATCTCTTAGAGCTGGAGTTACAGGTAGACATGTGAGTGTCTAAGTTGGGTGCTGGGAAATGAACTTGGGTCCTCTGGAAGAGCAGCAAGTGCTCTTACCTGCTGAGCTCTCTCTCTCTCCAGCCCCCTGTCTCTTTTATTTCTTCTTCTTTTTAATGGCACACCTAGTTTTTAATTAGTGTTGCCTTCATGAGCATGGGTGTGGAATTACTTACTGGAAAATGGGAAAGTTACCAGTGGCTACATCACTTAAGAAAAATGACTCTGCCCACCCTACCAGCTGTTAACTGCCAATAGCTTCTCATGAGCCCCTCCCCCATCCATCTCATGCAGGTTGTATGCAGGCAACCTCAGCGGCTGTGATTTCTTGGATATAATGGTCACACCATGTTTGGAAGACTGTGCCTCTCAGCACTCCTTCCCCTCCTCCAGCTCTTGCAATCCCTTCTGTCTTACCTTCTTGGACATCTCTATGTTCCCTTGAAGGCCAGCACTCAACTGCCACTTAATATTATGTTGGTGAGCTATTCCACTCTACCTTATTAAAAAGCACCACTCTTCATTACTTAGCATTTTGTGTACTAATTTATTGATTCAACAACTGTTTTTTTTTTAAATCTATTGCTTGAGAGGGGAAGGTGATGCACCTCCACCACCCCCATCCCTTGTCACCTTAAGCCATTTTCAGTCTCTTGGATGAACAGATGGGTAAGGAAGTATGCAATGATGCAGGCTGACTGATGCAGAACACAAAAGTAATTATGAGCTCATTTATATGGTGCAATGGTTAGGATGTCTTTTAGAAGAGGTGAGGGTTAAGTTCAGGACATGAATGATCTTCCCAGAGTATGAATTAAAGAGCTGGATTCCAAGAGAGTGAATCTTGGCTTCTGCCTTTGTGTCTGCTCTTTGGTGGAGGCTTTGCTCAGTCTTCACCTGTAGACCCCCACTTTGACAGTGGGGAGCACACTATTGTTTCTGTCCTGTAGCCATCCCTGAAGCCTCTGGACTCTGAGATCTGTCTACTACAGGTTAGGATGCTCCTGTAGCCCGCTGTCTACACTGTCTGGGTTTAAGCAAAAAAAAAAAAAAAAAAAAATTTAAGGAATGTATCTTACTTTTTAAACTTGTTAGTTTTATTATACAAGTTTTGCCGGCCAAAAATGAACAACTCTCATTTTTTATCTCTGCTCATTTCTCAGAAGTGGGGCAGAGGGAGTGGAGAAGGGACAAGGACAGGCCTCACATTTATTTTTTTCCATAGCAGCACTCCAGACTCTCCCCAACCCCGCAGAGATTGCACACTGCGAAAACCCTTTCAACATCCTTCCCACATTTTTCAGATTAGCTAATGACAGGAACAGATGGATTCAGCAGTGTGGAAACAAGGCAGAAAAGCTCAGACTTTGCTCAGTTGGCATCACTGTGGACAAAGGGCTCACATCTTTTGTAGAATAATGATTGCAGTACAGGTATGTGGACTGCCTATAAGCCAGGGTGGTGGCTGGAGAGATGGCTCAGAGGTTATGGGTCATTGCTGCTCTTGCATAAGACCCACATGGCAGCCCAACACTGTCTATAACTTCAGTTCCAGGAGATCCAATGCTCTCATTGACCTCCATAGTTATTACACTCATCTGGTGCACATACATACATGCAGGCAAAACACTCATACATATAAAAAAATTAAAAATAATAAATAACCCAGGTTGTTTCTCCTTAAAGTAGAAAAAAATCAGCCCCCCACTGTCTCTCTACAATTCCTCTAAAACAGAAAGGAAGAAAAAGATAACAGGATGGACAGAATGAGGTGGGGCCCTCCCCACACTCAGAACAGGAGGCTTCTTCGCTGTTATTACATCTGAGCCTAACTGTGGCCTCAGCAAAGGTATGTTAGAATCACAGAGCTCAGAAGCAGCTCTGCAGAGTCCCAGTACAGCTCACAAGTACTAAGGGCCCTGGAGTCCTTCAGCCTGCCACCATTGCTTCGGGGATTAATTTCTCCTATTTCCTCCCCCCACCTCACCAAACTCCAGGGAAACAACCAAAATGAGTAAGCACTCCTGAATCTTCATAACCCTGTCTGTAATATGGTGACGTGAGTAAACAGGGCCATGTATCAGTTAGTTTTTGCTGCATAACAAACCAACACAAACTTCAGTGCTTAAAGCAATAACCGTTATTTTCACTGCTCTGCTGGGCCTTTTTTTAAATGGACATTTTAAGAATTTTAGGCCACATTTTATTTGAAGCCAAGTGATTTGAATTACTCATCTCTTATCTGGATGATTTAGAAATGACTTGGATGAGGCCTCTGTCTTTAATCTCCAGGGGATAAAAGGCCTATTTCACAGTGGTGGAAGAGGTTCCAGATTGCTGTGGAAATGGGTGACCTCAGTGAATGCCATTGGTTTTCAAGCCTCTGCTTGTCTCTTGTTTGTTCATGACCCATGTGCTAAAGCTCACTCATGGCCAAAGACAGATTCAAGAGATGAAGAAAGAGAAGGCAAGACACATGGGAAGGGCGTGCGTCCAAGGAATCACAGAATGCCTTACGTAGCCCATTTCAGGCTAAACATCAGTTTTTCCAAACCAGCCGAGTAAGTATGGGGTGGTGGCTAATAGAAACTTTCAGAGTCATTTGTTATTCATGGCCAGCCACATCCCACTAGGTGGCTGGTGTGTTTAATCTTAGCTCATCCTATTTACTCTTCCTCTCGTGTTTATCAGAAACACCTGTAAGCATCTGTGGCCTCTGTGTGTGTAGTTTCTTCAGAAGGGAGCTGTCTATGAGCTCCTATTCACGTGCCCATCTCTAGCTGAAGGATGGCTACTTCCACAATCAGCTCTCACCCCGTGACCCAGGTCACAACAGTAAGAACACCAAGGCTGTCCCTTCGCTGTCACACCCAATCCCTTTGTTACTCCCACTGACTGTGACAACTCTCAGGTCAAGTAACTGATTTAATGTTTTTCTTTCTGTTCCTGTTGCCCAGTTCACAGCCTGGTTCACGGTAGATACTCAGCAAATGCTGCTTCATTGTATGGCCTCTGATCCACCCGAAATTCTTCATCTTTCCTCATCCATCAAACATCATTTTGTTTTTTTATTTTGTTTCTCTATCCCGAGTCTAATCTCTCATCATTTTCCCATAGCACACCGTTTGAGTTTAGGCGGCTGTCACTCACCTTGTACGAGGTATGTGTAATGTCTAGAAGTCCCCATTTCCCTTTCTGCTTTCTGGGGGTCTGTGAGGATGAAATAACTGAAGACTCCTAAGACATTTGGCAGCACAGCACCTGGCTTGTGGGCAGACTCCATTAGTGCTGGTTTTTATTGTTGTTCATGTTGTTGTTATGCTATTACTACCACAGGATGAGCCTGCATTTTCTAGGCAACCTCAGGGGTCATCCTCAGGGTCTCCCCCTGGCCTGGAGCTCATCAATTAGGCTAGATTACCAGGTTACGAAGCCCTAGAGATCTCCCTATATCACCTCAGCTTTGAGGTTACAATAAGCACCATACCCAGCATTTCACATGGGTTCTGGGGGAGTGAGCTCAGGTCCTCACACTTGTGAGGCCAGCACTTCACAGACTACAGTCTCTTCCCAGCCCCAGCCTACTGTTTTTGTGGCTTTGGTCATTTCTATAATCACTTTCTCAGACCTAACTCATCCAACAGCTTTCACTCAGTTGTCTTCTTTTTTCATTCTTTCTTTCCTTTTCTTTTTTCTTTTCCTTTCTTTCCTCCCTTCCTCACTCCCTCCCTTCCTTCTTTTTTCTTCTTCCTTCTTTCTTCTTCTTCTCCTCCTCCTCCTCCTACGCTGTTTTGAGCCCATTACGTTACAAACGCTGAGCAAGTGTTCTACTACGAAGCTCTACTCTAGTCCTTCCCACTTGCTCTTTTTAATGTACTAACCCTTTCTAAGTATGACACCCTTTCTTATATGCTCCAAAAGCCTCCCTTGGCTCCCCATTGCTTGTTCAAACCTCTCAGCACTCACTGCCCTTGTCCTGAATACGCCTGGCCATTTTAACCCTGCTTACTTTGCACACACCAGATTTACATTGATGCTGTGAGGTTTGTAGTCAAGGGCTCTGCATCTTCGGAGGTCCCCCCAAGGCTGAGCATGTGCTTCAGGACTCCAGAGGAAGCAGAAGATGGGTGAGAAGCCCAGGAGCACTGTTGTAACCTACCATATAGTGTTCAACCTGGAGCTGCAGGAGAGGCTGGCTGGCTGCCACCACCATCTCCCCAACTGTCTGAACCTCGGTGACAGTCTGTTCCTGGTCATGATTAGAAGCAGCTGGACTCAACCTCCAGGAAAAGGAAAGAAGCAGTAACAGTTCTATCCTCTTGAAGCTACTATAACTCAGACTGCAGGGCCACCTCAAAGTCATGACCCCTCCTTCCAGACCCCAATTCACAGGATTTCCTCTGGACAGGAAACATTGTCTGAGTGAGAAACTGCAGAGGAAGTTAGAAAGCAATAACTGCTGTAGACATTATGTGAAATAGGAAGGAACTTCCAGCACAGCAGCAGACCACAGATTTCTCTCACACGGGCCAGAGGAGAGACTTCAGTGAGTGCTCAGCAGAAAATCACATTATAGAATCATAGAGTCAGAAGCCGGGAGCTGGAGGGATGGCTCGGTTGCTAACATGTTCTCTATGCAAGCCTGAGGACTTGAGTTCGGATCCCTGCATCCACGTAAAGTCTGGACACAGCAGCACACATCTGTAATCCCAGTACTGGGAGAATGGAGGTTGGGAACAGATAGGTCCCAGGGGCTGGCTTGCTGGCCAGCCAGGCTAGCCAGTCAGTGAGCTCCAGGTACAGCGAGAGACCCTGTCTCAAAACACAGTGAAGAAAGAGCAACTGAAGAAGGCACCTGACATTGACAGACAGACAGACAGACAGACAGACAGACACACACACACACACACACACACACACACACACACACAGAGGTATGTATCAAAGAGGAGGTAGTGCCCTTGACGGCATCACTCACAACATCATATCCTGTCCTAGAATTCATGATGCTGATGATATTTATCAGCCTTTGATCATTTATAACTCTACCTACTTTTTAAATTCCTATATTTCATTCTTTCTAATAAGGATCCTAAAAGGGGGCACATCAGTCAGCCATCATGTCCCTGTTCTGGTTAGACAACGGCCCTCTAGAGAGCCCCCATTAAAGGGCTTGCTGCGTTGGAGGCACCAACCAAGACTGGTCCTGTTCTGTCTGTCCTCCTGTCTTCTCAGTAATCCTGTGATGTCAATGTTATTGCTACACTCATTTTATAAAAAAGAAAGCTAAGACTTCCAGGGGATAAGTACTTTGTTTGAGGCCATAGTGTTAGAAATCTCCAGCTGGGGCCTCATTCCAAACCCCACCCAGATGTTCATCTGGGAACCCGCCCTCAGAAAGTGCATCAAGCAGAGGCTCCTCCCCTGGAGCTCCTCAGGACAATGCCTACAGGGCATTTAAGGTCCAGTCCGTAGACCTTCCACATGATTTCTCCTTTTCCTCTGAGACCACTGGGAGATGCTTGGCTCATTAAGTCTGGACTTTTAATTCAGTTTGATTTGCTTATTGTAGCAGCAAAGAATCCCACTACTAGGGATTTTTCAAAAATACTTATCAGTTAGGTAAAGGAGAGTCTAGGGCTCCACCCACTCCCTTTTAACAGAGTTTCACTGTACAGTCCTGAATGGCCTGGAACTCAGTTTGTAAACCAAGCTGGCTTTGAACTCCCAAATATCCACCTGCCTCAGTCAGAACATTCTATCACCTCCTCAAAGCATTTTAGAGGCTATTTCCCTTAAGATGTGATTGACAACAATTGCTTGAAATAATATTCCATGTGTAAGCAATCAGTTTTCACCAAGGTGGCCAAGGGCTTCATTCTGTTACTTCATTTGGTAGATGTAATAGGCTGTCGTGTTGTTTTTTCAGGCTGGTTCTTGGTGTTCGGTAGAGGCTTTCCCCCAAGCACCAAGTTAACTTTACAACTTCAGTCTCCGAAGAAAGTGTGCTTTGGTCAGGAGGGAGGATGCCCTTACACAGGAGTGTCCTGTGACTGCTCTGGGGTGGGTAGGATTACACAGGCTTCCTCCCAGTCATGCTATGCTTGCCCATAGTTACGTTCTGTCTGGCTTCGCTGCTGTCTGGGGCTCACTGTCCTCCCCCAAGCAAGGGACGAGTGGAGCAGTGAGTCACAGGTAGATCATCACTGTCTTTTCAACACTTGACAGCGGGACCCACAGATGCTTACAAGTTTCCCCCATTTTAATTGGTCTGTCTTACATAATAGATCAGAGTAAGGGCTGTGAATCACTTGGAAATGATGAACCACTGCCTCAGGCAGGGAAAGGGCTATGCCAGGTGTGTGGTTTTTCCAAACCTGAAGGATTTGCTTCAACTACACTCCCAGGGGTATAATCACAGGGTGTTACACTTTCCAAAGTGCCATGCCTACCCAGCACTTCACTTGGTGATCATTTAAAAAAATACAGCTTTATTAAAATGTGATTTACATATTTGCATATCATTTACATTTTAACAGGTTAGTGCTACCATCAGCACTCACTTATTTCAGAACATATCACATCCCTGTGTGAAGATCTCTATTCAGCACCTGTCTTTCCATCCTCTTCCACCAGTGCCAGTAACCATCACTCTACTTTCTGTCTCTATGAATTGGCTTATTCTGAACATTTCCCATTAATGGAATCATAAAACATATGGCGTATTCTTTCATGTTTTCAAAAATCACAGCATGTACTATGTACTATAACGTATTATTTTTCATTACAAACGAATAGTCCATTTTGTGGACATATTACATGGCTAATGATGTTGGGTATCTTATTCATATACTGTTGACCATTTGAATATCTTCTCTGGAGAGATGTCTAATCTTTGTCTCTTTCAAATAGGGTTACTTGGCCCTTTACAACTAATATATAAGATCTCTGTACATTCTGGATAATGTTTGCAATATTTTGTTTGATTGCATGGATTTGCCTTTTCTGGTGAAGAAGGCACAAGTTTGTAATATCACTGAAGTCCCATTTATATTTTTCTTTTGTTGTTTGTGGTTTTTATTTGCACATCTGTGACATTATTGCTTAATTCAAGATCAAAGATTTACCTTTTTTTCTAAAAGTTTTATAATTTTGCCTCTTCCATTTAGGTCTTTGCATTATTTTTTGTGTATGATATGATATAAAGACTCCACTTATTCTTGCATGTGAATATCTACTTATTCCAACACCCTTTATTGAAAATACCATTCTTTCCTCCATCAAATTATCAGGCATCAGCCTTTAAGGCTATAAATGAACTTTCACACCATTCTACAGGCCCATTTATCTGTAAATACAGTAGCACCACATCATTTTGATTACTGTGGCTTTGTAATATGTTTTAACAGAGGGAAATGGAAGCCCCCAACAGGGTTGGTGTGTGTATTTCCGTGAAAAAATGAAGCTATTTGTAACTTTATAGGTCAATGGATACATAGCTTAGTCTGGGTAGCACCTACCATCTCAATAATTCAATGACATATCCATGAATATGGTACACCTGACATTTATTCAGGTCCCCTTCAGTTTCCTCTGCGTTGCTTTATAGTTTTCAGTATAAGTCTTTTAGTGTGTGTGTGTGTGTGTGTGTGTGTATGTGTGTGTGTGTGTGTGTGAAATTTATTTCTAGATGTTCTTCTGATGCTCTCACAACTATTTCTTCAACTTCATTTTGAGTTGTTGACTCCTGACATGTGAAAATATAGCTGATATCTATCATTGCTCTTGTATACTGATGTCCTGAGGTCTCGCTTAGTTTTTTTTTTTCACTCCAATTATGGTTTGCAGCCAAAGTTTTCAGAATTTTTTTTAATTCAAGGTCATGCCATCTGCAAGCAGCATATTTTTACTTCTTTGATAGACTGAATGCTTTTTGATTTCCTTTTCTTACCCAGCTGTCCTAGCTTGATAAGAATTTCCAGTGTAGCTTATTGGAGTAAAATGAATTTGGAGTTTCTTTTCTCACAGGAGAAAAAGTCAAGGCTACCTCATTCATGGTGGAAGGAAAGAACCAGTTCCTGAAAGCTGTCTTTTGAGCACCACACATGCCCCATGAGACATCCCCCATGACACATACCCTTATGCACAGAAGGCCAAGAATGTCAGGGTCCTCAACATCTTGCAAATAAATCTGTTTGCTGATATTCTTATTTCCTCATCCCCAATGAAGGCATATGTGTCCTAAAGGAAGAGGCTTTAAAAAATAGGACTCCATTCTTAGGTGTTTCCTAGGGTCCTGTCAACCAGACATCATATAGCACTCTCTCTCCCCCATCACCCTAAACAATATAGTGGATATAAAGGGCAGGGAAACATGGAAGTTAGATAATTGAAACAAATGATCTTGGGTTGCTTTTCATTTATATTCTCCATCTGCTGATGTCCTGGTTAGTTTTATGTCAACTCAACACATGCTAGAATAATTTGGGAAGAGATAATCTCAATTGAGAAAATAACCCCCTAAGATCTGTCTGTAGGCAAGTCTGTCGTGTGTTTCCTTGACTAGTCATTGATATGGGAGGGCTCAGCTCACTGAGGTGGTGCCACCCTTGGACAGGTGGACCTGGATGGTATGAAAAAGCAGGCTGAACAAGGCATGGACAGCAATCCACTAAGTAGAACCCCTCCATGGCCCCTGCATCAGTCCTGACCTTTAGGTTCTTACCTTGACTTCCTCCAGTGATGGACTGTGCTCTGGAAATGTAACCCAAACAATCCCTGTCCTCCTCTGGTTGATTTTGGTCATGATGTTTTATCACAGCCATAGGAATGCCAACTAAGACAGCTGGGTTATAACTATGAGGTTTTTTTCCTCTTCATCCTCTTCACTCTGGTTTGGAATATCTGATAACTTTTCCTCTCGTGTCTTCATCAGTGTCACTTTGGGAAATAAATGTCCCAAGTTTGAAGGCCTCATTTGCTGTCAGATCTTGGCTGCATCTGGGTTTGCCTCGTCTCTTTATTACCTGCCCAGGGTAGAGAATTTCAAGTGTCAACATAAATCTAATTTTAATTTTTCTCTCAAAAAGAACGGAAAGATATGTCTAATTATAAATGATGCTGCAGACTACATTAGGAGACTGTTCTATTCCTGATAAAAACCACAACAAGTCTGGAACGGTGTGTTATTTTTGGAATTCCTCTACCACAGGGACACAGCTGTATAACAATGGGAAGAAGCATGCTGAAAAGCACAACCCTAGGTTCCGGTTCTTCTACTACAGCTTGCTGATTGTGTGGCCTTGACAAGTGGTCCCTTGAGCTCTCGGGCCTGAAAGGCTGGGAACCACATCATCATGAGCTCTGATGTTCTGTAACGCAATAAATGGAAACTGCTGCATTGGGACAGGCAAAGTGGTCCACACCTTTAATTCCAGCAGCACTCAGGAGGCAGAGGCAGGCATATACTTGGGAGGTCAAGGATAGCCTGGTCTACATAGCATCTTCCAGGCCACCCAGAGAGATATAGTGGGGTCCTGTCCAAAAAATGGATGGAGGAGAAAAGAAAGAAAAATGCAGTATGCAAGCCAACGAATGTGGAAGCTGTCAGGAAGCAGGCTGCAAGGGCAACATCAGCAACAAGGGCAGCAGCATCTCTTCAAGGAAGATATGCACTGCAGTATTGATGTCCCAGCTGCCAGTTGGTGTAGGCTTTCCTTCAAGGAACACAGCAGAAGGGGATTGATATGAAGAAGTTACTATTATGGTGTGTGTTCTGGACAAGGATTGGTTTTCCTAGATAATTCTCAAAATCTCCTTTTGCCAATTTATTTTATTTTGAATAATGTGTATATGGAGTGTGTGTGTGTGTGTGTGTGTGTGAGTATGTGCATGTGAGTACAGGTGCCCTTGGACACCAGAAGAAGTCATGAGATGCTCTGGAGCTAGAGTTACAGGTAGTTTGAGCCACCCCAACATGGGTGCTGGGAACCGAACTTGTGTCCTCTGGAAGGGCAGCAGGCACTTTTAACTGTGGAGCCATCTCTCCAGTATCCCCTCCCCAGACAATTCTTAAGAGTTATAATGCCCCTGAACAGAAGACGGCACAAATGTACAATCTCCTGAAGACTGTAAATACATTGACCAACGTATTTGCCCATTTTGTTTTGCTTTCCTTGCAGTGCAAGGGATCAAAGCTGCCTTTTCTCATGCAAGGCAAAGCCCTTTCCTACTGAGTTACCCTCCTCTGGTCCATGTATTTGCTTTTCATTGCTTTGAGAGTCATACATGGAATGGACTAAGACCTGTCCAATGAAGGTCTAGAAAGGGTCTCCTAGCTGTGGGCACCCAACCACTGCTAATGTGTGGCAGCTTGTGCTCACTTGCCTAGTTCAGTCCTTTTCTGTCAGTCTGTCATGTCAGCATGATCATTTGAGGACTTTTTCTTTTCTGGAGTCTTCTAGACGGTCACTCCCACAATCATGAAAGCATACTTGTTTCCAGGTCTGCTCAATCTAAATGTGTTCTAAAGTAGTGAAATCATTTTAACCCTTCTTCAGGCCAATCTCTTGGTTCATCTTCTTGCCTTAGAAAATATATCTGCTCTCACTCATGCCAAGGCCACTTTCATGATGCTCTGGGCGATGGTGAATGTGTGGAGTCTGATTCTCGGTGCCTTCCTTGGCAGTGGCTCCTTAGGCTTCTTCACAGATGTGGAAACTGATGTGGCAAGAGAAAAGTAACAAAAAGTCAGGGTTAGAACCTAGGTCTGTTGTCATCTGCAGGCTGCCGCCATTATGCCAGGTGCGTGTGTGTGTGTGTGTGTGTGTGTGTGTGTGTGTGTGTGTGTGTGAAATATGTGTTTAATCTACAAGAGAGGCAATCTGGTTTGCATTTGAGATTGAAAATGTTGCTGATAATAAAATAAATGAAGCACTTTGAATCTTGACATTGGCATGGCATAGTCTCTTCATTCTTTGACCTTTTCTTCAGGAAAACAGTTCAAAGGGGAGTTCACATCCATGGGGGCGCAGTGAGGGTTAGGAGTGGTGCTTCTTGCACATTGTCCTCTTCAGGGTTAGTGTCATGGTCATCATCATTGACCACATCATACACCGCCAACACCTCACAGAGCTCCTGGCCTCTGCCACCTCAGTACCTCTCAGTGGCCACAACTTGTCCTGCCTTCCAGCTTCCACTTATCTTGTGGTCTAGGTCTCAGAAACATATTTTTGCTTTATAATTTCAATAAGCACAATATCTATGTGGTGATATTGTGTCCCTAATATATTGTGCACCCTAATAAACTTATTTGGGGTCAGAAAACAGAACAGCCACTAGACAGACATAGAGGCCAGAAAATGGTGGCACACACACCTTTAATCCTATCACTTGGGAGGCAGAGATCCATCCAGAGCTCTGTGAGTTCAAGGCCACACTGGAAGCCACCAGGCATGGTGACACACACCTGTAATCTGAGGAAGTGATGGCAGAATAGCAGAAAAGTATATAAGGCATGAGTACCAGGAACTAAGTTTGTTAAGCTTTTAGGCTTTTAGCAGCAGTTTAGCTGAGATCCATTTGGATGAAGACTCAGAAGATTTCAGTCCCAATACCTGGCTCCAGGCTTGTTTTTATTCATAAGACTCTTTGAGATTCATGTTTCATATCTGCAAGAATTTTGTTTTGGCTGTGGACATGTGTCATTTTTCTTTTATCTACCAATGGATGCACTCAGCTTTGGAAGACCGAAGAGCTGTGTGGTCACATTTGAAACACTTCAGCGTGGAAAAGGAAGCTACGGGAGGAATCGGCGACTGGGTCTTGATTTTGCAGAAATTCACAGAATTCAGTCCCCTTTCAGGCCTTTTACCTCTAAAGTGGATGGAACGATAAGATTTTGAAAGTCTTATGCAGAAGTTAGACATGTTTAAACACTTGCTAACCAACTATGACTTGGCTTATATGTCATAATAGTTGGAAACCCTGACATATTGAGAATTGTGTAGAAAACAAAAAAGATAATATTCTGTCTTTTCCCAACTCTTTTGACAGCAGAACAAATTTTCTAAGAAGAACCAGGCCACATATAACCTATAAACATATAACATATAACCTATAAACATATAACATATAACCTATAACATATAAACATATAACATATAACTTATAAACATATAACATATAACCTATAACATATAAACATATAACCTATAAACATATAACATATAACCTATAAACATATAACATATAACCTATAACATATAAACATATAACCTATAAACATATAACATATAACCTATAGCATATAACATTGAAGCTGAGGTTGAGACAGGCATGTAGAACCCCGGCATACCCCAAGTTCCCATCCCTCTGGCCCCTCTATTTCCTTTTTTCCCACTCCACACACAGTGATTGCTGAGATATAAGATCATAAAACACCATGTCATAATATGATGTTTTAGAGCAGTCCCTTGTCATTTAGATCATTCCTAAAATTTTCTTCTTTTAAATGGCTCTGCTACAAACACCTTGTGGCTGGTTTTTTTTGGCTCTGTATAAATATGTACTTATTTCCTTAGAACAACTCCAAAGAAATAGAATTTCTACATTAGATATATGCCTCTTTAAGCCTTTTAAGTATCAAGTTTGTGAAAACAAAAACAATTTCTTTTAGAAAGTCTGTACAAATGGACCTAATTCTGATCATTTTCATTACAAATAAAATCTTAGACAAAAGTCTTGGTAAATGGCAAAAGTAGAAAATTTAAAATAAACACCAGAAATCGTCAGGAGAGGAAGAGAGATAAGGCTGCCAGACAACTTCTCCTTTTGTCCTCGCCTCCTCTAACCCCTCCTCTCTCTCTCTGTCCATCTCCATTCTTCCCTCCCCAAAGCATTTGATTCTTTAATGCTCGCACAGAACTTAAAAGCAAAGGCCCCACCCTCAAAGCGCTTATATTTAAGATCAACAAACGTGGTGAAATGTGGAGAAAGTCGTGATAATTTCTGGGTACCAGGTTCGGGCTGCAGTCTAACAAAGCAAACACTCTGGAAACAGGCCTGGGTCAAGGATGAAGCTTGCTCGGAGGATAGCGCCACTTCTCAGAGCCCTGAGTACAGATACAATGTATCCCAGAAGCAGTAAAGGCTACATTAAGGAAAACAACTTCCCTGTAGTCAAGAAGATGAAATCTGTGGCCTGGGTAGAGACCTAACCTTCCAGTTGGGCAAAGTCAATGATGTGGCAAAGGAACCAAGTCCTTCTCCGCAAGAAGGCAGGGCTATCCCTAGGAAGGTGGACTCACTCTAAGTCATGCTTAAGAGACAGGCAGAGTAATTATCCTGTCAATGATATACTGTACTTTTCCTCCCCAGAATTCTCACTCCCTAGTACAATCTCTTAAGAACGTGACTATGATGCTTTTGAAGTCTGCCCAGTTATTCAGATAAGTGTAACTTTTCATTTTCTTCTATCCTTTTCCTAAGCATGTCTTTCTTAACTCTTTGGGCTTCATTCTTTCTCTCCACCCAACTGACGTCATGTGGCAACCTCCACGCCAGCTTAGCAAGCGTTGCCCCCCCCCCTTCTCCATTCTCTTCTTAGAGCAGCTGCTGCGATGTACAGCTTCTTTTCTCTGGGATGTTTCTTTTGAACACTGATAAAATTGTCCTTAAACTTCTGTCCATTCTTTTTTGTTTGTTTGTTTTTTTGTTTTTTTGAGACAGGGTTTCTCTGTGTTGCTTTGTGCCTTGTGCCTTTCCTGGAACTCACTCTGTAGCCCAGGCTGGCCTCAAATTCATAGAGATCCACCTGCCTCTGCCTCCCGAGTACTGGGATTAAAGGCGTGTGCCACCACCGCCCGGCTTCTTCTGTCCATTCTTAAATGATTTTATGGCTGAGACTGAGAACCTGAAGAAGGGACCCAAATTTCCCCAATGTCATCCAGCAACCATGAAGGGACTCTCCAAAGTTTCTGGTAACAATCTGACCACAGAATATAGGCGTACCTGCCACCCTGACCTACAAACGTGTGTCCACTAGGTACATGGCCCATTGCTGTGTCACATCAGTGAAACAGGAAGTCCCCGAGGGCATTATCCAGGAGACGGTCTCCATGTCACCTCTGCTGTCTTGCTCCTGGTCATTTGCACCATCACTAGTCCTTGAACTCTGAGGTTCTACAGTGTCAGTCATGTCACATGGGTAGAGTAGCCATGAGTGATATGGCTGTGGAATCGGTGTCGCCTTCAATTTGTGTAGAATATAGTTTTAAATCAGTGAGATCTCTCTCTACAGAAAGCAACTAGTGAGGAGAGTAGGTAGTGGAAATTGTGAGTACATAGCAATGCTGTCATTTTTATTTGATCTGCCCCTCTTTAGTAGGTCTCTGAGGGCCTTTAAGTTAGCATTGTGGATAAATCTGAAAGGTCTTTTAAATGAAATTAAATTGTTTTCTGTAGATAATTTCCTCAAATGTAAGTCATCCTTCAGAGTCTTTTTTACCACAGGTCAGAGCCACTTAAATTCCTGAGGAATATTTACATGACCCTGGGTATGTCAGTATGTAAAACAGATATAAATCATCTACTGATAATAAATCATAAAGAAATTTGTTTTTTAAATAATTATTTTATACCCAAGTTTGCCATTTATGAAAGATGACAACAAAGTCATGTGGTAATGAGCTGGCTACCCTTTCTTATCTCTTCATAAAGAATTAAATCTTGGCTGAATATTTTATACTGCAGGACACAGAGCTTCTTCACTGGTTTTCAGAGTTGGTTGATATTTTGGTTTTATAATTATCAATTCTGAAGGTGCCACTTTGCATAATTATGATGAGAGAAGTTTGTTGAGGTCATTTCAGAAATGGTTGGAATCTCTGTCATAAATCAAGCCAAAATTTACTTAGTGATCTTTTAAAAATTGAAACTCAAGCCATCAACTTAAACAGCAATTTTTAAGAGTGTGTGTGTGTGTGTGTGTGTGTGTGTGTGTGTGTGTGTATTTACTAAGGCCAAATAGTACTGCTCATATATGCATGAGTGAAGGGCCACCCATCTGAAACCATGATCAATCAGCAAAGGACCACATGACTCAAGAGGGCTGACTCTTCCCTAGCTCAGCAGTCATCAACTGTTATTAGTGCCCCAGCTATGAGTTGGGACTCCTCTGTCTACCCCCTTCACATTGGACAGTCAAGCAGTAACTTCTGAAATGAAACATTCTGGGACTGGGGAGGTGACTCCAACACAGTGAAGGTTGGAACAAAATGCAAATTCTTTATGTGTTTGATTCTGAATTGCATTTTAGTTGCTGTACGTTCAGAAACCTTTTACCATTGCCCAATTTCTCACAACATTCACATTCAGTTAGGTGACCCCATTGGATTGTGACTCACAGTTGAAGAAGCTGTTCATAGTTGACCAGGGACTCCCATCCACAGCCCAGTGCTGGACTTGGCAAGGCTACAGAATTTTTTTTTTAATCTACAGAGTTTTGAAATCTTGAAGCATAGTCCCCAACTTAAATCTACTCTCCTAAGATTCTGAGTGCTGTGTGCATCCTTAGGGACAGATGCTCCATCCTCCCGGGTCTCTGACATGGGATGGGAGCTAGATATTGGGAGGTTTCTAGCATTTAATAGTGTGCAGATAAGACTGAAAAATTGTAGTCTGAAACCAGTGCCTCTCTGGGGTCAGATTTTTGCCTAAGAATTGGGCCAAATGTAAAATAATCACGAAAAAGGAAGTTAGGAAAAATAGAGATTGGAGTAGAAATATTTTCTCTATTGTAAGCATGAGTAAGCAAGGTGTTGTGGCTCATACCTGAAATTCCAGCACTCAAGAGGATTGCCAGGAGTACTAGGCCAGCCTGAGCTCCGTAGTGAGTTCCAGGTTAGCCTAGACTGCAGAATGGGAACCTATTAAAATAAACACACAAGCTAACAAACAAACGGATTCCTGTTTCACTCTTGTAACACAAAGTCTAAATAGTGGGGCAACATCAGGCCTTTTAATATTAACTTACCTGAAAGAAAGCTGAACACCAGGGCAAGGTGGTGGGCAGTGGAGGAAGAGATGCTCTGAAGTTCAGATCAGTCCGTCTCAAGCAACACTGCCTTACCACTCCATTGCTAAGTAGCAGGAATGCTTAAGAGCAATCATGCCAAGCTAAGTTGTTGATGCTTTAGAAAGAGGCCACCCTTTTTTCCTGTGGATCAAACACTTAATTACTTCATTTGTCTGGGATCTCATTGTAGAACTCATTACTAAATCTATCAGGACCTAGAGGGTGTCGGGATGATTTAGCTGCCTTATAAATGTCTCTACATTCTCTAGTAATTTCCATTGTACGTTAAATGCTTCAGTATGACAGAAAGATGTAACTTATCAACGTGACTGAGAATGACTTTGAAAACATCTTTTTCTCCCCTTCTTCTTTTAAGAGGAGAAAAGAGCTGCGGAGGGAGCCTTAAACCCCACAATTAATATTTTACTCTGTGAGCACTAAACCTGCTCTCATTCAAGCCGTTGATTGCTTTATTAGAAGTAATTGCTTATCTCAGTTTAAGAAAATTGGCTGAGACAGGCTACCTACTTGTGTGTCTCACTCATCGAAACCTTGTATAAAGTATTTTCAATGCATTTTTAACTCTTAAGGTTGAGAAGGCTAGATGGGAGTCTATAGAAGGAAGAGGTATGCTCTTTTAACGTCAATCCATTACTTCTATTAAAAATATCATTCCGTCCAATGTCAAATGGTCTTTTGGTACCTAATGATCTTGACAAGAACAAATATAACCATGCGGATTTGAAATCAGGAGAGAATAGGGTCATTTGTCTGTGGTGCTGTGGGAGAGACATTTTCCTTTTCAATTTTCTTCCTTGGTTTTCTTATTACAATTACTGTTTGGTTCATTATGACAGCCCTCATCATTATGACTTTTCAGGCTCACAAGCTGGGAAAAGATTAATGGTAGAAGAAAATACAGTGTTTGGCATTAGAGCTACATCTGGCTGTTAATATAACTGAGTGGAAATACATGAAATCCATTTATAAGATTTATGCTTGTTCTGGAGAGGTGGTATAGGCATAAAATGTTAAGATGTACAACCTGAGGTGTTGGCAGGTACCATGTGCATGTCAATTACTCATTCATTCTTTCAGTCAACAAGCCTTGAGCATCAGTTATGTGTGCATGTTGTGTACGAAGTTTGAACTAAACCCTAATAATAAGATCCAGCCTGCTAAGGACATGGGGTGAGAAGGATACAAGGGGTGGCCTTTGTGGGTGGAGAACTAGTTACCAGGTTTTGTCTACCCAGAAAACTAGAATGTAGTTGGAGTTTTCTCCGGTCCTGCCTGGCCTGTGGTCAAGACAAATCTCTCTCACCCGCTGGTCCTGCAGCCGCTCAGACCCAAATAAACACACACAGGCTTATATTATTTAAATCTTCTTGCCATTAGCTCAGGCCTACCACTGACTAGCTCTTACACTTAAACTCAGCCCATTTCTGTTAATCTATATGTTGCCACGTGTTCCGTGGCTTTACCTGTGTGCCCATGACATGCTGCTCCCTGGATAGCAGGCTGGCATCTCCTCACTCAGCCTTCCTGTTCCCAGAATTCTCCTCTCTCTTTGTCCCACCTAGACTTCCTGCCTGGCCACTGGCCAACTGGCACTTTATTAACCAATAAGAGCAACACATTCACAGCATGCAGATATTCACAGCACTACAATTTTAATTCTTGTCACCTAGCGGAACCTATGTCCACGAGAATGATGAACAGAGGTTCTTTTTCTCTGTCTCTGTCCCTCTGCCTTTGTCCTTCTCCCTTATCTTGTGTGGTGGTGGCGGTGGTGGTGGTGTGTGTGTGTGTGTCAACTTCTAGCATGCCTGTGCACACACACATGCGCATGCCAGAAGTTGACATTGGATGTCTTTCTCAACACCTTGTCCATTTCAGGGTCTCTCACTGAATCTAGAGCTGGCTGATTTGGCTAGACTTTCTGTCCTGTAAGTCCCAGGGATCCTCCTGCCTCTGTCTCCCAGGACTGAGATTGTAGGCATGTACAACTGTCATGTCCAGCTTTTCATATGGGTGCTGGCCAGCTAAAGTGAGGGCCTCGTCCTTGCACAGCAAACACTTTGCTTGCTGAGCTGTCTCCCCCCAGCCCCTCCCTAATCAGATGTTCCTTTTAAAAAATTTATTTATTTTATTTAATGTGCACTGGTGTTTTGCCTGCATGTATGTCTGTATAAGGATATCAGGTCCCTTGGAACTGGAGTTACAGGCAGCTATGAGCTGCCATGTGGGTGCTGGGAATTGAACTTGGGTCCTCTTGAAGAGCAGTCAGTACTCTTTACTGCTGAGCCATCTCTTCAGTCCCCAGAGGTTCCTTTACACAGGGCTTTGCTGAGGATAACTGAATCAACATAGGTGAGAAATGCAGATTCTTTAACCCATTCTGTAGTAGATAAATGATGAAGACTCCACATTATGCCTTTATTTCTTCTTATGAGAGAATGGTTTGTTGTAACTAAGAGAAAAATTCTGGTCACACTGTCTCTTTTCTTCCATGCTACTGAGCATCCATGTAGTGGCTGCTCCTATGGCGTGTTTGGGGATCTCCCCTTGCTGCTGTGGGGGCCCTGCTCTGGAACTCTAGAGAGTGAAGCTTTGTTCCTGTACCCTGGAGGACTGCTCCACGTCTTGTTTATGAGAGTTCTCCAAGTGTTCTTTCTGTGAAATTTTCTTCTTAGCCCCGCGGCTTTGGGCGGGGTCTTTTACAAGACCTTTGACACCCAAGAGTCATTTCCTGCTCAGATGTCTAAGAGTTTTGTCATTGCTCAGAATGAGGAGTCCACTGCAGTTTTGCAGCACTACTTAACACACGGATGGGGAGGGACTCAGAGGCGTGGTTCTTTAGTCACCCATTGTCCACTAGGTTACAGTCAGCAGAGGATGCAGAAGATGCCAAGGCAGAAGATGCAAAGACTTATGACAGAATCCCAGTCTCCAAGGAATCTGCAGTCTGATGAAGAAAGTCAGAGAGTTATGGAAGCATGTGATCACAGCTTTGCTAGCAGTATGCGGGCTGAAGATGAAGGCACTATGGGATCAGAGAAAGGCTACTTAATCCAGGAAGGTTGAAAGCATACGACATTTTGCTAGATAGTATAATTCTTCAGAAAGTTGATTATACCCTAAGATGTTCACGTCTCTGTATTAAGAAACTGGGAAATACTGTACTATGTTTGCCAAGGGAGCATCCTGTTGTTCTATTTCATTAGCCCTTAAAGTATGAAATATCCTAGGGGATGTTTAGGGAATATTCCCTACAAAGATCTTAACAGAGCTGATGCTGGCTGCAAGCCAGAGAAGTGGGAAGAAGAGCCAAAACAGTATGTACCAAGGCAGAAGACAAAAGGCAGAGGTGCAGGGCGTATGTGCATATGAAAGGGGTGGGGCTGGAAGGGAAAGGGGTGAAGCGGGAGGAGGGGGTGGCTGGGGGCGACCATGGAGAACCTCATCTCCTGAGTGAGCAGCCTAGATATTGTGTGGAAGGCATGAAAGAAGATGAGATAATATTGGTCTTTGAACGGGAACAAGACAAGATTAGATTTCCAGGGGATGAAATGAACAGACAAGGCTGGAGGCAGGAAGAGCCGGGGGAAGACTGATGGAACCAGGGCTGTGAACATGGCCGCACAGGCTTAGACGAGAGTGATGGAGGGTTGGGAAAGGAAGGAACGGTTCATTAGACAGATAGTTGATTAGATGGGATTTGGTGACTGGACAACAGAGGGATGAGGAAGAGGTAGAAACCCCCTTTCCTTGGCCATCAGCCTTGCATGAATCTAAGTTGACTTTTATGAGAAAATGGGTTTTTTGGTATATATGATACTGGATATTGATTGAACTCAGGGCCTCACAAAGAATAGGTCAAAGTTCTATTGCCATGATATATCCTTAACCCAATAATTACTTTTAGGTAAATATGATTGTGATGTTTAGTTTTGATTGTCATATTGACACACTATAAAACCACCTGGGAAAGGCATCTCAGTGAGGGATTGTCTAGATTAGATTGGCCTGTGAGCTTGTTCGTGGGGGATTTCCTTAATTTGGGCTAACTGAGGTGGGAAGACCCACCTTGCATGTGAGCAGTACTGTTTTTATGGCTGGACCCTGAGCTGAATGAAAATGAGAGAATGAACTGATGACTGGCATGACGTATTATTAACTCATTGAGCACTAACATCACACAACAGTTCATTGCTCTGTGCTCTCGACTGTGAATGGAATATGACTGTTCGCTCAGGCTCCTGCCACTGCGACCCTTCTGCTATGACAGTCTGCAACCTGGAACTGTGAACAAACATATACCTTTTCTCACACAAGTTGTCTTTGTCAGGGTATCTTATCTTAGCAACAGGAAAGAAAACTATGAAAAAGTCCAAATACAAAATGATGTAGGGACAAGATAGACTTTCCCTTCAAATCCCCACTGTGTGGAATAACTTCTAACTGAGAAGTCTTATGGGGCAAATTCTTTGAGACTTTCTATTCCAAGGAGATACACGGACTTGTCTATCAACTGATGTGGGGCTCGGGCCCTGTCATCCTTTAGAACAGGTCCCTTGCCAGCTGGGAGCAGACCACACCTAGGGTTGGCAGTATTGGAGTCAAGGAGCTCTGTCTATTGCCACCCCACTCTGGAGTGAGAGACCCGGGCTGTCTAGGAGTGCTATTGGCTTTTGCTGTCTCATTCGTAGGAAATCTGAGTGCATGCTGAACCTTGGTAAATTCTCAGAAGCAGGATGTGTGGACTATGACCTCCTCCAACAAGAGAAGACAATGTGCTGTGGCGGAAGTGGGGAAGCTGTTTCCAGTTCTTCCCTGGGTCTAGCTGGTTGGTTTTTGTTTTGTTTTGTTGTTCTTCTTCTTCTTGGTAGAACAACTCGGCAAAATAAAATTCTAGTTTATTATTGGACATTGTTTCATCATCAATCAGGCTAATAAGTAAATACACAGCAACCTTGTGGACAGAAAGAAAGAACCCTGTTATCTTTAGCCTTTTAAACCGTCACACACACACACACACACACACACACACACACACACACACACACACACTGCCTGAAATAAGATTGTTTTGTTTTTGTTATTGAGTTTTTTTGGGGGAGCAAGGTCTTTTTCTCCTATGAGATTGTAATAAACATGGTCACACCATAAGCAAAGTCAGAGTAGGACAGAGAAATCCTTGAAGTATGGTTTGGCTACCCATCATTGTTAAAAATGACCAAGACCTAACAATATGTACAAAACTATAAGATATAGATAAAAAGTACAAGTTTTCCTTTTGAAGTACTTTTAAGACAAATAAAATAAGGCCTTGGAAGTCTGGCTTCTCCTCTCCTCCCAGTGTCAAATTCACATCGTGGTTTTAATGGCGTGGCGGAGAGTGCATGTCATCTGTGGTGGCACTGCCCATTCTGGCCTTGTGGGCTGCTTCTCTACTTGAAGGTGACCACGTTTAGATTCTGCAACAGGAAGTAGAGTGACAGGTCATGGCAGCGTTGACTTTAGCCTTTCTTCTGCTGCTGTGGACTCATCCTCGTGGGGCCTCTGCTTCTCTGTGTCCACACCATCATGCTCATCATCTCCAGCTGTCTCGGTCTCATCTTCACCTCCATCTTCTTCCTCGCCATCCCCTTCCTCCTCCTCTTCCTCACCATCCCCTTCCTCCTCCTCTTGCTCTCCAACTTCTCCCTCTTCTTCACCTGCCTCACTGTCTGCCCCCTGCTCCCCTTTTTCCTCATCATCCTTCCCATTGGCAGGTGCGTCTCCTCCACAACTATCTCCTTCTTCAAGTCCTGGCTAATGATCTCCCACAGCTGAGTATGACACGGTGGGACATGCCAGTCACCAGTTACGGTGAGTGGGAAGAAAGTGAGAGTCTGAGACTCTGGTCAGCAAGCTGCTGGAATCTACAAGGCCATGAAGGAGGCAGCAGCAGACAGTCAGACCTGGGAAAAATGCAAAGATGGATTTTTGGAGCAGGCCAGTCAGTAGACTCCGGCCTGTTTTTACCATCGGCTTCCTTCTACTCATAATGCAAACTAACTCATCATCTGGTATCACACCCAAGCCATCTTATCCATCCTCTTCTGCAGAATTTCAGATTTTCCTCTCAACGTTGAGCTGTGTCTGTCTCTCTCTTGAGGCACTTCTGCACTGTTATATTCCATTCTCCAGACAAGGATGCTACCTACTCTACTTCTAAATCTTACTGAGCCTCAGTATCTTTGGAGCTGTTGGTTAAGTTCCTGGCTCACCCATCCTGTATTTCTGAGTCAAGAGAACAGAGCCACAACCTAGGAATCAGCATTTTAACAGCAGCCCCCTCCTTCAGAACCCCAGTGGCTCTGGCTTGTTGAGGAAACCATGCTTTGAGCAGCCCCATGTTCGGCTACTGCAGAATAGTACTGTTCTCCAACCATAAGACCTGGGCTGAGTTGATTCACACACACACACACACACACACACACACACACACACACACACACACACCACCCTACCAGGTCTGTGCTGTAGAATAATCCTGTGAATATGTATTACTCTCATTGGTTAATAAAGAACTGATTGGCCTGTAGCTGGGCAGGAAGAGATTGAGCAGGAGAGCCAGAGTAGGAGGATGCTGGGAAGAAGGGCAGAGTCAGGAGTCTTGAGCAGATGCAGAGAGGAGCAAGATGGGCATGCTGTACTGAGAAAAGGTACCAAGCCACATGGCAAAAACAG
Source organism: Peromyscus leucopus (assembly GCF_004664715.2). Taxonomy (NCBI): domain Eukaryota; kingdom Metazoa; phylum Chordata; class Mammalia; order Rodentia; family Cricetidae; genus Peromyscus; species Peromyscus leucopus. The sequence goes on from NC_051072.1 coordinate 45,569,411, forward strand.
ATAAGAAATATGTGTTAATTTAAATGTAAGAGTTAGCTAGTAACAAGCCTTAGCTATTGGTCAATCATCTATAATTAATATTGAGTCTTTGTGTGGGTTATTTGGGAACTGGTGGGTGGAAAAGAAAAGTCCGCCTATAGGTCTGTGCCTTGGGACAAGTGTCTTCAACTCCCTGGATTTGGCTTAACTTTCCCTTTTTTCTCTTCTCTTCTCTCTTCTCTTCAGAGGGAGTCTCATTATATACCCCACATCCGGCCTACCTTGAACACATTTGTGACTTCCTGTTTCAGCTTACACTGGAATTGCAGGCATATACAACCAAGTCTGTCTTTTTTTTTTTTTTGTCTGAGAATTTTATACATGCATATAATGTACTGTGATCAAATCCCCTCTTTTATCCTCTCCTCCAGTTTCTTGCCATCTACCTACTACTGTTCCCTTTCAACTTCATATATGCCCTTATTTTTCAAAGCCACTGAATCCACTTAGTGAATATGGCTGTAGAATAACCTATTGAAGCATGGATTACCTTTCAGAAACTGCAACTCAGGGTCTTATATATGCTACCACTAACACCCTGACCCCTGTTTCTTCCTTCTAAGCGTGGAGGAACAGGGAACAAACCTGGAGAGATATTGCCCTTGACTTCCTAAACTTCCTTGCACAAATATCTCTCTTTCTTACCTTCTGCATGCCCGAATACTAACTGCCCTCTCTCTTTCTCTGGTACCCAAGCTCTTGAAGATACTTAGTAAGGACAGCAGGCGCAGGCAGATGGCTGCTGCTCCCTCTCATCCCCCTGAGCTGCGTCTTACCAGTAAGTCTCCCCCGCCTCTCCAGCTCTCACCCATTTTTTTGTAAGGAGTGTCCCAAGGGCTCTTCTTTCTCCCCAGATGTCAGGCCTAGCCAATTCTCCCACATTTGAACATGTGAACTCATTTCCAGCTCACAGAGAAACCTAAATCCACAAAAAAGTAATTATCTGTCTCTACCACCAAGCCTCCAGGCTCAGCTGCGGCCATGCACCGCCTTTTCTGTTCTTTTTGCTACATCGTCTTGTCTCCTGGCTGGCTGAGTTATCTCTTTTTGGATGCTCCGAATTCTCTCTTTCATGACTTACTCCTTCAAGGCCCCATCTTTTCTGTTCCTTTATCTCTTCCTCTCTACGATGTATTTCTGTGGCCGAGCGGTTAGTACTAATAGCAGACTGATATAAGACTTTCAGTGCTCTGCACATGTATCAACATAATTTGATATATCACTGATATGTATGCGTTTGAAAAAAATGTGGAAGTTGTCAGGATGAAAATGGAGTCACTCGTATCAATGCCAGCAAGCAAACAAAAACAAACAACAACGATAAAAACCACATCAGTAAATAAGCTGAGTGGTTACAAAACAGGACCACACACATGGCCACCTAATGGAAATTGTCCCAAAGACTCTTCTCGAACCTCAACCTTGCTCAAAGGGCACCGTCACCTTATCAGAAAGTATGTTGACAAGGATATCTGCCCACATCTGTCTTACCTCAGACTGACACTACTCATGGCTTCAAGATAGCTGATGTCATCCTCCTCAGCTTTATCTGTAAATCTTGCTCTTGCTTCACCCCTTTGGAGGCACTCACAGATTTTGTGGGTGTGTATTCCCACTGCAACCCTCTGCTACTTCCAAATGAGCGCCAATATTGGTTGGGGGAAATCTGTCAGCTTGTATATGTGTGTGTGTGTGTGTGTGTGTGTGTGTGTGTGTGTGTGTGTGTGTGTATGTATATATATGTATGTATATATATATATATGTATGAAGGGGGCAGAGTTGCTATGTTATTTGATTTATTCTAGGAACTGGGCATTAGGTGATGGTAGGAGAAAAGTCAAGGCCGGCTGTGTGGGCGGCATGGGGAAGGGAGGAATCAACTGAGAAGGTGGCTATACGACCTGGCTTACTCACATGGGCCAAGGTGATCACAAGTGTCCTTTCAAAGAGAGACATGGGGAGACATAACTATGGTAGCAGGCAATGTGGTGATGATTAGAATGACATGAAGAAAGGGTCATGGGCCAAAGCATGCAGGGTGGCCTCCAGATGTTAGACAAAAGACAAGGAAATGAATTCCACCCCCAGAGCCTCCAGGAGATAGGAGCCTTGCAGATGGTGTTTTGTCGACTGGCAAAGATGGTTTTGGGCATCTGGCCTCGAACTGTAAGAGGGTAAGTGCATCCTGTTTGCAGCCTCTGCGATTTGTCACAGGAGCAAGAAGGAACACATACAGTCATCCAGCCACAAAGTGAGGGTGTGGCGCTGCATCCCTGGAGAAGTCTGGGAGCACTGCTGTCCCTGCAATGTGGTCTTTGTAGAGCTCTAGCTAAGCATCAATGCTGGGCTGAGGTCTGAGCTGCTTGGTCAGCAGGCCAGAAGCAAGAAGTGCCAGAGTGTGTGGAAGGCAGCTGCGGCTCACTACCTGCCTCTCCGGATGAACTTACTCTTCCTGTCACGGAGACTAGCAGATATTAAGAAATGGCATTGTTGATTTTCACTTTCTGAATCTTATTCAGAGAATTAGACCAGTGTGGGGAAGAGTACCCCTGGAACCCACTGTTTCCAGCTTAACTAACTTGGCCAGCACATTCCAACCAGGGGTCCCCTGGGCTTGTATGCGGTCTTGCTGGCTTCTTCTCACTTAACATTGCTACAAAGCATTCACTTATATCATCAGACATTCTTCCCAACTAATTTACAACCCTGGTAAGCCGTTACCTATTTAACCTTCGTCCATTATGTTTTCTAGTTTCCTGTATCACTAAGAGTGCTGAAGTAGCTCTGTGAATACGAATTCTTATCAGTGCCTGTGACACTTCCTGGGAATGGATTCCTAGAAAGGGGATTACTCGGTTAAAGGAAGTGATCTTGATACTTCCTGCCAAACTGCTTTCCAGGCTGGCTGTATCCACTTTGATTCTTAATAACTCTGGGTGCAGCCAGCCAGTGTTAGGCATTATGTTTTCGGTCTTTCAAAGGAGCACTTCTTGATAGTTTCTGGTTTTCTTTGCTACCGTGGAATTGGGGATGAGGTGAGCCTGCACACTGGTCTCCAGCTGGATGTCTCCTCTGGAAGCACTCTTGTCCCTCCCTGGACTTTCCTGAGGCACCTTCAGAAGCCACATTTTAGAGGAGGGTGTTCCGATAGGGAATATAGCTTTCATTCAGTTGGTATTATGGAGAACAGTGTTGCTTGACAATTAAATACATTCTCAATGAATATTTTGCATACAAGGTAGACTTCTGTTTTAGGTCAGATATTGACAAGAGAGAGAGAGCAAGCAAGCAAATGACTATTTTCAGATATAGCTAGCAGGTCTCTGGCAGAATCACAATTAGCATTCACTCTGCTGGAACTTTCTGCCATGGTTAAGACATTTCAAAGTGCCAGATTCAGCGTCTTAAGCATGGTGAGTGTGCAATCTTGGCTTATTGCTGAAACACATTAAGTGGCTGCTCACCATCATGGATATCTTAATTAATAAGAATCATTTTTATCACTTGGAACTTTAAAATCATCTTTTTGATTCTCAGTTTTACTGCAACAGAGATAAAAATAAAACACAGTTCTGCAAAGCTGATGCAACCTAAGGGGGATACCTCTCACGTCTCAGAGGTCCATGCCGGGAGTGATTAAGCAGTCTGTGCTGCGTGTATTCCCAAATTTATATTTCCGTTGAAACGGAATGGTTAGATGGATAAGCAGTAATTGCTACACTGAGAACAGAAATTAATACTGACTTATCTCCTCTCCAAACGGCAAGGTGTATTTTTATGTATAATCTCAGAATGCTAATAAAACAATCTAGTTTCCATTTCTCAAAATTAGAGAAGCCTGCAATTCTGATGACTATTCTGCTTTAAAAAAAAAACATTTTAGAGTTATCAGGCTGTCTGAGCTCTTTAGTGAACTTCTGCATTAGATAAGCCAGCATGCAAACAAATATCCATGTAGCACATAGAAGGAGTAGTAAGGGGGAGGGTGACAGAAATAACCAGAGGGGCTCCAAAATCAGTTGCGTCAGCATCATCTTGCAACTGATCAGAAATTCAAATTTCTTCTAAGACCTAAGGGTTAGGAACTCAGGGGACAGGGCAGGGCAGTGTGTGTTTTAATAAACCCTCTGATGCACCTTCAGTGTATTTAAGGACTGCATGCCTTCTTTCACAAATGGGGAGGTGAAGCCCAGAGAGGTTAATTATCATCACCCAAAGCAACGGAGAAGTCAGTGGCACTACAGAACCAGAATGCCTGGTTGCTAGACAACTTCAGTAGTCTTGCTACAACAAGCTGCCTCCCTGAGATGCCAAACAAGGATGGCAGTATGTTTAGCATGCTCTGGCCTCACAGAGAGGCAAGACATCAGGTAACATATTTTTGAAAGGAATGCTTAATGCTTCAAGAAGCCACTTAGGCGAAGCTTATCCACCAGCTCCTCCATGATCTGGATGAACTAAATCCCTGGACTCTATAGTTTAATCTGAAGCATTTGGGAGAGTTCTTGATTGTGATTATAAAAACATGCAAGAAGGTCTATGCAAACGCCACCTGGATAGCTGTTATGGAAAACCTAAGGCTGTAACTTTATACCTTTGAGAGGATTGTCATGTTCAAATGGCTGTAATCCCCGACAGCAGGGACAAATGTCAGGAAACATTACCTAATTGGACCTGCACAGTCTACCTCTATGATCTGTAAAGAGAAACTTCTTCAGTTCAAATGGGAAACTTACCATAACTGCAATTGGAAAAGAATCTTTTGAAACTCGCTCTTATGTCATGTGAAGAATCTCAAGGATGATAAAGAAAAAAATGAAGTAGTTTCTAGCTCATGATGACCTTATTAAGCAATTAAGTATCTCTGTATTTAATCAAGTTATATTGAACAGGATGGAAGGAGGCATTTGGACATTTATTTGACTGAATCCTTTTCAAAGTCAGCAAGGACACCAAATCTTGTCAAGATCAAGGCAGTGATATCCCACTTTTCACAGTAGTTCCTGGTCCAGCAAGGAACAAATGAGCCATATGGCACTGTCTTTGCTAAAATAGAGGTCTATGTGCACAATGTAAACATACATCAAAAGTGTTCAAGGCACCGGGACTCCTCAGCCATAGAGGAGTCATCTCTGTCTGCTTGCATCTCTCATAGCTGCATTGGTCAGGATAGAGACACTCCATACCTGTTCATTAGCGTATTAGTTGATAAGTAAATCGTGGTGCATCCACACAACGGACACTGATTAGTGCTGGAAAGGAATGACAGATGTGTGCCACAGGACCCCAGACATGCCAAGTGAAAGAAGCCAGAGGCCAGAGGCCCCATGCTTTTTGCTTCCATTTATATAAAACTTATAGAAAGTGTAGATTATAGTTGAATGGGGAAAGAAGACATTGGCCTGTAGCAAATAATCACAGAATTCTCATAGATTCAAGTGCCCATCTTGGCGACCCCAGTATGCCACTAGAAGATCAGGATGAGATTGAGAGAACATTGTACCAGCTTGTACCAGCACTGGTTAAAGGACATACAGTGTGAGCCTCTCATTCAATGTCAGATTTTCTAATGATTACATTTGAAAAATGTGGTGGCCCTCAGAAGCTTCCTAGTAAGACCTTACTCAGGATCAGAGAATCTCAGCTTGTTTTACCCAGCAGGGCTGCCATAAGGAGATGATTTGGCCATGGGCATGTTTACTAGGTGTTTGGAAGGGTCTACACTTGACTGTACTGTGTGCTTTGATCTTGCAAGGGGGAGGTCTTTTGCCTCTCCCCTTGGCATATTATAAAAAGCCCTTTTAAATAATGCTCTTGGAGGCTGGGTATTGAGCCAGGGCCCTCCCAAAGCTATCCTGTGTCTCTGTTTTCTTATTATCTCTTTCTTTCTACCTAATATTTCCTAATTCCTCTTTCCTCCACCCAAGAATACTTCAAAAGGTAGGAGCAGGTCAGAGCTGGACTCCAACAGACTCCCACAGAAAAGTATAATGAGAACAGTGAATTTTAATTTTACTGTTAGTTTTGTTTAATCTGGTATATATACAAAATATTATTTCAACAAGTAACCAATATATTTTTAAAACTGAGATTTTATATTTTTTATACTGTCTTCAACAGCCAACCATATATTTTATACGTAGATACTCATCTTAACAATACAATTTTCAGCATTCACTTAGCTACATGTGGCTAGTGACTTCAGCATCACATACAGCAGGGATGGATTCACCTTCTCCTGGATGTGATTTTAGATGTCTGCCTTGTCTACCTCCACTCCAATCCCACTTCCTAGTTATCACACTTCCCCTCTGATCTCCACAAACAACTCTTACAGAACGCCATGCTGTTTTGTGTTGCTCCACTCCCATTTCCCCCCCTCCTTTCTCTCCCTGGAGCCCAGGGCCTTAAATACCAGCTGACGATGATGACTCTTAGATTCCCACTTCCACTGAGACCGCTCTTCTGAGTCTTTATATCCAATTACACAATCAACTTCTGTCTTGTCTATCTAATAGGTGCTGAAAGTGTATACTACCATTGAAATGAGCACTGATTGTGGAACCTAATGACACTATCCTACATTCCTTTAATAAGCCCTACTCATGGCAGCAAGTAGCAATAGCACTTACCTGGATATTCAGCTAAATGTCTCTCTTCTCCCCAGTCCACATCTAATCCACCAGCTGACTTTGTGATCCAATGTATGGATAGTCTTCTCCACCACCCACAAGACCACCTCCCTGGTGCTTCACAATGATGGTCTAACCAGTTCTTCTTGCCTGTCATGTATCTGCCCTCTAGAAAGAGATGAGGTTTGAAATCATAAACCATGCTCATGGCTCCTCCATTAGTGAAAAGGACAAGAAGAGTGTGTTCATTATCATTAGTTATGAGGAAATGCAGACTAAGTCCACAGATATGCAGTAGGATGGCTGTCATCAATAAGACAGACAACAGCCAATGTTGTGACTGTAACATAGCACAGTTGCCTTCAGAAATAACTTGGCAGTTTCTGAATTGTTAAACATAAAACTACCTTACAATTCAGCAATTCCACTTCTTGATATCCATCTGAGAGAAAAGGTGGAAAACATGTCTACATAAAGACTTGCCCACAGCTCTCATAGCAGCATTGGTCAGGATTGAGACACTCTACATGTTCATTAGCGTATTAGTTGATAATTAAATCATGGTGTATCCACATGGCGGGATACTACTTAGTGCTGGAAAGGAATGACAGATGCGTGCCCCTGGACCTCAGACATGCCAAGTGAAAGAAGCCAGAGGCCCCATGCTTTTTGCTGCCATTTATAGACATTTCCAGAAAGGGAAAACTTATAGAGACAAGTGTAGATTACAGTTGAATGGGGAAAGAAAACATGATATTGGGAGGAGAGGAATGTTCTCACGTGGGCTTATGGTGATAGTTGCACTCTTCATATTATACAAACCATTGAGCTGCACACTTGAAATGGTTACATTATTGGATTATACATGCATAATATATCCCAATAAAGACTTAAACAAACACCCTAAACTTCATTACACACAGTAAAACTCAAATTCCTTAGCATGACCCATCACATGATTTATGATTGACCCTCTTTCCTACTAACCTGTGTTTCATTCCAAATGCAGTGTCCTTTCCTAGCGACCTTCCAACACACCAGGGTCTGTTTCTGAGGTGAGAGACTTGCTCCTTAACTGAGGTCTCTCCTCTCCTACATCCTCAGATGCCTGCCTTCTTCTTAGCATTCAAGTTGTAGTTAACCAACTTGGTCCAAATCCCTCCCAGCCAAGACCAAGTCATCCTCTGCAACTTCCTAGCTTTTGTCCTCTTTATTAACCACTTTCTGAAGGTCATTCAAAGCTACTTCTCTGCTCACATGTTCACCATTGATCCCCCTAGCCTGCCCCATGTTCCCAGTTGAGGGCCTTGCCAGAGTTTGAAACATCATGTTCTGAACAGTGAGTCTTATAACCCAGGAAGATCTTAGGAACCAGGCTGACTGACTAACTTGTTGAATGTTCTTGGACGTTTTATTTAATTTTTCAAATCTTAAATCATTCTTCTGTTAGAAAAATGGATTAAATTATGTCTCTCACCCCATAGGACTGTTTGTGAGGCTGGGATCATCCTTGTGTGAGAGCTCTTTGTATACCAAGCTGACTGTGACTATTTTATGAGGAGACCCTGGGATTCCCTCAGAAGACCCTTCTGTTTACATATTTCAGGGTCAAGAGAATACTGCAAGTGAATGATTGAGTTGTACACTATGTACCAAGGTGAGGGAGGCCAAGTGTGCATCAGCAGCTGCTCTTACATGGCGATGTGAAGAAGCCAGTGTTCTGCCCACAGGTTGGACGAGCAACATCCAGTCCCATCCCCTAATTCCTCAAGTAATGAGAGCCTCATAAAACCTCACAGGAGCCTGGACTCTGCTTCCAGATCCATGTTCTCCATTTCAGTTTGTTGGATTCTGTGGACTTTACTTCTCTAGAAACAGGATGTGCAGGGATGAGTTTCTCCGCCCTTGGTCTTTCCTGGTGAGAGGGAGAAAGGATGGAACACTTACTTGATTAACTGAGAGCATGAAACCCCAAATTCCAAGCAGAGGAAACTATTTCACTTCATAGAAGCTATTAATGGATAGTAATTACTACACGGCATCCCTCCAGTTGCTAAATCCAAACACATGCCCAACTTTCCACTTTTCTCTTCCTTCTTTCCTTCCTGTTTGTCTTTTTCTCTCCTCTCTCCTTTAAATCTAAGTCTTGAGAAACTTCATCAAATATTCTGCTAAGAATTCTTTCAAGAGCAACCAAAACTCTCATTCAAACTAAAATGATTTCCCAAGTGGCTCAGTCTTTTAAACTGTAGTTCCTTGTAAATTCTCTAAAAGTAATGTATTTTCCCCCTGGCTCTTAAAATTGACCTGCAAATTGAATATTGGCACTTCTAGGAATGTAATATACTATTCAATATATTTTTTTACCCTTAAAAAATGTGAAGAAGGAACAAGAAGATGGTTCAGAGGGTAAAGCGTTTGCTGCGGACCTGAGTGTGAATCTCCAGAATCTCCCATAAGGCCAGGTGTGGTAGCATCTGCCTGCTGTCCTAGTATTCTCCTAGCAAGATAGGAGGTGTAGACAGGAGACCCCCATGAAGCTGATAGCACAGCTGGCCTGTCATACACAGCAGCCAACAACCAAGAGACCCTGTCTCAAACAAGGAAGGAGGCGAAGATCAGTACCCGAGGCTGCCCTTTGGCCGCCACACACTCACTGTGGCAAGCCTACACCCAGAGTCACACTGCAGACGGGCACACATGTGCGCATACATCACACACACAGTACATTTTTTTTCCCAATTTATTTGTGAAGAGGTTCCTAAGTATTTGTTGTCATCTCGGTATTTCTAAGGCTAGGCCCAAATCAATTCTCATTCTCTTTTATGTTCTCTCTCTCCTTCACTCTCTTGGTTCTTGGTGTCTAAAATTGTACTAAGATGTGTCAATTCCAAGCTGCCTAGCAGATTACGGGTCCTCACCACCTGAAAAACACATCTGGGAGCTTTCTTATATTGTTGCTGTTGTTTTAACGTTTGGCTTTTGCATTTTAGTGTTCTCCCACTCACTGTAGAATTCTCCCTATGCCTTTCTTTCTTCCTTAGTAATAAGTAACAAAGAGTCTCTTTCTTTCTTTTTTTTTCAGAGTTACGGGTGGAAGGGGAAGGAAAGAGGATCAAGAGAACAGGTGTGAGGTTCTTCCTTTGAATTTGATTCCTAACTGTCACACACGTGTAGCACAGCCTCTGTTTGGGATTTCAAAGTATTTTCCTTAGACGAATGTTGAAATGAACCATGTTTGGTTCTGGATGTGGAACTCGAACATCGTTCCTCTACCGCTCTGCCTCCAGCTCCGAGTTCTCCATTTCAGTTTGCTGTATTCCATTAGGACTTTACTTTCTGTGAATATTTATGACTGTACTTTCAATTCCATTATTCTATCCTAATATCCTATTATTTTGCAGTAGGAAAGTAAGTGCAGTTATCAAAAGCAGGATGAGGTCTAAATTTCTGTCTCATGGGTTTTTGAAAATGTTGGTTCCCTTATTTAGTTCAGGACTGCAGGTAGGGAACATTTTTCTTATTTATTGATTGATTAATTTTTTCAATAATTAATTCAATTTAAATTTTATATAATTTAAATTTGATTAAATGCACCCTCTTCATTATCCACCCTTGTGTCTCTTTCCCTCCCATAGACCCTCATCCTTCAAATAGGCCTGTTTAATATATATATGTATATATATTTATATATATTTATATATATATATTATATGTAATATATAAAAACAGGGCTATAGATACATATATGTGTATATAGAGATATTTATACTTAAAGATGAGGAAACATGCTGTATGTCCCTTCTCCCAGCGCCTTCTATCATTGCCTCCTTATTTTCTCTCTAGAGGTAGGTAACCTTTAAAACATGATGTTAGGCTCCTAAAATTTAGCTTCATGTGAGGGACGCTTGTATACACTAAACGTTTAAATGGAAAGAGAGACTGTGAAAGAAAGTGGTTACATTCCTTGACTTCATAGTCCTGGGAACCAGTCAAAGAAATAATAATGTCCCAGCCAGCGTAATCAGAGCAGATATGGCTAATAGATTCAACTTGAAACAAATGATTGATAGGGGCTGCCTGAGACAGCTGTGTTGGAAAGGATTTTAAGGCCACATCTGGGTTCACTGGACAAAATGTGATTAATGATGTCTGCCCTGGTTGTGAGAGGAGCTGGTGGTGGCAGTCCTGCCACACATTTCTAATCCCTGAATAAGATCCTCTGATGAATAGAACCATTCATCCATGAGGTTTCCAGATTGTAGTAAAAAAGATTACAGCATAGCCCAACAGCATGGAGATAGGATGCTAATGTTGTTGGGCCCGATTTTATTCTGCTTCAAGCCAGAATAATTTTCAGACTTGCCAGAGCCAATAAGTTGGAAAATAAAGTATGCCATATCTGCACTCCCACTGCTTGGTTTAAACTTAAACACATGACTGTAATACATCCCAGTGCAGACACAAATAGGATGTTACATAGAAGATGGTATGTCAGCTGTCCGAATTATCATTCCAGTATAAATCTACTTCTGTCCTAGAAGGTAAAGATAGGTTCTTTTTCACTTGCTTTTTTTATGCATTGTTCAGTCAACAGAGAAGGATATAAAGATGAGAGTGATGTTTACTAATATTACCTCTACCAAAGATAAATAATTGAGAAAACCCCCTCCATAAAACCAAGCTGCAGGCAAGCCTGTAGGGCATTTTCCTAATGAGTGAACAAAGTGGGAGAGCTCAGTCCATTATGGCTGGGGCCACCGCTAGGCTGGTGGTCCTGCATTCTATTGGAAAGCAGGCTGAGTAAGCTGTGGAGAGCAAGCCGGTAAGCAGTATCCCTCCATTGGAATACTATGCATCGGCTGCTTCTTCCAGGTTCCTGCATTATTTGAGTTTCTGTCCCAACTTTCTTCAATAATGAGCAGTGGTAAGGAAATAAAAGTAAAAATAAATCCTTTCCTCCCCAAGGTGCTTTGGTCATGGTACTTCATCATAACAATGGTAACTCTAATCAAGACAATATTGCTAGTACTTTAGTGTGGAACTTTCTAGAATGTTTTCTGTGTATACATGTGAACCTAAGGCATACTGTTCTCCATTGGTTTTAGCTACATTTATTTCACATGATTATATTTAGACACTAATAAATATAATTCCACAATAACATTACATAGATAATATTCCATTGTGTGCATTTACCATCATTGATATAATCAAGTCTCATAAGCTTTTATGCTTTGGGATTATAAATAACATTTTTAAGGATATATTTTTATTGTTTATTATTATTTTAAATTTTTGCATGTATTGTCTGGGTCTCTGTGTGGATTTTCAAATGTGAATGCAGTGCCTATGAAGACCTCCAAACAGTATCAGATCCCCATTGGCTGGACTTACACACAGTTGTAACTGGGTGTAACCAGGTGTAAGCCACCTGTCAGATGATTACTGGGAAAGGAACTAGTTCTCTGGAAGAGCAATGTGCACTTTTAACTGCTGAGCCATCTCTCCAGTCCCTACTTTTATCATTTTTTATTATGTATTTGTGTGTATGTCTGTGTGACTTACAAGCAGTTAGTTGTGAGCCACCTGATGTGGGTGCTAGGTACTGAACTCTGGCCCTCTAAAAGAGCAAAACATGCCTTTAACTTCTGAACTGTCTATCCAGCATCCTAGAAACATTTCCATGAATCCTTTTAAAATCTGTGTGTATTGTGTTGTGTTGTGTGTGTGTGTGTGTGAATGCGTGTTTGTGTATGTGCACATGTTGTACATGCGAGGGTCCATGCACATGGATGTGAGCAAATGTGGAGGCCAGAGTCTGATGTTGGGTGTCATTTTCGATTGTTTCCTCATCTTTCAGGACAGGCTCTTCACTGAGGCAAATCTGCATGGGGTAGCAAGCTCTGCACATCCATTTGTCCCCTTTCCAGCCCCTAACTCCCATGCTAGGGTTATGGATGCTTGCCACCATGCCTGGCTTTTACCTGATGCTAGAGATCCAAACCTCGGTCCGTATGCTTTTGTGCAGGCACTTTACTGGGTGAGCCATTTTCACAGTCCCTAGTGAATATCTTTGTACCAACGTGCTTGTGCACTGATTACTTCCTTAGAACACTGTTCTTAAAATACATTTGATGGGTCAAATATATGATTAAAAATTTTATCTTAAGTTTTTTTTTTGCTTCCATGTTTGAAAAAAACTACTACTAATATGCCCAATGGCTCATCAGGAGAGTAATAGGGGCCACTTTTCTGAGTGAAGAGGCTGGACTGTCACCCATCCACCACCCACACACTCTCCCCTACTTCCTAATATCATAGATTTTGATTGTTGTGACCACTGTTAGAAACTGCAGGAGCCAGTTCAGAAGCAGGCGTTTCATGTGGAGCTTCTGGAGCAGAGCTAAAGGATAATCCTGGGACTTGCTTGACTCTGAGGACCTCACAGGATTCCAGCTCTCCCAGGGGACCAACCACTCTGCTTTGTACCTTCTAGGACCTGGTCTCATGTTGGCAGATCATGCAGACCCTGCAGTTAATTTGACCGACTTGTCTGTGCATTCACATGCAGGCCTATAGGATTTGGGGGGTGGACAGGAAGGCTGGAGGAGTTTGGAGGAAGACTGGGTTGTTATTCCCTTCCTGAGTGAAAGTTATCAGGAGCTCTGAGTCAGTGACCTCTTTGTAGGGGTAGCTCAAGCTGTTGATGGATCAGAGCCATGGTATTTTGTCTAAACACCGTTCTTCTATTTCTCCTTGGACATATTCATCTTTATTCCAGCCAATCATTTTCTTTTTTCATTGGCTTTTGCCTGAAAACAAAAATCCTCTTTGTCATTTCTGACACGTGTGCAAGTGTTCAGTGTAGGGTGAAAATAGCAAAATAAATGACTCATAAATTATAATTAACAGCAGCTATCCAAAGTAGAAGCTTAAACCATAAAATAATCTATACCTATACATTTATGAGTGAAAAGTTGACTCTACATTTTATTTGGTGATTCCACTCTTAAAGATTTCATTTTCTTCATACGCAGCTATAAAGGCCTCTGTACTACAATAGAGGGAAAGTTGGTTCAAATAATCTATAGGTGAGTTTCCAAATAAGCACTGCCTGGGAGGAATGGTCATCATCAGTGAGGACTGAGCTTGGTTTCATACCTAGAAAATGCTGTGAGGCAAACACACACACACACACACACACACACACACACACACACAAATGTATACACACACACTCACCAACATATACACATACATTTACCAACATATATACATACACGTAGATACATATACACACCTAAACATACACACACACACACACACACACAAATATACATAACACATAAATACACACACCACCACCACCACCACCACCACCACCACCACCACCACTTACAGGAGAATGGAGAAAATGTAATTTTTCAAATTTTGTTTTCGAAAAACAACAATGGTAGAATCTTTTCCTTAAAATGGCCAAACCATTTAAAAGAGAAAACAAAACAACACCAAACACCATTTGGGGAATTAGACTTGGGAATTTATTCCTGGGACTGTCCCACCTGTAGCTCTGCATTTGGTGGATGTGATTTAGAGAAGGGTGTGCCTAGTAAGGAAAAAACACTCCTCACTTAATGAGCATTCACACTGAGAATGCTGGTGTGGCCACAGGAATCAGACTCTAACTTAGTGGTAGAGTCTGCTGTTCATGGCGACTGAGTTTTGGGCATCTTCGAAGTAGAATGCCAAAGGTCCCACACTAGACAAATACGAAGACAGGGTGGAATTTATGGCAAGGGTGGCCCTCCAGCTACTGAACATGTCAATCTCTTTCCTTCATTCCACATAGCCAGGGGAAGAACAAGTCCACACGAGAACATCACCCAGTTCTGCACAGAGGAGGACTTGAGTGTGTTGAGTTCCATGGTCCTGTGACTCTTCTGTCAGTGTTGGAGATAAAGTGGGGCAGTCATCTGATATGACAGGAACAATCACAGAATGCAGTGAGCATCTGAAGCATTTAGAATTGGTCACCAAAGCAAAACCAAGAGACTTTCACCAAAGACCACTGAAAGGATGTAAAGAGTATGGCTGGAAGATTTTGTCTACCATGGTGAGCAGGAAAGATTTTTGTTTCACAGCCTGGATCAGAAAGGAGAATTTGGTTGGTCTTACATGATTTAAAACATAACTTTGAATCAGTGGGAAGGAAGGAAGTTTTCATATGTGATTTAATCATCCCCCGAGGATAGTTACATCCTAGGTAATTACCAGCAACTTCAATTATTGGCCCCTGCACTTAAAAATTGAAAATTCCATATAAATACATCTGAGTCCTTTCCAATAAGCATGGGCTATGCTATATAGAGTTTGGAATCATGACCCAGGCACCACTTCATAGCCATTTTCTAGTTTAATTAAATGCTCTTCAAAAGCGCAAATTTAAATGGCTATTGTCCACTAACTAGATATGCCATATTCGTTTGACCAATTTCTAAACTATTTCTGATTTTTATTATAACAAACTCTATAATGAGCATGTGTATACATCATTTTAATGATAAATTTTTGGTTATTTTTAGGATAAAAATTGTACTGTAGCCAACCTGGAGAATTTTATCCCAATCATTTATATTTTAATTCATTTTACAAATTGATATTATACTGTACATATGGATTGCCACTGAGATTTTATACTTAGTAAATTGTAGGCATTATTTCAGGGCATTAAATATTCATTGAAAAATATGATGAGTTTTTTTTTAGTGGCTACAAGATAACTTACCTTTGAATATGCCATCATTTCTTCTCCCTCCCTCCCTCCCTCCCTCCCTTCCTCCCTTCCCTCCTCCCTCCCTCCCTCCCTCCCTATCATTCTTCTCTTATTGACTATTCCAGTTTCTACTCTTTTTACTGTTACAAATATCCTCTGCCACCATGAATATCCTCATGCATATATTTCATTTAATTAAGAACACAGAACAGAGCAATGAACTTCCACATTCATCACTCAGCCCCAGCAATTAACACCAGCACATGGGCAATCGTGTTTGCCTATAACCTGCAAGTCTCCGCTCCCTAGAGGGTTGTGAGGCACAATGTCCAGGAAGTTTCCTGTTTCAGGAGACGCACGAGGAAAATGGCCACTTGAAGCAGATAGCATTATGACCTCTTTATGTCAGACACATCTGATACTCAGTGATTTATTAGGAAAGTGTTTGAGGATTCACAGGAAGTAGAAAATACTGTTAGGAAAGGCAGTTTTCAAGGGAACATGATGCTTACTTTCATCTTAGTAAATTTAGATTATACCTGATTGAGAGGAAAAGCGTCATTCCTGATGCCGTAGCCAATGAAAGGCATTTGAGAAGGACGAACTGCTATGCTTTGATAAAAAAGTCTTTCCTGAATCTCCAAAAATCATTCAAGAAAGTGCCAAACATCACTAGAAGATGCATTTGCTTAACGCACAGTCTACCGTTCCCTGTGGCTGTGCATTGTGATTTTAGTGCCAGGAGCAGGTAGAGAGGGAAGGGGTAGTTGGGAGAAAGGAAAATATTCATTATGATTCTCTAGAAATGCAGTAACAAGTTGGTTTTCCGTGTGGTATATACCACATACCTACCCAGTTGGAGCCATGTGAGGGACATCAAAACTATCAACACATCCCTTAGAGATCTGAGTAGGTCAGAGAGGGGGTATCAACACAGCCACTCGCCTTTCATATAGTCTCGCTCAATTATGTCTGCATAGGCTACTGGGCTGGTGAGATGGCATTGTGGGTAAAAACACTTGTCACTCACCAAGACTGATGACCAGAGTTCAATCCCCAGGACTCAAGATAGAAGGCGAGAACAAACTCCTGCAAATTGTACTCTTACCCCCATACATGTGTCATGGTATGCTACACCTGTACACACACAGAGAGAGAGAGAGAGACTTAAGAACACACCCACATATATGTTTTTGTTTATTATATATATAATATAAAATTGCCAGTTTTTTCTTCATCCACACAGTCCAGCTTCTTTATAGAGTCCCGGCTGTAGCTTTGGTTACTCAGCGACTAGTGATTCTTCAGGATGATCTGCTGAGATATTGGGCAATTGATTTTTAATCCTTTCACTCATCCTAACAGTACAACAAAAGTCATGTTTCCAATCACAACACGAATCTTTCCTTACTTCTCTGTTTTTGAGGTGTGTGTGTGTGTGTGTGTGTGTGTTTGTGTGTAATAAGAATATATATATGTGTGTGTTTGTGAGTATGTGTGTATGTTTGTGTGTGAGTGTGTATGAATTTGTGTGTTTGTGAGTATGTGTGTATGTTTGTGTGTGTGTGTGTGTGTGTGTGTGTGCTTTGCTTTTTCCTTGCAGTGCTAGGGATCAACACATTCGTCATGTGCTCTACTCCTGGGCTACTGGCCTAGCCTCAGTCCTGTTGCTGAGTCCACGTGTGTGCTTCCTCTTTTCTTCCCCATTAATTGAGCCCATTGGCCTCTTTGAAACAGCCAGATTTAGCTCTCTTTTTGTGTGTGCATGTGCGTGTGTGTGCGTGTGCGTGTGCTTAAGTAGATTTTGTTTCTCGTTTATGTCTCAAGCTTTGCTTTCATTTTCAACACTCTTTTCCCAACCTTGCTGCACCACCAGGCCGGTTCTCTCATCAGCCTCCCCACCTTCTGTTCTTTGCAGAAAGTCCAAGCAAAAGCATGCTGGGGTGGCGGGGGGACGGGGGACGGGAGACGGGGACACGACGACACGCATCTCACCCTTAAACGACTGTCTTCTTCTGAAAATGGACTGTTAGCCGAAGTACGGTGACAATACTCTCTCTTCTCAGAAAGTCACCAGCTCTAACCTGGGCGGGTAACTTTCCATAAGCCTTGCTCTGTTGACCCAGCCCATTTTGGATGTCATTTTACATGTGAAAATCAGAGTTCAGGATTGACTGCTTCAAGATCAGGGGAGAGTGAGATCTTCCCAAAACAGAAGAAGATACGAAGTGAGGCCGATGGAGGATAGCTGTCCTCTAATTTGGGGGGAAGAGATCATCCCGGAGTACTTAGTCTACAGTTGCAGAGTCATGGCCTGCTTTTCTCTCATTTTTTTGCTAAGGCTTTTCAAGGGAGATGAAAAGGGAGTAAGAATGAACTCCAAAGAGAAGGGAGCTTGTGGAGAACCAACAGTTACAAAGAAGGAGCAATAGGAATTTTCCTTAATGAGAAATAGCCAAAGATGTGTCAAGGGGAGAGTGACCTAGAAACTTGAGCTTTGATCTTGGGACAATAAAGGGCATGTCCATTCAATTTAAACTCAGGATGAAGACAGGATTGAATTAAACAGTGTTTAACAACAAAGAGAACTAGAAAGGAGGACATGGAACTATCAACTGACTTCTCTTTCAGTCATACACAACCACATGTCTTCTTCAAAACCGAAGTTTGTGGTTTGATGAGCATCTGTGTTTGGCTATTTTAATGAAGAGCTTTAGTTTCACATAGAGTAGCATTAATATAGGCAAAACGTATAAATGTTTTGTTTCTCATTTAATGATCCTTCTGGGGCATCATTTTTTAGACAGCAAAGCCAACAATGACAGCATGACAGCTAATGCAATTTATAATTTAAATACTTACAGCCCAAGTTTCTGCTGTGGAATATTCCTTTATACTGTGTGACTATATGTTGCTGTGATTGGTCTAATAAAGAAATGGATTGGCCAATAGCTGGACAGGATAAGGTTAGGTGGAAAAACTAAACTAAGGACAGGGAAGAAGAAGGGTGGAGTCTGGGGAGATGCCAGCCAGCCTCCAAGGGAGCAAGAGATGCTAGAGGACAGGTAAAGTCATGAGCTATGTGATGATACATAGATGAACAGAAATGGGTTCGTTTAAATGTAAGATTTAGCTAGTAACAAGCCTGAGGTATTGGCTGAGCATTTACAATTAATATAAGCCTCTGTGTGGTGTTTTGGAAGTGGCTCCCGGGATGGGAAAACTCCACCTACAGTTTCAATAAGGGCACAAAGAGTCCTTTAAGGATCTACCTTCAAAAATACAAATTCCTTAAATGATATCAAATCTCAAGTCAGCCAAGACAGACTTCCAAAAGTGTCTTGTCCTAACAAAACATCAGCAGCAGACAGTTTTAAAGCCATGACTTGCTCACTTCCAGTTGCATGAGAAGCACATGATATATTTGAAACATCATCAGGTCTCAGGTTTTTGTTCTCCCAAAGTTTTTGTTGTTCTATGTTCTCTCCATTGTATCAATGGTGTTTATTAGCCAAGAATTGGTGAATACAGTCTAGAAAAAGGCAAATCTCACATTTAAGGACATCTTCAAAGTTCAGTGCAGAGAAAATAGTCTTCAAGCCAAAACCACTTTGGTTAAGAGCCAGGCTCTTAAGAGATGAGTTTGGGGAGAGTTCCTGAAAACTTGACTTTGTGCATCAGGTTCCAAGGCTGGAAATGACGTAATTTTAGAGAATTTATGTCATAAACACTAAAGGCAGCCCATGTTGAATATGGACTCCAGGGGGAGATGTCCAGGTCCCCGGGATTCTGTCCACCATGGTAGAAGATAACGAAAGCATCTAATAAAACAAGAGAGGGTTAATAGGCAGGTATGAGAAAAAGAACAGCAACAACTCAGCCTATTCCTATCAACAACTAAGGATTGTGATAGGACCTTTAATGTGTATAGTAGATTTGGTGATAACAGATGCTGTCACTCAAGGCCTGGAGGAATGAGCTATACCTAGCAGAGTTCAGCCAGAACATTAATCTCATGTCACAACAATACATCAGTATCAGGAGAGCCCAGAACATTCACATTGAAGGTGAGATAGTATGGGATGAGTAGATTTTGGATTTGGATAGTCCTCCCCCAACTAGAAATGTGTGTGCTTTGAAGCAGAGGAACTGAATTCCATGCACAATGGCAAGTTTTGATCTGTTATAAAAAAATAGGACCAGGTTTTTATTTTCAGTTAAGAAAAACATTTTCAATTTGTATATCTGAGGTCCAGTGAAATTCAAATTTGTAACATAAACAATCTGTTGCTATGACAAACATAACTTTAGTGAGCACATACTCACTTTTAAATTTATTTTAAAAATAAAAGCCCAAGACTCCAATAAGAAGATGTTAGAAACACTTGTCAACATGCAGTTCAAGCTTGACTTTCCTTTAAGTACTTGGCATAGCTTATCTCCCCGGTTCCTGGAAACGTTGAGATTTTGATTTCCTCTTTCTTTCTGGCTCTTCTTCACATTTGAAGGGCATTCTTACTTTCATGTGCCTTAGCATTCTTGTCTAGGATCCCTGCCTTCCCTGATCTAGTCCCTGGGAAATTCAGGCAGATCACAAGTTTCATTATCACTGAAGTTCTGCTGACTTCAGATCTAACCCTCTAATCCACTTCCATCCAGAGCTCCAGACTCACAGAGTCAGCTCTCTCCAGGAGGGTTCTACATTGATGTCCTACAGTCTATCAACCAGGATTTTCAGTTCATTTTGCTAGGGCGCAGTGCCTGTCACAAAATGGGTACTCAGCTATGTATTATGGATGCAATTAATCATGTGCCACAATGGCCTGAGCTTGGTTGTTGTTCACCTATAGCAGGACTATAAAGATCTCGACAACAAGGTGCTATGGTTTGAATACCATTTGTTTCCATCAGAACTCCTGTGGAGGTATTGGTCCTTAAGGTCACAGTATCTTTGTTTGTTTGTTTGTTTATTCTTCTCTCACACGATACATCCCCACCACAGCCTCCCCTCCCCCCACTCCTCCTGGGTCCTCCCCTACCTCTCCTCTCCCCTGGATTCATTTCTCCTTGGTTTCCCTTCGGGAAGAGCAGGCCTCCCAGTGATATAAACTGAACACGGCTTAACTAGATGCAGTAAGACTAGACGCAAACCCTCATATCAAGGCTGGACAAGGCAACCCAGGAGGAGGACAAAAGGGCCCAGGTGCAGGCAAAAGAGTCACCGACATAAGGTGACAGTCTTGAGGAGTAGGGTTTCATGAAGCAGAGCCCTTGGGGGGTGACTGCTTTTCCTGTGAGAATGGTTGAGCTGTTCACAAGTGAGGCCCCCATGTCTCTCTCCCACAGATGCCAGCTTGCCTTTCTGTGTTTTGTCACGAGTTGACACAGCACAAGACCCTTAGTGGATGTGGCTAGCCACTCTTGAACTTGGCTGCTTCACTGAAGTGTAACCCACACAAACTCCTTCACAGATTACTCAGTTCCAGTATTTCTGCTATGACAGCAGAAAACCCACTAAGACACAGGATTAGTGTTCTTAAACCCTGCTGTTCTCCCAGCATCCGGCCCAGTGTCTGTTACTGACGGTAATACCTGTTTCAGGTGATGTCTTTTGAAGGAGTGGGGCTAGAGAAGAACGGCTTTGGAATTTAGAGGCGCGAGAGACAGTCTCCAACTCAGAAGCCAAGGAGAGAATTTGTGGGGTGCACCTAATAGCAAATGGCTTTAGAACCTAGTAGCTTACAACAGTCCTTTTTTTTTTTTGCCTGTTTTCTGGAGTCAGGAACTGAGGAAGGGCTTGGTGCCAGGGTCCTGTGAAACTGATGGGGTGTTGCTGCCATCTCTCAAATGTCTCCCTCCTTTCCTGGGAGTTACGTAGGAGCTGGACTTTCTACCGTATTGCGTCTCTGTGGTCTTTCCTGCAGGGTAGTCTCAGAGTATATGTACTTCGATGGTGCTTACCTTTCTCTAGCACAAGCCCTCCAAGAAAAGCAGATGGAAGCTACATGGCCATTTCTGGCGGATCTTTAGAATTTACGTAACAGCCCTTCTGCTGCATTCTGCTGGTAGAAAGGGAATCCTCACAGCCCACCCAGACTTAAGAAGAGACCTTTCAGTGTGAGGCATGTCAAAGAATTGGACAACACGGACTTGGGTTAAGTTCCTTCAGATTTGTGGGCTTTGGATAGCTGTTGAATTTTAATGGGTAGAGAGATTGACTAAACAGGATTCTGGTTGAATAAACATTTATGGTATATGGGGCTGGAGCAGAATCTGAGTCACAAACAATGAATAATCCAGTTGGCGCAAGAACATACACTTTGCAGCGGGTGGGCTGGGAAACCATGCTGGGAAAACAGCAGGGTCTTGCATGCTAGGCTAATAAGTCAGGACTTTCTTCTCCTTGTCATTAGGGATGGAACTCATCCTCGGCTATAGTAGAGAAGAGCTCTACTGCTGGCAGCCCAGCTTAGGGTCTTTCATGGCAGCAGTGGGTAACTCTTGACATGTAGAAGAGGAGCACAGTCAAAGGACTATTTTTAGATTAATCCAGCCCGGGGGTTCAGCAGAAACTGAGCAGGTTAGACTATATGCAATGAACTCATTGATAAGACTGTCACAGTGATCTTGGAGAAGTTGGGGCCCTGCCTGAGTCAAAAGGGTGGAATTGATTATGAAAAAGAAGGAATGGGATAGCAAGAAAAAACAGCAAGAAAAAACAGAAGAAAAAACAGCAAGACTGGGGGGCTCTTGCAAGCTGGAGGGAGCACATGTTGGCTGGAGGGATCTCTGGCCAGCTAGCCGGGACTCTTGCTGGCTGGAGGCGTGGCTCTTGACAGCTGGAGAGTCAGCTGCTTTCTCAGGGCAGCACCAAGCAGCTCAGTGTTCCCATGGGGATCTGAACAATCCTTCATCTGGGGAGGGAGCTCCTGTTCCTACCTTAGGCATCTGATAGAATAGTGACAATTACTCTTCATTTAAGCAATATACTCTGTAAGGTTGTGCTTGAAAATTCAGAATCCAACAGTGGAGATATGACATCAAGGGAAACCTGTTTCCAGTTTTTGGGAAAAAAAAAAACTTGGAAAATCTGTTTTCCAAGTTCTCCTTTGTCTCTCCTTCCTTCCTACCACCGGCTTAATAGATATCATATGTTGGACCCATCTATTTGCTATCACCATAATGTAAATTTCTTTATATAAAATAACACGTAAGAAAACAGACTATAATGATAACATGAAGAATATTTCCTATTCTCTCTTTTACCTTGTTCAAGATGCTTTGGTTCGGCCTCTTGGTAATCCACATCCTGTGGGTCTGAGCTGGCAGAGCCCTGGAAATCACTCGCTGTTTTTATTTATGGTCCATTCCACTGCTTTGAAATTAAGTTGACATCCAGTGTTAGTAGATATTCATTACCTTTCTAAAATGCCATTTAGAAAACTGATTGCTTGGGGACTAGATGGCAAAGAAGGGGACATTTTACACTCAGAGGATCGACTCTGTTCATGAAATGGTACACTGAGAAGTTCTCCTAGGTAGGCTTTTATGGTGTAGCTTTCGACCAATGAGTGGGACTCTCCTGGGCTTTTTTGCATCTTTCTATTTTAAAATAATCTTAACCTTGTTTTAGAGTAAAGCTTTTGTGTTCTATGAAGTATTATGTATATTGACATCTAGACATAAATAATGAACCCCATCTAAAGCAACATTTCAGCAAGGTAAAACAATTTGAGAGGTTTATTTATGCTAGAATTAAAAAAAAAAAACATGACAAATGAGAAGAGAAGAAACGATCCAGAAGGAAGGGAGAAAAGAGAAACATGCCTTGCTTCATAAAGAATATCCCACACATGGATGCCTGTGAGGCTCCGAAATCACTCAGTCCTGGAAGTTGTGAACCAAGACTTCTCCAAAGTGCTTTTCTTTCCCCCAAAGAAGTCATAACAGGAATATATATAGATCTATAATGCCTTTCTGTTGGGGAAATGAAAGTACTTTCAAAACAATCTCATAACACTCTGATGGAGGAAATGATGGCGGGTTTTATATTACCCCTATCACACAGGTGATGGAGGCCCTGATAAATGGAGTTGGTGGCAAAGTCACAAATAGATGCCAGGCTTTCTGATGTACAGCCAGGACTTCAGTAGTTAAATGAAAAATATGTTCCCTGGTTGCTCAGCCGTTCCTCATCTGTCAGAAAGAACCTTTCACATCAGGATTAACCCCTGCTCATTCCTGCACAAAAAATGGAGATCCTACCTTAAAATTTAAATTTGCAAAACAATGTCACCAGAATAAATGCTCAGATAAAAAAACCAACAAAAAAAAATTTACTTGGACAGCTAAACTCAGAGATGCTCAAAGTAATCTGTTGGTTGCCAGGGGCTGGGAGGAAAGGGAGGCAGAGTTGCTGTTCAGTGAACAGAAAGTTTGAGTCATAGAAAATGAGGAAAGTCGAGAGAGCTGTTGTATGGCACTATGCCCTTAGTAGCAGAAATATACCAAACCCTTAATTTTTGGTTAATAGAACTCATGTTATATGATTGCTTTTTTTGGCAGAATGAAAGAATTTGATCTGGAGTGTACCCATGCCCCAGAGACTGCCTTGTGAACATCAACCGACCTGCTATAAGTTTGGGGCGCACAATGGTTCATCAAAATGGGGGATCATATGTCTCTTTTGAGACCTGATAGCTATAAATGACCTCCTCCAAGCACCCATAATTTCATGCTCTCTAAAGTCATTACCACCTCAACATTTCCATTTTTTTTTTCTTAAAAACTCAATCTATTAGGAAGACTATGGACACAGAACTTGGATTAAATCCTAACCCTACCTTATCTCGTGACTTTGAGAAGAATGATGTAATTTCTCAGCCCAGGCTTCTTTATTTGTAAAATGAGAACTATACCCTTGAATTGGAGTTATCAAGGAGTTTGAATACATAATATATACAGAACATTTTAGCTCAGAATCTGGGATGGAGATTATGTTTGATACATGGCCACTCTTTTCCTGTATGAGACATTTAGTGAGTTGTTGGGAGCAGCCCTCCTGAAGCTGATGCTCAGGCCCACATCTACCTTGCGGGCTAAAGACACACTGCTGGGAGCTGGCCGGCACCATGAATCCAGGACTGGAGCTCTATAAAACCTAAATTCTTCTGGTTCTTCCTGCTAGCCAAATCTTTTGACACTCTCGCATCGTGATGGTCCCCCATGGTGTGAATCTGTCTTCCCAAGATAGAATGTGAAACCCCCACATTTCTCAGCTTCCTTTGCCTCTGGGATATAGTCATCTGACTTAGTTCTGCTAATCAGATGCACATGCAGAGACAGAGCTGGAGAAGCGATTACATGCAGAGCCAGAAGGGGTGCAGGGCCTCCATGCTGCAGGCACAGATGGTGGAGGGGCAGCATGGTTCTGGAGTCATCAAAAGCAGCGTCTCCCTGTTTTGCCAGCTCTGCAATGAGGTTCTGAGGCCTGTTTCTGCAAACTCACTCTAGAGCCTCTATCTTTGGTTCTTCTGGAGACCCCAACTTTCATGATGCTAAGAATCCTACCATTTCATTTTTCTTCTTACCTGCCACAGGCCCTTGCATGGATTTTATGACACAGCTAAATGTAAACAAACAAACAAACAACTACTATAATATTCCATACACGAGTGGACTTTAATATGAATCAGACTTTCTATATAAAAAGGGCATAACTCCATTTGCAGCCCAATGTTAGTGGTTTCTTGGTGCCCAGCAGGGAGTTCTTACAGCCTTAGTCTCAAGAGCTCCTCAAGGATTCCACCCTATTCTTAACCACCTGCAAGCCACACTCAGAAGGTTGTTTAAAGAGGCAAACAGTGAAAGGAAACTTCCACACTAGCAGGTTGGGCTTACTGAATAAACAGAAGTTTTCCCTTCCAAAAAAACTGTGGGTTCTTTGCATCAACCTAGACTTGTAGGCAAGTTTTATATTGATTGATCTAACAGTTTCAATAAACACACATTTTCAGTAAAGCTGTTAAATGTCATATGGCAGCAATAATATCAATTCATTCACAAGTATTTCTTATGAACTATCATGTGCCAGGCATTGCTTTATGGCTTAGCACACATGTGATGCTAGGTAAGTAAGAGCCACTATCGATTATCCTTCAAGAGTCTCACCGCTGAGTAGGAACACAGACAGACAGTTCCAACATCATGTTGTACTAGAATCTGCTTCTCCCAGGACTTTTCTTTTGCCAGTAGATTATCTTAATATTTCCACCTCCAGGAAAAAGGATTCTGTCTCATATCTGACATACTGTTCCCTAACATTTATATAGAATCAGCACCTGAATTTAGGCCAACGATGCATCTGTAACTTTAGTATCATAATACACACTGCATTGTTTATACAGAGTCTATTCACAGCTGGAGGGGTAACCAGTGGATTTGGGTCAGTATAGCCATATTTCTTAGGATCCCTTGCTTATTAGTGGCAGTACTTTAGCTAGTAAGAGTGTTTCCATTGGTGTCTGACAAGATTAGAAACAAAGCTGGAGAAAAGGTCTCAGCAAAGAACTGAGGGTGAGCCATCTCTAGAGGGAGCTAGCAAGAGTACTGTCACCGAGTTATACTTGTCAAGATTCAAAATCCAAGAATAGCTCACTCCTGGATTAACAAGCCATGACTGTCCAAGTAGATGTAGGTAATTGCTTAAGAATAGATTGGGATGCTGTTATGGTTTCACTACGGTACCACCTCCCCACCAAAGGCTCTTATGTGTGAAGGTTTGGTCTCCAATGCAGTGTTCAGAGGTAGGGCTTTAAGGAGCTGATGGGGTCACAGGGCCTTTCTTAATGCTTTAATCTACTGGTGGATTTACAATTTGAATACACAGGAGGTAGTGAAATTATGGAAGGTAAGACATCACTGGGGAAAGTGGACTCTTCTGGTCTCTCTCTCTCTCTCTCTCTTCTCTCTCTCTCTCTCTCTCTCTCTCTCTCTCTCTCTCTCTCTCTCTGCTTTCCAGTTTCTCTGAGCTGCAAATTTTGCTTTTGCAAAATTCTCTTGCATCCATGCTATTCTGCCTTACCACAGGATCACAGCAGCAATGCTAGCCAATCATGAACCAAGTCCTCTGAGACCTTGAACCAAAACAAACCTGCTTGTTTATATTTGGTTTTGCCCAGATATTTGTCACAGCAGCAAAACATCATAGTAACACAGATACTCTTACAAAGAAAGCAGAATGGCTATGGCCCAGTTCCAAAGACATCTGCTATTATGTTGATGCTCCAGTGGTGTTCCCACAGCACCTACCATGAACATTATCCTGTACAGATGTTGGCCAGTATAATTGATACTGCTTCTTATATTCCTGCCCCCCCAAAAAAAGGCCTCTTGATGAAAACAAGACAGGAAAATGTCATTGCAAGGCTACAGAGGGAATTTTGCTTTTGATTTACATATTTTCAACTAACTTTACACTCAATAAACAGTTCTAAAATGTGTAGAGTTCCTGATATCCCTAACCCTGCTTCCTCTAAGGACATAATTACAACCATAAGTATCAAGAATAAGAAACTAAATCGCCCCAATATCATTTACTCAAACTTGTATTTGATTAAAATGTCACTACTGATGTCATTTTCTACTGTTCCAGGATCTCCCATTTCTTTGTAGCTTCTGAGTTTGTGTGACAGCACCTCACACATTTCTTTTCTTCCGTGACCCGGATACTTTTGAAGTAGTTCTCTCTAATGCCCTCATTTTGGTTCGCCATGTGTTCTCATGATGAAGTGAGGCTGCACGTATTTGTCATGAGAGAGATGATGTTGTCTATCCTAGCAATAGGGTTGGGTTTGCATGTCTTATGATTAGTGATGCTCATTTACATGGTTAAGTTGGTGTCTGCTGGCTTCCCCTGCTGTGAAGTCACTATCCTTCATTTTGTATTGATGACTATCTTGCTGCAGAACACTGGGTCTATGTGAATCCTATTGTCCTCAAACTTTGGCCTGAACAGTCTAGCAGATTTATTTATTTATTTATTTATTTATTTATTTATTTATTTATTTATTTATTTGAGTCTTGCCACCCCTGCACCCTTACACATCATTGCTGTATTATCTCTATTTCTCTCATTGCTCGTTTCCCAGTAAAATTTATTGGAATTCTGTTTTAAGAAATTTCGGTTTCTCTCAATACATTAAAAAAAAAATACAGGTATTGTGCATCTTCGGCTGAGCTTGAACTTGTTACATAGCTAAATACATTTTTGAAGTATGAATTTTCCTGCTTCTACGTCCCAAGTACTGAGATTACAGGCATAAACCACAGAGCTGGAGATCAAATGTAGGTCTCATACACCCTAGGTAAGAACAGTTCTCATTGAACAATATCCTATGCAGTTACTTTGTGGTTCATTCATTATTTAGACTTGAGACTCATGGATATTTATTTGATCCTGTGATTTAAAACACAGCAGCAGCATTGTTTGGAGTTCAAATTCTCCTAGACTTGGCCACAAAGATTTCCTTTAGGCTGGTACCTCCACCTTCTGATGCCATCTTTCTTTGGGCAGCTCTTGAACTTGGACACCATGAATTGTTCCAGGCTCACCTTTTATTTCCATGACCTCAGTCCTAAAAACCAATCACTTCCCATTTAGGGAACTTGTTAAACCCTGAGGTCACATCCCAAGCCAACTAAACATCTCTGGGGTGGCACTCAGTACCAGGATTTGGTAAAGGTCCCAAGTGAATCTAATGTGCAGTTTCGATGAGAACCAGTGGACCTGATCAGTGTTTGCAAACATTCCTATGTCTTTAAAACCTCTGGGAATCTTGTCTGCTTCTGCAGATTTGGACGAGAGACTGGATTCTGCTTTTTCTGTTATGGTTATTTGGCAGACTACACTCCCTGAAAGAAAAGAGGGCAAGATCTCATATCCTCCAGGAGCAAACACCTTAAAAATCACTCGTGGGTTTGCACATGCCTTGTGGCTTTGAGGAAGCAAATGTTTGCATGTTACCGCTCCCATCATTTCTTTTCCAATTAGCTGGAGTTCATGGCAAAAGGGTCTTCTTGCTACATACACAGTGTGGACAAAGTCAAGGAGATGGATCGAAGAAGTGAAAATGGAAAATGGAAGCGTTTGACTCTGAAAGCAAACCGCCACAATGAACCAAACGGAGTGGCTACGTTTTGTTTTTTCCCTTGTCTTCTATTACCCAACAGGCAAAGGGTCTTGGATACATCCTTTTGAAACAGAGAGAGTGATAATAAAAGAGCATTTTCATGCTGAAAGCATAACAAAATCGCAGATGTGACTATTCATCTTAGGAAAGACTGATACAAAAGGTGGGAGTCTTCTGTGGGAAGTGGGTCATTATGCTGGACTTTGTTTGAACAGAATCCTCTGGGGATGCTGTCTCCTTTTTATTTTTTTTAGCTCAGTTTTCCCAGCTGTTTTTAGCTTGTGCATAGTCTAGTCCAGCCGCTAAGTTGCTCCAAGGTGGCTCTTCTCCAGGAGAGTAACACAAGTTCCAGAGAGACCCAATTGCAGTTAGTCACATTTATCTGGGTTCTATGGAGCCATGCCGTTTGCCCCTACAACATCTCTTTGATTTTCCAAAAGAAGGTCATCTGTAGCACTCCCTCAGCTTCCAGATACCCAAAGTTTATTCACTGGGGGTGGGGGTGGGGGTGGGAGCAGGGCTCTTATAAAAATGCAGAATCCCACATCTTTGGTGGGAATGAGCATCCTTGCCTCCTTAGTATCTTTGGCACACACTCTACCTGTAACAGACAATTTAAATGCACTAGATAAGATTATGCACAATTGGTTCAGCAAAGGCGTGTTTTCATTTGCTAACAGAGCTGGGTTTCCCACCCTTCTCGCCTTCTAGGTGAGAGACCCTGATGGCTGTCATACATGTCACCCTTCCTCCCAGGCCGTTTCCACCGAGATTTAGAAATTCTTCGACTTGCCTTCTGGGACTTTGTACTGTAACCCTTGCTTCCACAAAATAAAGGAGAAGAGGAGTTGAGGACTCCGACTCCCTCACCCACACCCACAGATGGTTGCGCAGAAACTGTCCTATCTGTGCCATGCTGTGTAGTCAGGTATCTGTCAGAGAAGCCTCAGCAGCCACCTTCTGGTCAGTGCTCACTCTGTCTCAGGACTGCACATTCTTGGTCCTGACGGAGGAGGCAAAGCCCAGCACTAACAGCACGTATAAAACTAACCCAGCGAAGGCAGATAATCCATCACCTTTCATAAGACAAGCTGATAGTTAACGGTTTCAGTGCATTAAGTAGTTAGGAACATATTAACTGTGATTTTGGAAAAAAAAAAAAAGGTTCATTCTGAGTTTATGATGATCTCATTTTATAGAAGGAAGAAAAAGGACGGATTTCTGTTTTATTGAGCCCTAAACCTAATGCTTGGAAGAAAGGCCACACAGTTCTGGGAATTGATGAAGCGGGTGAAGCCTTGTACTAGAACATCATTCATCTGCCAGTCAGAGTTGACAATGTCACCCAAACCTGCCCACACAGCAGAGACAGGCAGAGACCATACATACAGGTCCAGAGGTCATGGTTTCATCACTTAGGAGCACGGCACAGAAATCTGAGGCAAGTGCTCAACCAAAAACAAAGAACATACATCTGGTGTGCTGGCTCCTCCGACCCTCTTCTCTTGCGGCTGCTCTGGTTCTTCACCTGAAGATGTGTTATCGCCTCACAGGAGTCAGAACTATGTCTTTAACCCACCCACCCCCATACCTGCAACGTCAATGCAGAGCTGGGGGTTGGGGATACTCCTTTCCCTCTCATCTCAGGCCTCAAAGTCTCCAAGCTTGCGGTCATTTTTGAAACTTCGTCTCAGAGGAGACACTCGTGGGGACCCCGGGAAAGGGATCTGTACTTTAATAAGACAGGAACGTTGAACTGCAGGAGTTTGATGTGTAAACGGACTTGGACCTAGTGGTTTAGGCATATCCCAGGATATGCCCGTGTGTCTACTTGGGATAACTTCAGGGGACTATTCCGACTTTCTGACCACCTTCTATTTCTAGCCATGCTTTGAGTTGGCCCTGTGCTGAACTGGAAACTCTCAGCCTCGACTCTAGTCACTTTTCAGGCGGACGCTGTCAAGGGCGATGGCCAAGCAGGCTTTGAAACTTAACTGCAAGTTTTAAAGCAGAGTGTGAAACCCACTTAAGAAATCACAACTAGCACACTTATTTTCAGAAAAAAAAATTAATAAAAGTTTCAGGCTGCATTGTTTACAGAAAAAGCATTAAATGGTGGACTATTATTTACATCTCTGTGTATACATGTGTGCCATGATTTGTAATGTAAAATGTATTTTTTTATTTGGGATCAGTGTCTGAAATGTTTAATACTTACTATTTAGTTCTTGACTTTGAATAGCACAGGTGAAGAGCATGGATACTGTTGGATTTTGAATCTTGGCTCTAACCCTTGCTAGCTGTGTGACATTAGGTACTGCTTAACTTCTCTGTTTTATATTTCAGTATTTCACATATGTGAAAGAAGATTTAAAAAAAAATGTAGCTACCTGACTGGATCAACATGAGGATTAAGTATAACAGTTTTGTACAGTGCTTAAAACCTTGCCTGACAGTGTCTTATGAATGTTTGTGGGTTAAAAAATTGTGACCAAAGGGAATTTTTTCTTTTTTGCATAATGAACCAAGGCAACAGTATTCCTTTTCTATGGCTGTTTATAGTCTAGTATGCACATATGTGTATCCTCGATTAAAAAACTGCCTGTTCTGAGTGGCATTCTCCCAAGCAGACCTCAGGATACCAACCACAGCGCCATTGCTCACTTGCTGTATGACCTTTGACCAGCTCTTTGGCTTTACAGACACGGTGTCTTCATCCCTAAAGTGTTACCAACAAAATGTGTCCCACCCGGTGCCTGCCGGGACTTGGTGAGGCCATTCCCAGAAGGAGCTCTGGCTCTGGCTCTAGGAACTGCTGCTGTTTCTGCTGTTACGATTCAGACCATGTCCTTCCGGCACCCTTCCCGAACCGAGAGCCAATCCCTCCTCCTCTTTGATGTGAATGGCTTGCTTAAATCTTTATTTCAGTCCCCTGTGCTGAATCAACCACATAGGGGCTCAGATAAAGGCCAGGACTCTATGAAGGGAAGTCATTGTGAGGCCCAGGGGGTGGATTCAGACCGCCCCACTGCGCGCTCTTCAGCCTCTCCATCACCACTTAGCTAAGTCTCTTGAATGTCCTTTTACCTCAGCGGGTTTTCCCATCCCCTTGGATCATTCTCCAGTGTCACAATGCAGCTCTGACAGCTGTCTGCAGCCAGAGGGTCACATCCTACTGCTTTTTCCCTTCAGAGGCAGTACAAAAAGTGTTCAGGACAAAGCCGCCTGTCCAGACTAGATAGGTACCCCCCCCACCCCGCCCGCGCACGCCACTCCCCCCCCCCGTTATCACTTGTAAATACTTGGATAGCATAAAAGGGCTCATTAGCCAATGGGGCTTTCAACTCCAGTCCTTTTCTTAAGGACCCTTGGCAAACCTGTTGTGACAGAAATGTAAAATTCTGGAGGACTCCTGGGCTTGAAGATCTGCAATGGCTTCGCTGTAATTCGCCCCCTCTTCTCCCACGGCACACAGTATAGCACTTACCAGAGCTTTTAAACATGAATAATGGGGCGATATTATGCAGTATCAATCTTTCCCCCGACCACAAGCTCCTCAAGGGCAGGGGACCTGCCGTATTCATCTTTGTATCCCCTGCAACCAACTGGCACACATCTCAATCAACGTCTACAGAATGGAAGCTGGCTGAATTTATACCCCGGGTCACAGTGTGGAGCTCAGATGACTCTGGAGCTGAAGGCAAGTAGAAATCATTTATTTCTCACTGCCTAACTCCGCCCTGGTTTCCCAGGGATTCAAGACACTACAAAGGTTAAGGTGATTGTGTTGGTGCCTTTGATGGAAGATCTCCTTGTTCTTAGAAGGGAGGAAAATGAAGCCAGGTCCAGCGTGCTGCGGTTTTGCTATCTAGGGCTAGAGAAAGCGGGTCAGAAGGAATGTGTCTTCACCCAGCCAGCAGAACTGCAGACAGCTGCTAGGGCCGTTCTTAACAAGCTTGGTCCTAAACACAAGGCATCAGCTGTTTTCTTCCTTTGCTACAGGCGCGTGTCTTTGACTTAACTTTAGTTTCTCAGCAGAAATACATAAAGTCATCTTTGGAGACCTTGGCTTGTGTTCAAGCCAAGCACTCTGCTGACTATTTTGCTCTAGTCTTATTGCCAGACAACATCGTCATTAATGTTTCCCTTTACAATCCAGGAAACTGAGGTCCCAAGAAGTTTAAGCAGAAAGCCGGTTGGAGATCAGCTCCGTTCGGACGCCCTCGCTCCATCACCGACTTCACTCTGCACACTGGTGGGAGCGTGAGCGCGCGCGTGAGTGGCCGTGCGCTTCCGTTTCTCCGCGAAGCCCCCTCCGGCTCAGTTTTCCCCGATTTCACTTTTTGGAGACCAAGTCCGGTTCTCCAAGGTTTGACCTCCCTCGGCCATCTCCCTCTCGCGTCCCAAGGACGGACGGCCACTCCCTCGACCACTTCGGAGTCCTAGCCCGGGCTGAGCCTGCGTGCTCCACGCCCGCCCCACCGAGTCCCGCGCCGTGGGGCTGCCCCGCGCACCCAGAGCTCCCGTGGGATCGGGTGGCCCCGCGCCTGGCCCCACCTCCCCTACCTGACGCCCGCGCGGCCAGCGGCTCCGTAGCCTCCGCCCACCGGCGCGCCTGCGCTGCCATTGGCTCCGCGGGCTGCCCGTCTCCTCCGCTCCGTCCTGGAGGCAGGTTTAGCCAGAGAAGCCGCAGTCCCGGCGGCTCGGGCGCAGCGCGGAGCGCGGATCGCGGCGGGCATGGCCCTGCGCGCGCGAGTCCCTGTCAGCAGCCGAGCCACGGCGGCCGTGAACTTGGGGACGCGCTCCTGCGGCCCGGCCTCGGTCATGTAGTCGCCGGCGGCGCTCCCCGCAAGCCCGGGAGCCGCAGCGTGATCCAGACGCAGCCCAGCAGCCCGGGCTTCCCCGGGAGGCGCCGAGCGCCCCGCCACCCATCGGGTGGCACTTCGGGCCGGAGAGGGACATGGGGGAGAAAGTTTCCGAGGCGCCCGAGCCGGTGCCCCGCGGCTGCAGCAGCCACGGCGCCCGGACTCTCGTCCCTCCGGCGGCAGCCGTGTCCTCGGAGGGAGCTTCCTCGGCGGAGTCGTCCTCGGGCTCGGAAACTCTGTCGGAGGAAGGGGAACCCGGCCGCTTCTCCTGCAGGTCTCAGCCGCCGCGGCCGCCGGGCGGCGCCCTGGGAACCCGGCTGCCCGCCGCGTGGGCTCCCGCGCGCGTGGCGCTGGAGCGTGGAGTTCCTGCCCTGCCGCTGCCGCCCCCCGGAGGAGTGGTACTGCCGGTACCCCGGGTCAGCAGCGCATCCCAGGAGGAGCAGGACGAGGAGGTGGGCACCGCCTATCCCATCCCGAACCCTCCAGGTCCCCTTTGCAGGGGCACCTCAGATTCCATTGCGTGCGCGCCGGTGTTTTGGAGAGGGGAGGGGGAACTAAAGGCGTTCTGTCACCAGCCCGGGATAGTCACGGTCAGGAGATTCTTTGGGTCCTTGACTTCTTGTGGTTGGCCCCGCGCGCTTTTCTACAGGGGCTACCCGACGGCGTGCTTTGGAAATGTCGCGGAGCCAGTCCCTTCCTATCTGTATCTGCTTGGGTTGTCAGCGTCAGGACGTGATCTGAAAGCTTGCTCGTCCCCACAAACTCAGACCCGATTTCTAGAAGTGGGAGTGCTAACTCCTGAAGTCTTTAGTGGAGCAGGAGACCTGGAACGTAGGACGCGGGTGGGAGTGGCGGCTGTGGAATTGCACTATTGGGATGTCGGAGAGGAGGGTTCCCTGGGGCTGCCGGTGGATGGTTTTGGTGGTCGCTTTACCTTCCATCGTCGGGCAGAGGGAGATTCCCCATGCTAAGCCTTTCGTCGCGAAGGCATGAGCGCCTACTGCTCCCACTTGGACTCAGTGTCCAGAGGAACGCTGTAGGACACTGTGTAGAATGCATCTTTCCTTCTTCAGAGGACTTTGTCCAACCTCATTTCCTGGAAGGCTGTGCATCCAAAACTTGTGGTTCTCTTCCTGACACACCGAGTTTCGTGATCCCCTAGGTTGCTATATCTTGCTTGCTTTTTCTCTCTTCCTTCCTGCTTTGGAAGACAGGGAAGGAAGATTCTCCACGTCTTTAAGATTGTTTGCTTTGAATGTTTCTTGTGGGAGAAATCATCTTGATCAGACAAGGCCATAAATAAAACATAACCCTAGCATAGTCTCCTTTGTGAAATTAATTCCGCAGTGCCAGACTGGTATTTTCCCGTCTCTGCTGGGGTTAGCGCTGGGAAACAATTGCCTTTGTCCCTAGAAGGAAACAGAGCTAGGGTCCTGGTACTAGCCCCCTGAGTGCCCTGCTTGGAAGCAGGGGCCAGATCTGGCTACAGCTAGCAGAGGCAAGTCCCAGCCTGGCGAAGATGGAAGGAACCTTGGCTGGTGGTTGGCCAAGGCTCTGGTGGTAACCATGACCCATTCCTGGATGCCTGTGGGATTGCAGGGATCTCAGACAGGTGTCTGGAGATCTGCTTTCTAGAACTCTTTTGCTTCTCAATTGTGAGATCTGGGTGCATTTCATTCCTTAGAAGCTCAGTTCTGCAGGCAGAAGTGGAGACTTTCAAGGTAAAGTTCACTCTGACAAGAATGCTGTTTCTGACCTGGAATTTTGGATAGATCTAAATTCCAGACTGAGCTTAGTCATTCCAGGGGTTTGTTGAGTGACACACCCACCCTAGATGCTGCCAGAGAACAGTGCAGATGGGTACATCTCTCTTTGATGTAGCGTGTTGCCTCTGGGTAACTGGCTATAAATGATTCTGTTTAGCTAATGTGGTATGCACAAGGTCTTGAAGAAGCGGGGCTCGGGGGCGGGTAAGGTCTCATTTTTGATCCTGATCGTACAGTTGGTTCATCGTCTCCACTCCGAGTGACAGTGATTTTCTTTCTCTGAAGTGGATATAACGCTATCTTATTTCCCTGGCAAGGCACTGGAGATTGGTTGAGTGAAACACATTTTGTGCTTCCGAGTAGGATGGCCCAACGATTTTGGTCGCTGTTCGTGAAAGTTCCGAATTGGATGGAAAGAGACCGCTGTGACAGTTTGTGACATGCCTTAGCCTACCAGGGGATGGTGGGGGTGAAATCTTGATTTGCCCTGAGAATTTTGAAACAAAACCAAAGTCATGTGGCTCCCCTGCTTCAGCAGCAGAGAAGTCGTAAAACTTGGGGAGGGGCGTGAAAGCTCATATATACACACTGGTACTGATGTGGACACTGGGTGGAACTGTGGAATTGGGCCTTTTGTGGAATGGTGACTTTGGGAAATTAACAAAAACCCTTTGGCCTTTCCTTAGGAAAAGCACACATTTTAAATGACTGTTCTAGAAGGTTCAGGAATGGCAGACTAAGAATACCACCTTTCCCCATTTCCTGGGCACACCTGTGTTTGACTTCTGATTCTGTGAGCTTGAGGAAGAAGTCATGTGCTTATGGACCATTGGACTCTGTCAGCCTCAGTTTTCTCACCTCTTAAATGGGAGCAAGAGCAATAGCACTCTTGAGACATTTTATACACACCTATACGCATCATCTGATTTAGTCTCTGCAGAGTAGTTGATATTTAGCGCCAAGTAAATATCAGGGAGCATTGACTTTTGAGTTTATTGCTTATACAATTTTGTGAAATCAAACTTCAAAGTTGGACTGACTTGTTATTTCGTTATTGCATAATTTATGTACTATCTACTTTGAGAGGTTTTATTCCCGTTTTAAACAGATTTATTACTTTCAAATGATGTGCATGCTGTGTGTGTACATGGGTGCAAGTGTTAAAGTTGGAGATACAAGCAGTTGTAAGCCCCCACCCCCCATGAGCTAGGAAGTGACCCCTGACCCTCTACAAGAGCAGAACTTGCTCTTGATTGCTGAGCGGTTTCTCCAGCTCCCAGCTTATCCCCCTTTACTGTTACAAGTGGGCGGCAGCAGGACTCTTTCTGTTTATTTCAGGCTGCTGTTTTGACAAGCACCTGGGGCTGGTAGTGTTGTGCTATACTGTAGCAAGGCCCAGGCTAGAAAACGTTAAGAGGCTTAAGAGCAATTCCTAGAATGGAAAGGCATTCATTTCGGTTTAAAAACTGCTGTGTAGCTTGGGAGATTCATTTTTTCCCCCAGATAATTTTTAAAAATCCTCACTGTATTTGTTTTTAAAATACAAGGAAATTCTGGTTCCTAGCATGTTCCTACAATGCTGCTGCTTTTTTTTTTTTTTTTTGACAACCTTGTTAAAGCTGTTTTGAATATCTCTAGTAAGGGTCACAGTGTCTCATGGTCTAGCTCACAACTAATACATGTGTACATGTACCAAGTCTCATACCTGTACATGTACCAGGCTCATATGCTTCAGTCAGACCTGCCGGCTTTGGTGTCTTAAAAACTAGTTGAATGTTGGCATTGATAGACTCCTAAAATTTTAATTTGCTTCTATTATACTGTGCTGTTGGGATAAAATCTACAGTCTTACATGCGCTGGACAAGCACTTACCACTGAGCTACAAACACAACCATTTTTATACTTAATATTAAACACATGAGAGTCAGAGCAGATGGGTGACTTAGTTTTGTTGAAAACAAAAAACACACAAACCGATGTGGCATCTGCCTTATGTCCTGGCTGCAAACCTGTGGATGTGGGGTTCTGTATGTTGATGGGCTACATGCTGCATTTCTGATTGACAATCGAGGTTGGAGGACTGACCCCCCCCCCCCCCATTTAAGCAGTTTGCCTCTAAGGCAGTGGTTTTCAACCTGTAGGTCATGACCCCTTGGGGGTGTCGAACAACCCTTTCGCAGGGGTCGCCTAAGACCATCTGCGTATCAGATATTTACATTATGATTCATAACAGTAGAAAGATTACAGTTATGAAGTAGCAATGAAAATAATTTTATGTTTGGGGGTCACTACAACATGAGGAGCTGTATCAAAGGGTCACAGCATTAGGAAGGTTAAGAACCATGGCTCAAAAAAAAAAAAAAAAAAAAAAAGAAAAAAAGAAAAAGGGGTTGGGATTTAGCTCACTGGTAGAGTGCTTACCCAGGTACAAGGCCCTAGGGGTCTTAGTTGAGGCTGGTGGTGGTGGGGGGTTTGGAGGACCACATGACTCTAAGACATTCTATCTTGTATTTTTCCCAGAGTACCTTATAGTCCCAATAAGGTATCATTTGGTAGCTGTTGATGGCAAACTCACTGAGGGCAGGAATTTTACCTGGATGTCTAGCACCTGCCTCTAATAAATGATCGGGAACTTAGTAAACATATGTTGAATGACGTCTCTGAAACTAGCGGTCTGTTTGATTGAAGGGTGACTGACTGTGTGTATCCATTTATTTTGTCTGTTGTGAATTCGGATGCATCAACCTCGTGGCTCCTCCTTACTCACCAAAATAAACAAGCAAGCAAGCAAACACCTTGTGGCTCACAGGAGAGGTATTGGGTATCAGGACTTTGTGTTTTTTCAATAAATGGGAACACAGTCAAGTCAGGCACACCCGCTTTTCAGTCTGTGTATTAGAATTTGAAGCGTCCAGAGCCACCCAGAATGGCTAGAGGGGTCTGTGTAGTTGAAGGGCTAGCCAACTTACTATGTGTCAGCTGGTCATAGTCTGCTGTACCAAGGGACTTATTTAGTGACAAAAAGTTGGGAAAGTGTCCCTTATTAACCATAGGCACTATTGGGGAGTGTCTCTAATATGTTCAATTAAATGGTGTCTAAATGGGAGGACTGCCTTTAACATCATTTGGGGGATGATTGTGTTTTGGGTTTCCCCGCATGACAGTAATATAATCTGAATTGGGCTTCAGATTTTTATGGGTTATGAGAATAACTAGCAAAAAGAAACCATGAATTCAGACATGCTTTTTCATAGACTTTATATTTTATTAACCACAGAAGCTACATAACTTGAAAAGAGAAGTGCATGAATCTTGGCATATTTATTATTTAGTCTACTTTCTGACTCGATTCCTCGGTGCGAGCCATGAGATTAAAACAGCAGTCAGTTTACAAATGTATATGTAATCCCGCCCTGAGGCGTCGTCCCGGGCAGGGCTGGGTTTGACATCATGGAGCTTCTCATGCACTTGAGGGAGCGAGATGTAAACCCCCGGTGGTTATTTACTAACCAGTGACAGAGGTGACATCTGAGGCAGCAGGCTCTGAGGAAGTATGTGACCAAATTGCACGAATCCATGAACTGAAACCTGGAAGACGAGCAGAAGTTAGACGGAGGAGAAGAACGGAATGAGCCGGAGTGAGGCAGGTCACCGAGACGGCTCCTGCGGAGACTGTGGGCCTCCTGCTTGGCATGGAGAAAAGGAGAGCATGGAGCAGGTGACTGAGAGCTGAGACACAGCCGAGAAGTACGTAGCCCCGGGGGACTTCATGCTGTCAGGGCACTGGGAGCCATTGGAAGAATTGAAGCAAGGAAGTGTGGCCTGGCGAGATTTGTATTTGAAGGAAGTCAGGCATCTCAAAGCCCACGTGTTGAGAACTGAAGGTCCAGCCTGTTTACATGGTCCTGAGTTGGAAGTGATAATGTGAGAGAGTGGCCTGGTAATGATTAGTGTGTGGATGAAATGGAGAGGGGAGGAGGGAGGAGGTAGTTCAGGGACTCCAGGTAAATTCACATGAAAGTTGGCCAGCAAAGAATTTAGATCGATTCCAGAGAACATCATGCTGCTGTTCTCTGCGTTATGTCTTAGAGGGTTTTGAGAAGAAAAGTTTCAGAGGAGGGTCTTACCTTACAAGTGCTCATTTCCATAGTAAGTGTAGAGACAGATTTACTGGAGGATAACCTGGGGGAGGGTGCTCCGAGATTGTGTCCCTGTGGGCAGGAATCATGGTGCTAGCATGCCAACATATACTTGTAGCCAGAAGGTTCCTCTGGTCCCACCCGGCCCTTGGGTCCTGCAGCCACTTATAAAATAATCACTCAGAGGCTTAATATTATTTACAGACTATATGGCCTATGGCAGGCCTCTTGTTAGCTAGCTCTTATATCTTAAATTAACCCGTTTCTATTAATCTATGTTTTGCCACGTGTTCCATGGCTTTCCTGGTCAGCTGGCATGTTGTTCCTTGCACGGCAAATGGTGTCTCTCCAGACTCCACCTTTCTCTTTCCTGTCTCTCTCCTTGGAGTTCCCTCCTGCCTCTAAGCTGCCTTGCCATAGAGGCCAAAGCAGCTTATTTATTAACCAGTTGGGAACAACATATATTCACAGCATACAGAAAGCCATCCCCCAGCATATACTACCAGAGTCTGACTTGTTGGGTGGATTTTCCTATTGGAGTGGAGTTTTCCTTTGCCACATCTGGTATTCCAGGACATGGCAAATATTTACACCTTGCTAATATTTTTGAGCAAGGGGAGAATCTATCTGATGACTCAGATTTAGTGGGTACAGTGTTTGAGTTCAATGGGTTTTGTTTTGATCCATTTGTTCTTGTTGTTTAGTTTGGCCTTCTGAGGGAGGGTATCGATGTGGGGATACAGATATGAAAAACTGGAGAGCTAATAGGAAGGGTCCATAGTCATGTGGCCCGGACTAGGAGAGAGCTTAGCAGAGGTGACAGTATGTTCTCAGAAAAGAAGATTGTGTTTTCAGATAAAAGACAGCCCTGTCACTTCTCATCATGCTCATGGACTCTGTGGCTTTGCCTGGACAGGGCTTGTGCTCACTTCTTTCATCCCTTTAGAGCAAGCTGCTAGTGTTTCCCTGCTCTGGAGTCACGGGCCCATCCTAATCCAGTCACTTAGAAAAGACAACTTCATCTAGGTTTATTAATACTGAGTCCATTTACCTCTTGCAGAGGGTCATTGGAAGAATGTGATGCTGCGTGTTCATCTCCAGCATGATGTATGGCATCTATTAAGCATTCCAGAGGATGTTTGCTCTAGTCTTGAGGATGGGGATGGCTGGTTTATGAAGAATGTTGGTGTTATCACTATCATAGAAAGGTGATAAGCAGAGACCCAAAGTTGCTCCCTGCGTGGACTGTGCTGTTAGGACATCTTGATGGTAGCCTGGAAGGCTCTTTCCTTTCCATGTAGGTAGATTTGTAAAACGTATCACCATTAATTTCATGGGTGGAACATTTTTATGAGATAGTACCAGCAAACTTTATGGTGCATGATTCATTAGCCCTTCTGTGAAGACGCCGACTCTCTTTTCCATGTGGAACCTGTTCTTAGTGATCAGTTATCAATTAGTATCCAGGTTGTTAGACAGAGGGGTGATGTCAGCTGTGCCGTGAAGCAGGAAAGATGACTCGAACTTCATCCGATTTTCCAACTGAAGGTGCATGAGCTGAGAAGGGAGTAAGATGGAGGTCGGGCGATGCTTTGGAAGTCAAATCCAGTTCATATAAGTATTGGGGTGAAGAGGTGAGAACTGTAATCCAGAAGCCACCCCAACTTCCCAGAAGGGAAATCTGGACATTCAGTGGAACTTTAGAAAATTCAAGAACTCATCTATGCAAAGTCCCTCTCTTTGCGACAGTATACACATTGGAGTTTACAGTAACCCAGGAGCCCTTGGTTCTATGTGAAGATGGCTGGATCGGCTGGCAGTGCTCTGCTCTCGCCTAGTGACTGGGCTCCTGCCCTTGCACTGGTTCAGGCTGACACCTGCACAGCGTTGCATCATTGGCTTCAAAGGTTTCTGCAGTCTTCTGTGTGCCCCTGCTTCTCCGTGACGCAGTATGCTAGTGTTAGTTACTATAGGCTAAAGCGTAGTGTGAAACACAAGATTAAGCAAGGGGCCGCTGTTCCTGTAGCTCTGGACACTTGTTTCTCTGCCCATATTTGGGCTCCTTCACCTGTCTCAGAATTCCTGGGAAGGACTGCACAGTAGTGACATGTCTCCAGGGTCATTAGAAATCATCCTTTAAATGTAGCAAAAATGTAGGTTCAGGACTGAGGTCAGCCTTTTCTACACAGTGTTGCCTCCTGGTGATGGAAGGTGTAGAACCTGTCTGAAGTCCCCCGCCCAACCCCCGGGGATTTGTGTAGCTTCTCTCACTGTGGAGTTTTCCTGCTTATTTAATGAGTTATATTCCTAACTAGACATGTGTCTAAGACAGCTTAGAAATTTGTATCCCAGGCCCATAGTCTTTTGCTCGCCCATCAATTCTCCGCTCAGACACAGTCAATATAATTTTGATTATGGTACTTACTTCCATTGAACCTTTCAGCCCAAATGCTTTGTGATGATATTAGAGGTTGCAGGGAGGTGGGCGTGCCAGAAGGAAGACAGAGACACCGGCACATTCGGCTCCTTTTCCTTACTGATTTCATAGGCTGTCATGTGGAAAATGAAATTTTAATTCTAACGTTTGGAACTTGGTCACTTAACACTTTTTGGCACAGAGCAACTTCCCAAGTGAGCCCAATTTGATTTGGGTGGATGAGCATGAATTAACTAGCTCTGACAGATGTGGATCTTTGGGCTTTGGCCTTAGAACTCAGTTTCCTCTTTAACCTGGTGGGAAGTCACGGGTGGCATTCTTGCCTGGGTGGTGATTTTGTGTGTTTCTGTGTGGGTGGGAAACTACCATTACATCTTGGCCTTCTGATTCCTTGCCACTGCAGGCATTTCTGTACCCAGGGCTAGCCAGGCCATGCAGGGAGGGCCTCCATGCGGCAGCAACAGCAGGACAGGAACTCAAGTTGGGGTTCGTGTTGCCAATCTCGCGTCGCTCTATTATTGAGACTTAACATTCTGAGAAGCCATCCTTCCAAAATTGTCCCACGACGATGGCAGCAGGACTCCCACTCACGGTTGAAGTGGTGTGCAGATGTAGTGAATGCCATTCTGTGCATAAAGATTGGATGTTACATGTCACAAGTTCTTGTGGATCTGGTGGTTTGGTTCCATAGAGACACACAGAGCAGTAACTCAGGGAATCCGCCTTTCCACTCACACAGTGTTAACTCGACTGGCTTCACTGAAACAATCTGAGCCCTCACCCAGGTTTTGGGTTTTAGGAAGCCCCTCTGGGGCTCCTCACAGGAGTTTCTGCAGAGAGCTCAACAGTCCCAGACACTAGTCTTGAGAAAGATGTGCAGAAGGTCCACTTTTAGGAAGAGGAACATGGCATGCCTCAGAAGAGTCCAGTTACATGGTTAAGGAACCCAAGG
This sequence comes from Peromyscus leucopus, assembly GCF_004664715.2. Lineage (NCBI taxonomy): Eukaryota > Metazoa > Chordata > Mammalia > Rodentia > Cricetidae > Peromyscus > Peromyscus leucopus. The sequence continues at coordinate 45,612,208 of NC_051072.1, forward strand.
AGACATGGACCTTCATGTCCTTATGGCCCCTATCAGACCAATAAGTTGAAGCACCTCATTAAGTTAGAGAAGAAAAAAAATATACTGTATGCTGGTGAATGAGAGTCACTTACTATGTATCGGGAGCCTGTCCTCTCATTGTACTAAATTACAGTACCTTGAATTATTTATCTACTGTTTGAAAAATAGCCTCGATAATGGCATTTAAGGTAACATTGTGTTTCTTGGAAAATCTTTTTTTTTCTTTCTTTTTTTTTTCAGCAGTAACTTGCCCTCAGAAACTGTCCCCTTTCTTTATTGACTAGTAAGGAGATCGTCCCCAAGGTGCCTGTAAGACCTTTCAGGATGAGCTTGAATTCATGGGGATGCATAGGTCTTTGCTATCACGCAAATTCTGTGTGTAGAGGACAAGAGAGTCACCGGAAATGACAGCTCTGGGAGCTCCTGATTTTCCTTATCAAAACGTTCTTAACACCTCGGTTTTACACATTACCACTTCTGAAATCGAAAATAGTCCTGTTGGGAGGAACTTGGCTTAGATATGTGAGCTGCCTGAAGGTAAGACAATCAGAGTGAGCTGGCTGTGGGGAGTCATTCCAGTAGGGGACTGGAACCAGTTATGGGTCGCTCCGCTGGGAGAGCAGGGCTGGCTATGGGGTGTTAGACAACGAGTAACGCTTCTGCACTTCTGGAACCTGCGAAATTCTTGCTGTCTTGTATTCTATTTAAATTATTTTTGCTGTCTCATGGATTTGCAGCCGCTGTAGTGACATGCACAAGACCTACATGAGATGTAGTCAGTAAAAAAATCCCCTAAACTGCAGCAGGGATAAGGCAGGGTCCCAGGAAGGCCTCCTCCTGCCTGAGGAGCTATGGGTAGTTGAGAGTGGCTGGGGTGTGAAAGTCCTTCTTCTTGGGAGTGGGGTCACTGGGGTGTTGCCATGCTCCATGGATGGCCCCACTCATGTATGCATTATGGGCAGCACTGATCGTGCTCTGTGGGATTTTTAAAAAAGCATGGTGTTGGGAGGAGGAATATTTTGGGGGTGGGGACTCTGAAGGACCCGGAAGCAGAACATGTGTGGTCCAGGGAGAGTTGGCAGTGGAAAATGGGGCATGAATATGATCGAAATACACTGTATACGTGTATGAAATTCTCAAGGAATGAGTGTAAAATTTCGAGTCATCATTTTCTGTGAATTAGGTTCCCCGTCATTCATCTGATTCTTCCCTTTCTTTCACATCTCCGGCTTGATCATAAGAATTCTCTCTAGAACATGGTCTCCTTCTCCGTGACAAGGAACTTGACTGCAAGACACTAGTACAACCCTTGTCAAACAGAATATTCTGGCAGGAAAGCCCTTTTTGGTTGCTGACTCCAGTGAGTCATTAAAGATGAGTTTGAGAGCTCTGTTTGCGCTTCCCTTTTTCCTTCTCTGTGGTGGTGCTGTGCATTTTCCTGCCTTATCATTCTGTGCTGAACAAGCCTTTTTGTTGTTGTTGTTGTTTGTTCGTTTAATGATTGGACATCTTATGGTGCTTTGGAGCATTTGCTCTGGGTGTCAATCATCTCCGAGAACTGTTGAAGATGTGAGCACAGAATAAAATTATACATGCCATTCATAAAACTAGAGCTCTTCATTTCTTCCTTTCTGACGTTCTGTGTCTCCGTTCTGCTTTCTGAAGGTTGTTCCCGTGTTATCTGGGTATTGGATGAGTCATAGAGTACTTACAGTTTGCACAGATTCTCTTTGCATCGTTTCTACCGCATTCTCTCTCCTGCTATGTACAGATTCTGCCACATAGGTTAAGAGTTGATCTCTCTTCCCTCCTATAAATCCTGAGATCTTCAGGATGGGAACAATATTATATCAACTCACATTCCTGTAGTGAGGAGAGCCCATGGCGTCTAATGGATAATGATAATAACACATTGTACAAATTGCAGTCAGTACCATTCTGAACTAATTGATTGGTTGATTAATTTAAGGCAGGGTTTCTCAGCCTGGGTTTGAACTTGTGATCCTCCTACCTCAGCCTCTCGAGCTCTGGGATTATTTATATGCACCACCAAACTGGACCTATTCTGACAGTTTCTCATGTATTTCCCCATTTAGTTTTGGCAGAAGTCTTTGAAATTCAATGTATAATGAAACTGGTTCACTTTCTACCCTGTAGCCAAGTGACCTCCTGGATGTCACACAAGTGAGGAGGACATGGATAGTGGAGGGCAGAGGTGGGAGAGGAGCAGGTACGAGGAGACCGTAGAGGAATACTACAGTCCCTGAGGTCTCACCATCATGGCTAGCTCTGTGGCCTGGATGGATGAGGCGGTACATGAACGATGGCTGAATGGTCCAAAGGCAGCTGTAGCTGGCTGGTGTGAGTGAACGCTTATTGAGGAAAATGAATGCTTGTGTTAATGAACTATTAAGCCGGTGTGGGTCCCTGCGAAGTGACAGAAGAGTGTGCAGTCTGAAGAATCTTCCTTAGATACCAGGACTAAAAGCTGCGTTCCTGGCGGTTAGGTCATCCGTGAATGGCCTGAGTGTGTATCTACAAATGAAGGAAGTTGACTAGAAACCAGTTCTCCTCTGGTTGGCTTTGGGAGGCTGTCTTTTGGGAGGCTAATTCTTGGCTATTATTTGAAATTACATGTAGTTAAAAAAAAAAAAAAAACACATTTTCAGCCATAATCTTAAACACCTTAACTTCGGATGGCATTTCTAGCTAGCAGGGATCCTCAGCTGTGCTCACTAGTCTGGGGACAAGTGGACGTGTTTGCAGGAAGGATGGATGTTCTGTCCACACTGTATGGGTGCCTTTTGCCTTGGCTCCTTGCTGGGCAGGTGGTTGGGCTCTTCATCCTCACCTACGAGGAAACCAGCATCCTTTTTAGCTCTGTTCCTTTCTTGGGGTGCGTGTGTAAATTTCACTGTTTCATCTGCATGTGATTAGTTTTAGAACTGATTGGTAACATTTTTCTTTTGATAATCAGTTCTTGCATTTTCTGGTCTGTGAATGCCAGCATATGATCTTTCACCACAAACGTTATCAGGATGTAATGGGTAAGTTGAGAACATGTTTTTATGGTGTGCTGCATGATGTTCTGACCCCTGCATACATTGTGACATGATTTACGCTAATTAGCTGTAGTGTGTGTGTGTGTGTGTGTGTGTGTGTGTGTGTGTGTGTGTAGACATTGAAGATTTGTGCATCTGTTGTAGCAGAAATTCTAGTCAGTATATGTATTCATGAGTCCTTCAGGTTAAGTTGATTTAAACCCAGAGAAGCATGGTTTGTAAAGCTTCCCATTGATTCATCATATCTAATAAATGGGAGGGGTCTGCCTCTTCCTTCCCAATGCCTGCCAGTTTTAGCTGTCTGAGGCAGGACTGTCCTTAGACATGTGATGTGGAGACACCTTTAACATAGAGGACATACTTCTTAATACTATTCTCAGTGGGATTGCAAAGGGTATTTTTGGTGATAGCTCCAAGAACTTGGAGTCGAAGAGTTGCCTCTTTCTATGGTATTTTCTCTGCAGATTCTTGGATCAATGGCAGGATCTTCAGATCCAACCCAAAAAACCCAATGTGGACTTTGCCTTCTTCCTACAGCTATTCTTCTCAGGCTCCATGTCACAAGGACATCAGGCCTAAATCCTATAGTTAATAGCTCCTGATCACTCATGTTTAAAAGATTTGTGTGTCCTCCATCTTCTAGGTAACTAGGGCCTCTCTGTACTTTGCAGGACCTCAGCACTTTCCTACCCTCAACATGGACACATTTGTTTGCCAAGATACATGAGAAGACACGGGTCTTGGCCTTTTACTGAAATGCAAGCTAGAGGCTGGCTGTTCGTGCCTACGCTATCAATGGGCTCTTTTATAATTCACTTGCGGGGAACCTGGGCAGTGCATTTCCACAGTCTGGCTTTTGTTCTTAACATGAGTGGTGAGTTCTTTTTGGGGCGCCGCAGTGTGGGGCTATTTCAATGGCTTCAAGGGTCAGGCTGTGTCACAGGTAGATCTCAACCTTTGCACCCCTCTGGGAGAACAGCCCTGTGTTCCAGGTGCTCTGAGATGAGGAACCAGTGAGCTGGGACCAAGAGTCCACACAGTCAACCTCCACTCTCAGTATGTGGTGACCCTGTCTGTGCTGGATAGTGTTATGTCGACTTGACACAAGCTAAAGTCATCTGAGAGGAGGGATCCTCAATTAGAAAAGGACTCCATAAGATTGGACTTTATGCAAGCCTGTAATGCATTTTCTTAATTAGTGATTGATGAGGAAGGCCCAGCCCATTGTGGGTGGTGCCATCCATGGTGGTCCTGGGTTCTATAAGAAAGCAAGCTGAGCAAAGCCATGAGGAGCAAGCCAGTAAGCATCATCTTTCGTGGCCTCTCCTCCAGGTTTGGACCCTGTTTGAGTTCCTGTCCTGACTTCCTTGAGTGATGGACCATAGTGGAAGTGTAAGCCAAACTAACCCTTTCTTTCCCTACTTGCTTTTGGTGTTTCATCATAGCAATAGTGACCCCAATGAAGACAGGCCCTAAGGAGCCTTCTGGAGATGTGGCAATGACTTCCCTCTGTCTTTGGGTCATCTTTATGAATGCTTAAGAACTGGCAGCATATATGGAAGAGGCATAATTTTAACACAAAGCAAAATATTTTCTGCCACAGTTAGAGGCACTTCTAAGAAGGCAAGCCAACAGAGGCTGCATGTCGGAAGGATGGGGTTGTCCCTTTAGGAACCCCTTCTGAATTCCTTTTTAATAAGCCAGCTACCGTTACTAGAAATAAAAGTAAGGGATATTAGTAACCAACATTTTCTTTGTGAATGAAATGACTTTATACAACCAATATTCCAATTTGTATGCCTGACTCTCCAGCACCAGCAACCATTAAATTCTCCCAGGCCCTTACCTCTAGTTGAACCTAGATAGCAGGATGTAGTTCCCACAGAGGATGCTTAAAATAACTGCCCAAGAGCTTCATTCCAGAGGGGACCAAGCATTTAAATGCGTTTAGGGGCCTTTTTGTGCTTAGAACCATACTCAGTTTTCCAAGTATGGCTGGCTAGTCTCTGTCCTTCTCTCATGAGAAGGTTCCAAATGGGTTGTGGAATTAGTACATTTGTTCTCTTGAAAGTAATGGCAAGACTGTCAAAATTGCTTTAGTCAGGCTGTAGTGAGTGATCCTGTAACCTCTCCCCTGTGTCCCTTGGAGATCTTTGGTAGTAATTAAGAGCAAAGTGAAACACAGATTTTTTAAATGATGAATACAGGTTTACCAAATGAAGCATAATGATAGGTATGAGCCCTGCTGGGAAGTTGGATGTTCACCGTGTCCTGAAAAACCTATAATCAGATGGAGACTGTTGCAGATGGCTAAGATACCACTATCTATGGTTTTGAGACACTTATTTGAATATTTAAGGACATCTGATGATGTACATATAGTGACTGCTGAATTTTTGTTGGCTTGGGCATGAACTAGGAGATTATATAAGGAAATAGCTAGTTAAATTTTGTTCCACTTTTAAGTTACACAGGTGTTCAGACTTTTGTTCGAGCCCTGTTGTATGGGTGAGTGACTCTTCAAGTATTGCTCACTGGTCTCAGTCAAAAGAATCTGGATTTTTTTTCAGGTAACTCTAAGTTTGGTATGGTTCAAATAGTTGCTTAAGAACCGAGACAATGGTGTCTTGATTGGAGTGGGATTTTGAGCATAGGGTTCACTTTAACCCTGACTCAATGGTGGCAGTTCCTGCCGCAGTGTTCAGTGCTGGCTTGGTGAGTGGGCTGGGGCCAGGCAACTGCTTGGGCTCAAGTCTGGTTTGGGGAACTCCTTTTCCTCTCTTTGCCTGTTGATTTTCCCTTGTTACCCCCCCTGACCCCATGTGCACGTGTTTGTGTGTCTGTTTATGTATATGCCATGTTTGCAGGTGGGTGACTGAGGAGACCAGAAGAGGGCACCGGATGCTCCAAATTTGGAGTTCTAGGCAGTTGTGAGTTGCCTGACATGGGTCTTGGGACCTGCACTCGGGTCCTGTGTAAGAGCAACAGGAACTGTTAACAGCCAAGCCATTTCTTAGCCCACTGGTTCTCAACCTTCTCAATGCTGAGACCTTTTAGTCCCTCATGTTGGGGTGACCTCTCACCGTAGGATTTGTTGCTACTTCCTAACTGTAATGTTGCTACCGTCACGAATTGTAATGTAAATATCTGGTATGCAAAATATCTGATATGTCACCCCCAAAGGGGTCAAGATCCACAGGCTGAGAACAACTGCTCCAGCTCCTGGCTTCCACCTTTGAGGGCAGAAAGGGAGGAAGCATTGGCGCTATGGCTGGACTCGCACAGAGTATCTTGCAGAACAAGGGTGCTCTCACTCACAGTGTTTCACATAACAGATGCTGGTGAAGAGCCCATTGATTAGAGGGCATGAAGTTTGGTATTCCCCCCCAATACCTCCTTGGCTGTGAACTGTTCTTGGGGGTAGAGTTGGTGTGAAAAGTCTCTCTCTCTCTCTCTCTCTCTCTCTCTCTCTCTCTCTCTGTCTCTCTGTGTGTGTGTGTGTGTGTGTGTGTGTGTGTGTGTATGTATGTGTGTGTGTGTCAGGTCAGAAAGGCTTTACTGGATTGCACTGCTTGCATAGCACTGTAGAAGTCGGGGGCTGGGGAAGGAAGGAAGGGAGCAAGAAGCACAGGAATAAAGGGATCTGTTGTGTGCCTGAAGCACACAGAGGCAGGTTAGGCGACAGTGCCTGGGGAGTGACTTGGTCCCAGTGTGCATAGGGCATGATCTGATCTGCAGGTAACAATGTGGTACACATCCAGGATAGCTATGGGGAAGAGGGTCAGAGGTGGGAGAGGACCATGAGGAGGAAGAGGAGGACATAGGAAAGGGGAGGATGAGAAGAGTAGGTTGAGGAAGAGGGCTGGGGGTAGAGGGTGACTGGGGGACCTGGAGGACTATGGGAGGAGGACTAGAAGTGGGGAGCAGGAGGACTGTGGGAAGAGGACTCGGGGGAAGAGGAAGAGGTGAGGAATGGGAAGGAGGGCTAAGGAGAAGTAGGGCTGTAGAGGGAAGGATGGGGGAGGAAGATGAGGAAGAGCAGTGGGATGGGGTGGGTAAGGGGAGGAGAGGTAGCTGTAGGAGGAAGGCCAGAGGTAGGAGGAAGTCCAGGGGGAAGAGGTGGACCATAATGGGGAGAGAGTCAGGAGGAGGAGGAGAGCCAGGGTGAGGAGCCCCTGGGCAGGAGGCAGACACAGAATAACAGCTTAATCTAGAAGCAGACTGTCCACGGTGAGTTGGCCATTTTAAGCATTAGAAAGATGAAAGGAGGTTGTATGTAACTAAATCATTTGGTCTATGAGATGTGCTTCTGAGAAAACCCCATCAAAATAGCTCATAGATGAGTTCTAGTAAAAGAAAGAATCCCTGAAGCCTCCCCCACCCAATGTTCCTTCAGGATCTTGAGGTTACCTTCCAGTTTTCTCTATAAGCCTAGTCATTGGCAGTTTGGTTTGCCCATGTTTCTGGGTGATTCTTTGTGCCTGTGCAATTTAAAATTCCTGGTATAAAATTAACCAGCTGCTTATTTACAGCTTCATAATTTCCTAATCAAACGTACTATGTGTGTTTTCGGCAAGGATCTGCATGTCCTAAGGTAATTAAGCAGTCTTTGCACCAATACTTTTTAAATCATTATCTTAAGGGACTTTTTGTTTTTGTTTATTATAGGGCCAGAGTTGAGTTGGTATGAATTTATCAGATGATCTATCTTTTGAAGTATTTATTGGGATTCATTTTCTATTCTTGCTTTGAAGAGAAATTTTTAGTTTCTCAGGGTTTCCAGTTCCTCTCAGTTTAGAGTAATGCTTTTTTTTTTCCAAGTTGGAATTCCAGAGACCACCTTAGTCACCCAATACCCCCACTCACACCACAGCTCCTTAAGGAGCCTCTCACCAACTCCCCCCCCCCATTAGTCTTTGGTAGGAATAAGCCCTGACAGGTGGAGACCCCACATGGATTCTGTCTTGATGTAGTTGTGGCTATGGTTGTCTGTGGCCCTAAGGTTCCTGAGACTACAGATTCTTATGACTTTATATCCAGTCCTCCAGCCTCAGACCTCTCATGATGCAAACTCCTTGCATTTGCAGATGGGGAGGGAGATGAGCCTTTTGGGGGGAGCACTGAGGAGAAGTCTAATCCCCAAGAAACTCTCCCTAATCTGTCTGCAGTTATAGTTTACTGTGTGGTGGTCACATGTGACCTGGTGACTGCTGTGCCCATGGTTGAAACTTAGGTTCCAGAGATGCCTAGATGACTTGGAATCTGGTCTGGCTCCCCTGTGGGGTTTTATTACTAATTAAATTATTGAAATCCAGGCATTGGAGAGAGTGCCCAGAGCTCGATGTGTCTTATCTGAAAGGTCAGCTGTTTGCGTCCCCTTTGCCTACCCCAGCACAGGAGCGGCTCCTTACACCGGGCATAGCCATGGACACTTGGACTCACTAACACTTGAATCAGTGGGTTGTGATGTCTACTCCCCTGTCCACACTGGGCCGCGAGAGAGCAGAACCCTCTTATTCATCTTCATAGACACATCAGTGACTTCTCACTGTGCCACACATGTCTGTTGAGAGTATACTTTGTAGGCCAAGGGACATAGCAGTCCAAAAGGAGCACCGGCCACCAAAAGACCAATAGGAGACTTAACCAGGACAGTGTCCCCTCACTGGGCCTTGTGGAATGTAAATAGGTATGGAGAACAAGTTCTTTCACAGTTTAGTCAATGTCTCCAGGTCAACATGAACACCTCAGAGTCAGATACGAAAAAGAGATTATTTTATACCCCCAGAGGTCTGGAATTATCGTTGCCCAATGGTCACCCATTAGGGACGACTTCTTGGAATTGGATCAGCTGGACTGGGCTCTTCTCAATACAGTCTGGGGACGGGGGCAAACAGATGTCTGAAGGATTTGGGTTGTCCTGGTAGAGAGGATGAAAGCCGCATGATGGCCCCCCATCATGATGGAGGGGAGATGTTTCTTCTCTGTATTCCAGAAAGCCCACTGCATCAGGGTTTTACCTTTGCAAGCTCCCAGTGACCTCTGTGTGCAGGGTAAGCTCTGCAGAGGGCGTGGACACTGGGCACGCAAACCTCTGGACAGATAGGCATTTTGACATGTTTGCAAAATCCTGGACAAGAAGACGGACTCTGTCTTGAATACATAGTTAAGAACTGCCCTCTCTTCCCCCAGACTAATTAATTTCCCTGACAGCAATGCTTACTGGCAGTGCCTTTCCACAACTGGCTGCTGAATTGCAGTGCTCAATAATCTGTGTAATAACATACTATAAAAACATATAAAGCCAGGAGAAAAAAATAAAAAAAGAAAAGGTTCTTTTACCAAAGTGGCTGAGCCTTTGGAAATGCTCACTCACATATGGATGGAAAGGAGGACCTTAAATCTGTCAGCCAAGGACCAGTGAGGTGGCTCAGCAGCTCAAAGTGATTGCCTCCCAGATCTGGGAAAGCCTGACCCACCGGGAGCGGTGGCTCTCAGCTTGGCTCTTCCTGCTTCTCCCGGGAGCTTGTTCACGCTCCTGCCTCAGTCTGTCCCTTCCCACGGTGTGCCTGGATGGAGCTCCCCTGTAATGGAGACGCAATAAGGTCAATGGCCATCCATGGACCAAAACGCCAAGGCAAACCAATCAAGACAGGTTTAGAACACAATGAGCCACACATGGAGCTTGTGTTTTTGGCGGTGAGAGTTGGACAGGTGCTGGGTGGTGGTGGTGGCTCTGGGCCCTTTGGCTACATTGATGTTGCCCATGGCCTTGGGTTGTGTCAGGATTTAGCTGAGTGACCCCGATGCTGCATGTGTGCACATATTCAAGGCACGCTGGAGTTGTTTGAAGGGCCAGGTTGTGGACATCGCGGACTTGCTCTCTGTTGTGTGGAGGGAGATGTTCACCCCTCCAGTGCCATGGACTAGGGCCCCCGAGAGGCGCAGGTGCTGTGCTAGGTGCTGATGCGCATCAATCATTTTCTTCCTCATAGGAGGTATGTGTGAGGGTGGGGTTGTTCTGCCTCACAGATGAGGACTTGGGAGCTTCCAGGGAACTCAAGTCACTGTTACTGCATCTTTTGGTTAGAGAGGGGATGGGCTTTGAACTTGAGTGTTTGGCTTTCCAACATTTGGCTTTGTTTCCCAGTTACCCTTACCTTCAGCCAACGACACTTCCCTAAGTGCAACCACAGATTCTGGCTCCGTGGTTCTGCTTACGTTGTTTTTCCTGTTTCTGTATGTTGTAGCACACACTAAGTTCTCTTGCGTGTGAAAGCATACTTCCTTGCATATTTATACTCTCACCCCAGCCTAACTTTTAGAGGAGTAAGCCCATCTCATCATAGAGGGAAGCACCTTTTCCTGTGGTGATGGGTGACCAACACACTGCTTTAAAAGGTCACCACTTAACGGGAGACCATTTTTGGATGTCTACCCTGATCATTTGTGAGTGAATTGTCAGAAGGCAAGATGACATCAAGAAGTATCATTCTCATCAGGAGTACAATGCTTTTTATTTCCTTGAGCATCCTAAGAATTCCAAGTTCACATTTTGTAAAAGGAGGGTTTTGTAACTCAGGTTTAATTTCGCTGAACCCGTGGTTGTTTGCTGATGTGAGGAGAGAAAAAACCAGAAACCTGTCAAGGTGTCCTTGTCTAAACCAGCAGAAGGGGACCTTGTGCTGGGCACAAATGCAATGTTTTTTTTCAGAGCTAACTCTCATGCCGGCCTGTCACCCCAGGGCAGAGGGTGTACCCCTTGTGGAGGATGATAGGGGTATGAAAACTAAGCAAGAAGCGTGCTGTTGAAGAGACAGTTGCTCCCACAATTCTTTGCATATTGTTAGCATGTTGATTTGCAGAAGGCCTGAACTTTATCATCTACAGTTTAGTATCTGGGCTTGATAGACTTCTCACTCCCAAACCTCTCAGTCCTAAACACAACAAAGAGCAGCTAGGCATCGGATTACACCTGTGCCAGCCATGAGGCAGGGCCATGGTGAGTACGAGCCCCAGGGTGTATGTTCCATTTGCTGGAAGCTGTCAGGTCTTATTAGCCTTTCGTTAGGGCATGTGTTTTTTTCCTCCTTGAAAACTCATAAAAATTCATGTTGTGGTATTAATGCCCGCAGGGTCCTGTAGAATTCTGCTGGTTGCTTCTACCCTTCCCTCGTCATGGATACATTGTCCTCAGACATGTGGGCACAGATGTGTGCTTGTGACTCTCTACTGGAGGCTCATGTATCTGCCTAAGTGAGTTTGCCAAGAGGAATGAAATAAACTAATTTCCCTCCCAGTGGTTCAGTGTAACCAAGATATTCCTGTGCATATTCTCAGAAGGCTTCATTCTGGGGGAATATTTTATATTTCAATAAGCTTGTGCATGTGTTCCTAGGTGACCGCTTTGCATACCTGTTTATTACCACAGCGATAGCCTGCTTATCTGTATATTTTGAAAGAAAACATCTAGTGGATCTGTTTGCTGCGCTGTGTGTGTGTGTAGGCACACATGTATGTGTGAGTGCAGTTGTATGGGTGGGGTGTGCCTGTAGAGGCCTGGGATGTCATCTCATCCACCTGTTAGAGACATGGTCCCTCAGCGATCCAGCAGTCACAAATCATGAGAGACTGTTTTGCCAGTGAGCCTCCAGTATTCTCCCATCTCTGCCCCCCCCCCCAAAAAAAAAAAAAACTGTGGTTACAAGTCTGTGCTACCACATCTGGCTGTCTACCTAGGTGCTAGGGATTGAACTTGGGCCCACATGCATTCAATGAAAGCATTTTACTGAGTGAGCTGACTCCTAGATTCGTTAGTTAAAAACAACAACAAAAACAAACTGTAGTGATGTTACTCTTTGTGTTGTTAGAGACAACAAATTTATGGACTCTTTATGTGTTGTGTATGTAGTATATGTGTATTTTATATGTATACGTGTAGTGTGTGTGGGTGCACATGTCTTTGTGTGCATGAGTGTAGAGGACAGAGGCTAATGTCAGGTGTCTTTCTAGGTCGCTGTCCTTGAACCTGGCAATCAATGATTGGTTAGACTGATGACTGACCAGCAAGCTCTGGGGGATTCACATGTCTCTCTCGCTCACCAAATTCAGGGGTTCCAGACACATGTAGCCAGGCTAGGTTTGTTTCTATGTGTACTGCTTATGTCCTTATCTGAACTCAGGCAGCCAGCACTTTATGTCATGGAGCCGTTTTCCCAGGGCCCCAGTTTGTAAATCTACCCCTGTAGCATATGCTCTTACGCCTTTAAAAAAAAAAAAAAAAGTGTATGAGGTCAGCATGAGGTCAGGCAACTGGGTTACAGTAGACTTCAAGGTGTTGACTTGAGTGAAAGGTTTAAGGTTTTTTTTCTTCTTTCTGATAAACTGAAAAACAGGAGTAATATTTAAAAGTGATTGTGATCCAGTAATTATAGTACAGTGTTATCAAAATGTTCCGTAGGACAAATCATGCCCCATTATCCTTAGATGAAACCTCATGCAGTAGGAGAGGGGGGCCTTTGGCCCTCTGTAGCATTTTTATAGTAAAGCCATTACACCGTGTTGCGGTGTGTCTTTGCGAGCCAGCGATATACATGGAACTCAGCGATGCTAGCTGCTGAGCCTCCACATTGAAACCATTTGGAATCGTGCCTGCAAATTAATATATCATAAAAGCTCAGTGCAGTGATGAATTCTGAACAAAGTTCTGTAGTGTTTGCCTCTGATTATGAATGGGGAAATTACGACTGTGTGAAATTGGTGTGAGCCGATCGCCTGTAACACTGGGTGTTGTGGCAGCCAACCTTAACTGATGGCCTTGAGTGAAACAACTCCCAGGGAGCATTTCTGATGGAGCAGACTTGAGCTCCATGGGCACTAGCCTCCTGGATGGAGTGCTAATTGTCTGTGGCTTGCATCTTCACATGCCTGTGAATTTCTATAGGGAATATTGGCTGGAAGTTGTTCTCTGGTCTCCTATCCCTGCCTCTTGTCTGCCCCCATCTTTTCCATCCTTGTATCCAGGCAGTTCTGTTCTTCACACTTCCGATTTTTTTTTTCAGGTCTCACAGAAGTGATAACTCATTTTGTTAGAATGGTGGCGATTTTAAAAGTGGAGGATTATGACTTCAGTTGGGGCTTAATCAGCTTGAGCAGGTGCATTCCGAGTAAGAGAGATACTGTTTTAATGCAGATGTCTCCCCTAATTCAGAGCAGGGGAGACATGGATGGGAGATGGCACTGCAGTTAGGTTAGAATTGTCTCTAAATAGATTGTTTTTTTCCCCCACCTTGAATTCTCTGGTACTGCCTACAGTGTCCTGTTAATAAAATCGGAGAGATGTAAAGGAGGAGCTGAGGGTGGACTGTCTTAATTTTGTGCTCTGAGAGTTCAGGAATGCTTAAGGAAAATGAGACCAGGTGTACACAGAACTTTGAGGGGTGGAATTCGGTCTGGGGGATCTCAAGTGATAGGAGATGGTTATGCAATTGTAAGACAATTTCACTTAAATGGCATTCATCTCCACATAGTGGCTTCACGGTGAGGGTCTGGAGTTGTGCTTTGGCTTTGAAATGCTTTAGTATATGAGAAAAAGAGAAAAGATGGCCAAGTGTTATGTCCAGAAAACCAGGGCCTTTTTTAAGGCACATAACATCTTTCTGCAGATATAACTCCATTTTGCATTTTGGATCATTTCCCCAGTGAGAGCAACACAGTAAATAACCTGACCAGAAAGACATCGGCCATATACTAGGTAGTTATGTAGCAGTTACTGTTAATACTTATTTCTTTCCCTTACTTTTTATAGTTTGAGCATTTTTATGTTTCATGATAAAAGGTCAATAGCCCATGTCTTCTAATTCATTATTCATTTATTTCTCCACTGAAACAATTTTTTAAATACCTATTATGCACAAGGCACTGAGGATAATGGTAGGAAAAAACAAAGAAAAAAAAACCAACAACAAAAAGAAAAAAAACAAGAAAAAGAACAACAAAAGAACTCCAAGATGCTCAGATTATGACCTCCAGGAAGCATACATGCAGAAATTCTCATCTAAACACCATCAAACTAGATTTACAGCACATCAAAAGGATTATGTTATATGGCCAACTTGGGTTTATCCCTGGAATGAAAAGATGAGACCACACATGTAAATCAATCAATTTATATACCCCATGAACAGAATAGACAAAATGGCATGTTTATTTCAACAGATGGAGAGAAAACATTCAAAAATATTCAGCATTCTTCATGAATAAAAGGCAACAAAGTAAGTTACTTCAAATCAGTAAAGACCATATATGAAGAAACCAAAAACTAAGATTATATTTACTGGGATTAACGTTAAAAAAAAAAAAGAAAGAACTGAGATGTTGTCTTCTTAAGATGTGGAATAAGGCAAGGATGCTCCTTCTTAGAGTTCTATTAAGCAGAGCAATCAGGCGAGGAAAAAAATAAAAGCAATGTAGATGTAACCAACCGTCTTATTAAATAAGAAACACAGAACCAATGTAAAGAAGAAAGCCAAGAGGTCAGAGCTCAGAGCTAAAAACCTTACCCTTCCTCCTGTGGTGGTCCTACCTCTCTGAAAGAGACCTGCTTCCTGTGTGTTTGTCTTTATATAGTCTTTCTGTTTTGCCTTCTCATTGGTTGTAAACCCAAACACATGACTGCCTCGTCACTGCCTGTATGTACAGCCCTCCAGGTCTTCTATGGTATTGAGATTAAAGGCGTATGTCTCCAATGCTGGCTGTATCCTTGACCACACAGAGATCTACCTAGCTCTTCTACCAAGTGCTGGGATTAAAGGCGTGCACCACGAACACCCAGCTCTGCTATGGCTTGCTATTAGCTCTGACTTCCAAGCAACTTTATTTATTAACATACAATTAAAATCACATTTCAGGCCGGGCGTTGGTGGCGCATGCCTTTAATCCCAGCACTCGGGAGGCAGAGCCAGGCGGATCGCTGTGAGTTCGAGGCCAGCCTGGGCTACCAAGTGAGCTCCAGGAAAGGCGCAAAGCTACACAGAGAAACCCTGTCTCGAAAAACCAAAAAAAAAAAAAAAAAAATCACATTTCAGTACAAATAAAATACCACCATAAAGCAAAATTTTCATTACTTGCTGATACCATATCATGATCATGTGGAAAGTCCTAAAGACTATACAAAAACTATTGTAACCCAACTGATGTTATTTTTTAAGAGAATTCATTGTATTTTTGTATGGTAATATTGTATTTATACATCAACAATGAACAGTATGAAAGGGAAGTTAAGAAAATTGAGTTGTATTAGCAACAAAAAGAATGAACACTTAGGAATTTAAGAGGTAAAGATGTACACATTAAACATTCATAAGATATGGGAGGAAATGTACAATGCCAGGAAAAGATGTCTCAGGTTCCTGGATTACACAGTAATCCCAACTCTCAGGAGGCAGAGGCAAGAGAATCTCTGTGAGTTTGAGGCTAGTCTGGACGACAAAATGAGTTCTAGGACAGCCAGGCCTCCACAGAGAAACCGTGTCTCAAAAACAAACAAACAAAAAAACCCCAACAAAACAAGCTGGATTAAAAACATGCAAGATTGGAAACTCTGAGACCTATTGGAAAGCCATTATTGAAATCTAAAAAAGAGACAGAGATGGTAATGGCTTGGAAAATGACAGGATGAATATCGTTAAAATGTCCACACTGCTCAAAGCAAACTGAATTCTGTTGCCATACTATTTAGTTCTTATCAAAGTAATGTTTTCTTTACATAAATATAAAAATCCTAAAATTCAGATTGAACCACAAAAGGCCCCAAATAACCAAAGCATTTGGTCCACACTGGAGACCTCATGCTTTCTGACTTTAAATTATGTTATTGTTACAACTGTTTGGTAATGCCATAAAGCATTCAGACTGGTTTGTCAGAATAGAGGACCTGGAATAAATCTCTACATTTGTCATGAACTCATCCTGAACATAGGTCCTGAGAACATGAAGGGAAAGAGAAGTCTCCAGCAAATGGTGCTTGGAATGCCATCTATGTGCAAAACAATGTAATCGGTCCAGGTTTGGTTGACTTTGTGGGTGGTATGTGACAGGTGTCCAGAATCTTAAATGTGAGACTCAAAATTGTAAAACTCCAGAAGAAAATATAAGGAAAAGCTTCTCAACTGTAGTCACATGTGTTTTGAAAATGACACCAGAAGCACAGGCAGGAAAAAGCACAGAGAGATAGTCAAGGGAGAGTATATCAGACTAAATATTTCCTGTGCAGTTGAGGAAACAGGAAAATGAAAGTGTCACTGGGGCTTATTGTACAAGCATGGCAGCCAGAACACTCCCTTCACACAGAAACCATGCCACGAATCTTTGTATTTTCTCCAATAATTCTGGACTCTCAGAGTACACTGTGACATTTGGTCTTACTGTGGCTTCTGTTCATGGGTGTATAGTTGGTTTTTACCTCCTTTACGAAACCACATCCTAATACTTGATTGATTGTGACAAGTGGGAAGGATCCAGACTATAGAATGACCTGGCTCTTTAGTTTCCACTTTACCCTTTAAAGCGTCTGTGTTTCTGTGTTTAAGTCAGCAAAAATATATTTACAACAAGTGCTCCATTTGTAAATATAGGGTGTTGTCATAGGAACACTCTTAGGTACTAGCCTGTTACCCTCAAGGCAGGATTATAACCTTTCTAGAAGACAGTATGGCCAGTGAGAATACTGGTGAATATCAGTTTTACAAAGGGCAAAGGATCTGAAAAGACCCTGTGAAAGAAATCCAAACAGTTAACAAGTAGAGAAGAAGGTGGCCAGGATCACCAGTCATCAGGCAAAGTCAAATGAAATTCCTGAAACAATGAAAGATAACAGGTATGGGCAAAGATGTGGAGAAAGGGAGCATCATATGTTACTAATGGGAATAGAAGTCAGTGCAAATTACAAGGAGACCTATCCTATGATCAATAATCCTGCCTCTGGAGAGAGTGTGTGTGTGTGTGTGTGTGTGTTGGTTAAAGGGTCTAAATCCACAAACCCACCGACACATACAAATATATACATCTACATACAAAGGAAGCAAAATTAGAATGGTGAAGAGATAACTGCCTCCAATGTTCGTTGTGTAACAACATCATGCACACGGGCTAAGATATGGAAATAATCTAAATGTTGTTCAGCAGGTGATTGGGTAGAGAGAGTGTGTCTGTGGATAATGGGATACTGCTTTCAGGATTAACAAAGGAAGTCCAATTTGTAGCAACAGCTAGAGCTAGAGGACAGTTTGTTCAGTGAAATGAGGCACAGAAAAACTGTCATCTCATGGGTGTGTGGAATCCAACACAGAGTTTGATCACCAGGGTTTGGGGGAGAGGGATGTTGGTTAAAGGGTCTAAATTTTGACTCATGCATAATGGCTAAGTTCTGAAGATTTGACAACAGCTTGCTGAGAATTTCCAGTAATGTACTGTATGCTTGAAATCTGCTAACTTAGCTCATCACACACACATGATAACACTATGCGAATGATAATAATAGACATATTGATTGGCTAAACTTGGTAATCATTTTTACTGTGTGTGTGTATGTATGTATGTATATAAATTCCAAGTGGTACAGCTCCTAAATATATATAATATTTAGGTTGTCGGTAATATTTAGGTTGAGATTAGTGTGTGAGAATGTTCAAAAACAGTTCTATGTGCTTGTTTGAAGAGGGCCCACACTTGGTTCTGAATTTCAGAGCATTTGAATAGCCTGGGCAGTTTTTTTTAGTGCTACAACACAGCACCTACTGTAAAGAGAAAGGTATTTTTGGGGGGCGGGGGATTCATAGTTAGAGATTTCAGTCCAAGGTCCATTGGCTCTATTACTTCTTGGGTTCATGGTTTGGCAGAACATCATGGCAGGAAGCAGGTGATGGGAGCAGAGTTGTTTACCTACTGAGGGCAGGAGGCGGAGACAGACAGGATGCTTGAGCCAGCTGCTCCCTCCTCCAACCTTTATCGTGCCTGGGCCTGCAGCCTACAGAATCATGCTGCACACACGCAGGATATAGTTTATATCCTTCATTCATCCTCTCTGGAAACATCCTCACAGACACAGCCAGAGGTGTGCTGGACCAATCTCCCAGTTACTTCTCAATGCCATCCAGTTGACAAGATGAATCATCATAGTAAGCCAGAGAAGAAAATAGGATTTTTTATATGATTCAGTGTTTTGAAGGCAGAGTGAAGCAATTGCTTGGGAGAAGCTTTTCTTGTTATTGAGGACTGAGAGATTTTCCACACTGACCAATGGGAATGTTGAGTATTAACATAGAACCTCTCCTAATTGCTTTGAGATTCCATCTCATCCCAACATGACTATCATCAAGAATGGAAATAACAAATGCAGATGAGGACATAGAGATGGAAGAGCCCTTACTCACTGCTGGTGGGAATGTAAACGTGGGCGGCCATTATCGGAGTCAGTGGGACGGTTCCTCAAAAAGGTAAAAATAGCCAGGCGGTAGTGGTGGTGGTGGTGGTGGTGGCGGCGGCGGCGGCGGCTGCTGCGGCACACAGGCCTTTAATCTCAGCACTTGGGAGGCAGAGGCAGGCAGATCTCTGTGAGTTCGAGGACAGCTAGGGCAACACAGAGAAATCCTATCTTGAAAAGCCAAAAACTAAAACTAAAACAAAAGCCCAAAGAACTCAAAACAAAAAAACAACTTGCAAGAAGCAAGGATGGAGTAGTAGACTTTAGGATGGGGTGGAGCCTTCAACAGTCATCTAAAACCTATTAGGCTTCACCTTTCGTAATGAGAAAGGACCACATCAGTCATAGTTTTCAGCCCTGGTTACATATTAAAGTCACTTGAGAATTTTAGGAAAAAACGAAACATCACTACCACCATTACCAAAAATAGGGCCTAACTCCAGACTAAATAAATGTGACGTGACTTCTGTGTGGCTTTGCACTCCTTGGAGACATGCTGATTTCAACAGCGTTGGGAACAGCTGCTCAAGAATGTTGACAAAAAAAAAAAAAAAAAAAGCCTGCAGGATGCAGGGAGACCAAACTCAATCCATAGCTCTTCCTGTAAAGAGTTGCAAAGTCCTTCAAACTGGATCACTTGTGTTGTCCAGCAGCATCCTGGCAAGTCTGAGTCTTGGCTTCAGAGTGCCTAGAGACAGAGAAGCCACGCAGGAAGACAGACGGGCAGAGCTGTGATGGGGATCTCATTGTGCGGAGTGGCATCTCCACCGAAGTTGGTCCCTGCTCTCGCTTTCAAGCTGTCTTGTAACCATTGGCATAAACAAAGTCAGGGCAACTCCATAAAGTGATAAAACAAATTGACAAGCTCTTTAGAGCACACGTTTGAAAAACTTCATGTATTAATTATGGCACTGTCTCCAAAGGTTCTTTAAGATTCTGCCTGGAATGTCTTCACTGGTTTTGGTAATCACAGTGTGTGTAGTTAAACTTGGACTATCTGGAGCTATTTGAGGGAAGATTATCTTAGTACCAGTTTTCTCGTAAGCCAGGGTTTATCCCAATAGAGAATACCAGAACTTTAAAGTATTTACATGGTGTTTCTCAGTCTGTGCTGCCATATGGGTTTCTGGGTAATTGAGCTGGTTCATACTAGTGCTCCGTTGGCACTGGAGAAGCTGGTCGCCTGGCCCTTCAGATGCTGCACTTGGGAGCATTATACATGGATGCTTTGTCCCATGGCTGTCCTCTTACTTGGATGCCTTCTTTCTTGTAGCTTTAAAAATAGCTTTCCCACGGTAGTTTATTCTTTTTTAAAATTTTTGAATGTTTCTTTTGTCTCAGTCTGTCAATGGAGTTAAAAAGAAGGTCATCAAATTAGTTGGATCATGGGTCTAATAGTAAACATGTTCTCGATAAACTTTAAGTCTTAGGAATGAGGTCAGGGAATTGCAGTAAATGGACTTGATAATTTCATTTATGTTCTGGAAAGGTGGGCTGGGTGGAGATTTCTAAACTGAGGTCAGGAATTGTATGTGAAGCTGTGATGCAGGGCCTTACGTAAAAAAGCATCCTGGGATTTGGAGTTTTCGTGTAGAGTATGTCCACTTTGATCTCTCAACTTGAATATTACATTTTACTTGCTAAGTTTGCCTGAGATGATGTAAGACACCTGTGTAAAAGAGAGGAATCCCAATCGGTTCATTGTGGCAGTGAGCTGTGAGTGAGAAGGGGGCAATTTATTTAGGACCTTTTGTGTGCTAGGTAATGCTGTAGCGGCTTCGTCTAGTAACACACCTACAAATTATGTAAATTTGAATGCAAAGCCATTATTGACCTTTGGACATTGTGGAGCTGGTAGCAGAAGTTTGCTCCCATGTAACTTGACAATAGCAAGATCTGTATTTTGCGTAACTTAATGCTTGGGCCCTTTGTATAATTATTGTAGTGAGATTCTATTTAATCCTTGATATAACCCCATGAGGAAAGGGTTTTACCTCCCTAGGTTACAGATAAGGAAACTCAACCAAGATCATTTAAGTAGTTTGGCAAGGGCTGTTTAGCTAACCAGGGCAGATCCAGGTTTGAACTACATGCAGGAAGTAACACTTGAGACCCTCAATTCTCACAGGCTGTGTGTGCTCACAGGCTGTGTCTAGAGGGATGTTCCAGAAGCTTTACTGGCTACTGGCTTCTGGGTGGTCATTATCAACAATGGCTTACTAAACCTTTCCATTTGTAAAATGTTCTTCTTTGGATTATTTTCCTGTCAAAATATCCATAAGAAGAATGTGGGCATCATGGGTTGTAATTGCTTAGAATTTACAGTTTAAAGTCCTAACTGCCAGGATCTCAGCATGTAACCTTATTTGGAGAGAGACATTGCTGATAGAATTAAGATGTGCTCGTGCTGGTGTAGGGCACGACTCTGATCTGATGGGCAAGTGTCTCTGCAAGAAGCAGAGAGTTGAATGCACACAGCCCACGTGACTTCCTGACTGGCAGACAAGGGCTCTGAAGCTGCTGGTACCTTGTTGTGTCAGCGCTCAGAGAGATGCCTGGAGAATGCTCTCATAAGCAGAATCCTAGGTCAAAGAGTCGGAAAGACGGCACTGCTATGTTATTCAGTGTTCACCAGGAACTGAGGTTAGCTGGCAGATTCTTCCTGTGGCTTTTGCAAGGGCTCAGGAGCCTTACTTTTTCACATTGCCCCGAAGCTCAGGCTGAGGAGCAGCACTCAGAGTTCACATGTTCCCCTGGAGCATGGCTCAGCCAGCCAGAGCACTGCAGGGTCCGTTCTTTCCCTTCCTAATTATGGTTTGTCGTCCCTGCTGCTGCTATCCAGAGGTAGAGGGGAGGACCCGCTCACATATCATTAGCCCAGGACAAGAGTCCAAATCAGAGTGTGGCTTCTGCCAAACGTCTTGCTGTGGTGCTTTGAAACGCTAAAACCAAACTGTCGGCAAGGACTCTATTTGGAATTGGAATTGGCGGGGGTGGGGGTGGGGTGGGGGGGTAGGGGCTTGGTTGAGAGGTCATGGTCACTTGGCATTAAGGCCACCTTTTGGGGCCAGCCTCAGAGGGTCACTTTCAAGCAGTTGAGTGAGCAGAGTGGCTAGATTGGGGAGCCACGGAGACTCTGAAGTGGGGGAAATCTAGATGGGCTCTTGAGTGTGCGGGAGGAACCACAGAGCTGATGTCATGATTCTTCCAGCGTACTGTTTGTGGTTTGAATTCCTCCCAGGGCCCACTTGTGCTTCCTGTGTTTGGACATCGAGATGCCTCTATTTATGAGTTGCTCCCCACGGAGGCCTGTGTGGTTACAGTTCTCATATCCAAATGAACTCAAATGGGAGGGAAGTGCTGTGTGGAGCCTTGCCTGAATGACAAGTATGGATGTCTCTCCAAAATTGTGAACGTTTGTTTCACAGGCTCAGTCTCCACAAGTTGTACCTGAGCCACATCATACGAGACCATTGAGAACTTTACCCATGGGCTTGGTCTTGTTGCTTGTGCCACCAGTATACAAGAATCCCACTCTTTTGGCACACACACACACACACACACACAGCCAAGCTGATTTTCAAAAAAAGATTCTACCTGTCCATTCTAGAAAAGTTCAACAGTGAACTCTATTATGGTAACTTACCAGCAATGTGTTATACAACTTTTAAAAGCTGTTGACAATTTTAAGGGTAGCATGGAGTTCATTATATATATATGTATACACACACACACACACACACACACATATATTAGTACAGGCACTTCCTTTTCCTTTCTGTTTAGTTACCAGTAATTTGTATTAATTTTTCTTTGTAGTCTACTAACCACTTCTTATTGTTTGGTATTTATCTTCCCCGAAGATAAATTGTGGGGTTGACTTCGTACAGCTACAGAATCGTTCCCCCAATGCTATGATCTCATCTGTCGAGAGAACACAGAACTTTTGTCTATCTCGTATGACAGATTGTTCTAAGAAGGTGTGGCCTCTCTCACCATAACTGTAGGCTAAGGGAGCTGCAGCTTGGGGCTCGCATTCATCTTGCATGGGGCTCTTCCTCCACATCACCAGGTGGTCTCGGAGACGATGGGGTGGGGTGGAGAAATCCCCTGGCCTAGGCTTTTAGAGAATTTCACTTCTCTTTTCCTGCTCAAGGGAGTCTTTGGTCGGCATGGTGACCTTCTCCTGCATCTGAGCTTTCTTCAGCCTGGCCTTATGGAAGCTGGAGATTTCCTTCATGTCCAGCTTGTCTGCCATCTTACCGGACCTTTCCCCTCTGGTTAGAGTTCCTTTCGTTCACCTCTGGCTGTGTGTGACAGCTGGGGAGCCAGGGCTTGACTCCTTTATTTGTAGAATTCAGGTGCTCTTCTGAATTGTTTTCTAAGGCTGTTTGGATTTTCCAAACAGGTCGCCTGCCTTGAGTTCATTGTTTCTGGTCGATGCCCATCATCTAGTTGTGTAGGTATCCTAAACCTGCAGGATTGCTTCCGCCCCTGGCCACTGAGCTCTGACCCCTGCTCTGCTCTTAGCCCTTTGCTCAGGGTTCTTTTGGAAGATGATTTGGTGCCCAGAAGCTAGCAGCTCCTGGGGAGGCGCACACTGAAGGAAAACCCCTGTGAGACCCTAATTCACAGGAGGCTCATGTTACAGGGCCCCTCGGGTGCGCCCAGGCTCCTGGGGAGCCTCTGGGCTGGCTCAGTGAGGAGTGAAGTCTGTTCTGGAGTTATTTGCTCTCTGTTACTGGCTCTTTGTTTCTTTATGAACCTTGTTTTCCATATAATGGATCTCGTTTCTTCCTCATGCTATCTACAATCATGCTTAAAAGCCCTGTTTGTGGCTTAACTGTTGTGTGTGGAACCTCAAACCATGTGATTGGCTTTTTGCTGCTGTTGTTTGATTTTTTTTTTTTTTTTTTTTTTAAGAATTAAATTCAGTCTTGGTTCCATCGTTTTTTAAATTTTGAGAAATTCAGGTCCAGGTCGGTTTTCTCCCTGTTTTTTTTTTTACTCACGAGGGGAAGAAGTGGTCACATCTTCATGTGCTGCTGCTCTCTGTGACACTTGAGGGAAAGATAATCTCCATAGTACCCGAGGAAGCAAAGCACTGGTGACCTTCTCCATGACAAACCATGGTGTGTTTAGGGCAAGAATGGGGCTTATGATCCAAGTAGGTTATATACGTGCATGAAGATGCCAGAGTGAAATCCATCATTTTGTACAATTAATATATGCTAGCAAAAATGAATGAAGACAAAACAAAACAGAAACCATGAAGCCCAAATTGCTCCTTCACTGTTCTAATTAGACTACAGAAGGAAAGTGTGTGTGTGGGGGGGAAGGGGAGGTTTCATGTCCTATTAGCTACAGTTTCTCAACCCAGATTTGTGAGCCGTTAGTGAGGGGACACTGGGCTCGTCTGCCTGTACACAAACCAAAGGACACCCCATGTGTGTGCATGGCGCACACGGTCAAGTTGAGTCCTGAAGAGAAGGCCGTGCTGCTTCTGCTTCCCTGAGGTGAGGCGCTGAGTAGGCCCGTGGGAAGCACTCTTTGCCCTTGGGTTCTCTTCTGTGATTCTCCTTGTCCTAGAATATTCTGAACATGGAAATTATATCTTCTTAAATATTATAAAATATACATTATTAATATTCCAGACGATTAAAACATATACCCCTGACCAAGAGGTAACACTGCTGTGAACACGTTGGCTACCTGCTTTATGTGCATACATGTACCTTTTATAAAGCCAAGATATGATTCATGAAAAGCATATGATTTTGTAATCTATTTTTTTCTCACTTTAGATATAAGTGTTTTTCCATATGAGAAAAAAACCAGACTGTTAAAAAGTGATTTCATGTTGTACAGATACATCAAAATTTCATTTCCTATTGGACATAAGATTATTTCTGTTCACTCTTTCAGGCTGCTGTTGCAGAGCACACTTGGATTTTACTTTCAAATCAACTCTTTGCATACTTGTTGGAGTTTCCCCCTGGGGTAAATTCCTAGAAATCCAGTTGATGGGACAAAGAATGGGCACCTCTGTAAGATGTTGGATCTGTATTTCCATATTGTCCTCCAGAAAATGAATGTCATACGTATTACTACTTTTCTCATACTGTTAAATTCAGAGGTTTTTTTTTTTTTTAAACACACTGTTAATCTGAAATATGGTTACATGACAAATCAAAATATTTACCCATTTAATTGTGGATAGAAAGGAAATATCGTATTATTTCCGGTGGATGACTGGTTGAGTTGAAAAGTATGTTTGTGGCACTTTCTCCTTCCCTGACTTGCCATGGCTTTGCACATTTTTCTGCTGGGCAACCAGTTCTTCTCTCACTGACTGGCAAGAGCTCTGTGTATTTTTAGAATATTGATCCCTTCCTAGCAAACTTAGCAATATACTGTGGAAGAAATTTTCCATTTTATTGTAGCTTAAAAAGTTTTGTTTGGTTTTCTTTCTTATTTTAAAATATTATCTTTTAGAAATTACACGTTAGTTACATTTCTTTGTTTTCTTTTAGTTTTGATGGTTTGTTTCTGTATCTCTCTCTCTCTCTCTCTCTCTCTCTCTCTCTCTCTCTCTCTCTCACACACACACACACACACACACACACACACACACACACACACACTGTTAGAAGTTGTTCAGTACTCCCTGCTCTTAAATTTGCTATAAGCTCAGGAGCTCCCCAGCTTCCCCAGGCTGTCACGACCTCTGGCAGTGTGGGTGCAGTGTGTTCCCAGGAAAGAGCTGTGGGGTTCTTCATTTCAGTGAAGGCAGAACAAGGTGTTTGGCTGGGAGAAAATAGAAGGCCAACATTAAAATTAGCGAAAAGGTGGTTTCCTTTTCTGCGTGGCCATATTCTGGTGAGTTGAAGCAAGTCAAAGCTAGGATTCTTCTCCCTGCCGTGGGTCTCTTCTGCTGCTCATGTTCCACTTTACCATTAGCATGTGGTACTAGGCAAAATTTGGAATGCAGAAAATAAACAAAGGTTCTGAAGGGAGCTAATTAGGACTGGCAGTGTGGCTCAGTGGTGGAGTGTATGTCTAGCATGTGTGAGGTACTTGGTTGGATACCCAGCCCTGCAGAAACCAAAATGCTTGTTGTGGAATATTATTTTAAGATGTGTTACCTTTGTTTATGCTGTGGAACACTTATTTAATGATGCAAAGATGTGTTGTGTGCTTTTATGTTGCATTTGTTTAACTCTGTGAAGCTGTGTTACTTTGCCTGTCTAAAACACCTGATTGGTCTAATAAAGAGCTGAACAGCCAATAGCAAGGCAGGAGAAAGGATAGGTGGGGTTGGCAGGCAGAGAGAAAAATAGGAGGAGAAATCTGGGAAGAAAGGATCAAGGAGAGAGAAAAAGAGGAGAGGAGGACTCTGGGGACCAGCTACACAGCAAAGCCACAGAGTAAGAAGAAAGTTGTACAAAAATAGAGAAAGGTAAAAGCCCAGAGGCGTAAGGTAGACAGGATAATTTAAGTTAGGAAAATCTGGCTAGAAATAAGCCAAGCTAAGGCTGGGCATTTATAAGTAAGAATAAGCCTCTGCATGATTTATTTGGGAGCTGGGTGGCGGGCCCCCCAGAGAGTAAGGAGTAGAACAACCAACAACAAATGCCCCCGACACAAAAATTACGCCCCAAAGAAACTGATTATATTGAAATACAGTTATCATCAAAATGCTGAAAATCTACTAGAAATGTAAAGATCTAATGCCTCTCCTTTTCACATTCTTCCCAAGAAAAAAACTATCAAAGAAGAAATACTTTGAAACTCAGTCTGTGAAATACAGTTATCAAAATATTAAAAAAAAAATCTCTGTCTAGAAAAATATCTGCTCTTAGATTAAAGCACTGGCTGACAAGCACTGGCAGCAGTTCTAATAATTACTGTCGTTCCTGAGTTGTCATCGGGACAGATGATGGTCTCAGATAGCCAAACTATAGTGGGACGTGGAAGCATCAGGTCTGCGTGCACTTGTCGCCTGCCCTTGGGAGTGGAGACGCTAGACGTTAGGTCGCGGAGAACAAAGGTGCCATTGCTGTCCCAGCTCACGCCCCCTGAATTCACTCTTGCTCTTGCTTGGTCTTCCCTCTGCTAATTCATCTCTTTCTGCTAGTAAATAGAATAGTCATGTGGCCTTCATTTAGGGACTGCAAAGTAAAATCAGGTCTTTGGATGGATATTTCTTTTCTTCTAGAGGAAATAAAAAGAGTCAGTTACCATTATAAACTGGAAAGAGAGTGCCAATGAATCTGGACAGCGGCTGGGATTGATATTTTGTGAGTAATTTCTGTGAGATTGATTACTAGTGAGTAACATACTGTGTCTGGTTTATTTTCCAGGAAGCAGGAGAGGACACAGGACCCTTTCTATAAAATAAGGTAGTATGGTAGGTGGGTCATAACTACACGAAAGTCAAAATAATAGAGGTGAATTCAGTTAGCAGAGTCTTTGGGGAAAGATTCTTGGTGGAGGTGATGCTGATGCACACAGACCTGAAAGGATGAGGGGCCGGGAGGGGTCAGGATGGGAGCAGAGGTCTGTAAAGCAGTCACAGGTCAAGGCAAGCCATGTGAATTGAGGTTGGAAGAAAAAGAGTTGGGGCATATTTGATGGCCGAGTGGCAGCCACTAAGAGTTAGTGTAGAGAGCAGGGAATTCAGTGGTCTAGAGCCAGAGAAGAGGCAGGAAAAAAAACTGTGCATATTGGCAAGGGTTTGGAATTCATTCAGTGTGCAAGAGAAAGGCTTCAGGCTTGAGGATGGTAGGATCCAATTAGTGTCTACAAGGACCACATAAAAGGATGCTGAGTGAGGAGTCAGGCAGAATGAGGCATGTGAGGAGGCCATTGAAGCTGCTAGAGTGCTTGGTACAAGAAATGGAGATGAGAGGTCTGAAGGGAGGGGACAACCAGGACTTTTTCTTTTCTTTTCTTTTCTTTTCTTTTCTTTTCTTTTCTTTTCTTTTCTTTTTTCTTTTCTTTTCTTTTCTTTTCTTTTTCTTTTCTTTTCTTTTCTCTCTCTCTCTCTCTTTTTCTTTCTTTCTTTCTCTCTCTCCCTCTTTCTCTTCCTTCCTTCCTTCCTTCCTTCTTTCCTTCCTTCTTTCCTTCCTTCCTTCCTTCTTTCCTTCTTTCTTTTCTTTTCTTTTTTTGAGACAGGGTTTCTCTGTGTAGCTTTGCACCTTTCCTGGAACTCACTTTGTAGACCAGGCTGGCCTCGAACTCACAGAGATCTGCCTGCCTCTGCCTCCCAAGTGCTGGGATTAAAGGCGTGTGCCGCCACCACTGCCTGGCCAACCAGGACTTTCTGACAACAGAGCTGCAGGATTGAGTAGAGGCAGAGGCCAAGAACAACACTTAGGTTTTGTTTTGAGTAACAGTGACATTTACCAACATGGGGTGGAGGCAAAGAGAGAAGATTTGTATTATCATTTCACACGTAAGGATTCTTTGACCATGTTAAGTTTGGGATGCCTATTAGACTCTCAAATATCAAAATTGTATATTTCATTGGGTAGCTGAGTCAAGAGCTTGGAAACTTTTGCACTGGGCATCCAATTGTGGCCACCCACATGAAGATAATTAGTGGTATAGTCATTGATGGGTTGCTTAGAAGCACCTCCAAACAAACAAAAAGAATTCAAATCAAAAGCAGATTAAAACAAATATACAATATACCATCAAGGAAATGGAATAACCATGCAAATGGAGCTGTGTTCAGGGACTTTAAGCACAGCATTGTGATTTTCTAGGGACCCAAACTCTTCCCTCTTATCCTCAAAGTTTCAAACGATCTTAATAACAATATTGTTAATACTGGTAGGACCCCTGTTCTGAAACTGTGAACTTGAGGCAAAGCAAGTTAATAACTATTTTAGGTGCCATTCTGAACTGGGACTTTTGGGATGCCTATGAAAAGGAATATAGATGTAATATTTTACATTGACGAAGAACCCAGGAGTCTTAAATTTCAGTCTGTATTAGTAGGAATTCATGATTAAAAACCTACGTATTGAAGGTATACAATGTGATTTGATAGAATGTGCACCTGGAAAGACCAGTGCGGTGCAGCTGATCAGCATAGCAACCATCTCAAGTGCTCTTTGTCATTAGACACGTGAAATCCACTCTCGGCAAAGCTCCATTCCCAGTGCGAACTGCTGTTCACCTCCTGTGCCTTCGCTCTCGATCTATTTATAAGTCCATAGCTACAGGTTTGCATTCTTTGACCTACATCTTCCCATCAACTCTCCTTTCGTTTCCTATGTCTTCTTTTTTAGATTCTACACGTAAGAGAAATTATGTAGTTTTTTTTTTTAAATTCTGTGCCTGTCTTATTTCCCTTTAATGTATAATGTCTTCCCGTTTTAGTCATATTGTCAAAAATGGTCACACAACAATCTCCTTTTTTAATTAATTTTTTTTTTTTCAGATGGGATCTCGTGTAGTCTGTACTGGCCTCAGTCTCACCGTGTAGCCAAGCAGCATCTTAACTATGGGGATTATGGGTATGAAGCCATCAGATCTGGCTCATGTAGTAATGGAGATTGAACACAGGTCTCCATCTGTCCTTGGCAAGTGTTCTACTTTCTGAGTCACATCTCCAGCCTAGGGTTTCCTATTTAAAGGTTTAATAGTATTAACGTTGTTTCTATCTTTGTATTTCTTTATACATACATATATAGAAATATAACATATAGCTATATAACAATTATATATAAAATAATTATATTTATAAATTATATATAATTTATAAATAAAGAAAATATATGTTACGTAATACACACACACACACACACACACACAAAACGTTGCCATTTGGTAATTCAGTAGTGTTCTTTTAGGTTTCTTGGCTATGATGGGTAAACTGAGTAAACGTGATGTGCACATATCTCTATGGTTGGTTTGTTGGTTTGGCTGTTGGTTTCATGTCTTTACATACTCAGTACCTGGGTTTCTAGATTGTAGAGCAATTTCGTTGTTGGTGTTTGAGGAATCTCCACACTGTTTTCCATTGCAACTGTACTAATTTACATTCCTGCCAGCAGCACACCGAAGTTCCCTTTTCTCTCCACACTCACTCACACTAGTCCTTGTTGTTCTGATAAGAGACATCTTGACAGATGGGAGATGATATCACATAGAGGGTTGGATTTGCATGTCCCTGATGGCTAGAGACACTGAGCACCTTTCATGTGTTCTTGCTATTTGAATTTCTTCCGTATATATACAATTTTCAAGACAGGGTCTCTGTGTAGCTTTGGCTGTCCTTGAACTCACTCTGTATATCAGACTGGCCTTGAACTCTCAGAGATCCACCTGCCTCCGCCTCCAGAGTGCTGGGATTAAAGGTGTGTGCCACCACCACACAGGTATTTTAAGTGTTGCTCTTTTTTTTTTTTTTTTTTTTTTTGGTGTTGAGTTTGACGAGCTGACTATATGTTTTAAATAATAGCCCTTTATGAGAATATAGAGTGTAGTTTACTCATTATGTATTTTAAAGATATGTTTGTTTGCTCACCCACTAAAAATGCCTGGAAATGCCAATCTAGTTTCAATGAGCATTTCTGTAGCCAGATTGCCTCTAATTACTACTTCCTACTAAAGGAGTTAGGGCTGCTGGGAAGCACAGCAGACTCCAAGTTGGGGAGTTGAAAATGGGAATCATGAATGAGAAACAACTTGTTAGCTCTGGAAAGCAAGGAGGCAATCCCAGGCTACAAGGAGCTGTCAGAAGGACTCAGGAGTCTTGCACTGCTGTCCATGTGCAAGTTTGAGGGTCAATAAGAATAATCCCACCAAACTGAAATACGTCAAATGTATTTAAATCTGTGACTTCATAATGATATAAAAAGAACTATTAGTCGACCTTTGAAGGAGGAAATTAACTCGTTACTTTGAAAGTGATAAATAGGGGCATAAGGGAATCATTTATCCCGCCTTTCCGATTGGATTTGCCCCTCAATATGATGACATAATTGATCAGAAGTTCCTGTGTGCAGGACTGTTTAGCTAACAAATGAAGAACTGATGGATAGAATATTACAGTTTTATAAATGCTAATGAAATAATGGACCTTTAATAGCCACTAACACCATACACAAACAACATGTAGGCATAATATGCCTATTAATGGAAATATACAACACCAACTGGGATCTGTTATCTTTGTTTTCTTTGACATTGTATGCACGTGTGTGCATGCATACATGCACTACTGTGTAAAGGTCAGAGGACAGCTTGCTGGAGTCAGTTCTCTCCTTCCGTCATGCAGGTTCTGGAGAGCAAACTCAAGCTATCTGGTTTGGTGGCAAGTGCCCTTACCCACTGATCCATCTCACTGGCCTGATTTATTCTATTTTACAAATGAGAAAGAGCCAGATGCTGTTCAAATCTTGGATCTAACTGCCATGTAGTCATGGAGGTTCTGTCAGCAAAATCTGAACCAAGGATAAGTAAATAAATTACAGGGAATAAGAACCTCAGAATTAAAAAAAAAAAAAAGACTTAGAAATATTCCCATCAGCTGTAGCATGTAGACATTATTTTTGTCTTAGTCCAAGTAGACCAAAACTGTTTTGAAGCAACTGGGAAAATTCTGTGGTTGGATACTTGCTCTGAAGGAATTACTGTTCGAATTTTAGATGTGATAACCATATTGCAGTTACATTTGAAAAGACTTGTCATCTTGGAGAGACATATCCTGGAATGTATTGGTGTAGTGAAATGATGTCTGGAAAGGTGGGCAAGTGGGCGGGGCAGAGAAGGAACAAGAATGATGACAAATGATGAGCAGAAGCAGCTCCCCTTCTGTGCTTGTCTAGATATGACATCTTTCACATCTTGTCAACTTATTCCTATTCTTCTTTCCACCGAGGATTACTAGAGACAATTATGTTACTATCCATAATTATACATCCTGAGAATTCTCGATTCTGGGAACATTCAAACAAAATCGGGCACTCAGCACTTTGTCACTTACTGGTCCTGGGTTGGGCTACATTGCCTATACTGTCGGGTGGTGGTCTTCCTGGGGATGGAGGTTGGGCACAGCATGGATTGCGCCTTCCAGTGTGGCATGCTGTGGTTGGTGCCATGCTCCTGGGCAAGGAGCTGGAATGCTGGGAAGAAGACATACCAGGCACTTACTCCATGTTTCAGTCATAACCTTTGCTACAAAAACCATTCAGTGTGAATGTCAGAATATGGAGCATTTGAGTTTTCTTTCAGCGACCTGAATGATTCTTTAAACAGATAGATGGCTGACGTGTGTTCAGATCTGAATCCCAGGACAGAAATGGTTTGTTCTCCTTTCTTTCTTTCTTTTCTTTCTTTCTTTCTTTCTTTCTTTCTTTCTTTCTTTCTTTCTTTCTTTCTTTCTTTCTTTCTTTCTTTCTTTCTTTCTCTCTCTCTCTCTCTCTTTCTTTCTTCCTTCCTTCCTTCCTTCCCCTCTCCCTTCCTTCCTTCCTTCTTCTTTCTTCTTCTTCTTCTTCTTCTTCTTCCTTCTTCCTCCTCTCCCTCCTCTTCCTCTCCTCCCTCCTCCTCCTCTCCTCTCCTTCTCTTCTCTTCTTCTCTCTCTCCCTCCCTCCCTCCCTCCCTCTCTCTCTCTCTCTCTCTCTCTCTCTCTCTCTCTCTCTCTCTCCCTTGTGGTTGAGTCAATTATCTAGTGTTATAGAATTAAATATAAAGTCATGCAGAGTAGACTTAGAAGATACTCAGTTAACCTGTTTCTGTTGTCAGGGAAGCATAGTTCCGAGGAAGGATTTGCGGGAGTGCTGACAGAGGGGGAAGCCTGTGTGGAGCTTTCCTTTTTATGGGGATCATCTTGAAGCTGCTACTGTGTGTGCTGTGATCTCTGGCATTATGATGCCTGCACAGATCCATATTTCTAGTACCACAGTCCCATGTGTGGAGTTCAAGGAAACAATTGAAACTACATGGCGTGAGACTCTAAAGCAAGCTGATGATGAGTCAGTAGGGAAGGGCGCTTGCCGTTAACCTTGGCAGTTTGAGTGTGATCCTGGAACCTGCATGATGGAAGGAGAAAACCCACCTCTGTAAGCTTTCTTCTGACCCTCACATATACATATGTAACATGATATGCATGCATGTCAATGTTCACATACCCATGTGTACACACACACACACACACACACACACATACACACACACACACAGGCATGCACACACACCTAAATAAGTGTAAAACAAACCAAACACAGTGAACAGTTAAGGTGATCTTCGTAGGAATTGTGGTGCCGAGTATAACATACCCATGTCTCATCACCTTCACACTAGGGCTCAGGCTGCACTTTTAAATTTCCTTTCGGCTTCAGCTGCTTTTTCTATGCCAAATTTTCCCCTATTGACATCTTTTTCTTTTGCTAGTCAAAAATAATATTTTTTTTTGAGCCACGTAATTCCTGTGAGTTCAGTCTACCTCCATATATTAAATTGTTTTCTTTCTGTTTAAGCCATGATTAAGTTTAAATGCAAATGGAAAATTCATTTGCTCTCTCATTGTTGCTGATGGTCCTGATTGTAAGGGACTTATTTGGAAAGAGGATCCTGACATGATTTTTATCACCTCCAAGTGACCCAGAAAGCTTTCAGAGGAGAAGATGAGAAAATGAGTTTTGATCAAAAGCTGTAGTAGTGACTATTGGCTCCTTGAATTATTGATTCCTCTAATCCTGAGTCTTCAGTTTTAAGTAAATGTTCATTTTCAAGTAGAATTTTTTTTCAAGCCATGCCTTTGGATGTTGACTACAGCATTTAAGTAGTGGAGGGGAAGTTCAGCTTGACTGGGTTTTTCTTCTTTTCTTCAGACTGAATGGAAACTTTAGATTCTTTTAGGTGGATGTATGAATAATACCCGTAGCTTGCCAAATCTCCGGTTCTTGGAATCTAGCAACCAGCTTTATGTAAAAGAGATTACTGATCAGACCTTCGTTTCCCCAGAGTTTGGATCTGAGGACTATCTAGCACATTGCTGGCGTTGGGGCCAGTTTGCAGCAGACAGGGCAAAGGGTGAAAGCATGTATTACAAACTCATGAATGAACCAGAGCCTTCACTCAGGGCAGCACTCTAAGCTCTTACATTCCCACCGTCTTAACGGAGTTACTTTGTTGATTCAAATTATTGAGAGAGAAGTCCTCTTGGTTCACCTCAGCTTATATGGAGGTCTAGGAGAGAAGCAACCCCAGCTTTAGGAATTCTACTCCATGGGGGGAGAGATATGAGAGATCCTCATTTGTGCTGGCTCGTTTTATGTCAACTTGACACAAGCTAGAGTCATTGGAGAGTAGTGAGCCTCAGTTGAGAAAATTCCTCCGTGAGATGGGGCTGTAGGCGAGCCTGTAGGGCATTTTCTTAGGACCCAGTCCATTGTGGGTGGGGCCACTCTAGGGCTAGTGTTCCTGGTTCTATAAGAAAGCAAGTTGAGCAAGCCCATGTGGAACACGCCAGTAAACAATGCTCCTCCATGGCCTTATGTCAGCTCTTGCCTCCAGGATCCTGCCCCAAGTCTCTTTGATCATAGTGTTTCATCCCAGCAACAGTCACCCTGATCAGGACACCATTCCTTTACACTGGCTCCCAAGGGCTACAGAGAGGAATGGCCAGGCCCCAAGGAGCTGGAGTTCACAATGACGCTGCCATTTCCCAGACAGTGCTATGGAGGCCACAAGCACAGGACGCCTTTCTAACGAATAGCATTCTTTGTTTCAAACAGCTGTGTTACAAGTAGTAGATTTCCCCTGGTGTGGTGGTCCACACCTGCACACACTTGCAGTCCTAGCAGCTGGAAAGCTGGAGCAGGAACATAATGAGCTCATGGCCAGCTAGGGCTACCCAGTGAGACCCTGTTTCAAAAAAAAAAATAAATAAATAAATAAATAAATAAAAATAAAAAGAAAGAAAGAAAAGTCAAAAAACAAAAACAAACAACCCCCCCCCCAAAACAAAACAAAAAAAAACATAATCAAGACTGAAATAGCTGATTTTTAAAATTGAAATTGGACATGATGTTGTCTGAAGTGTATTTGACCATCATTGTAGCCATGTTGTGACCTTGGTGGGGATGGCAGTCTTCTAATTTTGGGAAGGAGTGTGGAGGTGACAGTGCATGATATTAGACTTGGGTGGGATCTTAGAAACCTCTCAGTACAGAATTAGAAGTGAGGTTGGTAAAGGCTTCAGGGAGTGGGTGGTATCTGCCTCCCTAGAGCCACAGAGAAAGCATTGAGCAAACTTCTGTTTTGAGGATTTATGGTAGGACAGGAATCACAAGACCTTGTACCAAGTGTCCCAGAGCATGCCAGCAGGAGGGATTTGAACCACCATCACTCCAGCTCTGTTACCTTACATCGGATGAATCTAAGACACTGAGACTCAGGGCTATTGGAGAACTGTACTTTGAGTCATTTCTTAGAGGTTATCATGGGAAAATGTGTTAGGATTAAGCTATATTTTCCATTTCTGGAATTTTTGCCTATTATTTTGTATTTGCAATGCTTTTATAGACAGCTGTTTAAAATACAGTGTCCTAAATTTAGTTTCTTCCCCCCCAGACTGAAGGGGGTAGAGAATTTTATCCTAGTTAATTTGTTAAAATGATGAGGCATATAGACGGTGGCCAGGTTTAGTAGTATAAGAACTCCGTCGACAGCAGGTGGTGGTGGATTTGATGATTCAGTCACAGAATACTTAGTTTCAGTTTGGTTTTAAGCACATGCCGCTGGCCCCCGAGTGGAGCGAGGTTAGTGTTTTCCACTGTGGTTAATGGAGCAGATGTCTGCACGTAGAGAAACTTTTGAGTGTGTGTGTGTGCACACATGGCGTGGTGTCTTTGTGTATTACTTAGGCAGGTGTGTGTGTACATGTGTACATGCACGTGGAGGCCACAAGTTCAAAGTCACGCGTCTTCCAGTCTCTCTACCTTATTCTTTTGAGGCAGAGTCTCTTCCTGGTATGGAGCTCACTGATTTGACTAGACTGGCTGGCCAGCAAGCTCCAGGCGCCTGCCTGCCTCCATCCCCTCCGCAGTGGGCTGACCTTCACATGGGGCTCCTGGCTATTCAGACTGAAGGACTTATGTTTGGGTAGCAGATACTTTAACGGTTAAGCCATTCCCCCAGCCCTGAGAAAAACTTTTTTACACATTTTCCCCAAACAGAGTAGTGTTTGAAATCTCTCAAGGTTGTTCCACTGTCCTTGCTGGCTCACCCTCATAAAGCCAGAAGGTTCGATGGAGGCAACTTGAGCAGAATCTGCATCAGTAATCTTACTCAGCTGGGGACCCTGACCATGCCTAGCTAGTCAGCCAAGACAAGAGCCTGGCACCTTACCAGTGGCTACAGCACTGAAGAAAACGTCTCTCCTTCCCTCATCCAGCATTGATTTCAAATAAATTCTCAGGGAAAGATGGAGCCTTGTGAGCACCCCTCCCTCCATGATGGGATTGTGTGTATCTGTTGGGCAGGTGGTCACGGGTGCTGTGTATCCGTGCACAGTGGCAAGTCTACTGTTGGGGTGACCAACAGCTTTCTGACTGGATTTAAAATGTGTTTCACAGAGGGAACTGATGTCGGACACTATAAACCCAGCCCAACAGCCGTGGCTGGGGAAGCAATGGATAATGTCTTGCTAAATGGACATGGTGTGCCAGTCAAATCGATTCTAAATAACTGTTCATGTTCACAGATTAGCACTGCTCTCTGCTTTGGGTGCAGATGCCTCTTACGTTTGGACAGTGCTAACTACAGAGAATTCTAGATGGTTAAAGGGGTGAGAATAAATGATGGCCTCATGCTGAGCTATGAATGGAACATCTGTATCACCCTTTCCAAGGCTCAGGGAGGTTTTTTAGAAGGGTAGAAAGAATGCAGGAGCTAGAGTGAGTGGGAGAGTGGTGTGTGGAAAGCTGACTTCTGGGCATGACAGGGCTGTTGCTCTCCTGAACTCACGACTCCCATGATCGCCTCCTGCACAATAGACACAAAATCCCACCAGGGAGGGAGGAGGTGCCCACAAGGCCCCATCCTTCCCTGGGAATGTATTTGAAATTAATGCTGGATGGGGGAAAGAGAGACGTTTTCTTTAGTACTGTAGCCACTGATAAGGGGGTCCATGCTACTACTGTACACAACCCCTCACACATGATTCTGTAGCAGTTGTGATTCAACTCATTGGCTCACTAGAAGATGCCATGAGGGAAGACTAGTGGGGAAGAGGAAGAGAGTCCGTGAGCGTGGAGAAGGGGACGAGAGTAGGCAATGGGGACAGTGACCGTGAACAAACTGCATCATAGGCATGGGTGAGCACGTCATAATGAAGCCCAGACCCAACGGGCGCAATAATAAAAAGCATTTGAGACCAAAGAGATGTTAAATATAAAGCTATATGCTTTTATAACGAGCCGCTTTGGATTGCCTGGGTTCTCTTGCACCATTTAGAATTGCACTTTGAGTTTTGACTTTTCACGTGTTAAAACTTTGGGGAGGCAGCTCATTGGCACTTGCTGCACAAGTTTGATGATCTGAGTTTGGACCTTCAGATCTCACAGTAAAGCCTGGAACAGTAATGTTTTCAATCCCAGTGTCCCCCTAAAGACAGATAGAAGGAAAGACAAACCCCAGAAGCCCGGAGCCAGCTGACAGAAGACCATGTCTCAATGGAAAGGCGAGGACCGACCCCTGAAGGTTGTCCCTCTGTCTCTATGCCTGCATCACGGTGTGGTATGTATGTGCTTGTGCGCACATGTGCTAACACGGACCCCACACCCACATTTTTTGTTTTATCCTTCAAAATTTAGTCCCTTCCACCTTTCTCTCCTTTCACAAGCTGTTTCTCTCAGTTCATCCCCCTCCTCCACACCTTGGCTCATAAAGCATTTCAGAGGAAAAAAAAACATTTTCTTTATTCACATATGATTTAGGTGGTCATCTCTTTTATCCTACATTGCGTGTGTCCTGACTTTAACATATTGACATGCTCTGGAATGGAGGTTGATAGATAGCACAGGAAACGGCAGAATTTAGATGGCAGTTGAGACGATGTCCTGGGTTAAGTTTCCCCTTCCCTTCCTGCTTGCTCCACTGCCCATCTGTCCTGGCTTGAACTACCACCCTCTCTTCCTGCCATTCAGCCAGCCGCGTGGAAGAGAGAGACGCTTCTGATCGTTAATCACTATTCAGGGTTATGCTTTAGAAATCGTTTGTGCTAAATTGTTTTGATTGGCTTTAGGGAAGGGATGCCACTGGTTACAGGCAGACATCAGCCACTGAATTGTGACAGCAACGTGGATCTTGAATGCCAGTTATAGACTCTGATTTGAATGCTTCTTGCGGAAGCCTTGCACTTCTTCAAGTGCTAAAAATGATCTTCAATTGCTAGCTTTAAAAAGTGACATTCTGTCACTTCTTAACTTGTCATTTTAGCTTATGTAGGAATAACAAAAACATGGTCTAAGGTAGAAGTCTAATGTAATTTTCCCAGAAAGCTAGTGTTATTATGGTGGGCAAGAAGAGAACCCTCGTCATCTATGTTCCTAGGGACATTATTAATTTTCTAGTGTCTTAACACCAAGCGT
Source organism: Peromyscus leucopus (assembly GCF_004664715.2). NCBI lineage: Eukaryota > Metazoa > Chordata > Mammalia > Rodentia > Cricetidae > Peromyscus > Peromyscus leucopus. Next base: position 45,650,382 of record NC_051072.1, read on the forward strand.
TTGAAGATCCATGCGCCCTTTATTTTCTGTTTAGCTCCAGTTTGTGCCTCGCTTATTCTTCAGCTCTATGGATGATGTCAGACGTGTCACAAGTACTTTATGAAACCATTTATCACAGTTGTAAGAGTAGGTCTAGTAAGTCAGGAGACTAGAGCCCTAAGTGGCGGCTCTAGTGACGAAGGCCTCGCCCGAGACCATACCATGCTTCTTAGGAATGCCTAGGCTCAAAGGCTGTAATCTGTAAGAGCTTATTGTCAGTGTGATCGAGAACTCAAGAGACCTTTAAAAATGATTATTTTAACATTTTATGTGTATGGATATTTTGCCTGTGTGTATGTCTGTGTACTACATGTGTGCCTGATACCCAAGGAGGCCAGAAGAGGGCATCTGATCCCGTGGAACTGGAGTTACAGATGGCTGTGTGGGTGCTGGGAATCAAACTCAAGATCTTTGGAAGAACAGCCAGTGCTCTGGACTGACTTTTAAAGCCAGTTTAAACTAAGCCATTGCTGTGTTTTCAAGTCGTTCATGTTGGTTTCCAACTGGAGATCTTCTCTCTGCTTCTAAATATAATGTATTGAAGATTGGTTTTCCCAGTCTACTTAACTGCTGAAGTTAAGGGATTAGGAATGTCCCTGCCTTAGAAGCAAGCTCTAGTGACCTTAACCTCCTGAGTCTTGAGCCAAGTGAATAGCCTTTTCATAAACAGTGTCCTTGTCCTCTTTGGAGAAACTTGGCATGCTTTTCAACAGCTTGGCTCTGGGACCATCAACTAGGACATCTTTAAATGTTCTGTACTAACCCAGCAGCTCTTCAGATGTCTAAAGAAATGCTTAGTTGGAAAAGCCCTTTCCAGGAGAATGTTACTTCAACCTCTGAGACCCCCTCTCTCATGCTCCCCTGTGGCTGCCCTGTGTCCGTAAGCACAGCATCTAAATATGTCTTCTCTGTAGTTTTAAAATATCCAGGAAGCTGTTTTTAGCAAGTGACACTGGTGTTGAATACAATCAGAGGAAAGGTATACATGTTTGCTGGATATGGGAGGTGGAAAGGTAACTTAGGTAATGCTTTATATAGCAAAACAAAGAATTCTCTAGGATGAATGTATTTCCGTGAATGGTTAAATAATTGCATCTAACTGTGGCCCAAGTGCTTGTATCGTAACCTAAGATGATCTTTAGAACCAAGGTTCCTTTGACAGGGGAGTGATGTGCACACAGCCTGGGGAAAAAAGCCTTGATTACACTCTGGCTGGCCCCGCCCTCTCTTGGCCTGTGTGGCCATGATTGCTTTGTGAGAGTCGCTGCCCCATTCTGCTGTATGCGTTCACCTTTTCTGTCTTTCACAAGTAAGACAAAGTGTGGGTTTTTTTTTTTTTTTTTTTAGCTGAACTTTAGAATGGGAATAACATGGGAATTAGATCTAGCCCTAATAACCTGTACTTTAATTACATCTGATAAGTAATTTATATTATTGATATTCTATAAGTTGAGGGAAATGACTTCATTTGCATGGTTAAAGAGAGAGAGGGAGAGTGAGGAGAGGGAGAGAGGAGAGGAGGAGAGGGAGAGGGAGAGGAGGAGAGGGAGAGGGAGAGGGGGGGGAGAGGGAGGAGAGGAAGGAGAGGGAGAGGGAGTTTTGTCTTCAGTATTTCCATGCTATTTCAGGTTCTGTGGCAATATGGTAAACTGTGGACATAACATGAAAAAAAATCTTAGTTCTGAACTTCTTTTTTGCTATAGTCATTTTGGGGAAGCTTTACTCGGTTATTTTTACTGGATTCTCTGTGCTATGATTAGAACAAGAAGACTTAGGAGAGTTTAACTTGGCATAGAAGAGAGGCGACTGAGCAGAAAAATGTTTGCTGGGAAAAGAATCAAATATTCAGGGTACTCAAGATGGATATCCAGTAGAAGCAGGGAAATAAAGCTGGACACTGAGTTATGTCACCGCCACAGTTTGTATTTTGGGTTCCATATCGAAAATGCCTTAGGTGTATATTTAATGGTAGCAGAGAAAGACAGTAATGACTTGATAATGTAACTTACTTTTCTCTTTGTTAAATTAAACTCTTCTGTCTTCTCTGTGGCATCTCTATTGAGTTTTTACCCGTGTCTCCTAAGAAAATGGCCTTATTAATTTTAATATTTCATTGCAGGCTAACAATCTCAGAAGAATAGATTTGCGCCTGATTGAACTGGATCCTGAGATGTTTCTAAATGAAAGCCTTGTCAAATATTCTATTTTCCTTGCGTGTTTCAATATTTGAATTGTCATCTAGCAGAATGGCTTTGCTGGGCCTGGTTTACCCATGTGGCTAAAATGAAGGTGATTTTTTATTTTTTTTTTACATTATTTGCAGAGTAGTCATACTTGCTAAATTAATTTTTGAAGCAAAATTCTTACTGTAGGACTTGCTGCTTTGGGATGACTGCCATCCGATATGAATTGAAGCTGTTTAAATAAGGTGAGGTTTAAGAGAAAGCTTCAGGTTGAGTTTTTTTTTCTATTTAAAATTACTCATTTTCGCTTAGCGGTTTGGACATTGTGCTTATAGGATAAGTTAAAGGTTTGTGCTTTCGAAACTTAAAAAGACCTATAAAAAGTGGATGATGTTTCCCATGTCTACCTTCTCCCTGTGGCTGGAGCACAGCGCCCGCCTACTTTTGTGGTGTAGCATTTCCTACAATCCATGGGCAAATGCTGGATCTATTAGTGTGGAGGTCTTGCCACTTACAAACAGAGCTGGTGTCTAGCTGTTCATACGAAATGCTGATCCAGTTCAAACTGCTGAGTCTTGTTCCGAGGATGTGTTTAGGGTTGTGTGGCAGGAAAATGGATAAAACTTCAAGTATGATGAGCAAGAGTGGACTATGATGAGCAAGAGTGGCCGTCCACGCCTGAGGGTGTGCACACCTCTGAGGTTATGTGGATGAATGGGACCTCTTCCAGCCGCTAACCCTGGCAGCGGTCCATAGCCATCTGTGCGCCATTTCCACCGAATCTCTTGTCACATCTTGCCTAATTTCCTCGAGGAATCTCTACCCCTTTCCACTCCAGGGACGTCTTCGCATTCAGCCTCTATTTCTGACCACGCTGCTAGCACATGCTCAGCACAGGGATCTCTTCCACGGGAGAAGTCTTTCCTGGGCCCATGAAGCTCCTCCAGGTATACAGGAGTGTACATCCATGTTCACCTGCCTTTGCCCTGTCACTTGCCTCTGCCTCCTGGGTTATCATTGCCTTCACACGTACCTCCTCTCCCTTCTCAGTAAGCCTTTGATTGACTCCTGCAACCCCTTCCCAGCCTAAGGCAGGCTTCACACTCTTTCTCCTGCTGCAGCAGGCCAAGTACGGGGACAACAGGCATGCATCACAACGCTCAGCCTGCTTCACTCTTGCAATGCACAGTACCTAGTATTGAGTGTAGCAGCATATGGTGGGGCTGAATCGGTCCTTTTAAAATTCCCACCGTAGGTCACGTTTCTTAAACACCCAGTTCTATCCTTCATGCTGTGTATCTGTCCACTTATCTGTTTATAATACTTGTGAAAGTATACAGCTGGGTCTGGGATGTAGCTCACTGGTGTAGAGCTGTGTGGTACCCACATGGCCCTTGGTTCAAGCCCCAGCATGATGAACAGAAGAGTAGTCACATGAGTTATGCTATTCGGCTTTTTATTGCTCTTTCAGTGTGTGTGTGGGGGCATCAGGCCTGTGTCGGATCCCCTTTTGGTTTCTTCTTCAAATGGGACTCTCTTTACCTTTTCAGAGAGCCCAACTGACTAAGACTAGTTTGTCATGGCTTTCAAATGTTGCCGTGATTGTTTTTGTTGCTGCTGCTGCTGCTGCTGTTTTATTTTAAGTGCTGAGGATGGAATTCAGGACCATGTGCATGCTAGCCAAGTCCTCTACCACTGAGGTAACCACTGTGTCCACCATATTGAATAACACACTTGCTTCCAATCCAGCCTACTAAGTAAGCCGTTCTTCTTAGACGGAAGGTTCTGCTGGCTGATCCAGACCAGGGTCGCCTGGTGATGCTGTTTCAAGCTTTTGCCGGTCTTAACTTTTGTTGCTATGCATTATGCATATGTGATGCTATGCATCCCATGTGATCCTTCTGGGGTCCCAGGAGAAAGAGCAGAGATGATGAAGAAGCATTTCTTATGCAAATGAGTCCACTTGATTCTGTGGGAGAAAGGAGAGCTTTATTTGTAGGATATGCCTCTGTGTGGCATGAGTACTCCCTTCAAGGGTGACTTCGGGCTAACCTACATGGCATCAGTATAAGAGTTGACAGTTACACGGCATTGTTTTGTATATTTTATTTTACAAATGAATAGGCCATCTCAGAAGCATGAGTAATAGTAAAATGTACATGAACTAAAAGTTATATATTTTGAGCACTTTCTTATATTTAATTAGGAACTTACATAATTTAAGTCTTACTCATTGTTTGTCATGTTTAACTGTTGCTTATAAATTCTTGAAATTTTATCAGTAAGCTCCTATGAGCTGGTACAAGCTGGCTCCAGTATGAACTACCCAACCTAATTACACCTTGGAGAAAAAGGCCTGGGCTCAGAACATTGTCATTTCTGTTCACATCCTTTTGGTCAAAGCGAGTCTTCCAGCAGAGCTGAAATGAAGGAATGGGCAAGCCCACTCAGCCAGCAGAGGAAGGAGCTGCAGAGTCACATGGGAAGGGGGTGGCCATACAGAGAGGAGAACATGGGCATTTGCTTACTCTGTCGTGTGTGCGTGTGTGTGTGTGTGTGTGTGTGTGTGTGTGTGTGTGTGTGTGTGCTAAGTTACATATTGGACTCATGTCTGAGTTATGTTTGAAATGCCCATTCATACAGCTTATGAGGAAACCCATGATTATACATCTGTGAGTGGATTTGATGAAGGTGAGCTTTCCTTAAGACCTGTAGCTGTTGTTTAGGACAGATGGGGTGAGTTTTGGTCTTGTATGTGTGTGGACGTTGCTTCGTAGAGAATTGCACTTTTGCTATCCATTTTTTCCTGTTTATCATCATTTTTTTCTCTCTTGAACACCTTTGCATGTCACTCCTCAGCTTTTCTCTCATATTATGTCTTAGGTCTGAGTGGTCTGCATACCATGGATCCTTTCATAGAATTTGTCAAAATTCCCTCTTTTTTATATGGTTGATGATTATTAGCTCCTGACTATTACCATTGGGAAGTTCATTTTTAGATATACTGGATGACAGTGGTCTAAAAGATTGTTTTTGGTTTTCTCTAGTAAAAGTGTAGCTCTGGTGAGTGGGTGACACACCCGTCGAAGGCCACACGTCCAAGAATATTTGGGCAGTACAACTTGGCCTTGATGGGGAGCTGGACAAAGGACACAGAATTGGGTGGGTAGGGAAGAGGGGATTAATCTGGGAAGATTTGGAGGAAAGTGAATATGACCAAAACACATATGAAAGTCTTAAAGAAATACTAAAAAATAGATGAAAGTAAATTGCTTTGGTTCAAGGAAAGGAAGGCCCTAAAAGCACTGTTATTATTTTTTAATAATACAGGCCAGCTTGATTCTACAGAGCAAATTCTAGAATAGCCAAGCTCAGGCAGTGAAGGAAATAATCTAAAACAGAAAGCTGGTGAAGATGTAATTGAAAAATATCCGAGTTCAGGACCAGCCTGGTCTACAGATCAAGTTTCAGGACAGCCAAGCATAGGCAGTGAAGGAAACCATCAAAAACAGAAAGCTGGTGAATATGTAATTGAAAGATCTCTGAATTCATGAAGGGCTAGCCTGGTCTACAGATCAAGTTTCAGGACAGCCAAGCATAGGCAGTGAAGGAAACAAAGCTGGTGAAGATGTATTGAACCAGGAGGACATGTTCCAGCCCCAGTAAGCAGCAGAAATTGGCAGCTTTGGCCATGTGGTTCTGGCTTCAAGGTTAGAAGAAAGGCATTACGGAACCTTCCTCTGTGACTAAGAAAAGCCACTGAGGCCAGGCTTGTGTCTGGGGTGTCTATGAATGGAGACCTAGAGAGGCCATTGTGTGAAGCTGAGAAGTTGAAACCTGGATTATCTTGGAGATCCCAAGATGTTGGAGATGCCTGAGTCATGAGATACTTGCTGAGGAAAGCTGCTATCGGAGTGGAACCAGCCCGAGAGAGAGAAGTGTGTTACAGTCAAGAAAGCTGAAAGGTGTTGGAGATTTGAAGAATGCTTTGACATCAGACATGGAGACACAGCATTTTGAGTTTGCCTGACTGGTTTTCTGTCTTGCTTTGGTCCAGTATTTCTCACTATGCTCCCTTTCCTGTGTTTTGGAACAGTAGTGTATATCCTGTGCCATTATATGTTGGAAGTATGTGATCTGTTTTTTTTGATTTTGATTTTACAAGGGATTACAGTTAAGAGATTGCATAAATCTCAGAAGAGACTTTGAACTTTAGATATTTAAATAAGTTTAAGACTATTATAGACTATGGGGACTTTTGAAGTTAGATTGGATGCATTTTTTTTTATTTTTATATGGCTTCAAGCCTTTGGGGGCCAGGGTGTGGAATATGGCAATTTGAAAGAAAATGGCCCCCAAAGGGAGTGGCACTGTTAGAAGAGGTGGCCTTGTTGGAGTAGGTGTGGTCATGTTGGAGGAAGTGTGTCACTGTGGAGGTGGGCTTTGAGGTCTCATATATGCTCAAGATACTGGCCAGTGTCTCAGTTCACTTCTTGTTGCCTGCAAGATGTAGGACTCTCAGCTACTTCTCCAGCACCATGTCTGCCTGCATGCTGCCATGTCCCACCATGATGAAAATGTACTAAATCACTGAAAATGTAAACTACCTCATTAACCTCATTAAATGTTTTCCTTTATAAGAAAAAAATCTTAATTATACTATTTCTCTAGATACAAGTTTTTTAAATGTATTTTTTAAAATACAGGTTCTCACATAGCCTAAGACGACCTCAAACTTACTGTGTGTCTGAGGATGTCCTTCAGATATTCCTCCTGTCTCTATCTCCCAAGGGCTTGGATAAATTACAGGGCACTTGCGTTTATGTGGTGCTGGGGCTCATACCCTGGGATTTGTGAATCATAGGCAAGTATTCTGCCCATGGAGCTGCATCCTTAGCTTCTGAGTTAAAAATATATATATATAGTGCATTATATTTCACAGGATGCATTTACATCATTGCATTAATTACCCATTGCTGTGTCTGATACCTTTAAAAGCTGACTGCTTAAAATAGCAACGCCCACTAGTTTCTGGTGGTAGGGAACGTAATGAGTCTTTTTCTGTCCCACCAGCCAGCTCCAAAATAATGACACAGAGACTTTTTATTAATTATGAAATCTTGACCTATAGCTTAGGCTTGTTCCTAACTAGCTCTTATAACTTAAATTAACCCATTTATATTAATCTACATTCTATCATGTGGCTTGTTTACCTCTCTCCCATCTTGCACCTCGTTTCCTCTCTATGCCTCCTCCCATCTCCTCAATTCCTCCTCCTCTTCCTTCCTCTGCCCAGAAATCCCACCTATACCTTCTATCTAGCTATTGACTGTTCAACTTTTTATTATACCAGTCCCAGCAATATATCTTCACACAGTGTACAAATATCCCACAACAAAGAAATGTGAGCATGGCTTGCCTGAGTGATTCTGCTTTGATCTTTCTTAAGTCTGTTCTCTGAACCAGGCCTGTAATCTTATTGGAAGTCTCACCTGGGGAGTGCTGTGGTGGTTTCAATGATAATGACCCCCATAGGCTCATAAATTTGAATACTTGATCATGGGGGAATGGCATTATTTGAAAGCATTAGGAGGTGTGGCCTTGTTGGAGGAAGTGTGTCACTGGGGTTGGGCTTTGAGGTTTCCCTGTCGTTGATGACAATGGACTAAACCGCTGAAACTGTGAGCCAGCCCCAATGAAATGTTTTCTTTTATAAGAGTTGTGTGATCATGGTATCTCTGCAGTGATAGAAGACTGACCAAGGCGAGAACCTACTACCCCGCTCACTGATGTTCCATCGGCAGTTGGAGCTGCCATATGCAATCCAATGCTGCACAGCTTGCAGTTCTTTGCAGAGATTGTGCGGAGGGCCTCGGTTCTTTATTGCCTGGGAGCCTGAGAACTCCCTCAGCTGCCTGTGCCCTCACCACAGGGTGATCAAGATGAGAGTCACATTTTCTTAGTAACTTAACCTTGAAAGGGATGATCCCATAGACTTCGCTGTGTTTTTGTTATTGGTAGCACATCACTAGGCTCAGTGTGTGTTTAAGGGGAGGCGATTACATAAGGATCTGAAAACAAGGAGGATGTAATTACTGGGCTCTCTTAGTGATTGCCCAGCACAGTTACATGGTTATGTGCTAGCACCCTGTAAAGTTATTATTGCTATTGTTATTATTATCTTGTAGATTAGAAAATGAGACCTGGAGAGACTAACTTGTTTCAAGGCCAGTGTGCTAGAATACAATGTAGTGCATTCTTCAACTAGAATTTGCTTCATCAGAATTGGAAATGTTGGGGATCTGAGAGAGAGCCAAAGGTCAAGCTATTCCAGAGGGGTTCACTGTGACTCCACCAGCTCATGCTGGCAAGGATGGCCCTTGGCATCTGCAAGTTCTGCATCAGCAGATTTGACCAGTTGCAGGCAGAGAAATATTGTTAAAAAAGAAAATCGAGTCTGTGCTGAACATGTACAGTTGTTTATCTTGTTATCACCCCCTAAACAGTACAGTGTAACTATGTTTATGTAGCATTTACACTTTATTCATTATTGTAAGTAATCTCAAGGTGATTTAAAGTATACAGGAGGGGGGATGTAGCCCAGTGGTACTTGGATAGTATGTGTGAGGTTCTAGGTTGGATCCTCAGCACTGCCACAACGAATAAACCGTGTAAGAGGCCATGTGGAGGCTAGATAAACTTCTTCATTTTATCAAAGAGCAGGTGCACATTTTGGGATCTAAGTGAGATCCTGGAACCAATCCCCTATTGATAACCCTGCAGGATTAATTGCATTCCATATGTGCTTATAGAGAATAAATAACTAAATGCCAATGGTAGTATGCCTTTGTTGGTTATACCTACCCCTCTGGCTTTCTTTGTGTTTATTTCCTTGGCAACAAAGAGGTAGCCAAGCACAATATAACAAACATGCAAATGCTTTTTAAGCTGAAAAGAGACCATCAACTCGGATTATTTATATTATTCCAACCTGTTTAAAATGATTGCTTTCTATTACCTGCATTTTAAGACTGCAGTAATATAGTTTGTCAACAAAGCAGCCATAATTAGAATCTTTCTTTTACTTCAGGAAACATTGGAAAGAGCAGTATGATAACATCCATTTATCTCCCTAAATGGTGTGGTGCCTAACAATCAGACTTCAACCCTTAATGCAAGCTGAGAGATAACCAACACAGTTTTCCTTCATTATTATTATTTTTTAATGATAGTGATGTCAGCCATGATGCTTGCTTTTCTTTTAACAATATGCTTGGCTTTGGGAATTACCATTGGAAATTTGGGCATGAGGAAATACTATCTTGAACTTTATTATTTTTTTTGTGGGGTGTGTGGGGATGGATGTTTATTCTTCTGAGGCAAACACTACCATTGCTTCTCCCTGCTAAATCTTCCCTAGATCATTTAAATTAGTGGGATTTTAGGCTTTGTTACCTAATGTGGATCCTGTTGCCTCTGAAGAATTATGCAACTTCGTTCTGCTGACTTCCTGGAGTGGTTCACATAGTAACCTGTGATGTCCTGGCTTGTCCAAGGGCACTGGATTGTGCCAGATCCCCCCATAGGTGTGGATAGTATATTCTTGTCGTCTGTTTTACTTTTTTCTTTTTTAAAGACAAAGTGTCTCCATCTGTAGGCCAAGCTGGCCTCGAAGTCATCATGGTAATCCTCCTGCCTTAGCCTCCTGAAGTGCTGGGATTACAGCCACAGACCACTGTGCCGGTATAGTTACTACTCACTATGTTATTACTATTATCACTCACTCGTTCTGATAGTGCTGTGTGGTAGTGTAGTAATACACATTGACGTGACATCAAGAATACACGTTGATTCTCATTGCCACTGAAATCATGCCATTCCCTTTCTGCTTTTCCCCGTTTTACCTAATCAAAGGCGCAAATTGAAGGAACTTAGAGCTGTGAGTTCTCATTACTTTGCCATGTCTATTACTGTTACCTGAGTGACTGCCGCACTCCTCTGAATCTGCCTGTTTCCAGGTGTTTGTTTTTGTTTGTTACCTGGTTGTACTTGTCACCACTTAGGTGGGTTCTCTCAAGTGCGAACACAATTTTCTCTGCTAAACTTGCAGAAGCCTTAGACTGTGGTGCCAGGTCTAAATACGTTCTTTGCAAATCTCAGCCTTGATCCCAGGCTCTCCCTAATCTACTACCCTTTATCATGTGTTATCCAGGAAGCTCTCTGTCCTGTACCATGAATTGGGCTCATATTCCTTCTGTTTTGGCCAGAGTATTCACATGTCTATCCTTAACATATGCTCTGGCCAGCTTCCTGGCATTGTGAAAGGCCATCCAGAGTCCTTTCCAGCAGTGATTTAATTCATCTCCCACAGTGCACTTTGCCGCATCTGTCTTCAGATGACTACAGAGCCCTTCCTCAAATTTGTTCTGGGTGCCTAGAACCTAGAATATAACTTTCTGTATTGTATATTTTTCTAATAGTGTGCCTTACTTGTGTGTGTGTGTGTGTGTGTGTGTGTGTGTGTGTGTGTGTGTGTGTGTGTGCGTGTGCATAGATGCATGTATATGTGGGGACCAGAGGACAACTTTGATTGTCATCCTCAAAAAATGCTATTTACCTTTTTAGAGACAGTATCTCTTATCAGCCTGAAAGCCCACCAGTTAGTCCAGGCTAGCTGGCCACTGAGCTCCAAGGAGCTACCTGTCTTTGTTTTCCCAGTGTTGGGGTGATAAGCACACAACCCCACACCAAGCTCTTTTCTGGGAGTTAAGAGGACTGAACTCAGGTCCCCATTCTTGCAAAGCTTATAGATTGGGCCATCCCTCCTGCACTAGTATGGTTTATTGACCTCAACCTTTTAAGCTCCCTACAGAAGCTTTTCCCACCCCCATACTGTGAGGAACACCATAAGATTTCTTTGACTTAGCCAATGGATGGTGTGTGTTGCCTGTTTGCTTTGTGTTTTTGAGACACTAGATGTGATATTTGGCTTCTCCTGTCGAAGGAATCCAGATCCCTGCCGGCGTGAATCTTACACATTGGTTAAAGAAACAAATCTGAAATACTGGCCATGAAGGAAACCGGGATGGAATACACTGGGTTTTAGATGAGATGGTGGTGTCTTAGAATTTTTATTGTTGTGAAGAGACACCATGACCATGGCAACTCTTTTAAAGGGAAGCGTTATTTGGGGCTGGCTTACAGTTCAGAGGTGTAGTCTGTTATCGTCATGGCAGGAAGCATGGCAACATGCAGGCAGACGTGTTGCTGGAGAGGTAGCTGAGAGTTCTACATCTGGATCCTCAGGTAACAGGAAGAGAGAGTGACACTGGGCTGGGCTTGAGCTTCTGAAACCTCAAAGCCCACCCCTAGTGACACACTTCATCCAACAAGGCTACATCTCCTAATAGAGCCACTCGCTATGGGCCTACCACCACAGATGGGTTTCAGGGCCCATGTGAGAAGTCATGTTTAAGAAAGTCCTATACTGGAAGTTTGGATGTAGAAAATGGAAGTAGTGCTGGGTGATTCTCTCTGCTGGGCATGTAGAGGGTAGAGTCATGCCTGTCAAACAGCTCATACCCTTGATCTTTCTCAAGAGCTTAGCCAAGGATTTGAAGGGCTATGGTTGTTGTGGAGTAGAGAGGAATTTGTCTTCCAGCTTTATGAAAAGGAATTTAGAGGCTGAGGAGATGGCTTAGGTGATAATGAGCTTGACATGTTAACATGAGTACCTGAGTTCAAATCCCCAGAACTCAAGTAAGATAGATGGGCATGGTGGTGCACATCTGTATCAAAGAGATGGGAAAACCACTTAGGCTTGCTAGCCAGCAGTTCTAGGTGAGTATTAAGCTATGTGAGAGACTATGTCTTAAGAAATAAGATGGAGGGCTGGAGAGATGGTACAGCGGTTAAGAGTACTGGCTGCTCTTCCAGAGGTCCTGAGTTCAATTCCCAGCAACCACATAGTGGCTCACAACCATCTATGATGGGATCTGAAGGCATATGTGCAGACAGAGTACTCATACATTAAAAAAACAGAAAAGAAAAAAGAAAAGAAAGAAAGAGAAAGAAAGAAGAAAGAAAGAAAAGAAGAAGATGGAAAATGATGAGGGAGACATCTGATGTAAGCCTCTGGCCCCTACAGTGCACTTGCACACAATGCACACACATATCCACAAACATGTGCACATACCTACACACAAAATTAAAATTTAGGTACATAGAATTTTCACAGACTAGGTTAAGCATTTTGTAACTGACTATTTCTGAAAACAGGAAAATAAAGTAAATCTACTCCTTAGGTGGGTGCTACCAGAGCCACAAGCAGAATCTGGGTGTTTGGTGCCCAGACAGTAATAAAAGGAGGCAAAGGTCAATTGTAAAACATGGGAGTTATTAGCATGATATTCGGGAAGTTATGATATAGTCCAGTTTGGGGAGTGAATTTGCCAGAGTTTGGTGGTCTTGATGCAAGGCAGTCTTTTGTCCGAGGTTGTCTTTCCTTTCTCTCCCCTGCCTCTCTCTCTCTCTTCCGTCCTCCCTCCCTCTCTCCTTCCTTCCTTCCTTCCTTCCTTCCTCCTCCCTTCCTTCCTTTCTTCTTTTCCTCCTTCCCTCCTTCCCATCTTCCTTCCCTTCTTCCCTCCTCTCCCCTCCCCTCCCCCCTTTTTTTTTTCTTTCCAAAAACCAATCTTTGAGCCAGCTTTCCCTGTAACATCAATACCTGAGAGAGACTAGAAAAGGTAATGTTCTGCCAGGAGGAACACTCAGATTAGCTTCTCTCTGAAGGGGTTTGCAGTCTAATTTGGGAAGCAAGAAACATCACTCCAGAGTTATTCTGCACTTTCTCATACATTGCGAGGTGCATCTGTGCTAACATTCATGCTGAGAGAATTGGCTCATTAATAAACAGGCCAATCCAGCTGAAAGTGTGGTAGGCAGTACCTGTTCTGAGTGTGAAGAATGACACAATGCAGAGCTTTTAATGTGTTAACGTGAAAATGAAACCCACAAGCCATTAACAATGAGCCACCTCTTGATCCTTCTTTCCTTCTTTCTTTCTTTCCTTCTTTCTTTCTTTCTTTCTTTCTTTCTTTCTTTCTTTCTTTCTTTCTTTCTTTCTTTCTTTCTTTCTTTCCTTCCTTCCTTCCTTCCTTCCTTCCTTCCTTCCTCTTTCCTTCCTTCCCTCCCTCCCTCCCTCCATCCCTCCCTCCCTCCTTCCTTCCTTCCTTTTATAACTTGGAAAGTATTAAATGTTTAATGACTTCAAAAATCCAACAGCGGTGTCTAAAAGTTAGGGATGGATTCCCAAAGGAGAAGAACCAAGATGCTGGAAATGAAGAAAGTGAGGCATGTGACGTCACAGAGGACAGGCAATTGCACTGGGGCTTAAGGCATTGCTGGGGTTTCTGCAGAGGGGCTGTGTGCCTGAAAGACCCTTTGGGTGTGTGCTTCTCTGGGTACTGGACTGACCACTTCCTATCAAATTTCACTTTAGATTTCTGCTTTAAATAACTCTGAGCTAATGTGGATGTGTTCTCTGCCTCGAATCTGCCTCCTCTAGCATATTTTCCTTAGAAATTGCCTGTTTGCCTGCTGATGAAGTTGGGGATGTTATTCAGTTCGGTCCCATTAAACTCCACATTTAACCCTTTTTCATTTATTCAGTAATTGCAACAGCTTCCCTGGGTATGTTAACTCCGCTTAGCAGTGAAAATAAGTTGCGGTGCATCACCTATCTGTCTCAGGGTTATCTGTGTGTGTGTGTGTGTGTGTGTGTGTGTGTGTGTGTGTGTGTGTGTGTGTATGTGTGTGTGTAACTGGGAAAGAAGCAGCAGCACTGAGCATATTGATCAGAAGACAGTGTGGGTGGGACTCTAGATTCAATTAAAGAAACTCTGATAACCCCATTTGATTAGGTTCGCTGGCTTTTCTCTTCAATTGGAGAGACCATTCTAAGGCTGTTCTTTGCATGGCAAACACACCTCCCTCATCTGACTTGACCTTCTGGAAAAAGAAAACCCTCCTCTTTTAAAGTACACTAAATGTTGGGTTCACATATATTTTATAAATTACAAAATGAAATATTTTCCTTCTCTCGTGCCTTGGGAAAGAAAAAAAATGCCTTTGTTTTTACCTGTGAGACAAAATTCTTGGGTATATAATGCATGTAAGTTCAAATATTGAGTATATTGGTTTCATTTTTCCCAAGCAAAATTGTATTTTGAGAGCCCATATGTCTTACTTTGCCTTGTAGTATCAGATCTCTATTTCATCTATTTATTTTTGCAGTTATAGAGCAAATATTATTCACTGCATTTCTGAGAAGATTCAATAAAAATATAAGAAACACAAAAGAAATGTTCAGAGGTTGTGTAAATTATTTTTACTTCATAGACTGAGTGTTGATCAGGTGAATGAAAAATCTGTCTTGGTCTTCTAGTAATGACCAAATGCAGGCAGCATCTATCGTTGTTTGGGTATTTGGATGTCTAACCTAAATCAATAGCCCATCTAGTTCACTGGGTGACAAGTATAGATAAAAATTATCATTGTTTTAACAGAGGACACTGCCTTATCACCAAAGAGAGTATCTCCAGAGCCTTGCATCTTTTAGCCATCTGCAAACCGATCACAATTGGACAATGCCCAGGGACCCTTTAACATTCTAATTGTACCCGCATAGAATAAACATCACACTGCCTCATCTCACTGGGAGAAGAAATTGCATATTCCTCATTAATATGCTGATATCCCATTTCCTCCTGATGGAGTAGCAATATTTTTCTTCAGCCTTTTACGATGGAAAGTGAAATCAGTATTTGCGGTATAATTCCCTGTATGGCATTTTCAGTTAATCGGATTTTGCTTCCATAACTGTGTGGTCCTGAGTGGAAGATGTGTGTGCAGGCACCATCATCGAGGGCAGTGGAGTTCCCATGCAGTGGTGGGGCCTGCTGCTTTCTCTAGGCCTTTCCTTTCTGCTTGGCTGCCTGCCTTTTCTGTTTAACCATTGAGATGGCTGGGAATCGCACCCTGGTTACTGATAGCATCTGGGTTCTTCAGTTCGAATCCAGAGTGATATCACTTAAAAAATGATTTAGAAAGTGGAACGCGCTTACAAAGCATGGGAGGGAGGGGGTGGCAAAGCAGAAATGAAAAGAAGAATGTACAGTGCTGAAAGAGTCCCTAAAGTCCCCACAGTGATTTTCTAGGGGGACATGTGTTTATGTTGGACACAAGGATGTCTGTCCACAGAGTTTGTTCGGTAGCCAGGTGACTTGCTAATGCCTCTTCAGCAGGAGCTAGTGATCGCCATAGAGAACGTGGCATGAGATGTCTTTTAAGGGCACCAAATAGTAGCAGAGGATTTGGTGCTTCGTGACTCTGCTTTTTAAAGTTTCCATCCCAAAGCTATATACATAGGCTATGTGCTATGTGTGATTTCAGGCACTGTTGTGAACATACCCTCAATTGTCAAGCTGAGCCCTTCCGATTAGCCTGTCTAGACTAAAAGGGACTGCAGCTCTCACTTGGGAAAAACAGTGTCACAAAGACCAGCCTATTTCCAACCAAGTTTTATGTAAGCCCAACTGTTAATTATAGAACCGCTATGGGGTTCCCCTCCCATTCGCTCCTTTCAAATCAATATCAAATTAAAGCTAAGCAAGTGGAATTGCCAAGGCAACAGCTGGCATATAGTCTTTCAAGTGAAACGCCGTACCGAGAGGAGAGTGAGTTACCTGGATTGTTGAACTGAGTGCCTATTTTCTAAGCTGCATTTTGTAAGATAGGCATCCTGAACCTGCAGGGTGTGGTGGGAAAGGCCCTGCCTTTCAGTGTGGACACTCGTCCCTTCGAAGGTGTATTCACTCCATGCCTTTGAAATGCCCGACAAGTGCTGGGCACTGTGCCCTGGTGTTGGGATGCTGCAGAATAAGGAAGTTGGTCCTCACCACAGCAGGAAGATGCTTCTGGCTGACGGCTGGCAAGTCAACAGTCGCGAGACCCAAAGTTGCAGTTTGGAATCTGTCAGCTGTGAGTTGCTGTAGGTACCCACCCATCTACCTAGCGAGACAGGAGTATGCAACCACAAGTTCTGAAGTGGTCTGCAATATGGAAAGTGGTGTGGGTATTCAAGGTTAGATGATTTTTTAGGCCAAAAGGCAAGCTGAGCAACTTTTTCTTTAAGGATTCTGTGTTAAGGCACCTTGGCTTTAAGTATCCTCAATAAGTGGTAACTTAGAATTCAATGCATTTTTTCTGATGTTGGCAATAGAGAATATCATAATTAAAATCACTTGGTCATTTGGAAAACATCATTTGAGAGTTTTGTTTCATAGAATCTAGAGATGCAAAGAAGACATGCTCATGAGGAGTGTCTAGCCCAACAAGAGGACAAGAGCTATATTAACACAGTCGCTGCTGTCCAACACACTCCACTAAAGGTGTCAGGTACTGAGTGAATGAATGTCCGAGAGCACAAGGCATTTCTTCTGGGTCTTCTAGGATAAGTCACTTTTTGGTGGGAGTGTTGGTGGGGACCCCCTTGGCATGGAGAAGAGTGTCTATGTGTATCACAGAGGTGGGGTACATTCTCCACATGACTCATGTATAGTAGTCACCAAGAGATGGGCTGTCCTGGGCATGAGCCTCTTTACACATGGGATTGCAGTTTCACCTCGCCTCCAGGCTGGCCACGACTCACTCAAAGAACATGTGTAAGTACTTAGTAAGTGGCACTGTCCTGTCTGCGGTGGTTCCTTTATGTTAATGATAAATATGGGAAGGCTAGAAGAACTCCTGATTGCGCACTAGAAACACTTTCTATTGCAAAGTCAAATGTTTTTGTGGCTTTTGGGTGAGATTTTAATTTTTGTGATTAAACTTTTTGGGAGTGGTAGCACATATTTTATAAGCATTACTTATGTACATATAATTACCTTGCTAATGTGAAAATAAAGGTAGAACAATTAAATACTATAATTCAGACTTTTCATTAATGGGGGTTGGATATCCCAACCCCCATGTGATTTTTTTTCCAGTTAATTTTATTTAATTAAAGACTGTGTCTTCTTAAATGCTTAATTTCCCTTAGCACCAGAGAAGTATAGCCAGGCTCTCTATACATTTGCCCTGCTTAAATGTGAAAATTCCTATACTACCACCAGTGCATCTTTATTTTTGAAAATACGGTGAGTTATAAACTTTAGGGAGAGTGCTGTCAAAGGGGATCGTTTCCTCTAGTCCATCGGTTATCAGTAATACGCAGGTTGAGGAGGATCAGATTCAGTGGTGATCTGAATACCGCGGGAAGAGAAAGGATGTCGCAGTTCTTGGCTGGTATGGCACCTGCTCGTGCCGTGTGGTGTCTGGGTCCGCCAGGCGTTCTCAATGTGTTGTCTCCTCATCATGTTATGATTGCTGTTAAACTTCTGGTGTTGCCTCTGTATTCTAGGAGCCACCGGTGAAGCAGAGAGTCAAAGACGTGTATGTCTCTCTGCTCTGCACTTGCCCTAAAACTTTTTAACTCACATCACTGGCCCAAGAATATTTTGTAGACACAATGTGGAGATGTTGTCTTTTTTTTTTTTTTTTTTTTTGTCTTGGGCATGTTATTTTACGATATATCTGGACTCTGCTAGTGAGATAAGAAAAAGACGGTTGGTAGTCAGCTCCAGGGTCTGCTGTAACGTTTGGGCTGAGGACTTTCCAGGAAGCCTGTGAGAGGGTTTGCCACATCAGCTTTGAGATGATGCAATGAACATTCCATCCAGTGAGAAGACGACTCCAAAATAAAATAAAACCAAAGTAGACACTTGCATTTGCCCTTAATAACTGGGAAAAAATAGCCTACAGAAGAAATTTATTAATATTTCTAAATGCAAGTTGCATTCCGACATAGTTAGCAATGATTCAGTTGTAGGAGACAAGGTGAATTTGTGGTCTAAATTTGTATTTTGAAAGAAAGAGAAGAAAATGAAGTAGCACTTTGTTATATGCTTTCTTTTTTTGTATGTACCTAACATACACATTATAGATGCTCATAAAGCCAGAGAGAACCATGGATTCTAGGTGATTGCTTTTCTAGTGGTGATGGTAGTTAAGACATATAGGTCTGCAGTATGTCCCTGTTCCCAGTATCTAGTGCACTAGTTAGCACACGCCTGCTTTTGTTTGCTTTTGCTTTTGTTTCTGAGTCAGGGTCTCACTTCATAGGACATACTGATCTCAAGCTTGAGCGCATCCTGCCTCAGACTCCTGAGTATTGGGATTACATATACACATGAGGTTAACATTTACTATGTTTTAGTGGTATTTTTACTTTGTTGTATTTAAAAATACTTATTATCTTTTATTCTGCTTCACGGAGTTATCTGATTTATGCTTTTCCTTAAACAATTTTTTATTTTTGAGATTAATATAATTGTGTCATTTCCCCCCTCCCTTTCCTCCCTCCAAACACTCCACATACCCACCCCTTGCTCTCTTTCAAATGTATAGTCTCTTTTTCCTTGATTGTTGATCTATCTCTCTCTATATATATCTATATATCTCAACATTCCTAAATGCATAAATACAGCCTTCTCAGTCTGTATCATGTTACTTATACATATGTGTTTTCAAGGCAGACCATTTGGTATTGAATAACTAGTTGGTGTGCCCTTCCTGGGGAAGGCTATTTTTCCTGCTCTCAGCATTCTGCAGTGGCTGGCAGTTCTTTGTTTAAGGTCGAGGTCTCCTGACCTTTTCCCTTTCCACATTAGCATGTCTAGTGGCGTCATCACAGGCTGTGAATAGGCAGCCATTTGGTGAGATTCCATGGGTGTCCCTTCTGATAGTTCCTGGAGATGGAGTCTCACAACAAATCCCCTGTTCCTCTGGCTCTTGCAATCATTCTCTCTTCTAAAATCACCCCTGAGCCTTAGGTGTGGGAACTGTGTTATAGATGTATCCTTTGGGACTGGGCCCTATAACTCTGTGTTTTGATCAGTTGTGGGTTTTTTGTTTTGTTTTGTTTTGTAAGTCTTTTTCTACCACAAAGAGACGCTTCCTTGATGAAGGTGTGAAAACGACACTTAGCTGTGGACATCAGGACACATTTAGAATGTAGTTGAGGATGATGTTGTTTAGTAAAGTGGTGGTTGTAGGTTCTCCTCCAAGATCTATTACTTTGATAGCCCTGAGTGTTGGCTAGGTTTCTGCACTAGGCATGGCTTCCCTCCTGTTGAGAAGAGCTTAAGTTCAATCAGACATTATGAGCATGTATTATGGAACAAACATTCCTCTAGATTCTGGATATAAAGTAGTGAAAACGAGAACTCTACACTCAGAATATCCACTCTAGAGCACTATCTGTGCTCTATGCTCTGATCACTGGGATTATTTACACAAAAATACAGTTTGCATTATTCTTACTCCCTTTCCAATTTACGTTTCTGTCTTTGAGAGTTCTATGGTCTGTACATTGGACATAATAATTAAGCAATAGTCTTCAATTTCTCATGCAAAACATAGACAATCAAAATGTTGGGAGAGCAAAGACTTCTCTTCAAGAGTCTCACATCATTTGATTTTAAGCTCTTTATTTCACATTTCCATCATGTAAAGTCCCATAATTACAGAGTCCCATTCTTTTCTAATTAAATATTATAATACAGTGAAGGATTTTCGTTTACTTAGGTGCTTCTTAATATGCTCAAGAGCTCTTAATATGCTACACTTAGGGCATGTAAGGAGCTTAGTGTAAAGTCAAAGGAGTGGTGTCATTTTCAAAGAGCTATAGCCTAGTAATTAGAATGCTGAGCATGCTGGATGCTTTTTATTACTTCCATCTGTTTAAAGATAATGAAAAGAAGAAATTAAGAACAAGTCTATGTGGCGACCATAGATGATTTAGCTACAGAATGTGCTTTAAAAAGAAAAAAATGGGGTGCTTCAATAGAGATATTTATTTAGTTGTGGAGTATTTGGTGATTTGGATGTTTCTTTGCTGAATTCTCTCTATTGTATTCTCATGTGTGTACTGTGTGCTCCTGTGTATGCTCTGTGCACATGTTTTAGTACCTCAAGAGTAAGTTGTAATAGAAACAGTCCTGTCAAAGTATTCTGTTCATGGAAGTCAGACAGGTTCAGGATAATCAGTATTTCTTTTTTCCCCTCAGGACTTAACCTTATGCCTCCTTGATTTCTCAGTAACTGAACAGGACAGATTAGAATTTCTGCCACCAAAAAGCTTGAAATCTAGAATTTGATTTTGAGATAGGCTCTTAATTCATAGGACACACTGATCTCAAACTTGAGATTATCTTGCTTCTGTAGCTAAAGTTTTCCTGTGTCTCTCCTGGCCCTTGGTCAGGACAAAGCTCTCTCACCTGCCAGTCCTGCAGCTGCTTGGACCCAAGTAAACACACAGAGGCTTATATTAATTAAAACTGCTTGGCTGTTAGCTAAGGGCTACCACTGACTAGCTCTTACATTTAAACTAACCCATAATTTTTATTTATGTTTAGCCACATGGCTTGGTACCTTTTCTCAGTTCTGCCTTCACATCTTGTGTCTGGCTGGCGACTCCTGACTCAGCCTTCCTCTGCCCACAATTCTCCTGTCTGCTTATCCCATACTTCCTGCCTGGCTTCTGGCCAATCAGCATTTTATTTATCAACCAAATCAGAGCAACACACATTCACAGCATACAGAAAGACATCCCCAGCATGCCTCAACATCCTGAGTGTTGGAATTACAGACATGCACCAGCACATAAGGTTAGCACACTATAATTTTTTTATGGTCACCTAATTAATATGTATCAGGCACTTCTCTAGACTCTGACTATAAAATAGTGACAATAGGAACTCTGCACTCAGAATATGCACTCTAGAACATCAACTGTGTGTTGATGTAACTAACTGTCTTATTAAATAAGAAACACAGAAACAATGTAAAAGAGAAAGCCGAGAGGTCAGAGCTCAGAGCTAAAATCTCACCCTTCCACCTGCGGTGTCCCAGCTTCCCGAAAGAGAGCTACTTCCTGTCTGTACGTCTTTTTTATAGTATTATTGTTCTGCCTTCTCATTGGTTGTAAACTCAAACACGTGACTGCCTCGTCACTGTCTGAATGTACAGCCCCCTAGGTCTTAAAGGCATATGTCTCCAATGCTGGCTGTATCCCTGAACACACAGAGATCTATGGGATTAAAGGCGTGTGCCACCACCGCCACACTCTGTCTATGGCTCTAATAGCTCTGACCCCCGGGCGACTTTATTTATTAACATACAATCAAAATCACATTTCAGTACAATTAGAATACCACCACAACTGTGTTCTTCATAATATGATCACTGGGATTATTTACAGAAAAATAGTTTGGATATACAGTCCATCATGGCAGCAAAGGTGTGACATCCATAGCATGATACCTACTCATAAAGAGTCAAGAAGCAGAGAGAGGTGTATGTTGGTGCTCAGCTTGCTTTCTCTGTTTTTCTTTTTAAACGATATTATGAATACATATATGTCTGTGTATGTGTAGGCACACATGTGTGCACATGCTCATGGAGGCCAGAAGAGGTCATCAGATCACCTGGAACTGAAGTTCTAGGTGTTTGTGAGCTGCCGGATATGGTTGCTGGTAATTAAACTTTTTCTGCAAGAGCAGCAAGTGCTTGTAAATGCTGATTCATCACTCCAGCTCCCATCCCATTTCTTCTTCTTCTCCTCCTCCTCCTTCTTCTCTTCCTCCTCCTCTCTCCTCCTCCTCTTCCTCCTCTTCCCCTCCTTCTGTTTTTCATTCTTGGTTGTTCATTCATGGGATGGTGCTGTCCATAGTCAGGTTGGGTCTTCTCTGCTCATTTAGTGTCCTCTGGAATCACCCTCACAGAAACACCCCGAAATGGGTGACCTAGGTGATGATGAATCCAGTCAAATTGATAATAAGAATGAACCACCGTAGGAGACATCTAAACCCATGAGACTAGATGAGTTTATGAAGGTAGTGTGATTGTACATGGAGAAGAACAAGGTGGAAGATGAGGCTTGTTCAAAATTACAGAGGAAACTAAGAATCCAATGTAAAAACAGATGAACATGGAATTCAGAAAATGAATACAAACTTTATCAGTATGTATAAAAAATGAAAAGATGCAGTTGAGAATTTTGTTAGAGAGCTAGAAACTATAAAAACAAATGGCATTGTTACATTCAGAAATGGAAATAACAAAAATACAGTCCTGAAAGGATAGTTTGGAAAATAAGTCACTTGAAAAGAGAATAACTTAGCTGGGAGATAAGTCAGTCACTTTTTTCCTGAAGTGTAGAACACAGCTGAAGATCTCTGTTTGTCCATCCATCCGTCCATCCATCTGTCCATCTGATAAGGTAGGAGGGCTTAACAATCATGTTGGAGTCCAAAGCAACAGAAAGGGGGAAATAGAACAGAAGAAATGTTTGAAGAGATAGTAGCTGAGAAAGTTTTCACAACTCAGAAAATAGGAATAGAATATATATATGGAGAGAGAGAGAGAGAGAGAGAGAGAGAGAGAGAGAGAGAGAGCGAGCTTTTAAAGAATTTTTGTGGAAAAGGGAAGAAATGAGGTAATAGCTTGTGAGACCTGTGGAAAAACAAGTTTTTTCTTCTCTTGCCGATGCTAGACATGCTATACACTGTAGGAAAAGTGCTGGAGCCATCTGGAATAGGAGTGGTGAGGACATTTGCTTGTCCTGCTTCATATTCTTTGGTTCTCTTGCCTGCTCAGTATCTTCATTTGTCTCTTAGAAGCATGCTGTCATGGTTGGCATGGTCTTTCCTAGGCAACAATAGCTGATATCTAGTGGCCAGGATGATGGTAACATTCTGCTAAGTGCCCTGGGATCTCTATTTAGCTCTAAATTATGCAATTAATTAATGAGGAAATTAGACCTACTAGTAAGAATATGATTCCTTAGAAGGGTATTATTATTTAGATAGAGCCTCAAATATGTACCCCAGACTGGCCTATGGAACTCACTCCATACTGCCCTCAAACTTGAGGCAATCCCTATGCCTCTGTGTTTCAGGTTCTGGGCTTTATAGTCACATGCTACCAGGCCCAGGAAGAGTACTATTTTAAGTCGTACTTCTCACCTTCACTGATTTATTCTGTTACTTGTACCTTCAAGCAACATTTCTCTTCTATACTTTCTTTAGTAATCCTTCTGACTCCACCCCACGCCCAGTCCACCCCACCCCACCCCCAGAGAGTTATTAAATATGGATAAACCTGCTTGGTGCTTACAGAGATGTCTCTAGTGCCAGCATTTCACTACAGAGTCATTGCTAAGAGAGCCACCTTGGGAGACAGACTATGGGAGGTTTAAATCACATTTTCGTCGCTGATTGGATATGGAATTTATTTAGCCTCTCGGAGCAGCAGTTCCCTTACTGGTGAAATGTGGGATGGGCTCTTAGTACCTACAGGCTAGTGCATTTAGGTGCGTTCGTGTTTCTGTTGCTGTAAGAAGATGCCTGGGAAAAATGACTTGAAGGAGGTCTTAGTCTATGGTTGCTTAGCTGTGTTGTTTCTAGTTCATAGCGCAGAGCATCGTCATGAGTTAGAGCAAAGCTGACACTCCGTGGTGGCCTGGAGTGAGGGAGAGGGAAGAAGGGAGGAAGGAGGGTTAGATAAACTTTCAAAGGCACTCCTCTAGTGATCTCTTTCCTCCAACTAGGCCTAATAATTGCTTAGCTGTGGGCTTATCAGTTGATAATGCACTGATAATGTTAGCTGCCTAATGCGTCATTGACCTCTTAGCGGAGCCACCAGCTATGGACCAAGTCTTCAATACATGAGGCTTTTAGAGGAACCTTTCTATTCTTTTTTTTTTTTTTTTTAAGTAAATTTATTTTACAACATCATTTAGTTCAACATAATAGCCACAGATTCCCCTGTTCTCCCACTCTCGCCTCCCTCCCCCTCCCCCCATCCCACCCCCCATTCCCACCTCCTCCAGATCAAGGTCTCCCCCGAGGACCGGGATCGACCTGGTAGACTCAGTCCAGCCAGGACCAGTCCCCCACTCCCAGACCGAGCCAAGTGTCCCTGCATATGTCCCAGGATTCAAACAGCCAACTCATGCAACAAGCCCAGGACCCGGCACCAACACACGGCTGCCTCCCAAACAGATCAAGCCAAATGACTGTCTCACCCGTTCAGGGGGCCTGATGCAGTTGGGGCCCCTCAGCCTTTGGTTCATAGATCCTGTGCTTCCATTCGTTTGGCTATTTGTCCCTGTGCTTTATCCAACCCTGGCTTCAACAATTCTCGCTCATATAAACCCTCTTCTTTCTCACTAATTAGACTCCCAGTGCTCCACCAGGGGCCCAGCCGTGGATGTCTGCATCCAGATTCCTCAGACCTTCCTTGGATGGGGTTTATGGCACAACTCACAGGGTGTCTGGCCATCCCATTACCGGAGTAGGTCAGTTCCTGCCGTCTCTCGTCCATTGCCAGCAGTCTTTTCTGGCAGTATCTTTGTGGATCTCCGTGGGCCTCCCTAGCTCTCTGCTTCCTCCCTTTCTCATGTGGTCTTCATTTACCATGGTCTCCTATTCGTTGTTCTCCCTCTCTTTTCTTGATCCAGCTAGGATCTCCCACTCTCTTTCCCTTGACCGTCGCTCTTCATTGTTCCCACTCATGACCAGGCTGTTCATGTAGATCTCATCCATTTCTCCATGTCTTTTTTGGGGTCCCGTTTTCCAGGTAGCCTCACTGGTGATGTGAGTAGCAGTTCAGTCATCCTTGTTCCACATCTAGTATCTTCCTATGAGTGGGTACATACCATATTTGTCTTTCTGAGTCTGGGTCACCTCACTCAGGATGATTTTTTCTAGATCCATCCATTTGTCTGCAAACCGTATGATGTCATTGTTTTTCTCTGCTGAGTAGTATTCCATTGTGTATATGTGCCACAATTTATTTATCCATTCTTCAGTTGAAGGGCATCTAGGTTGTTTCCAGGTTTTGGCTATTACAAACAATGCTGATATGAACATAGCTGAGCAAGTGCTCTTGTGGTATGATTGAGCATTTCTTGGGTATATGCCCAAAAGTGGTATAGCTGGATCTTGGGGGAGATTGATTCCCAATTTTCTAAGAAAGCGCCATATTGATTTCCAAAGTGGTTGTACAAGCTTGCATTCCCACCAGCAGTGGAGGAGAGTTCCTCTAGCTCCACAACCTCTCCAGCATAAAGTGTCTTCAGTGTTTTTGATCTTAGCCATTCTGACAGGCGTAAGGTGGTATCTCAGAGTTGTTTTGATTTGCATTTCCCTGATGATTAGGGATGTTGAGCAATTCCTTAAATGTCTTTCAGCCATTTGGGTTTCCTCTGTTGAGAATTCTCTGTTTAATTCTAAAGCCCATTTCTCAATTGGACTGTTGGTCGTTTTGATGTCTAATTTCTTGAGTTCCTTATATATTCTGGATATCAGTCCTCTGTCACCTGTGGGGTTGGTGAAGATCTTTTCCCATTCAGTAGGCTGTCGCTTTGCCTTGTTGACCATATCCTTTGCTCTACAAAAGCTTCTCAGTTTCAGGAGGTCCCATTGATTGATTGTTTGTCTCAGTGTCTGCGCTACTGGTGTTATATTTAGGAAGTGATCTCCTATGCCAATGCGTTCAAGATTACTTCCTACTTTCTCTTCTAGCAGGTTTAGAGTAGCTGGATTTATGTTGAAGTCTTTGATCCACTTGGACTTAAGTTTTGTGCACGGTGACAGATATGGATCTATTTGCAGCCTTCTACACGTTGATATCCAGTTATGCCAGCACCATTTGTTGAAGATGCTTTCTTTTTTCCATTGTACACTTTTGGCTTCTTTGTCAAGACCAAGTCTTCAATACATGAGGCTTTTAGAGGAACCTTTCTATTCTTAATAAAAAAAAAAAAATGTGTGTGTGTGTGTGTGTGTGTGTGTGTGTGTGTGTGTGTGTATGTGCACCTGAGTGTAGTACCCATGGAGACCAGATGAGGGCATCAGGTCTCCTGTAGCTGGAGTTACAGGCAGTTGTGAGCTGCTGGAAACAGAACTTGGTCCCTCCAAGAGCAGTACCTGCTCCAAACTGCTGACCTATTTCTACATAGTGGTGGGTAAATGGGGACCTTTCGTATCTGAAGCATAAGAAATACTGGAACTAGAAAATAGGCTCAATGTTGAGAGCCCTTGTTGCTCTTGCAGAGGACCCCTGTTGTAGTCCCAGAACCCACCTGTCCACTCTCAACCTTTTGTAACTCCAGGCCTGGGGGATCCAACACTTTTTCCTGACCTCTGCAGGCACCAGGCAAATATGTAGCACGTAAACATGCAGGCAGGCAAAACACACACATAAAACACACAAATCAAGTCTTTAAAAACATTTAAAAGAAGTAGGGAGTCAACACGTGTTCCTAGCATAGCATTTTGCACCAAGAAAATATTCCATAAAAGTTTCTTCCCGCTCTCTGATAGAAGAGTAATTTTTACATTGTGTGTTAGATTCCCATTAGGGATTTAAATACTAGTCCTGGGCTTCTGCTGCATGAAATTTTCTTTTAATTTTTCTAGGGTCAGGTCCCTAGACTATTAGCAACATGGCAGGTCTAGTTTGTCATTGAGGTTACAGTGGTCCAAGAAGGTGATTAACTCAATCATCTAACATCCTGCCCTCCTGCATCTCCGAGCTTTTTTTTAAAGTTGCCAAGTCTATGTTTACAAATGTCCTTTGGATGGAGCCTTCCAAACTTGACCACACTTTTATTGTGGATGACTCTGAAGTGTGTGTGTGTGATGGTGCTGATGTTTACACAGCCCTGGACAGCTGGAAAAAAAGTGTATCACTCTTTTTAAATGTCATATCTGATAATCTGTGTTTGCTGTATGATTCCCTCCTATATGGAATCTCCATTGTGGGAAAGATTGCACAAATCACACCAAATGAATTGTGTGGTGTGCCAAAACCAAAATGGAATGTTCATTCCCGAGTATTAGATTTTCACGTGACTTAAAATGCATAGCCTTTGGGACCGCTGTCATCCACTGGCTGCAGTATGGCAAGGAAAGCTAATTTAGTAGAGAAATTGGCTCGAGTGTCTCATCTAATAGAAATAAACATGAAACCACTTTAGTGACTCTTCTTTTCAAGGGCTGCTGTTTTTCCATAAAATTTACAAGCTCCTAGATTGATGCAGAAGTCCCTATAACTCATGTGGCTGTGACTTTATAATTTTCAATAGTATTTCCCCCATAAATTAACAGCACGGAGAAATGTGAGGCCATGTGAAAACCACAGCTTGGGAATGAAATTTCAGAATACACCTTTGGCAGAGCTGGTAACAGGGCCAGGGCTAAATTTTGAACATTCATAAGGACATGCAGCAAAAGCTAGTGTGTGCTAAGCATTGGGTTGTATGAACACACCTAGCAGGATAGCACATCGGGACTTGTGGGAAGGAGGCCGTATGTAGGGTGAGAGCAGCAAACACAGATGTGTATATCCAGATGTCAGGCAGCAGAGTCAGAGGGCAAGGGCCAGAACTTTGTTTTGGGCTTCAGGGAAGGGTATAATCTGGGCTTGTGAAAACATGAGGACCCGGGAGGTTTGTTTGGCACGCCTGTTTTTGCTTATCTTGTATTCAGAGTACCCATTTTGCTCCGAAAACATGAGCTAGTTTGGGAGCAGGTTTTGTATGCTGGGTTCTTCTGTCCTATGGGGAATGACAAAAGGCTAAGGGATGTTGTAAGAAGGTCTTTGATTTATTCCTTGTTCTCTCTTCAGATGACTTAGCCTCCATCCCCAGTCCACTGCTTCGTTGGGGAAGACATTTGGCCCTCCACAGCAATGGGCTCCATGTGTTTAGACTACACTGGTTATGCATTGAAAATGCCTGAAAGCCTCATGTCTATACTGAATAGCCTCAACTCTTCCCTTATTCCCTAAATAATCCAGTATAAACACTGTTTAGACAGCATGTACTACACTGTATTCAGTGTTATAAGAAATCCAGAGTTGAGCATGGAGAACATTTTTGGCATAGCTGGTAAGGGGGGCCAGATGAGTGAACATTTATAATGAAGTACCACGGAGTCCAGAGTGAGAACCAGTGTTGGGCTGTGTGCGTGTGTGTCTCAGGATAACTAGCAGGGAAGGTGGTGTGGATGTTCTATGCAAATACCACATTGATTTATATAAAGGACTTCAGTGCATCTGCTTGCCCTGTGGGGAGGTCCCGGAACCGACCCCTGACAGACCTAGAAGGACTATAAGGGTTTACATGGTATCTGGCTCCCTGAGGGGATCAGCTTTTGGTTTTGTTTTGAATTCTTTTTCATGAGATCCAGTCTGATTTGAGCTGTGCGATGATCTCTGATTCTCCCATTTCTGTTGGCTCTTGTCCTCTCCTTGTCTTGCATCTTTTGTGACCTCTACCGAACCCCCAAATGCTTCATGGTGGCAGTATCTAAGTGACTCCCTGACCCCCAACTATAAGTTCTGAGCTGTGGTTTAACTCCCTGTTTTCTTCCTTGTTGCTCAGTTCATACCTCACTGCTGACCACTGCCCATGACATCATCGATCACTTTGCTCCATACCTCAGTTCTTGGAATGGACCCGCTGTAACTAATAGTGCCAAAAAGAATCAATCGATCAATTGATTGATTGACAGACTGTCTGTCTGTCTGTCCATCTGTCTGTCTATCTATGCATCCATCTTTCTCTCTCCTTTCCTTCTTTCTCTCCCTCCCTCCCTCCATCGCCCTCCCTTCCTCCCTCCCTCCCTCCCTCCCTCCCTCCCTCCCTCCCTCCCTCCCTCCCTCCCTCCCTTCCTTCCTTCCTTCCTTCCTTCCTTCCTTCCTTTCTATGACAATTGTATTTGCTATTGATGCTCTGAAAATGGAACTCCTTTTCACTTACTCGTCACAGATTAAAGGCCTTAAGGGCAAGCTCCATCCTTTGTCAAACAGTGGGATGAGTTTGAAAAGAACCACATCACAACTGGTGGTTTACTTTTTAACTCATGCTTTGAATCTTGCATTGCGTATTTTATTAAATCCTTTCCTGATTGCCAAATATTAAGGGAACTCTTCCCCTGGAATGCCACGGAGGAAGTGACCCCATGGGACCAGAGACTTGGCCCATGCCTCTAGACCACAAGCCAGACCGCAGGTTGCAATCAAGTTTGTGATTTAAGGAATTGCAAACAAGGAGTTAGAATTATACATTCTACACTTGGCATGGCATTCTTCACTTAGGCAAAAATATCCATGGTCAGAAAACTTCATGTAATAGTTATCTCTAATTTTTAGGGGAGTTTTGTACAGAATTTTTCTTTGAGAACGTCTTGCTTGCAAACTTCTTGGGTGTTAGTATTTCTCCTGCTTAATTATCAGTGGACAAGTTTTGGTCTCCTTGCTTGAAGCAAGTATGCAAGCTGTGTGTGACCTCATCTCCCAGCTTATCTCTCTGCCTTCTGAGAATGTGGTAGGAGTGGGGCTTTTGTGTCTGGGTTGGTAACTTGTGCCCATGTGATCAGTCTTCATTATCAACTTGATGGGGTATGGAGTCATCTGAGAGTTCCACCTCTGGGTTCGGTGGTGTGGCAGTTTCTAGAGAGGTTTACCTGGTGGGAGAAGCCCTTCTGTGAATGGAGGCGTGGAATACAGTGCCTATGGAAGAATGGACGGGAGGGATTGTGGAGAGATGCTGTGCTAAAGGGTGTGTTCCAGGATCAAAGAGCCTTGGCCCCAAAGTGAAATTCCTCCACAAAGGCAGGATCTTGTTCTGGGTTAAACATGGACACTAACAGCACTGATCCCAAGGTACCGTGAAGTCTAAATGTTAATTCATGCCAAACACTTAACATAGTGTATGGTCCTGAAATGTTTATTATGTGGTTTTTATAATTTTGTTTAAGGGAATGCACAGGGTATCAGATTTGCTGTTTGAGGGGAACTGTCTGTAAGATACAATTTGGTCTTTAAATTTTATTTTTTGTTTTTTTGTGTATGAGCATTTGTCTGCACTTACATAGTGTACCATGTGCAAGCCTGGTATGCTCAGAGGCCAAAGGAGAGTACCAGATCCTCTGGGGCTGGAGTCATAGATGGCTGTGATTTGCCATGTGGATTCTGGGAATGGGACCCAGTCCTTTGAGGAGCAGTAAGTGCTCTTAACTGTGAGCCATCTCTCCAGACCTCACATATAGTTTATTTCATAATTAAAGATGGTGCCCATAATCTGGAGGAAGACTGAATCTAGTTGACACATTGCTTGATGGCTGGGAACAGTGAAGCTTAACAGAGCATCCAGGCTGGAGTGGAGGAATCCAGGGCTAGAGAAATCTAAGTGGTACCCTAACTTACAGAGCAAAACAAAAC
Organism: Peromyscus leucopus; assembly: GCF_004664715.2. NCBI lineage: Eukaryota > Metazoa > Chordata > Mammalia > Rodentia > Cricetidae > Peromyscus > Peromyscus leucopus. Next base: position 45,680,993 of record NC_051072.1, read on the forward strand.
CACATCCATCACAAACACACATACTTAGACACCCCTCCAAAAACACACATCCATCACAAAGAAACAGACACACACACATGCATGTGCACGCGTGCGCGCGCGCGCACACACACACACACACACACACACACACACACACACACACACCAAAAAAATTAATAGCCCTCAAGAAATGTCCAGAACTCAAGGAAGGAGGAGTTTAGTAACAGTGAAAACACAGCATCCACAATGCATGTTCCTCGTTCTAACTCCCAGGCTAATGTGTGAGTAATAATTCCGCTGGAGACAGACCATTGAACAGCCTGAGATGCACTGCATCTGAGATGTCTTAGACTTTGATTTCAGGGAAGCCAGTCTTCGAGAGACACAGGTTACCCTTCTGCCTTCTCAGAATATCTGGCTGGGAGGCTACCTGACAACTCGCTAGGGGAGGGCTTTAGGTCATTGGGGGATTATGGAACCCTGGCCCCTCCCTGTTTTTTGCTTCCTGCTGACCACTGACTGGGTGGTTTTATTCTGCCAGATGCTGCTTTACAGGATATGTTGCCTACTATCAGCCCCAAGCCAGTGGAGCCGGTTGATCCCGGACTGTTCTCTAGAAAACTGAGGCAAAATGATTGTCACAGCTGTTTTCTCACGTGATGGGAAAAGGCGGATAGCACAAGCTTCTTGGTTCAAGCATGCCTAGGACTGTTTGGAGATGATCAGAGTTGGGAATGGTGGCTGTGGGAGGGGGTCGTGTGGGGGCGACCTACAAGGAATGGAACATTGTTGCAGCCGTGTGTGTGTGTGTGTGTGTGTGTGTGTGTGTGTGTATGTAAGCTCCCCTGGACTCAGCCGATGAAGGGTGAGGCAAGCAGAACAGAGTGGAAGCTGGCTAACATCTGGGAAGGGTGAGATGACCACAAATCGGAACCTAGGCTGGAGTGGATATTTGCAGTGCAGCTCTTTGGTCCCTTCCCCAGGGAAGAGGAAACTTCTGGGGATCTGTGAACAAGGGGAACTATTTCTAGGATGAGAGAGTTAACAGTGGAAGGCACAGAAGGAGAAACTTGGCTTTCGACTTAGGTCACTTGATTCGGCATTTGAAAGGTGACATTTGATTTGAGCCTTGAATGAAGAAAGGGATTATGCCAGGAGAAACTGGGCCGGAGTTGATCTTCCAGATGCCAGCCTGGATGTCAGTTCAGCGTTGAGGGTAAGGGGATGAGTGTTGGGTCGGGGAAGCCAGGTTGCTGAGGGGCTGGCCAGGGATTCCTGATGCCGTTGCTCAAGGTTTGGTGGCTTACGCTGCAGAACTGGGGGTGAATCCCAGGGAAGGTGTGATAATTAACCTCTTGTACTACGTGAGTCTATTATAGAGCGTGGCAGTCTCATGTGTCTTCATCTTATTTAACAGGAAATAACGTTCCAAGGTTGAATAGAAATGACTTCTAGTTGCTGATATTCTGGGTTAGTCGTAGCTCTTTTTCCCTTTGGTCATGCATGGGTCTGAGTTTTAAGGAACATAATTCAAATGCTATTTATCATATTCAGGATAATTTTCTGCAATTTTTTTTTTTACATCTAATCCTTGATTTACTTCTCTCATGGGTAGATCATTTGGTCCATAGTTTCTTATAACTCAGGATTTTGAAAGCCATTTAATTATGTTACCTGATAAGCATGAACTATATTCTCATGTTTCAGATAAAAATACGTTAGTCTACATGGCAATTTTGTCTGGAGAATTTCTCTGAATAGATAGTTTTAGTTGATGGCAGGTAGGTGACTATTTGGAAGAGATCTTCATTTCATTGAGGGTTCCAGCCTCACGTCTCATGGCTGATTTGCACTAACTCCCTTATAAAGACTAGGGCAGTGCATACTCTAAAGACAGTGAAGAGCTGATGTTACATGGTTAATGAGAGGAAGGGAATAGTTTTATAATTAAGTAGTGAGATAAAGATGGTGCTTGAGAGCTTTTTAGGAAATTAAAATACTATTCTTACACTGTAGTTTGCCTGGGATGTTCTCCATTTGTTCTTGAAGCATTGATTAATAGTGTTCCCTTCCACTGAAAAGTGTGTTGATTTGCAAAGAAATTAATTTTTTCACTTTACCCATTCACAGGTCTACACCCTTGATGTAGCTTCTTTTACTTCCTGTGTTGCTGTTAAATCTTGGAGCAGATATATTTTTATAAATTTGTGATCATAGTAGTCTCTCTTGCTTGGTGCTTAAAATGTTTTTTTTTTTTTGTTACATCATTTACATAGTTTTTGTATTTTCAATTGCTGCTGTATTCATTAGCAATGCATTCAGCTAAAAATCCAACAATAATGGCTTCAACTGTAAGGAATTTACCTGTTGCTCTTAACAAGAAATCTTGAGCCAGCTGTCTTGGGCTAGTGGAACGTTTCTCATAGGAGACCTTGTGTGCCCTTTCCACCACCCTTGCTCACCTTTTTATCTCCCTGGTGGACTTCTGGGCCTTTCCTCTGTATTTCAATAGGAAGGCAAAGGAGGGGTCAAGGCAAAGGGTCCCTTGTCAGCTCAATCTGCCCCTTTGTACAAAAATGTCCCCAAGGCTCAAGTCGTAACTTTCTTGAGCATTCCATGGGTCAGAACCGGGTCCCACGTTTACTCCTCTCTGCCAGAAAGGCAGTGTTAGTGTGTTGAAGGAACAAGGTGTGTAAATGGGTTTTTGGTAGGTGTTCATTGTGTCTATAAAATACTGGTTTTCTTGCTATAGATGTAAGGTTTTAGCCTCTTTCTTTGAAGGATTAACCTCTGGCATACCACAGAAGTACAACGCTTTAACATCGAAATATTCTAACAGTTCTTCTAGCATTCATAGCTGAGACGGAACTATGAGAAGTTAAACTGAGCTCCATCCAGCAACAAGCAGTGACCTCACACATGTCCAAGTTAATTTTTCCCTTAATTTAATCCTGAAAATGAAGCTAATTGATTCACCAACTGTTTCAAGAATGTGTGTTCCATTAACCTAGATTGTGTTAAGAACATCCAACTCTTTAAGGTATTTATGTAACTAAAATTTGGAAAAAGTGCTGTTTGGTTTATACAAACACCTTGTCAGACATCTTACATCGGCAAGCTTTAATCTCTCCCATTCTAGCACAATTACATACTGACCAAAACATGCACAGATATTCTAATTCTTTCACATAGTGCATGATATGTAATATCGGGGCTGCTCTGAGTCCAAATCATGTTCAACAAATGAGAACATGAAATAAAAAACAACTGACTTTCACACATGTACATAAGTTTTGGTGTGTGAGGCTTGCCCTAATCAAATTGCATCCATGCACAGCCTCCCTCACTCCCAAGGAAAATCTTCCCCAAAGTACTGACTGAGAGCAGGGAATAGTGCCATTGCTTTGCGAGTTGAAAGGTTTGTTAAATGTTGTTCCCTTCCTTCCCGCTCTTAGGCCTTAGCCAATTTTTATTCTCCCTCCATTTCCCATGGGCAGTTACTTTAATGTGCATCTTTTTATTTGAACGAGCTGCATGGACAGTGTTGTTTGAACGTTATTTATATATCACATTCTATATTTCATATTGCTTTTTTGCATTATTGCATGGCTTTTGTATTCGTCGTTTATTAGCACAAACAAGTGGTCATCTGTAGAATATTATATCTTGAGTTTTTATGAGTAAACACTTAAAAATTATGTTTCCAACATTGCACAGTACATACAATGTTTGAAACTGGAAGTCAAGTGTATCTGTTTAACTTTGTCTCTGCAGAGAAGGCTTTTGAATTATAATGTGAAAGTTAAAACTTGCCAGTGTGGTTATTCCTTGAGTCACAGACGCTGATGTTTTCCTTAAAAATAAGAATAAAAACACTGTATGGGAATTCAGAGAATCTAATCTTGGGCAGGATGGCGTGGGAATTAAAAACGTCGTATTGACTTATAATAGACCAAAGTCTAGTGACTAAGTTTTTTCGGGGAGGGGAGGTAGAAAGTCTTGAGAAGGGCACTGTTTTCCTTTGTACCTACTTGGGTTGCTGTGAGAGTGTCTGGGATCCCACGAACAAAACCTGCTTACTCATTGAAAGGAACAAGCCTGGGAATATAAGGCTCCTTCTTGGAGTATCTACAGTTTGTAGAGAAGAAAAAATTCTATTTGTGATTTGCCTTTTCTGTTTTGTTAAAGAGAATGGGTGATAAGCTGGGTGGGGATTTGGGAGAAACCTTGGAAAGATGGATTAGAAACGTAAGACTAGTGAAAAGATTCAGTAAATGCACCTTTGGTCTCGGTGAGTTCAGATTCTTTGTTTTAGATGGATTGTGTCCCAGTGTCCTGAGAAAACCTGTAGATGGAATTGCTAAACTTACAGCTGGCGGTCCTTGAGGACTGGAGAGTGAGCATTAGTCATGTCTCGTTTTCAAAAAGGCTGAGATATGGGTTCTGCTATGTTGATAAGGACTCTGGGCAGACTTCTAAACCAAGTCAGTTGTGAGACTGTTATCCGAGTCCTTGGTTGTCAAAAACAGAAACTCTGTGGGTGTTATTAGGTGGATACTGGATATTTTGACTAGAAATCCACAGAGCAGGTCACAGGCTCTCAGAGAGACTGTGCAGCTTAGAAGAAGCCATCCCATGCCCAGGGAATGGACTGAGCACTCGCTGCTGCTTGCTGTTTTTGACTCTGCATGTCAATAGCATGGATGCATTCCAAATTACCTGTGGTCTTCCCTCTAAACCCAGAGGTCTTGATAGACATGACTGTTTGCTGAGCCTCTCCATGCTCAAGCTGCCCGGCCTTGGAAAGGCCATGTGTATATTTAGTTTCCTTATTTCTTCCCTAATAGAAGGTGAAGAGCTCCCATCCCCATGAGATCAATCCCATGGGTAGAAGCTCAGGTGTAGGAAGGACATGCAAACACTGCATAGTTGTTAAGGAATGATAGTCATTGCAGTGGATATAAGGAAGGCAGACTTTTCCACTGGGAGCCGTTGTAGTTAACTATAGCCATTCATTCATACCAGATGAAACTCTTTTTTTCCTTTTTAACTTTCTTCCCCCCCCCCCAGACAGGGTTTCTCTGTGTAGTTTTGTACCTTTCCTAGAACTCACTTTGTAGCCCAGGCTGGCCTTGAATTCAGAGAGATCCGCCTGCCTCCGCCTCCTGAGTGCTGGGATTAAAGGTGTGCGCCACCATCACCCAGCTCAGATGAAACTCATACTTTGTTACAAGATGATATGAAATGATTATTTTTAGTAGTAGAAACACGCACAAATCTCACGTATAAGTCATAACTGATTGGAGCTGGATACTGGTACTGTGTGTGATGCCTTTAGGCATTTTAAGGGAGGAAAACTGGCTCCTTGATGAACTGGCCAGAAACATCAGGGGGAGGGCTCATCAGATCGACTTTTGAAGAGTTAGGGAGTATCCTGATGAACAGAATTAGGATCCAACAAGATTCCTGGGAGATGAAACAAAGATCTAAATTTAACAGGGTGGAACTTAATAGGATATAAATATTACATTTTGTTCTGATGTTCAAGCATCTAGATGCTTCTATAAAATGAATAAAGAGATGTTCACTTAGAGATATGATAGCGTATGTGAAAATCCCTTTAACATTTCAATCATTTCGGTTGAATGAGAGCATGGTGTAAGAGCCAATAGCCTGAAATGCTAATGGCCATCATATATGCTAGTGGAAATAAAGTGACCATCACAAGAAAAGCACCTGCCCTATTCTACTTTGGATAGCTCAAACGACATGCAAAATATTCATGAATTTGAACACACTCAGGAATGCGAGTTGGGACAGAGTGACCTAGGTACAAGTGCGTCTAAAAGCTTGATGTGCAAGGGCTGTTAAAACAAAGAGTTATTGCCCTTGAAAACTGGGAGATGTGGCCGCTGTCTGTAAAGATAGGTGGGGATCTAGAGGAAGAAGTGTGGGTAGTGGTATAACCATGGAGTGAACGAATAGCTAGAAGCAGTGGATGGATGGGAGATGCAAAGAGAGGGCATTATAGTACCAAGAGCTGACTGCACATGAAGGGAAGTAGAAACCTGCATGTCACTTGTGACCACTAACTAGTGCGACCAGCTAGTCCATCAGGGAGACTTAAACATTTCACAAGCGTTTTTGCTCCTATTAATTTCACGGGTCTTCAGAGTCCCTGATAGGCAGACGATGTTCCCCAAGGCTCTTTTTCCTCAGCAGGCTATTGAAAATTTTAATATGTGCACGATGCTTGTGGAACACTCAGAAGGGTTTTCAGACCTGGGAATATTAATTCATCATAAAGCTGCACTGGAATGCCTTAATAAAGAGCAACATGAGACAATAAATATTTGATTTGAAGAGATGGGATCGTAAACCCATCATCCAGGCACTTGCTGCAGAGAAAGACTTTTCCTAATTGGCTCTAGGCTGCCATCACATAAGAGGTGTCTCCTTAGGAGGTGAGTAGCCACTCCCCCCCACACACACACACTGAAGGTATTTTATTTTAAGCTTATATTTAACCTTAAGGTGTTAAAATTTCCTGGCTTATCAAATAAATTATAAAGGTAATTGTTAGGGGAATTTAGCTTGCCAGAGCTCTAGAGAAGTCTCTTTCACACTTTAGAAAATATAAAGAAGTAGTAAAATAATGGTTCTGTCAAGAAAATTACATATTGATTTGTCATTCCATGCTGGGATTTGGGCTACCAGGTCCAATGTTGGGTTTTGTTTGTTCATAAAACATATCCCTTTGGAAGGTCATCTAGGAGAGGGCTTTGTACACTTCCAGCATGCATCATCACAACCCTGGGTATTGGACGTTTATAGAGTGCCTTCTGTGGCCGTTATTCCAACCGAGGCAAGTACTGACCAAACACCCAGGATGGAAATTAAAAGTTTAGGAAGTGGCGCTTTCAAGGTTTTTGGCCTTTACGATTACAAACAAGCATGTGTGTCTTCCCCAGCAATCACATTTATTGAGAGAAATTAGCATAAAAGTAGTTAGCTGGCAGCATGATTTGAAAATTACAGCCTTGTAAAGGATCCCCAAGTTACAACTGGAGGCACGCAGTCACCAGAAACTGCATTGTAAAAGTCCATGCTGGTCTTGGGACTAATTTCATTCCTTTGGCATTTCTCTTCCTCACTCTCTGGTGTGCCTTTGAGCTTATTGTTCTGGGATAATGAAAGACCGTCTGAGGGTAAACACTGCCGTTCAGCCATTTTGGTTTTGCTCAAAGTTTACTCACTCATTCATTCATTTATTTATTTTTTAAAAAGCAGCTGATCAGGTACATTTGTTGAGTGCCCTACTCATTTGTAGGGTAGCAGTGATGATTTAAAAAAAAAAAAAAGGATATCATGCTCACAGTTCTGGGACTGGTTGGAGAGACGGAGAATACAATAAGGTATGTCATACTAGCCATGCAAAGCTTGGGGTGTCCAGAGCAAAAGTGTTTGAGGAGATGCTCTCATAGAATTGATACTTGAGCCCAGTCTGGACAGTGTCTAGAAAATAGCGAGATGCATGGCAGAGAGAATCCTGCAGAGACTGTGGGTGGGAGGGGGTGTTGGCCATGCACTTGGGAAACCTGTGTTTGAAACCTGAGGGAAGGATTCTTGTCGTGCTCTGTCAGAGGTAGCTAGCTGAAGAATCATTAAAAATGCAGCTTGTGGGAGCCAACTGTGCAATATCCCCTGATAGGATTTTTCTGGTGGTGTGTATTAGCTAGCGTTTGTTGCTTTAATAAGTAAAACACCTCAGGCAAGGTATTTCATAAATGAAAAGGTTAACTATCTTCTCCTGAGGTCCAAAGAACAAGGTGGAGGTTCTGGGTAAGGGCCCCTCACGTCTGCATCCTATCATAGCAGGAATACTAGTAGCCTGTCTGTCCTGCTCTCCCTTTCCTTATAAAACTTTGTGAGTTCAATCACGGGGGGCTCTCTCCTACTGTTCTGATCATCATTTCCCAGAGACTCCACCTCTAAACACCAAGTTTCCACTGACATGAGACTTGGGAGATTAGACTTCCGCTTGAGTTAAGGGAATATCTGAACCAGACAGAGCAAGGTGGGTCCAGATGTACCTGATTGTGAAGCCTGGCGCTTTCAGAATCTGCTTCCATCGGAACTGGGGATTAGGAGGTGAGATTTTTAGAGTGTGTTTTCTGTCCCATCATGGAAAGGCTTGGAGTATATTTTGCTGAGTGAATGAACTGGGCTGTAGAAAAGACAGACACTAATGTGTGGGACCTAGAAAGCTGTGCTGAGAAGCAGAGAGCAGAATGATGGTTGTCAAGGACCAGGTCTGGGAGGGATGAGTCACGCAGTTCTGTGGACTGTGGTAGAGCAAAGTGACTACAGTTAATTATGTAAAAAATGGAAATTAATAAATAGGTCCTGAGCGGATGTTTTCACCACAAAACATAACAAGTATGTGAGGCGGCAGGCTCATTTGCATGATTAAATCATTGTAAAATAGATAACGCCTACAGAATGTTTGAGCTATAAATGCAGTTTTGTGTTTTGCCAGCACATACTCATGATGGGTTTCACCATAACTTCCTTTTGATCCTGAGTATTGAGCCCAGGGCCTCATTACGACAATATATGCCAACTATGCTTTGGCTCATATTCATCCAATGTCTCCATCTTGTCCAACTCTTCTGCTGGTCCTGTTCCTCTTTCCAAATCCTGCCCCTTCTATTTCATGTCTGATGTGTTTGCTTTTAGAAAGTCTAGATCACAAATATGAGTATTTGTCTACTAATCCTGGGGTGGTGTGAACAAACTTGTATTTGCCCCAGATAAGTCACTGACAACAGGTGAAAGTAATCATGCCACCCAGGTTTAGCTTGGTGAATCAGGTAGTTAAATTGGGGTTACATAGAACAGCCTTGGTGAAGGACTAGATTACTTACCACAACATGGGTGACCTATGGGGATAGACATCACCTAAGGAGAGTCTCCTTCCCCCAGGATTATTAACTGATACTTACATATCACTGGTGAAGGCCTATCACACCTGCCCTGGGCATGTCTTACCCATCTTTTTCATGGGGGATTATTAGTGGCCCCAATCTTGGCAGATTGGCGCAGGTTATCACAGTTGCTCCCATTTCAAGCCATACTGAGCTTGGAGGAAAGTGTTCTGCAACAGAGAGAATGTATTTGCCTCTTTGTATCTGGCTTCTTTCTCTTAATATGATCTCTAGTTTTACCCATTTTTCTGCAAAAGGCATTATATAATTTTATTCTCTGTGGCTGAATAAAACATTGTATACATGTACTGTGTTTTGTTTTCTTATTACCTTTTTCTGTCTTTTTTGAGACTCACTATGTAGCTCTGCCTGGCCTGGGAGTTCCTATGGAGACCAGGCTGGCTCTGAACTTAGAGACGTGCATCACTTATGCCTAGCATATGGCACTTTCCTTACACATTAATTTGTTGATGAGCATCCAGGCGGTTATGACTAGCATTGCAACAACCCAGATGTACAGGCATCTCTGTTCGTAGCTGACCTAGGTTCCCTGGTGGCCAGGAGTCAGTCATTCTGATTTCTATGGTGGCTCTACTGAATTCTGGTCTCACCAGCAGAGTAAAGGATCCCATCCCCACCCTTTCTCCCCAGCAGTTACAGTTTTTCTTGACAATATGTGATAGAATCTCACTAGAGTTTTGGTTTGCACTTCCCTGCAAAGAACATGGGAACACTTTTTAAAATACACTCATTGGCCATCGTACTGTCTTTGAAAGTTCTCTCCATTCACATTTACTGATTGATGATTGGTGGATTTTTTGTTTTTGCTTTAGTTTTTGATGTATTCCAGAAATTAATTTCTCTGTCTGATATGTAGTGGGCAGAGATTCAGTTATACCATAATAAAGCTTGGGAGAAGAAAGGCTTACCTTGACCTTGAAGTGAGGGGAAAATGCTGTGGGACTAGAGTCGGGGATCTTGTGATAGTTCAGGGGAGAGATAAAGACAAATTAAAGCTGTAGTGGGGGTTGGCAAGGAGGAAGCAGAGCTAAGCCGTGTTTTAAAGACAGCATCGATCAAATGGAGCAATCAATTGGATAACTCCTTGCTTCTGGTAGGCATCGAGGGCGCCTTGTGTTTAGGGAGATGTTTCGGAGTTGTGTTGTGGAGGTGGCCCTGGAGGCAGGTGTGGGTTCCCAGAGGATTCTCTGCATGTTTTGCCTTCTCTGGTTTTGTTCCTTAGCAGAGGACTGGAAGTTGCGACCTGCCTGTTGCAGATTTTGGCGGGTCTGCTCTTCTTAGTTGCCAACCCCCCACTCCTTTCCCACTACTTAGGTCCTGTAGATGAGGCATCCCTGCAGCAGCCTGATGCAGAGAACTGCCTGGTTTTCTATCCCCTCTTAAGATGCTGAGAGGAAGACAGGCGTCTCCGTGGGATGCAGGCTGAGGCCCTCCAGTGTAAGGATGGGGATTAACTGTGCTTCTGAGCTCACTGACTTCCTGCATGTCCTCTGCAGCAGGCATGGATGTGGAGGCCTGGGATCTTCCCTCACTTTGACCCAGACCATGAGATTGACAGAATTCATCATCGTCCATAGCACATCACACTCCTAAGCTCAGCATAGAAATAATTCTTCATTCTAAATTTAACATCAATACTACTTAACATATTACTTATCCATTATACCGGAATTCACCAACTCTCATATAAATTGGCTTCTTACATCTCCTTCCAATAAATATGGACCATGTGCACCTTAAGGAAGAAAGGAGAACTCGCATCCTAGCTTTAATGGAATGGGGCTTCTGTTACAAGCCTACGCTAGCACGCCTAAGGTGGAGGGTGAGCTGGGGAGAGGCTGGGGACGTCCTTGTTCTGAACCCGTGTTCCTGGCAGTTTATGAACCCCCAGCTCCTCTCCTGCTGGAAGTACCTACTAAATCGAGGCCACGTTCTGTTGACTGTCGTTTTCTTAGAGGACTCACTGGTTTGCAGTCTAGTTTTATTTGGTTGTCTTGGAAGAAACTAAGGGAAGAGGGAGGCAGCACTTGGTAAACCTCCGTCTGTGCTGTCAGTCATCGTCTCCCTGACTCCCTTTGTCCTCCAGGGTCCCCCCTAACTCATTGACAGTGCCCTCCATTCCTTTCCATTCCTTCCGCTGGTGCTCCCTCCCCCAGTAATTAGAGAGAGAATGAGGATGTCAATTTAACCTCTCCCTGAGACCGGGAGCTAAGCACAGATCTTCTTTGAGGGCTTGGCCTTTCTCCTCCAGCTCCTTCAAATCCCCTATTAATTCAGATGCTGTATTTCCTGAACCAATGGACCCCGATTTCAGAGAGAGAGCAGTGAACAGCGCCACACTTCCATGGGGGAGGGAAAAGGCCCTTTGCATGGTGTTTCTCCATCTGAAGCATTCGTTCATTTTTTTTGAGGGGGGAGGGGTGTCACCTGTCCGTCCCCCCCAAAGGGCAAGCCTGGTGTAGAGAAAAGGCAGGACCACTGTAGCAATGTCCCGGTGGTTTTGCCAAAAGTTCTTTTCACCAGGCTCCTTCTCTTGACTCAGAGTAAAGACACAGGAAGGCCGGCCACCCTGTCTGCAGAACCCAAAAGAACAGGCCTCCTGACGTGGAGGATAGTGGGGTTTGGTTGGGGACACCCTTCTGGGCAGCCTCATGCAGCTCTGATCCCCCAGCCATTTTGGTTTGTGCCTTTGGCTCCCATGTCACTGAGGTATAGAATGTATATGATGCCATGAGGTACTGAGTCTCCAACTCTGTCTTACCTTGCCCTTTGTATCTGGCCCATAAACGTGCAGATTAAAGGTGCTTATTCCGTGGGTCTCTGAAATAGAACTAAATCTTCTGAAGGGTTCATTAGAAAAAGCCTGCTTCCCAGGGCAGTGTTTCTTAGTGGCCCTTCATGATTTCTACTCTCCTCGTTTGGTAGGAATAGACCTAGAAAGACGAAATGACCCACCCCAGGCCCTGTAATTTCTGAGCAGCTGAATTACCACTTAAATTCAGGCCTCCCAGCTAAGGCAGACTAGCTGTCCTAGATGCTGGGAAAGATGACTTACTCAGTTTGACCTGGGATGGCCACCTGCCTCAGATCACCTGGGGCCTACCCCAGAACAGAGGGTAGGTGGGGGTGATCAGTGGCCTGCATTTCCAGCCAGCTCCTTGGGTGTCCTGTCACCACACTGATGTTTGAGATCTGCTGATGGAAATCCACGGGATTAACTTGTGTTCTGCCCTTGTTCCATTACAGACGTCCTCACTGTGCTTCCTCGGCCCTAATTGCTCCCTGTTTGTGCTTCTCATACTAAAAGGCACAGCCTGGCTGAAAAGGCAGGGCTGGTGACTCTGTGACAGTGACGGTAGAGACGGTTAGTACCAGACACGGACAGACGTCTTCTCTCTCATCCCACACTGCCTCTTCATGGAAGGAGAGCATCAGAAACGTATTTTCAACTGTCACCACTTTCTCAAGTGACTTTGTTCCCACTGCCATTTATTCTTCCCAATTGCTTTACTTATTATTAGCGCAACTTGGAGATAGTTGGGGTAACTGAGTGGCGTTGATGAATAGTTACTAGTGACTCAGAAGTAACAGGAAAACTGGATGGCTGGACAGTATGTCGTGAGTGAGTGAGTGTGTGTGTGTGTGTGTGTGTGTGTGTGTGTGTGTGTGTGAGTGTGTGACCTACTTGTGTTAACAGGTGCCCAGGCTTTGGATAATAAATATACTTCACATTTGTCCTCTGACCCATTTCCTATTGAAAGGTGTCTGATTCACAGGTCAGCCATCACTCCCTGTGGGATGGAGAAGGAGTGGGTCTTGGGGAGAGGTGAGGCTTGTGGGCAGGGGACTGGGAAGAGAGGAGGGAGAGGAGCCTGTGGCCAGGATGTAATACATGAGAGAAGAACAAACAAACAAATAAGACCGACCTTTCCTTAGGTCAGGATTCCCAGAAATGGGTTACAGTGTGTCAGGACTTCCACGTCTTCCTGCTGGGCCCCTCAGCTCTGGGGACACTGAGGTTGGTTTCATCTGTGTTTCTCCAAATCCAAGCTGCAGTTTAAGTGGCTTCTTCTGGTTGTGTGTTCTTGAAGGACAGTGCAAGGAATGGTGTAGATTGTGAACGCGTTCACGAGTGAGATGTGGTCCTGGTGCTGATCTCAGCCATCTTAGCTTGTGATCAAAGACAAGCTAAAAATAAAGGTAGGTTCAGATTTGTGAGGGTTGTGGAGGCAGACCTGCTTTGAACTCGACTTTCATGTGACCTGTGTTGTAACTGGAATGGGAACACAATGGTGGACTATCTTCAAGGACTGTTGAATTAGATAATAATGCCGGAACACTTTTTAGGCTAGGTAGTACTGATAGTTAGGAGGTAATGAGTGGGATGAATTACTATTGTTCAAGAGAAGGTGCCACTACCAGCCACCTGGTTACTTGAAGGGCAGGATGGGGTGGGGACAAATCACTGTGTGAGCCAGATAAGGCCATCTGCTTCTAATTCCACAAAGGCCAATCTTTGAAGAGGTTGCTTGGTATAGTCTAGATTGTTCTTTGGCTATTCTTTTGGCAGGTAATAATAGGGAATCCTGGGTAGAGCAGAGTGTGGAAGAGGGGATAGTGGAGTCTGGGAGGAATGGGAACTAGGATAAGAGGTGAGACCCCTTCCTTCTCAGGGTTTACCTTGACCAGTAAACACGACCGTGAGCTCAGAAAGCAGGAGCAGGCTTAGTTCTGACCCATCTGCAGCTCCCTCACTGGCTCTAAACACAAGACACTCTTTTGCTATGACCTTCTCAGTATCATTTTGGCTACTACTTAAAGAGTAAATTATTTCATCTACTTCTACTCCTGGATATGAAAGTGCACCTACTGATTTGGCTAATGGTTAAGCAAGAATGCTGGTGAGAACATTTGAAGTCCTCTTTACAGAGGCCATCATGGCTTTGACAACTGTTCTGGTCTTTCAGATGATTGAATGTTTCTGTTGGCAATGGCCACTTATATTTATAAGGTACCCATTATTATATGCATTTCCCAGGCTAGCCCAGCATCTGCTGCCTGTTGTCATAAACATCTGTCTCCAAACTGCTGTCCCTAAGTGAACTACCCCGTAAACTATCACTTGACTACCTTCAGTGCCTTTAACTGGGAGGGTGGCTAATGGATCACCGTGAGTTATGTTGGATGAGCGTCTTAGAGGTGACTTAGCAGGCACCCTGAAACTTTTGGAGCGGCTCTCCATGAGCAGCTGTGTACAATTAAAAAAAAATCACATTCCAGGCATCCTTAATAGTTTTGTGTCCTGGCATGAGATTTGGTTTTCGCCACTGTAAGCTAGACCTTGGAGGCTCTTCTTTTCAGCACTCCTTTCTAGCTCTTGAGGCCACCAGTAGACCAAGGCTAACTATGTGTTCCCCTTGGCACAGTGAAATGGTCTGAGATATTCTGCAGAGCTTCACGTTTGCTTGACACACAGGTAATAGCTTCAGGATGAAAGAAGAACCGTGGTGGACAATGGGGGATGGAGCTGAGAAGGAGGACACCGTGCCTCCGGAGTGACACACAGTGTCAGCACCTGGGTCTTAGGGAGACTTTACCCTCATCTCTTAGACGTTTGCTTTTGTTGCTATAACACACACCAGTGGCTGAGTAATTGATAAAGAATAGGAGGTCTGGAGGCTGGAAAGTTCAAGAGCGTGGTGTGACATGTGGTTGAAACCTGTTGACAGCCTCCTTGCTGTGCCCTAATGTGGCAAAGAACATCATATGATGTGGCAGACCAGGTGTGCTGCCTTGGGCCTCTTTTCCTCTATATAAAGCCATCCATGCCATCCTGGGGCCACCACCCCGATGACCTCAGCTAAATCCTAATAGCTTCCCAAGGCTCCACTTTCAAACTATTAAGATACAAATTTGGGGGTTAATTTACAAACACATGGATCGGGGCACACATATCAACACCTCAGCAGCGCTGGAGGAGAGGTGTTCTGATGAATGTTACGTGTTTTGTTTTCAGTGTTAGGAACCCATCCTACTTTATTAATGTAGCAGCCTGTTTGAAAAGACACTGAGGACGGAAGACATGTTTCAGGAATGTCGGTGGGTTATTCTTCATATTCTGGCAGAAGCTGGGGTAGCGCTGGTTCTGCGGAGACTTTGTGTGTCTTTCCATCAGATGAGGATGCAGACCCAAAGTGGTCCTCCTGCTTCAAGGCTATTCAGACCACCTCTCCAGAGCACATGGAGCCCGACTACAAAACTGGAAGACAGGGAAAGGATCTGTTGTACAACCATGGGGGTGGGGAGATGTCACTTGTCTTCCAACTGCACCAGGAGCTTTTCTCTCACTCTTTTTTCATGTTCTAAGTCTCAAGGAGCACTAGTTAATAATTCACACCCAGTAACCAATTAAGTAGAAATTTCATTGAAGCAACAGTGGGTTCAATTAAATGTGTTTGGAAATCAGGTGCATACATTGCCTTGGAAGGAATTTAAATATTTACACATATGCATTGTGAATGCAGTTGTAGGTGTGTATATATGTTTTATACATACATATTTGCCTGTGAATCAGGCTTTAAAAATGCCTAAAGAACTATGTGCCAGTCACATGTCTAATTAGTCACGCATAGAAAATGTAGCAGTTACTTTGTCAGTGAGAAGCAAGGGTATTTTTAATGGCATCCCAGAGTTCCTGGGAAGAGTAAGGCTAATAACTCTTAGGGTTTACAGTAGAAGAATTGGGGGAAAGAGTTTAAAGGAAAAGTTACTTTCTTGGTTTAGAAATATTACAGTCTGGCAGAATGGCACGTGCCTCTAATCAGCATTTGGAGGAATGCTTCATCCAGGACCAGCCTGGGTTACACAGAAAGACCATCTCCAGGAATAAACTGCCGATGATAAATAAGAAGAAATGTAGCAAGAATTGACTTAGCATGTGCCTCTCGATAGCTCCCGTGAACCCTTGCAGGAGGTGAAAAGGTGTGAGGCTGCCCACTCAGGTTCTAGTGAGGACGAGAATAAGAAAGAGCGGGTGTCGGTTCTTACCAGAGGAATAGCTGCCTGCAGGGTCAGAAGAGTCTACAAAGATGGTCGGGTGAACGGCAAGGATCAGAGGATTTGGAAGAGTGCTGGAAGGAAGCCACCAGTATTAAGAAGTAAAACATTTGAATTGTTGCTTTAATGGAGACAAATGTAACTGCTGGCTTTACTTTCTAGGGTTTTTTTTTTTTTCTTTTCTCCCTAAAAGAAAAAAAGTCTGTAAAAGAATAAAGTACACCTGAGAGAGTGTTCCTCTACGGCGACTCCAAATGGGTCATGACCCGAGGTTGAGAGCCGCTGCTCTACAGACTAGTGGTGGTGGGCCAGGGTCATAGAAGGAACTAGAGGAGCTGTACCTTTGCCCTTTGATTTGTCCTGGGGAGCTATAGTTAGGAGAGAGAGCTTACCTGGTGTCCTGTGCTCAAAAGAGAGATACATTTTCTAATGAAGTTCACTTCCAAGGAAAGAGTCTTTTACATGGCAGAGGTTAAAATGAAAGGCTCAGGGGTCAGGTCGTCGCCCAGCTGAAACTCCTGTGTCTGATAATCAATTGGTGCCTTTCATAGGGCTAACCTCTCTGAGCCTCAGTTTCTCTATCTGTAAATTGAGCATAGTATCATTATTTGCCTCATGGTTATAAGATGTATATCGGTTGCCGATTACCACCTGGCGTAGTCATCTGTGTTCCATCAGTGTTAACAGTTAGCAGTTAATATTGTCGTTACTGTTGTGGCTTTGTGTGCTTTGGGTACTGAAGATGCTCACAGGCATGTGCAAGACTTTCCGAGTAAACAAATCAGATCTCTAACATTTACTAATTTGGAGATTTAAGTCTTGAGTAAACACCATCACGGAACTGAAGGTATTTTAATAAGACTTAAAGGAGGACCCCTTGTTTATGTTTCTCGTGCCAAGGAGGGCGGCTTGTCCTAGGTAGCTCTCTGGTGCCTTTGTGCTTTTAGAAGAAGCACATATCATAGTTGTAAAAATCCCACTTGGATTGCTTCCATAAGCAACTCTTCCCCTTTGCTTCTCTCCTGACCTCAACTCCACTTTGCATACTTTTTATACTGTTTTTTTCTCTTTCTTTTTCGTTCTGTTCCTGTCTGCCTTACCTCTCCCCATGACATGTTCATGAGCTCTGTGGGTAGGCATTAGAGTTTGTTTATACATGTTTGGTATCACCACATATCTGATTTGTTGAATTATGTATTTAAAGAAAATTAAAAAAAAATAAAGTATAGATATTACATTTTGGCCTTACCTGGTTAAGTTTTTTCCTTTATTTCTAAAGATTTTGCATTGTTTGCTATTTGTAAAACCAAATACCAGGAATGCAAAGTTTTAAAGATACAGTTTTGAATGCTGAAGTAGAAACCCTATTTCAGTGAGTTCTTGGGCTTCATAACCTTTCTGTTGACAGTAGCTATCTTTTTCAAAGGACAGACCAGGTTTGTAAAAAGATACTCTTTCTTTTCTCTGGCCTTCCTTGGCCTCTGGCTCTCACTGTCTTCCACCTTCTTCCTCAAGGGTCCCTGAGAGTCCTGGGGAGAGTATGACATAGACGTCCACTTGTGGCTCAACACTCCCGGTGACACTCACTCTCTGCGCTTTGGCCAGTTGTGAGTTTCTGGGTTAACTGCCATCTATGTCACGAGAAACTTCTCCGATGAGGTCTGACAGCTGCAGTGATCTCTGGATACAGAGATAGGAATTTAGAGGGCAGTTTGAAACTATGTGCCTTTAGCAAAATAATAGTAGTAGGTTCACCCTGGGGAGCTCCGAGCTCGCCAGTTATGAGTTCTTGGCCAGATTTACAGTACCAGGCACGCATTTCCTCCTGTGGAACAGACCTTAAAGCCAGTCAGAAAGTAGTTTGTTGCCTCCCCAACGTTCACACCACTATTGCCCCCAAGGGCATGTCTTGCTATACCTGTCACTATTGTAGCGCATCGGGTTCACGGCTGGGCGAGACTGTTGTGGACTTTCTTCCAGCAGCCTGCATAGCACTTTCTGGTACTCTGATAGCATGCCGGCAGAGAAGACTGTTTAGTACTCACTCTTTTTCTATGTCCTGTGGCCAAAATATGTGGTGACCTCAGCAGTAGGGTCTTCCCATTAAGTTCTGGTGGGTAAGCAAGAGCAACAACAATAGCCTGAATTGTTTTGGAGGTGTCTGGGATACCTGTAACCAACAACATGAGGGGAGGTATCTGACATCTGGCACTTGGCTTTTTTTGGTTTTCACTTGTGTAGGGTAACTCCAGTTAAGGAGTGTAGGGTACCATTTTCTTGTGGGCTTGACAGGACAACTGGACTCATGAACTTGCTGCAGCAGCTTTGGTTGCATGCACAGTATCAAGCCATCAACATGCCAGCATGGAATGGGGAGAGGCTCACAAGTCCCACCCCTAGCTCAGAAGCTATTGACAGTTGGTGGCTTCTGAGGGAGGACAGTCGGTTTTCTTTAAGGGTGGCACCTGGTAGATCAGTCATGGTTCATTGGGTAAGCCCTGCACTTATAAATATATTGGCAATGCAGATTGAAATGGGTGGGTTACTAAAGAAAAGGGGAGGACATGAAGTTAGGAGGGTGTGGGAAAGTAGGGGGTCAGTCTAGGAGGATTTGGGGTGAATTTGATCCAAATGCATTGTATATATGTATGAAGTTCTTAAGTTTTAAGATATTGTATTTAAAGAACTGTACAGTGGAGGCTAGCAAGATGACTCGGTGGGCAAATGTACTTGTCACCAGGTCTGATAACCTGAGTTCAGTCCCTGCAAACTATGTTGTGGAAGGAGAGAACTGATTCCCACAAGCTGTTCTCTGACCTTCACAGAGGTGCCATGGAGTGAGTGAGTGAGTGAGTGTGTGTGTGTGTGTGTGTAGGCATGCAAAATTTTAAAAAGTAAAAAGCAAGTAACCCAGACATTGATCCTAAGTTTAGCTGACATTCTGCTTGAAGATGCTGTGTCAGTTTTCTGGGTGCATAGGGGCAGCACAGAGTGTCACCTTGTGGTTATGTGGTTGTATGAGTAGCTAGAGTATCTCTATACCAATATATTGCATATGTCTCATAATATATGCATCATAAATATTCAACAACAACATATTCTCTGTTGAGTAAACCTTTTGCTTGGTGTGTACACAAATGCAACATGACTCAGAGTTCAGGTAAGGTCATACAAGCTTTCAGATTCTTCTTAGCTCTCTTCCACTGTGTTCAGATACCTGTTGCCTTGACATCTGTGCCTTTTGACCGAAGGGGATGATGTCCTTTCCAAGATGGCTCTCTGATGCTGGTGGCTTGGCAGTGGTTAGACATGTCCACACATATAGGTAGATACCAGTCTTAGGAATGTTCTGGAAGCCATGCCTCTACCAGTCCTGTCTCGTTTCAGTTATGTTCAAGGAATTAGGTCGAGTTCTGATGATCTGAGCCTTACTTTAGCGAGCTAGCTTCCACCACTTCCGATGTGGAGCTTTGACTTGTGTGGAGATTGAACAAGTGAGACTGCCTGGGAGCCTAGGCTATCGGAGAGGGAAGAATGGTTGCGTGGTACCCTTGCTCTGTCTTCTTGGATTACAAAGCTTCCCAGAAGCTTTCTGGTTGCAGGTAGAACATATCTTTTGTAATTCTGGAATACTAGGAGGAAGTGCACATGACTGCTGTGTTGGGGAGGACTCACTTGTGGGAATGATTGTCAGGAAAGTTAGGTGGTTTCAGGGCAGAGAATGGGGGTGATACCTGGATACTTACCCTAGGCTGTGGGAGAGTACAGAAGGCTGTTGCTTGGACTATGACTGACCACTAGGTGAGATCATCTCATGATGACGTTTACAGTATGACAAAGTCAGGGAATGAATTCATGAGTTAATTCCCCGAGATCATCTGATGGAGGAAAGCCCTCGAGGCCTCAACCACACATAGTAAACTAAAGACAACCGAGGAAAGCTGGGAGCAGGTGAGGTGGCCTTCCCCAGGGAAGAGTATGGCAATTGGTTGTCCTGTGCCAAATAGTCAGCTCTGATAACATACATACAAGTAACAGTATATGGACTGAGTAGGTTTTATTTAGGGATATATATGCGTATTAGGAACATACATGTGAATATACATATGTGCATATATATAATATATGTGTATATAATAACAACTAGGTTTTTTAAAGAGCCCATGAATTTGAAGAGGAGCAGGGAGGAGTTATATGGGAGAATTTGGAGGGAGGAAAGGGAAGGGAAAAATGTAATTGGTAGGTAGGTAGGGATGGATGGATGGATGGATGGATGGATGGATGGATGGATGGTAGATGACTAGAACTAAAAAATGACCTTTCCCTTAGCATTTCAGTGTGTACTGCGTCCTTGGAAAAAGCTTGAAAAGTTGCATCTTCAGGTCCCGGAGTAACTGTCTTATACACTGGGAACTGTTCTGCTTACACAGTTGCTTGTTTTGTGTTTTAAGCTTGAGTGAAAGTGAAAACATTTGGTTACTTTGGTCTCTGTGAAAATCCATTATAATTGTGAAAACTACTAACTGTCACCAGGCACTCTTTCCTTCATGATATCTGACCTCACATTGCATTATCATCCTGACTTGGGTCTCTTGGGAAATATCTCTCGAGTCTTTAAGAGGGCAAGTGATCACCCTAGGCAGGCTCCATTCCCTGAGGAGCTGGGAGGGGTCTGACTTCTGTGGCATCCTCTCTGGAACTGAACCCTGTGGACGACTCCATGTTTTCATCTCCTCTTGCTACCTGGGGTCCCTGGCTCTTTATCTCTTGTTAGTTGAACCTTTTCTTTCCAGATGGTCAATTTCTCTCATTTTGTTTCCTTTCCTAAACCAACACCAGCTCTGTGTTCCCTGCTCAATTCAGTGCAGCACCTGTCTGTTGTTTGACTCACCTTGATCTCTACACATCCAGTGTCTCCTGAGCTATTTGAACTTCTGAGCCTGCCCTTGCCTAGGAAATGCTGCTCCTGAGGTTGATGAATAACATTTCCAGTGACCCCATAACTTTAGTTCTTCATTTCTGACTGCATTCAACAAGCGTGAATGTGTACTAAGCTGTATGGAACTATGCATATGGAAAATGTATGTACTGCAAGGGGGTAATGGGCTTCTCTGACCATGTTTTCTAAAGCCCTCTGAGGAGAACCATAGATCCTTTGGACTTTAGCTCTCTCGCAGGAGATTTGATTTACCTGGAATTGACTTCCTCTACAGGGAAAGCAGTGTGTGCATTACAGGCATGTGATGTGGATAGCTAGGAACTTTTCCAATGCATTAACCACCATTAGTAATAATTAATCTGGTGAGGTAAGAAAATACTCTGGCTGATGGAAACTCCAGTTTTGATGTCCCCAACTTACTGGACATGTGACCTTGTAGAAATCATTTTGCTTTTTTTATATTTTCTGACTCGTTTTTTTTTTTTTTCCCCTCACAGAATCTCCAGTTT
Source organism: Peromyscus leucopus (assembly GCF_004664715.2). NCBI lineage: Eukaryota > Metazoa > Chordata > Mammalia > Rodentia > Cricetidae > Peromyscus > Peromyscus leucopus. The sequence goes on from NC_051072.1 coordinate 45,702,487, forward strand.
AAGTAAGGGTCAGTTAATGACCGTAGAAATATTTGGATACTGGAAAATTTAGTGCTACTGTGTCTTAAGTATTTATACAACTCTGAGATCTTGGAAGGAGACTCATTTTTGTGTTTATCTTACAGAAAACTTTGTATCCCTTACTGAGGAATTTTATGTTTCCTATTTTTTTCAACTTGTTAATTTCTAGCATTGAGCAACAACCACCTTTTTCTTTCCTTTCTTCCCTTCTCTTTGTGGACAGGGTCTGTATGGCCTGAGCCGGCCCCTGGCCTTGAACTATCCAGCCTCCTGCCTAAGTCTCCCATGACTTTGGCTGATCATCAACTTACGAAACTATTAGCTATCGATTTTCAGATGATTGCAACTCCCTTTTCTTTCCTCAGCTAATAAAATGCTCCGAATGAAACTTACGCTATCTTCTCTTTGCCTAGTTATGGTCACTTCTTCCAAGCCATTGACAGTTTTGTGGGCTCTGTGTGGTTTTTCTGTGTTCTGAAAGAAGGATGTAATAACTTAAAGCAGTTATCTGAGGACCTTAGTCTCTAACTGTCTGGAAGTTCTAGGATGTGACCAGGAGAGCCAGAGCAGTGAGATCTTTGGTGGAGGTACTATCCCTGCTTCAGTACTTTCTCCTGTAGGTCAAGAAGTATGAACGTGGTTCTTTTGGTGGTACCCGGTGAGGAACTAGGCTTGTCTCAGCACTGGGAAGCCTGTAGGACATCTTGGAGTGGATTCTGATTGCCGCTTTCCGTCAAGCCTGACAAACAAGAACTGGGCACTTTTATGTCAGTATAGTTATTCTGTGACTGTTGAGTGCATTTTGCTAACACCATATCATGGTGTCCCACAGAACTTTAGTTCACCTCCTAATAACATCCTTAGATCGACAACACCTTAAAGCACCTGGCCCAGGGTTCCAAACCCAAGTAAGTGGTGGAATAGACATTCCTAAGGATCCTCATTAGTACTGATTAAGTTTCTTTCTGAAAATTTGGTACAGCAAAAAACTTTGAATACAGGAAAGAAATTCTCTCATGAAAAATAGGAAATTCTGGATGCCTTGGAGATGATTTGTTAAGGATACAGTGCCTTTCTGCATGATTGGTTATGATATAATTTTAAGTTCCTAGTTTCCCAAGTGCCTTAACTTTTGTATTCTTGCTAAGTCCACAGAAGTATCTCTTATGGCCCTGCTGACTGCCCAAGGGAAACCTTGTCTTAGAGGAGGTAGGAATGGGGGAAGGGTTGGGGGGAGCAGAGGGGGATCTGTGGTTGGTATGTAAAATGAATAGAAAATTTCTTAATAATAAAAATACAGAGAAGAAAATGGCACAAACATGGAATCAGAATAATTCTGTTGGAGACCCAATGAAGTAGACACTATACTTTGAGGGACCTCAGCCTGGAGTTGGTGTATTGCTCAGAGTAGCAAGCAGTTGGATTGGGTTAATTAGACTGAACTATTGCAAAGTACAACTTGTAGGTCTTTGACTAGGAGCTCTTATAGATAGTTCTTACAGTATTGCTTGGGCTTTTTGTTTGTTTGCAAAATTCGAAATAAAAACGAGGAACATAAAAGAAATATCTCTTATGATATTAAGGCCATGTTTAGTATGCACAGATGTAATTGAGTTAAACAAATTCAGAACAGGTGTCTAAAAATAAAGGTTTCATTTTACAGTCTTATCCGAGTTCTGTAACCAAACACACAGTTGAGGGGAAATCCAAAATCAAATCAAACTGTGAGCAACTTGATGTCATGGCAGGGCCTACTTTCTGATTCATAGATGGTTGAGTTCTTGTTGTCCTCATCTGCCAGAAGAGGAGAGGAAATTCTTTGGAGTCTCTTTTAGAAGAACATTATTCTAGTCACCTTCCTGTCATGTAACAAAATACCTGAGATAATCAACTTTCAAAGAGAAAAGTTGTTTTAACTTAAATTAAAACAATTCATACATGGTTACTGTATTTACATTACTTCTACCTCTCCCACCTGCAGATCCTCCCATACCACTCACTCCTTCTCAAATTTATGATCTCTTCTTTTGAAATTGTGTGTGTGTTTGTGTGTGTGCGCGCGCGCACGCGCACACATACACACTTTACTGAGTCTATTAGCACTGCTCATATGTATATCATTTGTATCTCATATGTATATGTATTTAGGCTGACCCTTGGGATTGGATGGCTTCTTAGGGGACTAGACCCTGAATAAAACTGATTCTCCCTTTCACAACAGCCATTGATTACAATATTGGCTTATTGTGCTGGGCGGTGGTGGCGCACGCCTTTAATCCCAGCACTCGGGAGGCAGAGGCAGGCGGATCTCTGTGAGTTCGAGGCCAGCCTGGTCTACAGCGCGAGATCCAGGAAAGGCGCAAGGTTACACAGAGAAACCCTGTCTCGAAAAACCAAAAAAAAAAAAAAAAAAATTGGCTTGTCAACGAATATCATTTTTTATATTTGGTCAGGCAATCATATTATGAGATTTCACGGGTGTAGCTTCTACATTATGTAGAGAGGACACTATCTTGGAGCAGACATCTTGGTCCTCTGGCTCTTAGAATCTTTTTGACTCATCCTTTAGATTTTTTTCCTGAGTTTTAGGAAAAGGGGTTACATTAAAGGTTTATTTTGATTCCTAGATTTGGAGATTGTGGTCTGTGACTGGTTGACTACCTTGTTTTGGGGACTGGATCAAGGAATCACATCATGGTACAAATGATGTGGCACTTCAACCCCACTGATCTCATTACAATCCAGGGAGTACATAGGAAGAAGAGGCAGGACCTCACTGTCTTCTTCAGGAACACATCTTTCATGTTCTAAACATCTCCCTCTCTTTGAGGTTCCATTTGCCAACAGTGCCGTCCCAGAGACCTAGGCTTTAGTGCACAGGTCTTCGTGGGACATTGAAGATCTAAATTATAGCATATACCAGTCCCACTCATGAAAGCTGTGTTCTCACAACCCGATGCCTGACATAGCCTTGCTTGTTCACACCCTTGAATTGGAGTCAGGGTTCATCCTAGCAAGTTTTAGAGACAACATGTTTATTCTATTGCACTAATAGTGGCTATCTCACATTTGTTTGAACTCATTTGCCCTTATTTATGGTAATAATCATGAATGTCTAAGCAGATAATTTTAATTTTATTGATTTATATAGTTTGGTAAACGATGCCCTTTGACTCACAGCCCTGAAAGCATTGTGTGTATGTATAAACTGAAAGCATCTAAAGCCACACATAGGATTTATTTTGTGAAAAGCTGACCTGTGCACACTTATGCGTCTCATTACCATTCCTACCCCTGGACTCCCTGTGCCATCTCTGTTGGGCTCACATCTGTTCAAACTCTTTTGATAGGTCTGTTTCTAATAGCTTTATTTTATACCTCTTTTGAGCCATGCAGGTTAGACCTGTTTTGCAGAACAACCCATCCCCTGCTGCCATCCCTGGTGTTTCTTTGTGTAGTAGAGGTGCATCATGGGACACACAGGTGGATCTTTGCTCTCAGGCAGTGGTCTGGTTAATCTCTTTGCATAGACATTCTAATGTAACAGTGAGCTTGCTTGTATTCCACTCATCGCCCATTGACTCTCCCATTCTTCTGTAGTAAGTACTCCAGTCTACTTTGTAGGTAACTTGGTGGCAGCAGTCCAACAGCTAAGAAGAGATGTGTATAAAAGGAAGAATGGAAGACCAGTACACAAAACCACATGAATGAATGCAAAGCTTTCTTCTGGGTATTACTTCATCAGAAACTTTCAGATGAACTCCAACAATGAATGACCATATAGTATAGAGATTACTGTAAGACTTCTTAAGATTTTTTGTTCTACATTGTTTTTTGGAAACGTGAGTTTGAAGGACTCTGTTTTGAGTTGAGGAGCTCCCAGGCCAAGCCCATCAGTTGTCTTTGCCGTCTTTAGTCACTGTTCTATTGCTATGAAGAGACACTGTGACCAAGGCAAGTCTTGTAGAAGAAAGCATTTGACTAGGGGCTTGCTCATGGTTTCACACAGTCTATTGTCATCATGGTGTGAAGCAGGCAGGCATGGTGCTGGAGCAGTAGCCTAGAGTTACATCCTGATCCACAGGCAGGAGAGAGAGAGAGAGAGAGAGAGAGAGAGAGAGAGAGAGAGAGAGACTGAGAGACTGAGCCTGAGCCTGGCATGGGCTTTTGAAACCTCCATGCCCACCCCAGTTGACACACTTTCTCCAAAAAGGACACACCTACTCTAACAAGGTGGCCACACTTCCTAATTCTTCCCAAACAGTTTATCAGCTGGGGACTGAGCCTGCAAATATATGAGCCTATTGGGACCATTCTCATTCAGACCCTCACACTTGCCAGTAATTTTTACTTACATTATAGCTTGCTTTCAATAAGCAATTAAGGATTGATTGTAATCATCAGAATCATAAAGGCTTTATAAACATTGATAGCATATAATCCTTCAATTGTAAGGCAAATAAACACCACAAGTCAAAAATAGCTTTGTATGTGTGAAAATTTTATGTGTAATAAAAGTTACAAAATAAAGGCTTTATTGTCCACATTCTTTTTCATAAATTTAGTCCTTTCAAGAAAGCCTAGATTTGAAAATGAAAATATTGAACAAGCAAGTGGGTTTGATTTTTCACTCTACTAGAAAGATGTGAGAGAAATATGCTTGCCATAATCAATAATAAGATGTTCACACTGTGATTTTCAGGAGTTATTTAATACTATCTCTTATAAAACCTCTGTGCTGGCCCTGGTTCTAGAGTTCTCAATCGAGATGACATCAGAGGGAGCTGTGAGCAAAGCAACAGTCTAGAAAGTTCTTCAGGAGCTAGAGCATCCTTACCCAAGGCTGTGGTGGTCACCAAAAAGCAAATAACACAATTTGAAGCCAAACAATGCCAAAAAATACAACATGGGGAATTTGCCTGTATTCTGAAGTGTGGATGGCTAAGGGTTATAAGGAGAATAAGGTATTTTAGGTAAGGGAGATTATATGTGCACGTATATGGAGATGGTGGGTCAAGGTTTATTTAAATTGACTTAGAGGGGAAACCTTATAGAGATTTCACCAAGTTCAACTTGAAAGGTGTTTAGGAGTTTGACCTTTTTAACTACCTGCTGGTGCTTATTTTATTTTTTTTTTCTTGGTACTGGAGATTGACCTGAACCCAGAATCACCTGCATACTAGCCATGTGCTCCATCACGGATCTACCCCTCCGCCCCTGCTGTTGGTTTTTGATATAGGCCAAACAGCAGAGACCTCAGGATTTGAGGCCCAGGGCTCACTTGGGCACCTTGAACGTAAAGTTCTGGGACTGGAGCAGTGTGCTTGGCTGTGCTGAGGAAGTTTTCAGGTGATTTCAGGTGATTCTCTGTGATCGGCTTGAGAGCCGGCCATGTGCTAGGAAGAGTGTTGGGAGCCCCTCCCTCCCTGCTTCCTGTAGGCAGCAATCCCTTTCTCTTCCCTCTTATGTGTCAGGGCCCGGAGGCGCTCTTCCCTGCTCTTCTTACTTGTCAGTCATCATGCTCTTCCTTCCGTCCTTTCTAAGACCCCATTGGTCTTGGACGCACCGACCATCAGGCCATAACACCCCTGTGGGCATCAGGGAGCTTCAGACTCCTGTCACACCCAGCATTCACTAACATGTTGTCTCTAAGCCGCCTTTCTTTATCTCAGGGTTCCTGTGCGTCCACAGAAGTTGAGCCTCCCCGTGAGAATCAAATCAGCAGTCTTGCCTGGGAGGTTCTGTGCTTCCTCCATCCAGCTGTGCCCTCTCCCTGACCTCAACCCTACCCCCATACTTGGTCACACCTCAGGCTTGCCTCCTGACCCAGCAAATTTAAAAAAGAATATATGTCTTTTATAAATTAAATAAAAGAAAAAATATCTCCCATTTCTTACTCTCCCAGTGGGTTGGGTTTAGCCTCACCTTGCCTTGGTACAATCCACATAGCCTTGTTTTCAGTACCCAGAGCTGAGTGTCCTGCAGATAGGAGCACACTCAGGATCACTGGTCCAAACTCAGCACTGCCGCGCCATTTCAGCCATTCACTGACATGACTGTCCACCTCCACTCTCTCTTCTTGATGCTTCTCTGCTGTCTCGTCCACCCCTGTCCATCCCATTTCCCTGCTTAGGATACAGTCTGTGGCTCTGCATCCTTGCTTGCCTTTTCTTTCACTGGCTGATATAACCGTTTCATAGGTACCTCTCATTCTGGCCATCTGGCCAGGGCTGGAATAGTATATGGATTGTCTTTAATTCTCTTCTTCATCTAGACACTTTCTTTAAGAAATCTAGATATGTGGCCCCATTTTCTTCATGAAATTTAGCTATCCAGCTCTTGGCCTTATGCTTCATTTGGGAGTCAATACTCTATCCCCTCTCGTCTTTCATTCCAGCCTGGACTTTTCCTGTGTATTCAGGTTTGAGGCCCACTTTGGGTAGACATCTTAATAAGTAAACTAGAGTTCACAGTTGGCCACAAGTACCACTGCCACGAACCCTCAGATCCCAAACTCCGAGTCATCTATTTCTTTTCTGTTCTTCCTTCCTACCTCAGTTCTGCAGTTAATTCTGTGGTCTTTGCCTTCGAAACCTTCCTTCACTGCTAACCCCCAATCTAGGACACCCTCTTTGAACTTCTGTACTTTTGTGGTCTGTCTTCTTTCAGATCCCCTTCCTTCCGGTCTGATCTCCATCAGTTATCTCCTGTCTTGCTTACTGCACAACCCAGGCTGTTGTCGCCTATACTGAAAGTCTGCAGGACATCTTAGTACAGTTAGGATCAGGTCATCTTTTCACCACATCCTGACTCTGGGTGACCGAGCGCTTCCACCTTGTACTTGGAACTGCCTCTGCCATAGTCTCCACAGCCACACCGCTCTGCTGCTTCCCTCAAGAACACCCACTTCCAGTATCAGAGCCATTGTGTTGCTGGCTCTTCTGCTCCGGGCCTTGGATCTTGCAGTTGGACCTCCTCATTGTTTCTCAGTCAAGTGTTCACTCTTCCAAAAATGTCCTGGCTGGCTTGGCTTAAGCAACACCCTCTCACTGTAACTGGTTGCCTTGCTTCCTGATCTTCAAGGACCTTGCGCCCTGAGCTGTAACAGCCCTTGTCTAAGTCACCATTCCGTGAAAGCAGTTGTTTCAGCGTAGGTACACGTACTTCTTTTTTCATGAGTGAATGATCAGTATAGCTTGGATCGTGAAACTACAGCTATGAGGGAGGCCTCAGTGGCTCGGGCAGTCATTTACAGTGTTCCTTTCATAGCCTGGCTCCTTTTGCCCCTCTGGCCTGAGAGGTATTTCCTTCCTTGCGGTTGACAGGCATTAGGACCACAGTGGAGGCTCCTAATTGTATTTTCTCCTTGAGCAGCAAAGAGAATAAATAATGGCAGTTTGAGAGTGGAATAATAACAGCTTTGAGTTTCTTAGATTCCACATCTACTTATAGAGATGTGTGCCGTATATTATGAAGAAACATTCTGGTAGTTTACCCCTCTCAATGGGAACCCCATATGAATGTTTGTTCTCTTTTTAGTATTCAAATTGTCCATAATCTTGCAAAATCCTTGAAGTCTTAAATTTTGATATGATGTGAGTTAATGTTTTGAATTGAAATTGTTAGAATTTGTTAAGTTTGAGTAGCCTATTGGAATTTTATAAGGTAGAATGTCACAGAAGCAGAGAGAACATGCTCAGTGGAAGGCTTCATTCATCATTAAGGAACATAACTTTTTCTTTGCCAATGTGTCCATACAATGCTTGTAGGCAGGTTTAGCCTTTGGGAATGTCAGCTCTTCCCAGAGTCGAGGTGCTGCGAGTCACATTTCTCCTCATGGCCCTTTACCTCTCTGAGCAAATGAAACCTAGGAATAAAACAGAAAAAAATAAAGCATGTATCACTTCATTCAAATTTCTAGATACATTTCAAAACATTTGTCCACTTGTTAAATAGGATCTTACACTGTAGTTCAGGCTAGTCTGGAACTTGCTATAAAGTCCAGGTTGGCCTCAAACTTGTGGTAATTCTCAGCCTCCAAAGTTCTAGGATTACAAGTATGAGACTTCATATCTTGCTTTAAATATTCTTTGACTTGTATAAGATAAATTGCTCAATATATAGTCCAATATATCTTTAAATATTAATAGACTGAGAAGTAGAACGTGGGCATGATTTATGATGTGATGATCAAGTGTTTTAAATATTTGTGTTATAAATGTGGTTTATAGTTATTGATAATATAATTTATATCCTATTAATCATGAATAAAGTCATTACTATAATTTAACAATGACTAAAACAGATATTGATTATCATTACTCATGACTAACATTGAAGTCACCACTAGTATATATTCTGAACGTATTTCAGCAAATGGTAAGTAACTTAATTCAGAATTTTATTAACTGACCAAGCTGAGCCTGAGTAGGTTGGGTGTGTGTATGGTTGTTCTCATGACCTTGGAGGTAAATTATGCAACTTGTTGTTCTAAAATTTATTCTAGGTATATTCCAAGAGGTTTTGGCTCTGATGTGTGACCTCTGGCAGCATCTGGCAATTTTTTTTCTGATGGTATCCTGCCTCTGGCCCTTCATCATTAGTGAGGCACACACTAGAATCTGTCTCTTGGAGAAATTTGTGCATGCTATGTCCAGCTCACTGTGTGGCTTTCCCACTGTTCTGGATCTCATACTAGACAGCACTAGGTGGGTTGGCCTCTTTACTGTCTGCAGCATGTGAAGCTTTGATTTTGTGATCTAGCACCAGGGAGTTTTGCAAGAGTTCAAGTACACCACTAAAGTTTAGGCTTATGCTTTTGTATCTAAGGCTGTATTTACAAGCTCATTTTTCCCATTTTTAAAAACCTCGATTACTATGAATACAACATGAATAATGGAAAATGTCATGATGAATCTAAAAAGAAGGAATGAAGGTCAAGTCTTGACCTTTAACCTCTGTCTGCCCTTTTTCCAAATGGAAGTAGTGATTACACTAACCAACCTTGTAAGCTTATTGTTTCTTTCTTTTTTTAAATGAAAATGCCCACAAACATGAATTTTCACCTGTCGAGGACCTGAAACATCATGGACTTTTCAGGTTAAAACTTTAAAAAGTGAAATTCTAGTATAGAGCATGACATCTGAAAGAAATATGATCATTCTTATAAAATTGCTTTATGCCTTAAGCAGTATCTGAGATTAAAAGTTGAATCAGTGGTGGGAATGAGACCGGAGGGTTAAGGCGTTGGGACCAGCAAGACCAGAATTTTTTTCAATAGACTGTAGCTCCGCTGTGGCAGGGTGAACTCCGTGCTTGTCTGTGCTCCAGTGTGAACTCTTTAGGCAATCAGAAAATGTGAGGTGCTTTGGAACTCATAGATCATACTACTTTGAGTTAAAACTCTTATGAGAACCTTAAATATTAGCACATGCAGATACCTTCAGCTTGTTGGCATTTTATGCAAAATGTTTGGGAGTTGCAGGCAGATCCGGTTGTCGGTATGTTGCTAGTGATTAGTAGGGAGAGAGGAGGCCAAATAGCTGTGTTTTTATCAGCATTATAGTTTTGTTCCTGGGCTTGAATTGCTCCAGTGCTGGATGAGAACAGGGGCTTTTCTGGGTTTATCCTTCTTTCCTATACTCATTTCTGTCTCCGAGTTTGACTGGGATGCTCAGTTGGTTGACTCGCTCATCAGAACTGCAGCCCATCGCAGATCACACTTCCTCCTGCTCCTCTTTTTCTCTCCTGTCTTCTCATGAGAAGAAGCCTCCGCTCACTCTCTTCCAGGGCAGTAGAGAAGTCGTGTGTATCGCAGTGTGCTGTGAGCTCTGGAGGACCTGTCAGTCCGTCAGCATGACGGCTTTGGACTCTGCTGGCCTGGATCAGCCTAGGGATGTTTGTATCTACTAAGCCACAGGAATTGCTAGCTGCCCCTTAGTCATCTCGGGTTCATGTAGTGACCTAGTTCCTGGAGGAGAGTCTAGAAAAGCCTCAGAAGCCATCTCTGGGGAGCAGAGGTCAGAGGGGCAGGTTTCCTGCTTTATTTATGTGTAGTTAATTTAGAATTCTGCTTGCACAAATTCGTTTGAGATCATGTAAAGATTAAACTTACTGTGCGCTGTCTGCATTTCCCTATAGCTTCCTTTTTATTTTTTTCCTTCCTGTTTTTAATGGGGAGAGCGTGAGCATGTCCAGAATGATAATGGCGGAAACCTCACCGTAATTAAATACATGTGCAGCTTCAGGCTTCCAGGAGTCCCAGGTGTGTTTCTCATCTCTGCTTTACTAGTACATCGGGATTTTTTTTTTTTTTTAATGAAAACAAAAGGTATAAATGATTATTTAAAAAAAAAAAAAAAACGAGACAAATACATAATTATCCAAACGAATGCTGTGATGTTACATTGGGCAGTAAAGCCAAATCGTGTTTCACAGACATGACTGCCAGGTCCCCGGAGCCAGCAGTGACACCTCCATTTAAGAGGCAGCGAAAGGAAACCCTAGTTGACTGCAAAACTGCATTTGTGTGTTCCTGCAGCCATGCGCCTGCGTCTGCTGTTAAATTTTAGTTAAAGACTGAGCGCCCAGAGATTCGTGAACTGTCACCAACCAACGTGTTCCCCTGGCTTCCTTCATGTTCCTGTAATAAAGGGCTAATCACTCAGCTAAAATTAATACATTGAAAGTCCCTCTGCGTATCATAACAATAGCTCACAGTATGTCTGAATGCTTTGTCCTAGGCAGTGTGTTGAAGGCATTATGTGGGCTTTTTTTTTTTTTTTTTTTTTTTTTTTTGTCATCTTTCAGTACTTCTCTAGAGGAAATGCTGTTGCTTTTTCTCACACAGAGGGAGATCAAGGCTTGGAGAGCAGTAGCTTGTCCATGGTCACAATATGGTCAATACTGTCAGATCCTGAAGCTGATCTTACCAGTTCCTCCCTGCTGTTGTCAGAGTCAGTTAGGGAGTTGGATTAATAGGAAGTTTCTGGAGTCTTAACCTGAAGTTGAAGTCTAGGTGCAGCCCGGGAATCTGCATGTGAATAAGCCTTGTGGGTAACCTGATCCAGGAAGTTACCTTCGAGAAACACTAATGTACTAGTCTCCAGAGTCTAGTTCATCCTCGGACTCAGGAACACATAGAGCTGAGGTGAGCTAATCCATGCACTTGATAATGACTATAATCTACACCTGGGAGGAGAGGCCGGATGACTCTTCCAAGGTGAATTGGAGGACAGAGCCAAGCGCCAGATGTTCCCCATTCATAACAGCACGTGAAATGGAATGTAACTCAGTATTGACATTGAAATTCATGGGAAGAGGCAAGCAGAGTATGAGCTTAATAAGTATTATTCCTTCTGTTTCTGTTTTTGAGATAGGGTCTCATTGTGTATGCTACCACGCCTAACACCATGTATTCTTTGAAGGAATATTTACTGCTTCTTACAATGAATATTGTTCAGAACTTTTTTGTTGGAAGGTGTGTTATGTAGGTGTAAGCCCAGAAGAGAAAAATAGTGATTTTGGTATTTTCTTAAAATAATCAGACAAGCCGGGCGGTGGTGGCTCACACCTTTAATCCCAGCACTTGGGAGGCAGAGCCAGGCGGATCTCTGTGAGTTCGAGGCCAGCCTGGTCTCCAAAGCGAGTTCCAGGAAAGGCGCATAGCTACACAGAGAAACCCTGTCTCGAAAAACCAAATAATAATAATAATAATAATAATAATAATAATCAGACAAAAATCAGAGTAGCAGCAATTCATAGGAGTTGTTCATCATCAGTTAGCTCACTTCATTCTTTGGCGCTTGTGGTTTTGAATCACTGCCATTATGTGCAAAAAAAAAAAAAAAAAGATTTACCTCTCTAGTGACAATCAAGAGGGTTCAATTTAGGCTTTTAAATAGTGATACTGAATTACTCATTGTTTATTAAATTTTTTGATTGAGTATAAAAACTTTGTCCTTAAGGGACATATGAATGTTTATTAATAAATTTAGTAAAAATAAAATCCCTTCATACTATTCATATTGATAGGAAACTGTAGTGCTGTAGTGCTTAACCGTATAAACTCTGGTGTTCTTGGCTTTCAGATGATGAGGCCACATCTTTTGTGTCTTAATTTGCTTCTAAAAAAAAAAAAAAAAAAAAAAAAAAAAAAAAAGACCTGAGGACTGCCCCCACCCCATCTTTTTTCAGAAGATGTCAGCCTGAGACCAGCAGCCCCTTCCTGTTCCTGGTTTCCAGGGCTTCTTTGCGGAGGCCTGTGAACTACGTAGTCTCATTGCAAATGCTGGGAGATGCTGGTCCTTGACTGTTGGCCCAGCCAGTCTTTGAGTACCAGGTTCAGTGACGTGGAGCCCTAGCTATGAGTTGAGTTCCCAGCCTGCAGGTGGGAGGAGAGGTGTCTCTGGTAGATGTAGACAGCTTGCTGGGGACTATCAGAGCAAAGTTCTACAAACTGGAGCTTAAACGCCGGAAACTTGATTACCTTATTCCATATGGAGGCTGCAAGTCCAAAATCGAGGTCCGAACAGGACTGACTTGCTTCTGGAGCCTTATTCCTAGCTTATAGTTGGCTGTTTCTTATTGATGGCTTTTCTTGGTCTTTCCTTTGTGTTTGTTTCCTAATCGCCTCTTATCAGGACAGTGAGTCATGTGGTAGTTTAGGACCCAACCCAATGACTTCATTTAACCTCAATCACTTCTTTAAAGCTCCTGTCTCCAATTACAGCCCGTCTGAGGTCCTGGGGATTAGAACTTCAGCATACAAAGTTTTAAGTATTTGGAGGACACATTTCAGTGCACAGTGAGGGAACATATTAGAGAGAGATAGACACTGTGGTAGTGTGCTGGTGTTCACACTCTGGGTAACTTTTTATGTTGATTTCCTATGTATACATATAAACTTCATTGATAAAATGAAATACTCGACAAATCAAGATGTAGGGATTTCTGAATTCATGGTTCAAGAGTTTATGGTCCATCAGGACAGGAAAGGCATGATGAGTTCATGGTGATAGAGCGTGTGGCTGGGACTCCTCACGCCATAGTAGGCCAGAAACACTAAGCAGTAGAAAACCTGGGCTAGAAGCTAGATCTGGCTAGTAACTTCCACAACTTTCCTGGTGATCTACTTGTTCCATTTAGGGTCCACCTCCTGAAGGTCCCATAACCTCTCCCAAATTACCACGAGCTGGGGACAAAGTGTTCAAACACATGCAGGGACATTTCACATTGAAATGATGATACCACATAAGGTTGATTTCCTGTGGGAGCATACACTCAATCACATTTTGTTATAAGTTCTTAAGAGAAGGGAGACTATGCTATCATCAGTAATAACAGCAGCTCCCATTTGAGGCTCCACACATGTCAGATCTTTTACATGTACACTCCGATCTTCACAAGAATGAGGATGATAGTAGATCCATATTACACATAAGCAATGGGTATGGGTGTGGTATGGCACAGTGGCAAAGTACTTGCCTAGCACACACAGGGTTCTAGGTTCAGTCCCCAACACTGAAAGAAAATAATAGGAAAAGACATTGTGGAAAGGAAGAGTACAAGGCTTGATGTCAGACGATAAGGCTATGTCTTGGCTTACTCACCAAGTCTGGCTACCTCGATGTAAACATTGACTGCCCGAACTTGACTTTCTTAATCAGTTGCGTGGCATTGCTGTTCAGTCTCCATTACTAGGTGGTGGAACAATTAAATGAGGGTGTGGATAGACCCTGTTGGATTTTGTTGTTAAAAGTGGCATCCCATGATGACCAAGACAACCCAGTGTTGGAGTTCACCACACATCTGACTCTAGACAAATCACAAAAACGTCCAGTGCCTGGCATGGAGTAACCATTGTAGACTAATCTGACCCTTTCCTCAGGATGGAGTTTATAGTTGGAGTTCTGTGCTACTTTGGCCCTCCAGTTTCTGTTATTAGGTCATCTCCCTGGGGACAGTGAGCAGCAGCACATCTGACTGACACTGAGGTTGGAGAGGGATGTGCTGCTGTGAACCCATTTAGTAGCTATTGTCTTTTTTTCCCCCCAGAAAAGGTCTAATGTGGCCCAGGATCCCCTTGAACTCATTGTGTAGCAAAGGCTAGTCTTGAACTCCTCACCCTCCTGCCTCTGTCTTGGGATTTTAAGTATGCACCCGAATACCCAGCTAGCCATTGACCTTTTAAAACAAGAAGACCATTGAAACTGTGGTTTCCGGTTTCCATGTACTACTCTGGACCATAAATGGGTTAATTTCCTAGAGTGGTTGGCAGTATTTTCAAAGATATGTGATAAGGGGAAACATACTAGAGAATACTAAAATTCCAAAATAATGAGAAAACGTGTTTAGTATCAACAAGAATTTTACATTGGAAGGTAATGTTGATCTGTGCAGATAGAAAGTGTATGAGTTTTTTATTTGTTGTTTGTTTTTAAGAGACAGGGTTTCTCTTTGTAGTTTTGGAGCCTGTCCTGGATCTCGCTCTGTAGCCCAGGCTGGCCTCGACCTCCCAGAGATCCACCTGGCTCTGCCTCCCGAGTGCTGGGATTAAAGGTGTGCGCCACCACTGCCTGGCTGTCCATGGGTTTTGATTAGGCCTTCAAGTGGTTTCAAGCTTGGGGTTCTCTTTTTCCACATTTGCTACTTCTTTATTCAATAGTATCCAGAATGTTTGTTGTTGTTGTTAAACCAGGAGCATTTCCAACACTCCCTACACTTTACTCATATTGCAGTTTTCTTCATTTCCATTGATACATTTTTTTTTGGTCTTTGAAGCTTGAGGTCTTCAGTATTGTACCTTCTAAGGCATCAGAGAAAGTATGTTGGGGCTTTTGACTGTTACAGTTAGGAGTATTGAAACATCAAAATAATTTTATGGCCAAACTCATATTCTAGCTAAGTAGCTTTCTTTTTTTTTTTTTATAATTATAGTAATACTTATCTTATATTTGGTTAAACAGTTCCAATTGAATTCGGTTACATATCGTAGTCTTTTTACATCCACATATTGTGTTGGTAAGCATGAGGCCAAGTTCCAGATCTACCTGTTAATCCTGACATTGCTTCACCAGTGGCAAGATGCTCCCAGATGCATGGTCAGACTTAAGCCGCACCTCAAGGCTCGGTAGCTTTGTGACTCCTGGTCTCTCTGAGTTTCATACAGCAGTGTGGATTTTGCAGGAAGATTTCTTTGTTTCAGAAAATGAAGGGTCCTGTCAGAATTCGTTGCCCTATATGCAAGTGTATTATGTACCCTTCTAACTTCAGGTAGACTGCCTCACAAACCTGCATGTTCTAGCTGGCAAACGTGATCACTGGCCTCTTGTAACGAAGGGAAAGAACGCATCGCTGGCCTTCGATACCTCCTGCCACTCTGCTGAAGTGTTTCCTGTGTGGGGTTGGTGTGACCCGGCCTTGTTTTGAGCTCCTTCGGCTTGTTATGTATCAGTAATGTGTGGCTATCAAATAGCAAGCATGGTCACATGTAGATTCAGTCTCTTGTGATTTGCCAAGAGAAGCGAAGTTTGTTGTTTTTAGAGGGAGAACTAGACTTTGTCTTGAGCTCTGCTGGTGATTTGTGCTGTGTGTCTCATCACACACACACACACACACACACACACACACACACACACACACCACGTGCCCACCATGTCAAGGTAAAAGTATTAGAGGCTTTTACTCAGTTATTGACAAGATTTCTAAAGAGGAATTCATAGTAGTGACACTCTGACCTTCGAGGACTGATGTTTACTCTCTTCCTCATGATCCGGTACCTAAGATACGGGTCTGCACACATGCCTGCTTCTTCCTCAGCCCGAATTTGACTGCCTTTTTTTCTACTATGTTCTTAGCTCATTTTTATTCATATACAATTTGATTTTTTTTTGAAAAATAGAATTCTGGATTAAAAATATTTTTTTTTCTTTTTTAGTTGTGAAGGTTTTTTTTTTTCCTTATGTTAAAATCATTGGCTGATTTGGCTTGCCAGAGATCTCATTATCCCCTTTCCTGTTGGAAAGGCACTTTGGGATGTCAGAGGACATAACTTTGTTTCTTTCCCTCGGTGTGTGAGAACAGTCCAACTTGGGATTGCTTCCAGGCATGACTTTCCCAAGAGGAACTTATTTTATGAATCACTCAGATGTAATGATTAAAACAAAGTGTGGGAAAAGACAACTTTTACTAGGATATATATTAATGTAGATAATATACATGTATACAGGTATATATATATATATATATATATATATATATATATGCGTACTGTATGTATATAATCTGAATGTTTGTGGAATCCATGTAAAGAGAACCTGTGTTAAGCAGAAGCTCCTGTTCCATTGTCCCCCGGACCTCCTTCAAGTCAGCACATCTTCCAAGAGGTAACCACTGTGGTCTCTGGCTCTGTGAATTAATTTGGCTTGCCACTGAACTTGATATGAATTGCCATCATTTAGTTTGCTCAACTGTCTGGTTTCCTTGGCAGAATTCTTGTGGCATAGAGCAGTAGTCTGTCTTTCTTGTGTCTATATTGTTATCACCCCTTTCCATTGTAACAAATGCTCCTGAATCCAGTGGTTTAAAACAATACATATTTTTTTTTCCGAGCTCTTGAGTTCAGAAGTACAAAGTAAGCTGCACTGAGCTTCAATCCAGATGTTTCTCGGGCTTGCTCCCTTGGGACCTGCTAGGGGAGGAGAATCTGTTTTCTTCCCTTCTCTGGCTTCTAGTGGCGGCCTGTATTCATCCACTTGTGGCCCTCTGTTCTCAAGGTACAGCAGTCCACTACCTGCTAATGTTTCTCGTCCCCTCAGTGGTCATCGGATCCGGTCGCTTCACTGTGGGAACACTTGTGATCACACTGAGGGGCTACATGGGTGATCCAGGTTATTCTCACCAGCAAAGAATAGACATTAATATTCACAGGTTGAGGAGATAGGGTTGTGGATATTTTGGTGGAGTGGGAATGGGTTGGGGTACCAGTTTCCATGCCCCCATATTCACTATGTGACTAGACTGTACTTGACCTGTTTTGACGATGGACTTTGTGCTGTCCACCAAGCATTATAACAAACAGTGTTGTTCTTCTTTGTGATTATTTACCCATGTTGCCCTGGTGCTGGCTGCTGCTGAAGCTCAGCATAGAGAGAGCAAACGGGGCTGTCTATCAACGTTCAGAATATAGCTTTTCCTGGATGCACACCACATTTGACTATCAATAAGCTGAAAACCTGGATTGGATCACTGAAATGACTCATGTGGTCAGGAACCATTAGTATATAAAGAGATAGGTGGTAAGTTTAAGTTCAACCCTTGAACACAGGGGGGACAATAGTTTTCCAAAGTGGTCCTACCAACTAGAACCTTTCCTGACAGTGTGAATGCCAGATTCTTATAAAAATTAAGAACATAGCATATTTGAACCTGGAAGTTTTTTCACACAGTTGAACTCACTGATAGCCCCCATTTTAGACATTTTGCCTACAGTCTAGGATTTTCACTATGTGTTTATATGGAGTCCTGAGAAGTATGGCGGGAGAAAGGGCTTCTTTTATCAAGTGAGTTAGGGGATTGGAGTCTTGCTGGGAGACTTACACTGTAAGGAAATGTTAACAGTTCTGAGTCCCTTTGGCTTTTCCCATGCTTGAGTTCAGTCTTCCAAATAGATTTAACTTTGACTTGATTTCAGTCCTTTTTGGTCTCCGATAAATAAATAAATAATAAAGTTCCAAGGAACAGCTTTGAGACCCCTAGCATACATCATCACTCCAAATAATTGCCGCTAAAAAGGTATTGAGAGTTGTGGTTTTCTTTTAAGAGGAAAATCATTAGCCTGCCTTTGAATGCTCTTTCCATAATGTACCCCTGAGATGTAAAGACTGTGATTAAATGAGTCAATTCTGCTTGTCTCTAGTCTTTCTTTACTGAAGCCTGTACTTTGGGGGATATTAATTTGCATCATTGTATTCTTAAATTTTGCACCCTGGAACACAATATAAAGATACTTCCTATTAACTTGGAACAACATTAGTGATCCATCCAAAATGTTCACCCTTGATGTAGTCTTTTTTTTTTTATATCTTTATCTACCCATTCCCTCACTCCTACGCCTTTTATTTCTCCAAACAAACATGTAACGGTTAGAGCATTTCACTTCTTACCTCTTCTTTCTCTTAGTCTATTGTCTTTATGTATGTGTATAAAGCCATGATTCCTGGTGGAAACAGCCCACCTGGGAGCTACCCTGATCTCCTACTTAACAGACTCATATCTTGTCAGGTTACCTATTGATCTGCCGCTGTTGGTCTAGCAGGGAGATGCTGGGATGATGAGAGACCTCTGGTAGTGGCTAGAGTTGTTTGGAAGGAAACCAGTGTGTGTATGCTCCTGAGTACTCTTCACATGATTGCTTCATCATCCTGCCTTGATATTGAGCATTTATCTAGACATGACATGGAATACATTCCTCAGTAGTATTTTCACTGAGGTTTGGAGTAAATTGCTTACCCCCTTCTATTTCCTTTGCATTTCTTCTTTTTCCATTGGATCAGTATCTTCACTGGAACTTTGGAGACACATTTTAGCTTGTATGTGGCTTATTGCAAGCTTTGCCAACCATGGAAGAAATGGTTATGTGGTGGTATTGTGGTAATACTCTTAATTGGAGTCTTTATCCATATAGATCTCTTCCTACAGTGACTGTGAGGTTACTGCAGGGTTGGAACTGATGCTTTCAACTGAGTTTGGTGATCTCAGCTTTAGCTCTGAGGTCTTAGGATTGGAGGCTGTGCCCGGTGGGCTCTTGATGTTACTCCTTTCTTTGCGCACGAGCACGAGTGTGTGTGTGGGGGGGGGGGTGGGGGGGAGGAGGAGAAAGGAGGTTTTTGCATGCTTATGGGCACATATATATGAGTGTGCATGCACATAGATGTTTGTTCATTTGGGGCCTAAGGTTGATTTCAGAAATCATCCTAGATGCTCTTCCACATTATTCACTGAGGCAGCATCTCTTAATCAAGTTCAAGGCTCTCTGGTAGAGCTAGTCTTAACTAGCCAAATTGCTGTCCTAGAATTACAGAGTGGCCTCCATGCCCATCTAGAATTGACATGGTTTTCTAGAGTTCTGAACTCGGGTCCTTACACTTGCACAGAAAGTGGATTAACTACTGGGCCCTCTCCCCATCCCCATCACTCCTTTATTGATGTCCTAATTCTCTCTTGTAGTGTTTGATAATCCCGGTACAGAAACACGTTTCCATGTGCTTGAAGCTCTTAGAAATCCCCAGTTTATCTATCAGCACATCAGTACTCACAGTCATCTCCTAAGGAAGGTACTCTTGGATCCTCATTCTGTAGACAGAATAGTTAGAAACTGCAAAGCTGGTTCTGGGGAGGAGCCAGCATCCACACTCAACCCCTCTAGAGAAAGCCATTTTCTTAATCCTTATGCTAGACTGCCTCTCTAGCTACATAGCTGATTCTCCTTATTCTCCACTGTGGTCTCCTTTCTAATCTCTCTGTTTCTGTCTCCCCTTTATTTTATCACTCCCCCTTCCCTTCCTTTCTCGCCCACTCACTCTCTTCTCCCCTTCTGTCCTTCCCTCCCTCTCTTCATGTGACTGGTGTCATGATCTCTCTGACTCAGCCTCATAAACATTAGGATTATAGGTACCTAATTATAGGGAGCAGCTGGCTTTTCTTATGCAACAACTTAATGTAGAAGGAACACATCCTAGTTACCCTAATATGTGCAAATCGTATTTGTTTGTCTTTGGTGCCTGTATCACTCTCTGAACATCCAGTCCCTGCCTGTGCATAATATTGGCTGTGTGATTGGAACCAATCTACCAGGTTTGGGTGTTTTTCCTGGAAAACCCAAGAATGGAGTTTTTTTGGCTCTAGAAACCCCAAAACTGAGAAGGATATTATGCTGGAAGAAGAAGCTAGCCGGAAGGAACCCTGTGTGTGTGTTAGCACCTGACTCAGGTCTCAGGTCACCCTACAACATGACTTATAGACTCGCTCTTCTTTCTCTGGTTCTGCATCGTGCCTCATCCTGTGCTCATCTTCCAGGTGGCATTTATCTGATCTGCTGGCAGTCCCTACTGGTGTGAATTCTCAGTACTTTCTTAACTCCCAAACCCAAAGATGATGAAATGGAACTTCTCTCCATCACCCTCCTTGTTGCTCTTTGCCTCTTCTCTGAAGTCTCACCTGAGACTATGCAGTCTTGTCCCCAGCACACCTGCCCTGACTGTCACTAGGGAGTCATTGCTTTGTGGTTGGGATCCTACCTGTGTCTACTGGGCTTGTTCTGTATTCTGCTCCAGTACAGGCGGGTTGACTTCTCTGTCGTCATTCTGTCTCTGTCTGTCTGTCTGTCTGTCTCTCTCTCTGTTTTATTTTTTGAGACAGGGTTTATTTGTGTAAGTGCCCTGGCTATCCTGGAACTCGCTCTGTAGACCAGGCTGGTCTCCTATTTTGTCTTGTTGCTGATTATGCAAATCTGTGTCTTCCCCCTAGAGACAGGCCTCTAGCATCCTGGTCCCTGAAGTCAACAAATATGACTGTGTGTTAACCCCTGGAGTGCATGATGACTTTCCAAGTAGTACTGGGCCCTTGAGTAGTGCTGTGGAAATATTTTGAGTCCTGTAACTTCTCTGTGCATTCTTCCTTTTGAGTTATAATTTTGAGCATTTCACGAATATGTACATTGTGTTTCGATCATATCTGTTTGTTCTTCCCCCAATTTCTCCTCAACACCCACAAGTCCCCTTCCCAACTTCATGTTTCCTTTTTAAAAAAAAAAAAAAATCACCTCCTTGTAAGGAATTTGAAACCAAAAGAGTTGTACAGTGAGATTAACAAAGCCACTCAGACAAGCACATGGTCAGACCCAAAGTGTGTACATGTTACTCAACTTCTATACAGTGAGAAGAGTCATTCTAAAGCAGTGGTGCTCTAATATGGAGCTTACATTTTCACTATTAATTATATTTTTATGTGCTTATCTACATTTTAAAAAATTAAGTCCAGTTAGTACTGCTCCTATGTATATGAATGTGAGGCCATCCACTCAACCTCCTAGGAGCCCAACTCTTGACAACAAATAACTCCTCCCTCCCCCGGCAGCCTTCAGTTTCTAGTAACTCCTTAGGTAGAGGTGGGGTCTTGTGTACTCCTCTCCCATCCATGCACATTATTCCTTAATATAGGTCTGCCTAGGAACAAACACTTCTGTGTCACTACTGTAGTAATATGTTGTTTGCCTTTACCTTGCCCAAATCAAACTCTCTCTCGTGTGTGTGTGTGTGTGTGTGTGTGTGTGTGTGTGTGTGTGTGTGCGCGTGCGCGCGCGCGCGCACGCGCACCAGTGGATTGAACCTACAACTAAAGTGGCAATTAATGAGGCAATTCCACGTAGTTTATCTGGTAGTTAAAAGAGGTTTATTTTGGGGTGACTTACAACCAGTAGGAGTCAGGTACAGGATGCGGGAGAGGTGAGGTGCAGTCCAACATGGTTCTCTGGAAAGCTCTGACTTGGTCTGCACTCCAGCATCCAGGATCATGAGGAGCCAAGAGAGGGCCAGCATATACGCATCCTAGGTCTTAAGGGTCCAAAGAGGCCACACCCCAGCCAGGTCATAGGCAGGTATAGCAGTTACCTGCTGCCTCACTAGGGGCAGTGCTTCAAGGTCAAAGCTGGAACAGCTACCCACTACGTAGGACCTCTCAAATACTAAGAAACAATCTACTCCAGAACTGTAATCTGGAGCTCTCAGTCATCCCCACATCACCTTCTCTCTTTGTTGTTGCTGATTTTTTTTTTTTTTTTTTTGAGACAGGGTTTCTCTGTTTAATGGTCCTAGAACTCACTCTGTAGACCAGGGTAGCCTCGAACTCACTGATATCTGCCTGCCTCTGCCTCCCAAGTGCTTAGATTAAAGGTGTGTGCCACCACCACCTGGCTGACATTTTATTTTGTAAGAGGACCTCACTAAGTTGCTCTGTAGCCTAGGCAGGCTTTGAACCTTTGAACCTTATTCCTTTCTGTTCCAGTCTCCCAAGTAGCTGGGATTACAGGCCTATGCTGCCATGCCCATGCTCAAACTGTATGGCAGATTGCTACTGGAAGTCAAGCCTTTTTCCTGGAGGGAGGCTAGAAGATGCAAGGACAATCAGAATATCCTTGCAGTGTTGAGGAAGGGAATGAATATATTAATGTGGAAATCAATCTTTTTGCAAATCAAGTGACTTTTAAAAATAAAGTTAAAGGTGACTCTGACAAGTTTGTCAACAAATACTAATGAAAATGTAAAATTTTACTTAATCACGGTAATTGGAGGGGCAGAAATGGAAGGAGCACAAAGCATTAAATACTAGTTATATAATAAGTTTTTTGCCTATTTATATGAGTAAGGTTTTTTAATACCAAAAAAAAAAAAAAAAAAAAGAATAGGATTACTGTGGGAACATTCCTCATTCTAGTAGTAAAAACACTATCATGGATAGTTGAGCCAATTAGAGAAAAAAAATAACATCCTTATTTAGCACGTTGAAAAAAATATACATTGCCAGAAAATTATGTTCATACTTGAAGTTTTGATTATTCCAAGGTCTGCTAAGTTGCACTGTATAAAGTTGTAGTGATACAGCTCCTGGTTTGCAACACTTAGATCCATTTGACCAGAGGAAATAAAATTAATTTTCTAACTTTTTTTGTCACAGAGAAACCTGATAGCAGCATGTTCAACAAAACCTCAAAGCATAAAATTATTGCATCAGGGTAAAAGTCTGTGGTAGAAATCATTTGAGAGGAAACTAAAAGTATGAGAGCGGAAGAAAAGTTTTTTTCATGTGTTTTTAAATATGGATCATAGGTATGAAGTCACTGGTGATATTTAAATAACAATAGGCATGTTTAAAGACTCAAGTAGAAGCATTTCCTCTTAAAATATCAGTATGTGCATGATGACTGAAACCACATTCCACATCACTGTTGACACCTAAGATGAGCAGTGCTGGATATTAGACCAGAACTTCATTAGGGCGCAGCTGGCATTCACAATTCTTTGGGTGAGGGTGAGGCACACACCTTCCGTAGACCAGCCTTTGGGGCTTTCTCATGTCATCTCTTTTTCTGTTTTGGGCCATCACCTTGATGTCATTAATGAGTGCAGGAGAGTAGCATGATCAGAACTCAGGTCACCTTTATTGGTTGTATTGTATTTTGAGGCAATGCAAAATGGTCCAGTTCTCAGTCAGTGAACAGTTGGTTCTTAGTGTAGTTAAAGGGATGTCACAAATGAAGAGGACAGCATTGTCCCTCTGGGAAAGCCACCTGCAGGCCGTTCCCTGACAGGAGCGCTAACTCTGAGCCAAGCAGAGGTTTCCAGAGCTCACTGGGCTTCTGAAGAGAAGGGATCTTCCTGGATGAGCTAACTCTGAGCCAAGCAGAGGTTTCCAGAGCTCACTGGGCCCCTGAAGAGAAGGGATCTTCCTGGATGAGCTTGGACTGGACTCGGAAGGCTTATGCTGTTGTGGACAATACAGCCAGGCACTAGATGTCTTCCCTGTGTCCTGGGTTTAGAAGCTTGAGAGAAAGAATTCACCTCTGTACAGATGATTGACACTCGATGGAAAGCTGCTTCCTATACTTTGGGAGGGTGTGTGTGTGTGTGTGTGTGTGTGTGTTGTGTGTGTGTGTTGCTTCCTTCTATAGTTGTTCAAATGTTTCTCTAAATGATTTTCTTACTCGGCCAAGGACAAAGTGGATATTTTAATATCTCATAGAAAGGAAAGGCTCCTTTGGTTGTTTTTATTCTTTTCTAGCGAGTTGGGAGTGAGTAGCATATCTGATGTATTAATTTTGACACATGCTTACACCCACTGCAGCCTTAGCTGGATAGTCTCCTGGGATGACAGAAGCATAGAGCTAAATTTCCCAAGTTGGAAAGCAGCCTTCAGAAACGAATTTCTCTCTCCACTCTGAGTGACTGCGCTGTGCTCTCCCTGGGGAGGTTGTGAGGCATTTAATAGATCTCCCCAGAGCTCCAGTCTGACGTGTCCCCCTGCCTGGGCCTCCGTGTAATACTGTAGAGGCTGATAATTTCTGTCGTGTTCGTGTTTATGAAATGTTCCTAGATGCTTCCCTTCTTCTGCTACGATTTGAACCATCCTCACGTTTTCCTGTGTCCGTCACTCCCTGTTGAGTAGGGTGCTGCTTAATTGCCTGAGGGAAGTCAGGAAGCCATGAGACTGTGTGTACAGGCTTGGTTCCCACCACCTCCCCACAGCTGTTCACCTCCTCTGTCCCGAGCCCTTCCTGGGACACAAGGAACCGCATTTCAGCTGGGGCAGTGCTTTGTTGCTCTTGGCCATTGCACAGTAAGTAGCTCACATCCTGGATGGCTTTTCCAAGTCCTTTCGGAGACTCGTGTCAGAATCTGTGGGTTTATGTGGTGTGAGAAACACACAGGGTGCATGCATTTAAAAATCAGAACACCTGGGGAGGAAGCTGTAGAAAGAAAGGGGGCACAATTTGAGGGATCAGTTTTTAAAAACCCTGCCTGGAGCTTGCCTCTAAGTTCCCATTATTATATTCCTGTGTTCACATAGTTTTCGAGGTCACTACCAAGGTCATTAAAACTGGTTCCTGTTCTCTCATCCATCCGCTGCATTTTGCTAGTTGATTGTTCTTCCTCCCAATTATATTTTCCTTATAAAAACGAGGTCTCACTAGATCACCCAGCCTGGCCTTTAACTTGGGATCCCTCTTCCTCAGCCTCAGCATGTTGGCTTAACAGACATGTGCCACCACGTCTGGCCTCATAGTAGTGGCCTTTTTAGTTAAGGTTCTTTTAGTGTTTACTGAGTCTGAGCCCCCATTAGGGCCTGAGACCAGTTCAGGTGCATAGTTAATGCTGAGGCAAAAGAGTTAGATTGACTTAGTGTGAGGAGGGGGCTCTGTCGTGACTGCTCACTCTGGCATGGCTATATGGCACTATCATGGCTACTCTGTCTTCTAGTGAATGCTTCTCTGAGAAAGGACCTAAGGACTTGACAGACTACATGCAAGCTATCTCTTCCAGAGTTGTTCAGTGTTTGGAAATAATAACATGAATTGTTTTGCAAAATATTTGACTGTGGGATTTTGGCTAGTTCTAAATCTTGTCAAATTTGTCTGGATATGCCATTCCTGGTGTTTCAGTTTCATTTATGTGGCTGTTACAACATACCCTTGCAGAATGTGTCTTAGGGAGGAAAGAAGTCATCTGACTTACAATTCCAGGTGTAGTCCATCATAGGAAGGATGTCACAGTGCCAGGAGCTGAAGAAACCAATCGCATTCATAGTCAGAAGCGGAAGGAAATGAATATGTTTATGCTTGCTTGCTTGTGCTCAGGTGGGTTTTTCCACTCTCACATAGTTCAAGACCCTCTGCCTAAGTAATGGCGACACCCACAGTGGCCTGAGTCTTCCCACTTCAACCCACTGCATTAAGACAACCGTCCACAGACATGTCCCTAGGCCAACCCAGTGTAGATAATTCTTCATTCAGACCGCCTTCCCAGGTGGTTCTAGGTTGTGTGAAGTTGACAGTGCTCACCATCATAATTGGTCTTCCTCAACGGTACTCCGTATCTGAGATCTTGTTTCTTCTTTGTTACACTCTGTGCTTTATAGTGTCTCTTCTGTGCTTCTTGCTTGACTTCCAGTCCTGTTTTTTTTTTTTTTTCAGTGCTTCTTTGGATTTCAAAATAATAACCTGGCATGAGGTATGTATGCAATAGTGTCTGCATGTGCTTATCTGCCTTTTGCTGGGTATCACCAGTGGAGTTACAGTAGCCAATGCTGGAGGGGAAGCAAGAGGCTTTTCAAATGTAGAATAGTTGGGTGGGTAATGGAAGTGAGCTGCTGCTGGTGACAGTATTCTTGGGAGATATAAACAGATGGACTCACTCCAAATAGGGAACCAACGACAGACCAAAGGACAGATACAAGTCCCAACAAAAGTCCAACTTGGTGAACAATAATTTTTATTAGGATTACTTGCAGCTATATGGGTGAGTAGTTCTGTACAAGGGCAGAAAGGACTTAGACACCTGCACCCCCAAAGATCACCCCAGCATGGGTGACAGCTCATAAAAGCTGGGAACCTGGAGCTCACATCACAGTCTTCAGGCACATGGCAGGTTGGAGAGTGTCCCTTTCTGGAGGCTCAGCTTGTCTGAGAGTCTTCTTCAAGGGAGCTCTGCTGCTCTCTCCTTCTAGGCAACTGGGCTTGTCTGCAAGTCTTCTTTGCAGGTTGGCTGGTCTGAGAGTGAGTCTCAGCAGTCACTAATGAGATATTCTTGCAGAGGGAGGTGCCTAGTGAATCTGGTCAGTTTCAGGAACTTCCTGAAGCTATTCTGAGTTGTTGATTTCCTTTCTTAATGAGCCTCTTCCCTGTAGGATGTGGTATTTCAGCCTATGCAATAGCTGCATTTATTGGGGAATTACTTCCCTTTAGAAAGCTATGGTTTACACTGTGGTCTTGCCTTGTATAGGGATAACCATCTCCAGAAAGTACTGCCTTGGACATTTCCTTCTGCTTGGCATTTCTCAAACCTGAAGAGTCCTAAAGAACTGAAAGTTAATCTTGGTTGCCTATTTGTTTGTATTGGGAAGCCCCAAGCAGATTAAAGGTTATTAAAGTGAGAGTGTTTCCACAGAAAATTAACTAATGGGAAAGACCCACCCTGATGTAGATGGTGCCATCCAATAGGCTAGGGACTGAGGTGAAATCAAAAGGGAAGAAGAAAGAAGCCTTAGGGCACAGGACTTCTCTTCCTGCTTTCTAATTATGTCTTGCTCCTTATACCTTTCCCACATAAGCTGAAACCTCTGAGACCATAGGACAGAATAAATCTTTATTCTGTTAAGCCATTTTGCCTAGGCATTTTACCAAAAAAACAAAAAAACAAAACAAAACAAAACAAAACAAAAAAACCCAAAACCATTACACACCAGGGACTTAGCTAACACTTTTTGGAGACCACTAATTTATTTCCAGTGAGCCCTCAGTGAGTAGGGAAGCATGGGAAAATAAAGCTGGGTTGTGGGAAAGCTTTAAAGTTGCCATTTCTTTTCTGAGCTGAAGATTTCCTAATTTTTAAACTGTCAGCTAATGTGGATGCTAAGAACAAATGTGCAATATTCCCCCCAGAAAACTGTTTACAAAATGAAATAAAATATTATTGCCTCACTGTTCAGTCTTTGTATGGGGTATTATTTTCTTGACCCTATTGAAATTGGAGCAAACACCAACATACGCATTATAGTTAAAATTCAGTCAGACTAGAATTTTCTTCTTAAAGCTTTTGGTGCTATATTTCAGAAAGATTTATAATCGACTTGCCTTGAATTAACACTCCAGAATTTTCATGAGTAGTCATGATCATTATGCCATCATCTGCCTTGAGAACTGAAGTCACTATTTCTAGAGGGCTAAATATCCGTAGTAGGAGCAAATAATCTTGTTTGAATATAACCATAGTTATAAGGCAACAGCTAACATTAATGGGCACTTTGAAATTATCTTTTACACTTCTTTGCTTACATCATGCATGTTTGTGTGTGGAGGGGCTGGACATATGTCACAGGACAGCATACAGGTATCAGGTATCAGTTCTTTTCCTTCACCCTATGAGCTGCACGGACTGAACTCAGTCGTCAGGCTTGGTGGGAAGGGCCTTTACTCGCCTGCTCCAGTGAGCTCCTTTTCTGTGTTTCTGCAGTGCTAGGTCTTGGAGAAATAGGATCTCAGATGTTGTTAAGTAATCAACATGGATTAGTGTGAATTTGTCAAATTTTTTTTTATCAATAATGATTAACTTTTATTTCAAATGCAACTTTGACGTCTCTGTGATTACTGCATATGATTACTGCATATGATTTGGCAGTTCTAGTATTTTTTATTTCCACTTATACATATGATGGATTCTTATTTCTTGTACTCTCTTTTCAAGTTGAGATATTACAATTATCCTGAGTTATACCAAGTGAAATGACAAATTCCTTGAGTTTTCTATACTTTGTAAAATTTTAAAAATATTTATTGTTTGAGAATTTCATATATATGTGTAATGTTTTGATCAGTCTACCCCCACCCCCTCTCCTCCAAATTCTATTACCCCCGCCCACCCACTCTCAATTTCATGGACCCTTTTTTACGGCTGCTGAGTTCACTTAGTGCTACCAATGTATGCATGCAGTAGGGTTACCTGCTGGAATGTGGGCAGCCTATCAGGGGCTACACCGCTTAAGAAAAACCTGACTCCTCCTCTCAAATTTTCAATAACATAATAATTGTTCATTTTGAGATATCAGGACTTGTTTAGGCAGCCATAATACTGAGATTTCGTGGGTGGCTTCACTGTCCTAAAGAATGTCATTGACAGCATTGCATTTATTGTTAACATTGTAGTTACTTAAATATTCAGATCCTACCTGAGTCACTTTTGATAATTTATATTTTCTCATGACTCATCTCTCTTCTGAGACTTTCTGTGACTTTTTGATGACCGTCTGTGTGACTTTGTATGTATCCCTTTGTCCACATGTTAAGTCTCTTTTGTTTCACTGACTCTGTTCATTTTCTTATTTCTGGCATTGTGAAATTCTTTTTTCTCTCTTTAATGAGCTTTGCAAGAGATTTGCGTAGTTTATTGATCTTTCCCAGGAACAGCTGTTCTCCTGTTTATAGTCTAAGCCTTAAATTTCTTTTATCTTTTTTAATGATTCTTTCACTTCTCTTAAGTTTATTTGGCAGTGGTTCTTTTCTTCAGTCTGTTAAGGAGAATAATTTAACTTTTTCTTATTTAGTAATTTTAAGGTGACTAAAAAATACTTTATTTACCTTTGTGTATGTGTATGCATCCTTGTGTATGTGTGTGTGTGTGTGTGTATGTGCATCTCTGTGTGTATGTATGTGTTCATCTGTGTATATGTATGTGTGTGCATCTGTGTATGTGTGTGTGCATCTGTGTATGTGTAGGGGGGAATGTGTGGAGGTCAGAGGTCAAACTCAGGTGTGGTTTCTAAGGAGCAGTATGGAAGCTCACGAAGTAGGTGAGGCTGGCTGGCCAGCAAACCCCAGGGTCCAGCTAGTTTCATCTTCCTAGCATTGGGATTATAAGCCTACACCACTATGATTTCTTTATGTAGCTTCTGGGCATCACACTGAAACCCTCATGCTCATGGAGCAAACAGTTACTGACTGAGGCATCTCCTCTCTGCTCCTTATTTACCCCTTTCCATTTTATTATCATTTATTGATTATACAAACTGATGGGTTGCATTATGACACTTCAAACATGTCTACAATATACTTTGATCATCTACATCCTCTATTATCAATTTCTGCCCCCTCATTCTCCTTCCTCTACCTTCAAAATCTACTTACATTTTCATATATTATCTCCATTGTTTTCTTTTTTCTTTAATTGTTATTGTTTTATATATATATATATAATGTATATAATGCATATATATACACACACAACCTGCTAACCCCATTTAATGTTGCTCTTATGTCTATGATTTTAGGGCTCACCATTTGGTATTGGATAACTAAATATGGGGCTCATCCCCGGGGAAGATCAATTCTTCCTCCCTCAGCAATCATTAATTTCCGAAAGCTCTTCATCTGGGAGTGGGGCCTTGTGAGATCCACCCCCGACTCGCACCAGCATCTCAACTGGTATTGTCATTGTTCAGGGTCTTGTTTAGGCAGCCATTTTGTTTGTATCTCATAGCCGCAGCTTCCCTGTCCTGTATAGAAGACAGCATCTCACAGCAGAGCCTGTGATCTTCTAGCCCTTCTTTCTGTGATGGTCCAGCCACCTTTCTGTGATGGTCCCTAAGACTCAGCTGCAGGGATTGTGTTGTAGATGTATCCACCGGGGCTGGCCACTCCCCTGGCAGTTATTCTCTGCATTGTGACCAGATTTGACTTCCTATTACGACAGTGCTTCTCAACCTTCCTAATGGGACTCTTTAATTCAGTCCCTCCTCTTGTGGTGACTCCCAACCATAAAATTACTTTCCTTGCTACTTCATAACTGTAATTTTGCTACTGTTATGAATCATAAATATCTGTATTTTCTGATGGTCCTTGTTGACCCCAGTGAAAGGGTTGTGCCCCCGCCTCAAGGGGTCTTTCAAGTCCAGACTTTTAGTCTTCCATCCTCCTTCTCTATAGAGACTATTTTAGCAGACCTGTGCCAACCTGCCTCCAGTGCCAAGAAAGACAGTTAGTTCTCAGATAAAATTTTACATGGCATAGTTGGTGTTGGCCCTTTTTTCCTGTGTGGCTTTCCCTCAGTCTCTGGAAATCTCAGACTCCTGGTGTCTTATTCCCACCTTCCTTTCCTCCTTGATCTCAAAATGCTGGAGAGGTCTGGCGTATAGTGTTGTATATCTCCACCCCATCCTTGTGATCTCATCTAGTACAATGGTCATACCTACTGACTCCTGCACTTCAAGTTTGTATCTTTAGCCTTGACCTGTCCAAGACTCCAGACAACTCTATACAACTATTTACGCAATAGTTTTTGCTTGAATGCCTCAGAGGTACCTCCAACTTGGAGTATCCCGATCTGAACTTCCTACTCATCGCCCAGTGCTGTCCCACTGGTCTCTTCTAGCCCAGTGGCAGCTGCTTCCTTTGTCCAGTTTCTCAGACAATGTTGAAATACTCGCTGGCTGTTCTTTTATATTTCAGATCCAAGCCATTACACAATTCTCTTGTTTCTTTACCCACAAATACAGCCAGAATCTGGTGACTACTACTGCTATGGTTTAAATCACAACTACCTTTTGGGGAAAGTATAGCTTGAGTATTAACATATGGGAGAATTAATGAAGAAAGGCTCCAGCCTATTGGATGGTGCTCCCTATCAAGGTGAGTCTTTCTTTATTGGCTTTCCATATGTTAACATTCCCTGAAAAAGCTGCACATCCAAAAGGACACATCCAGAAGTGTACTTTAGTAATCCCCTAAGTGTCTCTCCATCCAGTAAAGGTCACAATCAAAACCAGAAGTATGTTGCTTTTAGATTTTGGAAAGCTTACATACATAACGAGATATTTGCATAAGGAAACACGATTGTCTTAGGGGAGTCATAGCCTGTAGGTAAAGTCAAACAATGTTTTTCGTGTTCTTGGGTTTGACTGTGATCTGTCACATAGGCCAAGGGTGGGATTTTCCACATGTGCTATGTCAGTGACTAAGAAGACAAGGCTTTTGCAGCATTTTGTGGATTGGGGGTTTTCTAATTAGTCATCCTCTACTCTTGCAGTCTCTTCCCAATCCCATCACTCTCCCTCATGTTCCCACCATGGTCTGTGCTAAACAGACCTGCCTGAAGGAGCTTTTCAAAATGGCAGCCAGGTGGACTTGGTAAGCGCCAATGACCTCACACAAAACTGTTGTTTCTCAGACATGACCCATTTCACTCCTTCACTCCACTCCAGCTAGGCTTTTCCTGCTTTTTTGCTCTGCTGAGGATGTGGTGCCTTATGGATGTTTGAAGTCTCTCTTGGAAACTCTTCCCTAGACATCCAAGAGGTTCACTCCCTCAGCCACTCTGAGACGTCATTGGATGTTGTCTTCTCCTGGGCCTTACATGGACCATCTGACACACTAGCCCCCCTTCAGTACCCAGCCCCATTTGCCTCCGTCTAGGTGGCTTTTGGTTTGTGTGTTTGTATCTTCGTCTTAACTGTCTATGAAATTATAAGATTTATTAATTTGTTTATTATCTGCCTCCTTCATTAGAATGTAAATCCCAGGGATCTCTGGGAGCAGAGATCCCTGTCTCGGTTTTGTTTTATTTTGAAGCCAATATTTGCTAAGCATGAAGACTGGTTCCAGTAGAGGGCACTCAATGAGTACGTGTCAAATAAATGAGTGAATTAAGGCCCTGGCTTTGTTGTGAGAAATACTGGCTGCAGCTCATAAAATTTGATGTTCAGCATCCTCATTGTGCTCTGCTTCTAACTAGCTTTCTGGGATTAGTAGAATCTTAGGGTGGCTAGAGACGGCCATTTAGGGAGGCACTCATCATTGCTCAGGGAGGGGGCTGCATTGTGGGAAGCAGTACCCAGGTCAGCATCTTAGGCAGAGAATGGCACAACTGCCAAATATTTAGTTGGAAAGGGTTGTATCTGAATCAGGGCAGTGGTGGAATTATGAAACAGCTTTCCACCGCCTTCAACGAAGCCCACTAAGAAGACAGAGCAGGGGTGCGTTGTGAGTAGGTCGTGGCGATTTTTCTTTTCCTTTCCTTTCCTCCTTTTTCCCCCTTCTCCCATTGGGGAGACATCACACACTATATATCACACCATACCACACTTCACACACACACACACACACACACACACACACACACACACACACACACACGAGCGTGCATCTCACCCCAGAAAGGGAACACACAGTGGACAAAAGTTACAACTGTAACAAAGACCAACTTGGTGAGCCATGATGTTTTGGGGAGGGAGGGGTCCCTGGCAGGAATGTGGGTGTGGTGTTACTTTCCAGAACAGGAAGGACTCGAAAGCAGATGCGGTACTGAAAGACCCACCCACCCCAGCATGGTGACTCCTTACAAAGGCTGCAGAAGCATGGGGCTCTCTGCACAGGTTGAAGACAGCTCTCCAGTCTGATGAGAAATCTCTTCTCTCTGCATCTCTTGGGATCGGTCTTCCAAGCTTTCACTTTCCCGGGCCCCTTGTGTGAACCTCCTGTGTCTCTTGATCCTCCTCCCTCTGGGAGCAAATGTTTCAGTTCCACGGAAACTGCTATACAACGGGCTAAAACGTGAGGTAGTCAAGGATGACCTTCACCTTCTGATTTCCTCTGCCTTCACCTTGCAGGTGCTAGGCTTGCAGGCATGCGCTACCATGCCTGGTTGACGCAGTGCTGGAAATCAAACTCGGGGCTTTGTGCATGCGAGAGAAGCACTCTAGCAATGGAGTTGCCTTCCCGGCTCCTGTGGGTACATTTTTGCCTTTTCATCCCATTAGACATTTTTGAGAATGTAGCAAGAACTTGTGTTTTCAGCAGCCTTGGCTCTGGGATGTATAATAATTTATTATTAATAATGATTAATAATAATCACCTTCCTAAATATTTAGTGATAAATTGGGAAAAAGCGCACCAAGAACATAATTAAGTAGATAGCGTTAAAAACATCAGAGCTTTTCATTTGTATAGTGCCAGGGATCAAACCTAGGGCTTCCTTCATGGCAAGGAAGCACTCTATAACTGAGCTATGCCCCCTAACCCAAGAGACACAGTTTATGATGTGAGTTCTTGAAAGGTCTGTCCAGAATAATGGTTGGCTCTTTGTTTGTGTATATGTGTGTATGTGCTCACATTTGTGTGGGGATGCATGTACCTATAAACTTCTGCAGAGGCCAGAAAAGAGTGCCCTTTGTCATCCTGTGCTTTATTCCTTTGAGGTAGGGTCAAAGGAACTTTGAACTGAACTTGGATTTTGCATTTTTAGGCGCAGGGAAACCCTAGACATCTTCCTGTGTCTGCTGCCCTCCTCAGTGCTGTGGTTATGAGCCTTGCAAAACCATCCTTGTCTTGTTATGCTGGATCCTGGCTTCTAAGCCCCAGTGGTTACAGTGCATGACAAATGTTCTTACTCACTAAACTCCCCCCAAAGTCCCCCACCTTTATGCCGCCTCCCCCACACCTCTGAAAACCTCATTACATTTTCATCTTTTCACATTGTTTTTTTTTCCCCATTTAACCAGGGCATTTAAGAGGAAGTAATACAATTTACCGTGCCTCTTGAAGCTGACTTCTTTAGACGAAGTCCTCACCTCTTTCCTTTTAATGGAACTATTTTAGACAGAACATTTGGTAATGGTGAAACTTACAGTATGCAGATTTTCCCGAAAGCAGTTGCATCCCCACAACCTACCTCTGTTGCCAATACGTGGCTTGGTTATTTCTGGGCATGGTGGGATGAAAGGAAACAGGAGAGAGATTATGGAAGTTTGACTCAAAGATATAAAATTTAAAAAAAAGTCACTTCTGGGCAGTTATTTTATTTTTCAGCAAATACAGAGCTTATGTATTTCCCAGGTTGGTAAGTAACACGTTAACAGTAACCTTCTATACTGGTAGAGGAAACACCCCTGTTCTCTTCATTCTTCCTGCTTTGTAAGGTATACCAGTGTTAGATGTTGATACTTTAGGTACAGTTATTGATTTTAAAATATACCTACAAGGTGTGGTGCCCAGAAGCAAGGTTTTGTGTATTGCCCTGTCAGCACTGGTTAACCGACATGTTTCTGTGAGGTCAATTTAATTCAAAACACACTCAGGAAATTGTCCAGGAGCAATGTGGTTGCCAGTGGGGGCACTCCAGAGCTGGTTTGGGTTTCCCTTGCTTTACCTAGATAGTAGGAGAGTGTGTTTGGGCATTATGAAATGTAGACCCCTTCACCAAGTGTACGGATGGCGACATAGAGAGGTCATATACCTAGGGTGTCTTTTCAAGCTTTTCTGAATAAAGAGGCATGCTAGTTGATGTATTTTAAGTGTAAAGTCCTATTGTAGACCATCTCTGTCTATCTCTTCAGAGGTTTCATTCTTTTCTGTTTGAAGTTAGTACAAATTCATGTCCTCAGTTGCTCACCCAACAGTGCCTTTTTCTTGCTGAAATATTGTGTTGTTTTAAAGAAATGCCAATTTCTTTTTATAATAGTTTACTGATTATGTGATTTCTCTGGTTTTATAGGTTTCTTTTCTGCCAGTTTTGTTTGAAGGACAAAGGGGTGTACTTTCTTTTTATTATAATGTCTATATAAGTCTTTTGTTTGCTCATAGGAAACTTTAAAAAGGGTGTGACATTTATTTTTCAGTTGCAAGTAGGATTCACAAATTTGCGTTTTGGGAGAAATTACTTAAGTACATGTGTGAGATTTAGTTTTAAACTTCAAGAGCATATGCATATTTTATCATTCTCCTTACAGTCTTAATTTGATTTTTTAAATGGTTATACATATTTGATGTGCTCATGGCTTATTGTTAAGCAAAACCTTTCTTCCCCCTCAGAATTAAGATGCTCGAGCGCTCATATGCTTGAGCCGTCTTTGGTTTATGGCCCTGGAATCAACAACAAACAATGAATGCTGAAAAATGGAGATATTAACAGCTCTTGCCTTTTACACCTTCATGCCAAGAAGAATTTTTCAAAAGAATAGTATTTAATTTAGAATTTTATTCGGGGGGAGGGCTAGAGAGGAGAATAGCAGGATCCAGGTCATATGAAGGGGAAAGTAGGAAAGGTGGGAGGGGGACTCTAATGAGGGAGGAGGGAAGGAACCCAGTACAGGAGAGGAAGGGATGGGGACAAATTACACCAAGGATATTTGATAAAGACTCAAGGAATCATATTGTTTTATATTTACCTGAAATCATACACTGTGTGTATGTGTGTGTGTGTGTGTGTGTGTGTGTGTGTGTGTGTGTGTGTGTGTATGTAGGTTTTATGCCACTTGGGCTGACATTGCTCCCCCCCGCAAGAGCCATAAACTATCAAACAAAACCTTGGTACCAGGCATGAGGATCGGCTGTTCGAGTCACTGGTCAGGGTTGTCCACGTGATTTCCCTACTGTTGCCCTTGGTTGCTCTCAGAGGGTGAAGGTGAGTCTCTATTGGTACCTCACACTTAAGACACAGGACCCAGACGATTCTAGCTGAATCTGATCTGAAGGTCTAGTCTCCTTCCTGCAGTCTAGCTTTGATAGTACCGCGTAAGCTGCCCAGGTAGAAAAGCAATCAGTAGTCTTATTTAGGTATGATGCTTATGAACTATAACAATGACCAGCATGGCAAGATATCTCTAAAAGTGTACTAGTGACACTCATATCTTGGCAGTAGCCGACAGCTGGCTAACTGGACTCAAGGCCCACGCAACAGCAGGGAAATCACGCCTGGTACTAGAAACCACTAGATCACCACTTCACTGACCAATGTAAGTCCTGAAACCCATCCTTGTACCCCCAGGTAAGTGCACCTCTCACCTTTCATCAAAGACTGTTCTCTTTACAGTAAGTGGAGGGCGTTACAGAAAACCACAACTAGTCATAAAAGAGATCAGTGGATTGTGGGAAGCTCAACCCCAACAGATACAACTACAGCATGACTCCTTCACCTAAGACTCCGCAAACATCGAGGAAGAGGGGGCAGAAGGACTGCAAGAGCCAGAGGACTGGAAAGGCTGCTGTGATATCATGTCTCCTGAAATGACAGTGAAGCTGAGCCCATGATATTTCAATTATATGACTGCCACAACAAGAACTGAGCAAAGGCAACAGCAGTCGACATGCTAATGTGGACCAGGGGAAGTCTCACAGGATCTCACCCCTAGGTGAAGAACCCACAGGCAACTAATGACTGCTGAGGGAGGGAAACAGCCTCGACCAGGGATGGAACCCCTAATTGGTTATGCATTTCCAAGTGGTCAGTCCAGAAATCATATGCAGATACACCTAAGCCACACTAAACGGGCTCACTTTATTTATATTTATATCGTATTTACATATTTATGCATATCTATATAACAATAATCAAAGAAAAGTATTGATTTGAGAGGGAATGGGGGGTATGGGAGGGGTTGGAGGGAGAAAAGGGAAGGGGTGAAGTGAAATATTATTTGTTGAAAATCTGAAAAATTTTCAACAAATAATAAAAAAAAGTTAGATGGTTAATCCACATTATAGATAAGGTGATTCCTAAAATTTCTGCTTTATTTTTCAGCTACATGACTGAACTATTTATAGCACTCTATTATTCTACCCAAAGGACAAGAGTATGAGATGAAAACTTCCATTTATCACATTGTTTCTATTTTCACTTTTTAAGAAATGCAAACATTTATTACATACTAACTAAACAGCAGGCACTAAGATAAGTGCTACAGACTTAGAGTTGAATTAATACTGACCTCTGATCTTGATAGTACTTAATCATTTATTCATTAAGGAAATACTTTTTTTACTTCCTCTCATGTGCTAGTCATTGAGATATAGCTGTAATAAAACTGACAGAAATTAAGCTAACATTCTTGATTGTGGAGATAGAAAGTAAGCAGGAAAGTTAAACACACACACACACACACACACACACACACACAAATATACCCCTAAATATAAATACAACCTGCATTTAGTGTTAGTGGTATGGATACGATTTTAGGGATGACCCCTTGGTATTGGATTACCAATCAGTGGGCGTATCCCAGGGGAAGACTGTTTCTCTCACTCTTAGCACTAGTTGCCTGTAGTTCTTTGTCTATGGTTGGGGTATCCATGAGATTTCCCTTATCACATTATCATGTCTATTGGTATTGTCTTTGTTTTGATCTTGTTTAAACAGGGAAGCTTCATCCAGAAACTGGAAGTCTGAGATGAAATCTGAGTGAAGACC
Organism: Peromyscus leucopus; assembly: GCF_004664715.2. Lineage (NCBI taxonomy): Eukaryota > Metazoa > Chordata > Mammalia > Rodentia > Cricetidae > Peromyscus > Peromyscus leucopus. The sequence goes on from NC_051072.1 coordinate 45,740,010, forward strand.
TGGAATGTCATTTCATTTGGGCAGTGACGGGGTCAGGTCTACATTTAGAATGCATCATTCTGGCCATGGGGAGTATGCACTATAACGGGGTGACTCGAGGCTGTTCTGATGGGTCTGTGAGAGATCGTGATATTCCTAGCATTTGGTGTGCATCGGGGAGGGACAGAGAGGTCAGGAGAGACCTGTAAAGCACACCCAGGAGAACCCCCTTGCATAGGAGACTGGAAGGTGAGAGGGCTCAAGTAGCTTTTAGCCTGTAGTTAAAAAAAAAAAAATGTATATATAGGCTCCACTGCATTTCACACTTGCTGTGAAACCATTTGCTATATCAGTATTTTACAGCTAGGTGTTGCCCACTCATACTTCTACTCCATTCTGTTTCAAGTTTCTTCTAAGTGCTGACACTGACTCACCAAGTTCCCTTCCACGCGGTGGAAAACACCTGGTAGTCTCCTCTCTGGTGGGTGAGCTGTCTCCTCCCCGTGGAGTGTCTCTGTGGTCAGTCATAAGGCACAAGCCAGTGGAGAGGAGAGGAGAAGGGTGGGACACAATCCTGTCATATCCAGATTCAGTGCCTGATAGAAACACCTAGCTGAGGACGTACTGTGCTGACTGTTTGAGCCAACCTATTTCTACATAACATGGTGGAAACAGCGTGAAAGAGGTGCACACCGCATGTGTCCCAGCTAGCTGTCTAGAGACTGTCTCTGCTGAGAGGTGGTTAGTTGTGCTGGGAATAGGTTGCCTTGGCTAGTTGCAAGGGGCAGGAAGAGAGTCCTGTTTTTTCTTTGTTTGTATTCCTTTGTTTACTAAAACACCCTCCACCCCCCACCAAATACAGAATGGTGGGTTTCGGGTGCTAGGAAGGCCTCAGTGTCGCGAGTCCACAGCAAATTATCCAGACTAGTGACTTTGTACTGTTGACTCTGCTGTCACCAATTGCTGTTGAGTTTCTGTTTCTCATGGAGTGCGACGGGGGTGGGGTGTGGGATGCTCTTTTTAGAGTTGTCTGTGGAAAGCTGCATGACAAAACATTGCCTAAAGCTCTGGTGTTTGCCTGCGGGCCCTAGTTGGGGCCATGGTGGGAACGAACCATTGTTGGTTTCTTCCAAGTAAATGACTTAGTTTTTTCACCTCCGAAACAGGAGCTGATGCCATCTCCTTGGTCTGGCTGTTTAACGGGGGATTAAATGGTACTTTGTGTACAAAGTACAATGTTTAAGTGCTGTCTACCAAGACTTGCCTTGTATTGCTGAATTACCGACATCAGGTCTCTTTGTTTCTTCTTATTTAGCAGTAGGAGAGATGTGGAAATTTTCTGAGTCTCAGATATAGAAGGAACTAAAATTAAAGTTCCTTTCTTGGTGTGTGCTGGAATTTTTAACAGTATAAATTTCCATGAAAAATAAAGCTGCATTTGAGGTAAAGAAAAAAGATGTTCAAGTACATCCAAGTTGAGAGAGTTCCGTGGGTGGCTTCCAAGGGACATCGGTTCCCTGCAGTAACACATGAATCCGCTCACAGTGAACGGAACTGCTCAGCAATGCTGGCTTCCTGCCCCTTCCACGATAGTTAAGTATAAAAATCTTGACTCATTGAGCTTATCTTCACTATTGTTGTTTTTATGGTGGGTTTCCAGTGCATTTCAGATGACTAAGTTTGGTGTTATGAACATGAAATTTTTTTTGAATGATGGAGAAATCATTACTGTACAGGGCTGGCTCCTTTAGAATAGTGAGCACTGGAAGGTGGCTTAAAAAAATGTCTGTGGAATCAGACACAAACAAAGGCTATTTCCATCAGGAAAATTTTTATTGAGACACATTTTCCCATTCACTCTCATGTAAAATGTAGGAGACAAGATGATGTGGCATTATTTTTCCTTTGAGAGAACATGCCAAATGCTCCCCAGTGAAACTGGTGATGCCTTCCGTTTTCTCTCTCCAGTAACTTCCAGTAAGCAGTAAATACAACTTTAGGAAGAAATAACATCCAAAGATCAGTCCCTTCTAGAAGGATCCAGTGGAAGGAGAATATTTGTTCCCCTCCTACTCTAGAGAACATCATCCGTTGGAAGTTTCTACTCTTTTGTAAACATGATCTTCTGGTTTCAAGGAAGTGAATTGGATAAAAAATTCACATATTTAGCTCTTTTGGTGGGGGTGAGGGAGAGAGAGAGAGATGGCACAGCATTTAATTTGATCCATTTAAAAGGAAAGGCTAGGGTAAGTGTGTGTTTTATTCCAGTGAGTGCAATGATTGTACAATTAGGGGTATTTAGATATGGATTTTGCGCTAGAGTCGGTAGGAATCCTATGGCTTTTATTGATGCCGGGCTTTGAAGTGGGGCTCTCTGATAAATGGTGGACTGTCAGAAATCAGGTGCTTTGGGTGTGTGCGGGAGCTTGTGTGTGTGTGTGATGTGGACATTTGAATAGAAAATGAGTATGTGAAGGAACTTTACTGAGCCAAATGAAAGACGTGATGGGCTTGATTAGCTCCGTTCCTTAAAATCCTATGTATTCCAACAGTTTGGGACAGGCTTTTCTTCCATTGCTCTGCATGCCCAAGCATGTGGTGTGACTGCCACATTCTTTTTTCATAATGGGATATATATTAACTATGCAACCCTTTCACAGAGCAGTGTTTTAATCATTCTCTATTGATTTATACATCACTTCAGTGTTGCATATTGAAGGCCTCTTATTCTAAGTCTGCTTTAGCCACATTCTCATTCTGTCTACCTGACTTGCATAATGTTCTGAGACTCCCTTAGTTCCCCTTACCCCCACGGGAAGCAGTGAGGATTAGGAAACCACCAAAGGTCAGACACACTGTTACCTTCTCTCTGCTTTCTGAGGTGCAAAGATGAAATTAATGGGCTTAGAGAAATATTGTCGTTGTCCATAACTGATAATAGGTATCAGAAGTAAGTTAAAATTAATAAATGCTGAGCTTGAGCTTTGGCGTGAATCTGAATGATTTATTGCAAGCTGGGGATGCCAAGAGAATGTTTTGCATTAGCTGAAGGAGTAGGGTAATGATGAGAGGAATCTGTCAATCAGGGCCCGGATTTCCTGCAAGAGGAACATTGTAGGCAGGGCTCTGAGCAGCCTCATGAACAGTGGTTGTTCCTTGAATCCAGGGTTGTTGCTCCAAGGTGGTCAATACAAATGGGACTATATATCTATTTTCTTCTTTTGTCTTAATGTTAATTTGAGTGAGAGGAAGTGAAGATATGGTTGATGAGCATGAAGGGTGCTTCCATGGACTGGAATAAATAAGCTGGGTCCCCTGCCCCCCCCCCATCCCAGCCCCACAACTTAGAATCTCATTTGTGTTGAAAGACCAGAGCTAGGATTTACATAGGAAGAAAGTCTGCTTACTTCATTATTATTCATGGTCGAATCCCCAAATCACCTCCCTGAAGAGATGTATTCTTCCCAGCAAATTAAAACATCTTTTTTTTTAGAGGACCAAATGATGATGGTGTCAACTATTGATGAAGATGAATAGGTAATTCTTTTTCTCAATTTCTATATTCCTTCTCCCCCTACTGTTCAGGGTAGGGCTTGTTCATTTAAACCAAGATCCAATATTTCATTTACTCTCCTCTCTGCGGGGCGTGCGCATTGTGCAAACCTCTTGGTTAGGTACCGGAGGAAAATGTTTGAAAATGTGATAGCTTATTATAAGGACATTTGACAACAGCGAATTTGCTGGTGACGGATTGCCGATAGCTGGTAATTTAAAGGATTCTGAGCAGTAGTTAAGGTCCAGAGTTTTCCTCACATTAATCAGCTCAGATCACAATAGCCTACACTCCAGATTTCTTTCAAAGCCTTTGTAAAATATAGGCTTTGGGAGGCCATCATGCAATACATAAGGTGACTGTGCATATACACCTTATCCTTACTCTAGTTTTATCTCTACTTAATTCAATTATCATAAGTGGAGATGCAGACTGATACCGTGCCATTTTACTTTATGGACTTACATATAAGTACCAAAAAGAGAAAAGAGCATTATAAAGCAAATCGTGGGAAATGAAAAATACATTGGAATGAAACAGGATTATTGACTAAAAATTATAGATAACAGAACAGTTGTGAAAATCTAATCTAAGTAGGGTTTGGAATTGGTACTCTATTCTGTCATCAGCTACACTATCGTTTAATCTCTTATGTATGTGTGTGTGTGTGTGTGTGTGTGTGTGTGTGTGTGTGTGTGTATGCAATGCCTTGATGTGCTCCCAGAGATCAGAGATCAACTTACAGGAGTCAGTTTTGTCCACCGTGTGGGTTCCAGGGTGACAAGAGACCTTACCCACTGAACCATCCTCCTAGCCCCGTTATCATTTCAGATAAGCACTCACTGTGTGTGTATGGGGGGGGGGGGGGATGGCACATGTCCGTAATCCGAGTACTTGCGAGACTGAGGCAGGAGGATCATGCCTTCAAGGCCAGTGTGAACAAATTAGCAGGAACTCTGCTTCAACAAAACAAAACAAAGCAAAGCAAACACTAAACTGCGTCTTGAAAATATTGGAGCTGTGGTTTATAGAAGCCATCCTGGATGGACCACAGATGAGTGATAGATGAGAGAGGTATTTTTGACCTCTAAGGAGAGCCACAATTACATGCAAACGCCTGCGTTTCATCATGGCATGTATTATGACAAAGTGGCATTGGGTACAACTTAGCAATATCCAACCTTCAGAACAGCTGTTACCCTGGGGTCACTGGGGTGTATCTGTCAGACATGAGCACAGAGAATAAGTAAGGTATTCTGTGAACAAGTCATGATAGCTTAATCGAGTCATCTTCACAGGGATGTTGCTTGATTCTTCTTTGAAGAGCATCTAACACCACGGCAGCCTATCAACTTTTCTTGCCTTAACAGTCTTCACTTGCTAGTTAGGTTACATCTGTTCATTTCTAAAATGTAGCAGCAGAAGAAAACAAAACCAAAAAACCCTGTGTGGTCCCCATTCAGCTCTGGCTTCCCTTGGGTGTTTAATCTTTAAACTTCCTCTTTAAAAAGCTCTTTAAAACCTGCGTGTCTTCACTCGCGGCTCTCCTACAGAAGAAAAGTCTGCCTTCCTGCAGCTAAACTCTGGTGCCTGTTCCTCCTCTTCCCTAAAGCTGGTGGCCTCTCTTGGCTTGCAGGCTTGTTTCATTGACCATTCTCTTATTTGCAGGCAGGCTGCTTCTGCCCTGGTTTCTCTTCTCAGCTAGAGGAGCTACCTTTGCTGAATCTGCTGATGCAACTTAGCTCACTTGTTTACCAACACCTTTTCCAGCATTGATCAGATCTGTAATCCCAACAACATGGGACCGGGAATTCAAGGCTTGCTTAGGCCACATAATGAGATACAAGCAAACAAACAAAAACAAACAAACACTACTGCCAACAAAAACCCCCAAATACTCAAGATCTAAAAACCACAACAAACCAGGTTGTATCTTTGCTCCTCAAATCCAAGTCACCCCCGTTCCCCCAGTTAATGGCCTCCTAGGGAACTTGGCTTTATTCTGTTCTTCTGTGGGCCCTCTCCAGTCAGGCACAAAGACAGCTTTCTTCCACCTTCTCTGGTAGCTACTGTCCTGCCTCCTGACCCTGCAGGGACCAACTTCCTTTAGTAGCTTCTCTCCACTGTCCAGTTCACTCTAGACCTTGACTTAAGTGGCCTTGCTAGAGTATACGTCTAATTTGCTTGTCAGTCTTTCAGACATTGACACCTGATTTGTTCGATATCTTGGATGAACACTGTGTGTGTTTTGAGATGCAACTTGCCCTTGGAACACTGTTTGCAGTATCCTTTATAAATTGGTCTCACCCTCCTCTTCCCGCATTGTCTCTCTTCTTTCTTTCTCCTATGGCTCAATCTTTCCACAAATGCCCTTTCCTGGATCCACTGTAAGTTCCCTACATACCATGCTCATTTAGGCTTCATTGGTCTATGTAGGCCTTAGCTCTGATAGAAAGGCTGTCTTACAACGCCACATCTTTCTGGAAGCCTTTGCTGCCCCAGGCAAGGCATCTCAGGTCCTTCTTCATTCCAGGACACTGCACTTTCCTATTCTAATGCTGATCACTTGGTGCTGTGGTTGTTATTTACTTAGCAGGCTAGGTTTTTTTTTTTTTTTTTTTTTTTTTTTTTAGAACCAAGATTTCTTAAGGGTAGAGGCACCCTTGGTGGTATTTGTACATCTGCCACTTGGTAGGAAGTCAACACAGGGTTCATTGGATGGAAGACGAGTGACTGCATCATCCGTCTGTAGATGGCTTGGCATCTGTATGTATTGGGATCTAGACACAGGGATTTTCCCTTTGTCCATGGGATGGCCAGGCAGTCTGTTCCAGCTGTGCAGAAAAAGGAATGGATCTGATGAGACAAGGATAGTTTGTGGAGTTGATCAGCTTTCTTCTGTCATTTGCCCAGCTAACTTGTTCCTTTCATTATCTGCCTTTGGGATGATACTTTTCCATTTCTATACCTTTTCTTGTCTCTGACCCTCATTCTTAACAACCATGCTCATGCATACATGTAGTTTCCTAATTGTACCTCTACAATTATGTTTCAGGTAGACCATTTAACAATTCCTAATATAGCAAAAATTATCCTTAATCAGTAGTTGGCTAGAACCTATAATTTGGTCATATACTTAGTTTAATGGGTCATAACTTATATTTGCCTGATGAAATTATCATAGGGACTGTCAAAAGAGTTGCATTAGAATAACATTATAAATTTTTGGAAATGTTTGCTTCAGTGGGATGCATACCAGACAATAAAATATTTTTCTTGGGTTTTTTTTGTTGTTGTTATTGTTGTTGTTAAATAAGTTTTAAAGTTACGTGAGACCACGTTTCTTTAAGTTGCCTGCGATTTACCTCTTTCATGATCCCTTCTGTGACAAGATAATAAGTGATACCTAACCTTGTCATCAGGCTTTCCTAACACCTTCCTCTTTTTCAGAAATGTAAAAAAAAAACAACAGTTCAGACTTTGCTTGGCCTGTCTTTTGTGCTGCCACCTTTTCATTTTTGCTTTTTATACACAGTTGTTGCTCTGTTAACCTCATGTTTAGACGCATTCAACTTACCGGTTGGTTCCTGGGTGGGGCATTTTTGAAGTCCCCAACTGGATTGCAGTTTCTTGAGGCTACAGAGCAGTCTGGGGATGGGCGTCAACGAGCACACAGCACAGAACCAAAATGACAGGCAGACTTGGATGATTTGTCTAGTTCCTTAATTTTTCAGGTGAAAAAGTGAGGGTTTCCAGAATGATCCTGTTTTCTTTCTTCCTCCCTTCCCTTTCTTTCCTGACCAACATTTGTTCATTCATTCGTTCATTCATTCATTCGTTTAGAGGTGGGGATCTTGCATGGTCCAGGCTAGCCTCAAACTATGCACAGTGGAGGCTGACCCTGAACATTTGATCCTCCTCCCTTCACCTCCCTCTCCTCAGTGCTAGGATTATAAAAAAGATCCTATTTTCAAGCAGACTTTATCCTCAGAAGCAACAGAGGAATGAAGAGACATGTTAGAAAACTCTCTGGAGAAGATAATCTTTGAATGAAAATCCAAGTTCAATGGGTTAGTGACACTGTCAGGCATTTCTGTGTAACAGTTACCTCTTACATTAAAACGTTGTATCCTGCAGGAAGCACCTTAAGCAGGAAGGTAAACAACTCAAAATAGCTTGAGGAAGTCCCTGAAACTGATCAGATTCACTAGGCCCCTCCCAGCTAGAGTGAGCAACGAAAGTTGAGAGCTCCTGCTCTCACAGGAGCAAAGCCAAGCTGCAAAAAAGACTCTGGAAGAAGCAGAAACCAGCCTGAGGCATCTGGAAAGGATACTCTCCAACCTGTTGAGCTACCTGAAGGCTGTGCAGTGTGCTCCAGGTTCACAACTTTTACCCATGCTGGGGTGGCTTTGCTGATGCAGCTGTCTTTGAGTCATTTCTGCTCCTGTAAATGACCCCTCACCCATATTTCTAAAGGTAACCCCAATAAAACTCACTGGGTCACCAAGTTGAGCTTTGATGGGATCTGTACTTTGTTCTGTCCTGGGTTCTCTATCTGAGGTGAGTAGACGTCCATATTGCATCTCCCCAGGAAAAATTGTGTCACACAATGCCCTCCGGTGCTTATGTAAACACATCATGAAAATAGTACTTATTTAGAAATAAAGTAAGTCTCATGTCTATATTTTCTTCCTCTCTCCATCCTTCTTTCCTCTCATCCCTTTTCATTCCTTCCCTGCTTGCCTCTTGAATGCTGAAACATGTCTTCTTATTTTGAAACTTCCTTTCTCCGCAGGGTATGCTATTAGACACCCAGAAAAGGTTGTTACTGTCTGGCAGGGAAGAATAATCCTCAAACGGGAAATACTGACTCTCAGATGAGACGCAGGGCATCATGGGCAGCACCATGGGCCATTTCTTCATTGCACTCAGAAGTTTTACTCTGAACTATTCCCTATTGCCTTTGTCTTAATTCAGCCTTCTCAATGAATAGTAGAACTTAACCAAAGTTGATTTATCTCTAAATCTCTGGACTTTCTGATCGAGACTGAGTGGGTTCCAAATTTCTAGGTTCCCCTTATTTGGAGGAGAACTGCAATAGAGCTTCTTGAGATATTGGGGATATTGTATTTTGTAGCAGGCTCCAGACAACACCCACTGGCTACATGTGGCTTTGTGGCTTTGAAATGAGATTGGCACAACTGAGAACTGATATTTGAATTTCGAGGTAACCAGTCACACGTGGCTCAGGCTCCTGCACTGGATAGAGAGTTTGGAGAGCTTGAAGATGTGTTGATTTGTGTCTTCATCCATTCCTGTTTTCTGTGGGTCCTGGCTCTGCCCACCAGCATCACTGCCATCCTTTGCCCCTTTGTGTGGGCCATTCCGTGGGTGGTCATTTCACACCTGTCAACCTTCCCTGCCTCACCCTTAGGACAGCCTTTACACTGCACCGGAGAATTGTTTCATGGAAGAAGGCAGTTCAGAACCGTGAGAAAGGATTTGTTTTTAAATCCCTGATGCCCAATTCACTTGTCATTCATGTTTTCTTTCTGACAGCATAAATACAGTTTATCTAGAGCAATTGAGCCTTTTAAAAAATGAAAAATTGAAGTGATTTTTTTTCCCTACTGATATTATAACCCAAAATTACTGATGCCATTGAAACTACTGAGAGGTCTCAACTTGCTGTCTTGAGACTGCAGAATATTTTTATGTTCAGAATGAATCAGACAAAGTAATGTGTATAAGCAGCGATACCAGAAAAATTGGTAGAAATAACTTTTACTTGATACTAGTGTTGTACAAATGTATAATTTGTCCCCATGATTTTTAGTTTTGGATGAAGCCGAAGACAGTGTTTGCATGTGCTCTCAAGAGAGGCTAGCCTACTGCCTAATATTTCACATTAAATGATGTACTTATTAAATACAATTCTCCATTTTTTTCTCTTTCTGTATAACCAAGGAATTATTTGTCCTAAGAGCCATGGACCTTGACCACTTACCAATGATATGTAAAGTTTTGTATCTCTATGTGCATGTGTCTGTTTGAGTAGCGGGACTATGACTGTACAGGGTTTACTGGGGTCCCGAGACCTGCCCACAGTTAAGTCACTTAGTAGATTGAGACTGTGCTGACTGTGGCCACTTTTGTTTGTCACTCTTGGCTAGTTTAGTGCCTTCCCACTGAACAAGGACTCGATACATGAGTTTGGAATGGAATTGGAAACAGTTCTTCTGCAGGTGGCACACATCACCTTTCTTTTTGTTTAAACAAAAAGGATCTCTGACGACCTTTCTCTCCTTTCAAGCTTCTGATGTTCGGTTTCCATTATTGCTTCAAGACAGGGTGAAGGGGAATGCTTCATCTTAGAACGAACAGCTGGAGTCAGAGGGTCTGGAGAAGTTACTTTTGCTTGCTTGTTTTCACGTGTCCTGTTCTCTACTGAAACATGCTTTTCTATAGGCCTTGACATTGCTTGAAAGGATGTCTGTCACTGTCCCCTAGTTTTGTTTTCCCGCCCAGAACAGGCTAGTGACTCCACCACCAATGTCACAGAAGTTAAACCTTGGACCAATTGCTAATCATCTCCCTTCTATTCCACATACCCCACTTGGGAAAGCCGGAGATGGCACACAGCACTGGGAGAAGTGTGGTACCCAGTACAGTGTGGCTTTTGTCCCACTGTGTATGCCTTGGCTTATGTGCACCTCCCTATCTGCTCATGTACAATTGAAGATACAGTTTTGCTCTTGACAGGCACCAAAATACTGTTGGTGAATAGCAAATTACACAGAGACTGACGTATGGGTTCTGATGAAATGAAACAAACTGATAACAACCACAGTGGGCCAGTGATGGAGAAAGTGGTCCCTGCTAGGGCTATTACAAACCCTTTTGGGAAAAGGAATAGAAATGAATAAAGATTAAAGTAGTATTCTTTATTCCTTCATCAGGTATAAATAATGCCTGTTATTTTCTTTGCTATCATTTTGGTTCTTTGAGTTTTTTTTTTTTTTTTTTTTTTTTTTTTTTTGTGTGTGTGTGTGTGTGTGTGTGTGTGTGTGTGTGTGAGAATCATGACGATCTACAGGTTCACTTACAGGGTGTGATAAAAGAAATAAAACTGGTTTCCATGTGTGGTACGTGGAAAGCAGACTTCAAAAGATGGAGGCTGACAGGGAATACTTTTCTGACAGGGGCTGCTCTTCTACCCATAAACACGATGAATGAGAAACCGTGATAAGAAGCAGGGAATGCTGTAGTTGGTGGGACATGTTGGCAGAGCTGGTGTGTGGTTGGTCACACGATGTCACCATGAACACGTGACGCATGTGACATGTATATACTTAGACCAGAGGGCTCTTGACATATTAGTTACCCTTTGCTGTATAGGGAAATTATCTTCCAAATTTAAGCAGCTTCAGAAACCAAAACCAAAATGTTAGAATCCAAAGCTTTCTGAGGTAGTAACTCTGGAGTAGATTAGATTAGCTGAGCTGTCCTGCTCCAGGTCAGTTCTTGAGGTTGTGGCCAGGAATGCAGCCAACTGATGGCGTGACAGGGGCTGGAGAGCGCACTTTCAAGATGGCTTCCTCACAGCGCAGGCACATTGCTGCACGCTTCTGTCCAGAAGCCTTGATTCCTGAGTCGTCCCAAGTGGACCTCTCGACAGGGCTGATTGGCTGCATGAATTATGATAGCAGTTTCTTCTGTGTAAACACGAGGCAGGAGGAGCTCAAGTGTGAGTCCACAGATCTGAGTGGAAATATAGGCAGGGAAGGAGTCCACCTTTTGTAGCCAGGCCTCAGAAGTCACACATCCTTTGTGCCGTGCTCTCTTCCTTAGAAGCAAGCCCCAGACTCCGGCCTGCAGTCAAGAAGAGGCTGTTCATGTCGTTCATGAAGGGAGAAGTGCCACAGAGTGGGATGATGTTATTGGAGCACTACCCCTGACCAGCAGAGAATCTCCGCTTAGTGTGGCATCCCTTTGGGCACCTTGATCCCTTCATCGTTGGCTTCTGGGCCCTTTCTGTGTCTAGATCATCCTGATTGGGTTTTGTCCTTGGGAGACTGTGCTTCTGTGGGAGGACCTTTAAGCCTGTTCGAGGATTCTGAGCGAAACATCTGCACGGGCAGCCTTTCTTCGGCTGGTATTGATTACTTCTCACAGCCTAACTTCTAAGTCACTCTCTTGGCTTTGATCAGTCAAACACGTCTTCAGAAAGGCGTGAGGCAGGGGGCCAGGGTAGCTGATAGAAACTCTGTCCTGCTGTAGACTCTGCCCTGTCATTTGCTTTTTTTAAGAACGTAGATTTGGCTTAGTTAATACCTGGAAGGAAAGAGCTGCCTCTCCTGTAAGCAGATGCCCCCAGAGCACATGCTGCAGGAGCCCCGGCAGCTCGGAGTAGACCGACCTAGCCACAGATTATGTCATGTGGCCGCTCCATAAACCAAGAGAGGCAGTTAACAGCCTTGGATTCTGGGTGGCTTCATGTGTATATATTTCAGTTATTTCTGGTTCATGTTTCATACCTAGGGCTCTGCTTGGTTTTGGCCTCAGTCTGGGACGTGCTGATGGAGCTGCCCCTGTCCAGAGCAAGCAGTCGATGAAACGGGAGTGAGGAAGGGCTTGTGAGCATGTGGTTGTGCACCTTAGCCCGGGCATGGTGCACATCCAGTTTTCTCATACTTACTAGGCAGCGTCCATGAGAATTTTGTGTCTTCAAGGTGGAACACTCAAAATGGTCTCTTCCATACTCATGGCTCCAGCATCTACTATGTGAAAGCATCTTCCAACCTTTGAGGATTTACCAGAGAATAACACACACTCAAGTTTCTGACTTTGGGAATAAAACAGGAGTGAGTAGAGTGGGAGTCGGGGAGGGGGGAGTGGAAGAAATCCCTATTCTGAGCATATTTTCCTGTAGATCAGATTAGGTGATCTTAACATGTTCTCTTCCACAGTGCAAGTGTTGTGACTCAGGTCTGTCTTCTTCTGTGTGTGTGTGTGTGTGTGTGTGTGTGTGTGTGTGTGTGTGTATGTGTGTGTGTGTGTATGTATGTATGTTTGGGGTGCACTGTGTACACAAGAACATGGAGGTAAGACATCAAACTCAGGTATAGTTCCTTAGGCGCATCCATTTCAATTTTGAGACAGGGCCACTTCATTGCCCTGGAGTTTGTTGATTAGCCTGAGCTCCTGTCCAGCAAGCCTCAGAGATCCCCCTGTGGCTGTTCCCGCCCCCAGTACCATGTTTACGAGCATTCTCCCACACTCCAGAGTTATACTGTGGGTTCTGGGGGTTGAACACGGATCCCCCTGCTTGTGTGGCAGGCATTTTTCTGAAGGAGCCGTCTCCCCAGCCTGACTTCTGGGGTGTGGTTGTGCTGAATACTTGGGCTGCTCGTGTTCCTTTCCGCTAACGTCTTTGACCTTTTATTTTCAAACTTGATTAAGCACCATTGTTGTTGATTAATTTTTGAGCATGAGATATTGTGACTGCCTAAGATTTTGAATTACATAAGTCTCTAAAAGGTTGCAGGTAGGTGGCTTCCCTCTTGGAGAGCGGTTATTGAAGTCTTGAATTATTGACGCCTGCCTCCATTGTCATCTTCCTATAGATCTTCCCTTTTCTTTAATTAGCTACAGTGCCTTATTAACTCATGAAAAATGCCGCCACTTAATGGTGTTTCTGTGATTTGTGTACTAACTGTTTCCAAGTTTTCAGAAATAATTCTCAAGGTTGACTTTCTCGCTTTTTCCTCTTCTCCTCACTGGAGAAGGAAGGACCCATATTTACATATGGTACATTTATTTCACATCTCAGTGAAATGTCATTTATGTAACACAGATGTAAAATGATCTCAAACTCTCAGATAGACGATAATCCTGCTGTTCCCTCCTTGAGGACACTGGACACTGGGATATTATCTCCAGCCTGCTTGAGCTCTGGGTGGGGTGGGGAACAGTCAGCTTGGCTTGACCTCTGGGGGCAGGGGTTCCTGTGGGAGGGGAAGGAGATGAGTGTCAGTGTGGCTCTTCAAAGGTGATGGGGACTGGGCTCCACACTCAGGAAGTCTGACATAGCCAGCGGTATCATTTCCTGTGGGGAAGGGCATCGCAACTTAATTTCAGTCTTTTCTTTCTGCCTCCGGGGTGCATCTCTGCTGCGTGGAGAATCTGCTGTCTTGAGAGGCTCATATCCCAAGCTGACTGTACCTACCATTTTGCTGAGTGTTGGGGCTGTAGATGAGAGATGAGGCCGAAGACTTGGTAGTGATGCATTGACCAAGGGACAGTATTGTGCTTTTCTGCACCAAGTGCCTGGACCCAGTCATCAGTGTAGTAGTTCGTGATTTTTCCTGCCACACAGGCTGAGTCTTTTTCTTCAGTACGCCCACTGCTTTTGACACTTCTGGTTTTTGTAGGTGACATCCTTGGAGCTCTCTGTCCTCTGGTACCTGCGGCTGTGTAACTTGACTGTGAAGGATTTGGGGGTTTCTTGGTATTATGAAGTTGGGAGTTGTACTGTGACTTCATCCACTGGTCCTTCTGGGTAGGCAAAGGAAATTGTGAGGAGCCATTGTAGGAGTCTCAGCAGGTTGCTGGGTGTGTCTGTGGGTGGGTGTTCCTTTTGGTTTAAGCTTCAGAGCTCTGGTCACGTGTGAACACTTTGAGAAGAAAGCATCAGAGCTGTGGTTCTCAACATGGGGGTCATGACCTGATTGTGGGTCACATATCGGACATCTGCATCATGATTCATAACTGTATTCAAAAATTACAGTTGTGAAGTAGCAACTAAATAATTTTGTGGTTGGAGGTCGCCACAACATGAAGAACTGTATTAAAGGGTCGCAGCGTTAGGAAGGTTGAGAACCACTGCATCAGGCTGTTGTAAACTCTAAAGAGAGACCAGGAGGAGAGGGCAGTGGAACACCGGAGAACACATTCTAGACCAGGAAGACTGGGAATCTGCCGTGTTTCTCGGCTCAGCCCTTTGGGTGGTGGCTGATCTGGAGTTCCACAGTGCAGGACTATGTGCAGTCTTGTCCGTCTAAATCCTGCCCACCGAGGGGTTGCATCAGCACGTTCTGCACTGTGCCCTGCAGAGAGGCGCATGGTAGATCATTTCTCTACTTCGGTATTTTCTCTGGACATCATTTCCCTATGTCAGTCTTTGCTCACAGGCGTGCTGCACATATACGTTCCTCCCTCCCTTTCCTGTGTGGTTTGCTTGGGGTGGTTTGCTAGTTTGTTTCTTTTGGAGGTAGTCTTAGGGGCTTGGAGAATGGTGGAGTGGAAATGGTCCAGAAGTACAGTAGGAGCCTCATATAAAAAAAGCACACAATAAGAATTGAAAAGAAGGTGGGCCCAGGGGACCCTCTTTCGTGTCTTAATTGGCCTGTGTCAGTGTGGACCACATTCAGCAGTAACTTGGAGTTCTGAGTCTGTGACAGTAACCCACAGGTGCTGCGCTGCGTGTACGAATGGGAGAGAGGCAGGAAAGGCAGGAGTCAGCAGCTTTGATACCTTTGTTAAGTTACTTAAGCTCCCTGATGAAAACACCCATCAGAGGGTTTTCCTGCTTAAGTGAGATGACCTGCAGAGAGAAGTTGGGATGGTACTTGGTCTGGATTGGGGAGGGCCAGGCATTGAGACCACAGATGAAGGACTCTTCCTAGTCACCTTGCTTGCTTTTCCCCCCCAGACATGTCAAACTCATTCTCATGTCTGGGCCTGGTACTCCACATTCCCGTAGTCTGGAAACCTCCCCTTCCTGAACAGCGTCCTTCCATCTCGCACGTCTCTAGCAGGTGTCTCTACCCACCCCAGCCTCATCAGAGTCATCGCCGCTAACTACCAGTATTCAAATGTCCTCACTCTAAGCCATATTCTCCTTTCTTCTGGATAGCCAGGGTTACCATGTGAAGAAAGAAATGGTGTTAGTCACCACCTTATCCAACAATGTTTGGAGCACAACCAATGCTTGGTGAATTTGTTAAATAAACCAGGCACCTGCAAACTTGTTGTATAAAAATCTGGACAGTTAGTATTTTAAGTTTCTTGGGCTATATCACTGTCATACTACTCAATTCCACTTTTATACACTGCATACGTAAGACATAAGTGTACCAGTGGTCCATCAGCATTTTATTTGGTGCATGTCTGTGCTTTGCCAATGCCTGGAATCGCATTAATGATGAAGGTCGGAGATAGAGGTTAGTGGTTGTCGTGGCTTATAGCTAGGTTGTACCTAGGCTCCTTAGTGATAGGAAGGATGGTTTAGCTTTTTTTAAAATTTTTTTATTCATTTTTATATACCAATCACAGATCCCCTCTCATCCCTCCTCCCACTCCCCACCCCATCTCCCCCTGCCCCTAACCCGTTCCTCATCCCCCCTCCAAAAGGGTAAATTCTCATATGGGGGGACAGCTAAGCCTGGTACATTTAGGTGAGGCAGGACCAAGCCCCTCCCTCCTGCATCAAGGGTGAGCAAAGTGTTGACCATAGGTAATGGGATCCAGAAAGCCAGCTCATGCATCCTGATCATACTGCCAAGGTCCCCTAAAACAGACCCAGCTACACAACTGTCTCCCATATGCAGAGGGTCGAGTTTGGTCCCATGCAGGTTCCACAGCTGTTGGTCTAAAGTTCATGAGCTCCTCTGAGCTTGGTTCAGTTGTCTCTATAGATTTTCCCATCATGATCTTGATGTCCCTGCTCAGAGACTCCCTCTTCCTTCTCTTTGACTGTGCTTTTGGAGCTCGACCTGGTGCCTGGTTGTGGATCTCTACATCTGCTTCCATCGGTTACTGGATGAAGGCTGTATGATGACAGTTAGGGTGTTCACCAATCTGATTACAGGGTAGGCCACTTCCGGTACCTTCTCCACTGTTACTCATTGTCTAAGCTGGGGTCGCCCTTGTGGATCCCTGGGAACTTCCCTAGCACCAGGTTTCTCCCTGTCCCCATGATGTCTCCCTCTATCAAGGTATCTCTTTCATTGCTCTCCCACTCCATCCCTCCCCCAGCTCGACTATCCTGGTCCCTCATGTTCTCATCTCCCATCCCCTCCCCTCTTTTGCCCTGTTTAGCTTTTAGAGAAACGTGGAATTGGACGCCAAAGACCATGGTGTTGGTGAGGCAGCAGCCTGGCTTCTGACATCCACGATGATATGCATGTATAGTGAGGGACAGGCTTCCCCAGCTGGATCAGCCACATAGGTGTGGCTTCATCAGTCAAAGCTGTGCATCCCATGGTATGAGCTGGGATTTGTTCATCTTTAAACAAACACATGACAGAGAAAAGGATCGCTTAAAATCCTCATATAAGAAAAAAAAAATAGTAACGATCCATTGGAAATTTGGGTTCTTAAAATTACATTTAGTTAGCTCATCATAATTGTACATCTATTTACATTGTGATATTGTTGAAATACCTGTATACAGTGTATAAAGATCAGGTTATAGCAAAGTGGCAGAACGATCGCCTCCAACTATCATCATTCCTCTGTGTGGAAAGCATTCAGATTCCTCTACTGGCTAATTAAAAATGTAAAGTTAAATATATTGATTACAAATAAAGTAAATGAACATTAGAAATCATTCCACCCATCAACTGCATCCGTTTGCCACCCTCGTCCATTCTCCCAACATCCCCACCTGCTTCCACCCCCAGGAAGCGTGTTGAGGAGCACACTCCCCTGTCTGCAGAGTGGGAGTTCAGACCTGCAACTTTCTCTTAGTGTGTCTTTGGATTTTGGCCTTCGGATGCACACGGGTTCAGCACAGAATCCTCTCCCCAGTGAGATGTGAGCAAGAGGGAAAAGGATGGACCCCAGGGCATGGAAGACCGAGTCAGGTCAGAGGCTGAGTGTTAGGTGGCTTCGTGTCTCATCTGTCTGAGTCTGTTTTCAGCCCTCTGTCAGGAGACAGCGTGTTCACACTTTCTGAGGTAGAACTGGTTGACACAGCAGCTTGTCAGGTTTCCTCTTGGAGGTTCTTGTGCCCTCATGCATTTTTGGTTTTGTTCTTTGGGAGGAAGGAAAATAAAGAATTCTCACTCTTATTGGCTAAAATTGGGTATGATTTTATTTTTTTTTCTTTTCCTTTTAAAAAATTTTTGATTTGTGTGTGCATTGATGTTTTTTGCCATAGATGTTGGGTCCCCTGGAGCTGGAGTTACAGATAGTGGTGAGCTACCATGTGGGTGCTGGGAATCGTACCCAGGTCCTCTGGAAGAGCAGCCAGTGCTCTTAACCACTGAGCCATCTCTCCAGTCCTGGGGGTGATTTTAAATAATAGTTCTAAACTTACTGTTCGTGTACACGTGAGGGGGAGAAAACCCATGATAAAGCTCTTTAGCCCTTCCCCCAGAAACCCTGTTGGACTTATTTATACAGCTCTACCTGCTCTTGAGGGGCCACTCAGAGGACTCCGGAGACTCTTGTCAGTGAACCATTTTCTCTTTTTACCACCCTGTAGCTCTGGTGAATGCTTCTTTTTTTGTGGAGTTAAGAGCTTGTACCAAAGGCAAAAAAAAAAAAAAAATCTTTTCCTGGCCTGATTGTATGTGGATGCTGACGACATTTCAATCCACCCTGTGCTCTTGTAGCCTGGAGCGGAGTGTTCTTTCTGGCAGAGAGAGCATTAGTCCTGCACAGAGCTCTACCTTCCGTGGAGAAGACACATGTGTGAGGAAGTTAGCTTCATGGTTGACCAACAAAGCGGGTATTCGGGGTGCAGTCAAGTCTCCCCCCATGCTCATAACCCAAGTGAAGAGTAGAATATGAAGATACAGTTGGGTGATTTCGTCTTCTCCAGTGTCAACCAAGCTATTTCCCCATTTTCTTATCCATGTCCTCTTTTCTTTCTTTTGTGTGCCTTTCTGTCACTTGCTTCTCTCTGATTCTCCAGTTCATGTCGGTCTGACTCTTACGGACTGGGAGTCCAGATGGGGGAGGGTGACTTGGAGTTCAGCTCTAAGGTGCGGTGAACTACACACAGGAGAGCTAGACATCAGCATTATTAAGCAGAGTTCCATCGAAAGCCTTAAGTCCAGAGTGCGGCTTTCGTAGAGGCAGGGCAGACAGTTGACACTACTGTAGGCCAGGATGCCAGGATGGCGATTTTCCATCCTGGTGAGGCAGGTCCCCAGCTGTGACTGCACTTTAGAGGCAAGAGAAGTCAGTCAAGACCCCTGTAGCCTGCAGACCTCAAGTTCTGAGAACAGAGGACAGGAAGAGCAGTAATTGTGAAGCAGAGAATGAACTCCAGGAAACAAAGTATTTAGCAGCCAGGTGGGAGCCTGGTCTGCTGGAAATTAGGCATCGGACCATACCAGGTGCTAAGCTCTGAGGAGCTGCCAATGCAAGGCTGTGGAATTCAAAACATTATTATCTGAAAATTTAAAAATTATTTTAAAACTTACTGTGAAATATATTTATAATTGTTTATTTCATAATAAGCATTTCCTAACTGTCTTAGTTTCTTTTCCTGCTGCTGTTATAACATACTGTAACAAAAGCGCTTAAGGGCTTATTTCAGTTTGTAGTGAAAGGTTACCGATCATTTTCTGCAGGAGAACGCACAGTGACTGACCCTTAAGGGTGCAGGCCACCTTGCACCTGCAGTCAAGAAGCAGAACAGAGTGAGGCTTGTGCTCCGCTGGCTCTCCTTTTCATGCAGTCCAGGACTCAGCCCAGGAAATGATGCCACCCACAGTGGGAGGGGCTTCTCACCTCAACTGTGAAGTAGTCAAGATAGTCTACTGTGGATGTGCCTAGAAGGCTCACTCTTCAGATAATTGTCGATTGTATCATGCTGACAAAATTATCCATCACAATAAGACATTTGTTAAACCAGATAATAAAAGTGTATTAACATTACTTTATTATTTTCACTAAGAGAGAAGCTGGGTCTTCTTTGCTTCTATCACAGACAGCCAAGAGAGGAAGGTGAGGGTGTCTGGGGGACTCGCAGGCTGGGAGCACATGGGACATTTGCTGTGTCTTCCGAATTCCTCTTACTGATCTCCTTTTCTCTTCCTCATCCCCCAGTCCTTTCTCTTGCTTCTACTCTCCTGTCAGATTCTCTGGTTATTTTCCTCCCCTTAAGGAGAAAGCGAGCTGATAAAGGCAGCCCTCATTGTCTCGTCCCTGGAGTCATTCCTTCACCATTCCCGATTTGCCGTAGTTTTAGTCTTTGTCTCTCTTAACTATGTCTGTTTTAACCTGATGATGCCCCTGGGTGCCTAAGAACTTGTGACAGGTGATTCTTTTTTTTTTTTTTTTTTTTTTTTGGTTTTTTCGAGACAGGGTTTCTCTGCGTAGCTTTGTGCCTTTCCTGGAGCTCACTTGGTAGCCCAGGCTGGCCTCGAACTCAGAGAGATCCGCCTGGCTCTGCCTCCCGAGTGCTGGGATTAAAGGCATGCGCCACCACCGCCCGGCGTGACAGGTGATTCTTAAGAACATTCATTCTGCCTTTTGGGTCAGAGTTCAGTCTTCAACTCTGTCCACTGCAGACATACCCCAAAAGCCTGTTTCCTCTTAATGGAAAATCAGAAAAATGAATATTTATTTATAGGTTTGTTTAAAAAGTATTTACAAGAGGAGCTATCTTTGCCCCCCACCAAAAATAGAAATAAACAAAACTCCATGGTTTTTACTTTTAGTTTTGCGAATGTAGTGGAAGAAGAATCCCACCTCTCTCTCTCTCTCTCTCTCTCTCTCTCTCTCTCTTCTCTCTCTCTCTCTTTTCTCTCTCTCTCTCTCTCTCTCTCTCTCTCTCTCTCTCACACACACACACATGCACACACACACACAATAGATAGATAGATAGATAGACAGACAGACAGACGGATAGATAGATAGATAGATAGATAGATAGATAGATAGATAGATAGATAGATAGATAGATAAAAAAGATGAGCCTGAGAAGGGGTAGGAAGAATGAGAAAGGAAGAGCCAACATTTCATTGTCTTACTTGTATTACACTCAGGGTTGAATATTGATCCACAAGGATCCTGTGAGGAAGATACTGTTACCTTTATTTTATCGATGAAATTAAAAATGGTTTGATTTTGGACTGGAGAGATGGTGCAGTGGGTAGGAGTCCTCTTCTGGAGGACCTGAGTTCAGTTCTCCTACCCACACGGGGTGACCTGTCACTCCAGCTCCAAGGAGATTCAGCGCCCTCTGCTGGCCTGCGTGGGTACCTGCACATACGTACACACAGGCCACATTTACCCACATACATGAAAATAAGATAGCTCTTGAAAATTGTTTCACGCCTAGATACTTGCTTCGGAGTGCTGACCTTTTCTTTGCCACATTTCTGGTTCCTTCAGGAAATAGGATGTGGCATGTTGGCAGCTCCTGAGAACCAGGCCCCCCCGGTGGACCAATTGATGGCTAAAAAAAGATAGGAAAACCCCAAAGAAGAATTAAAACGTACATGTCTAGATACTCCATGTCCCTTCCTGGTCTAGCTTCCAAGTTGCTGATCATAATCTATTTGGGCAATTGTGAGCGAAGGCTATGTGTGAGTAATGCAGTATTGCTCTGACAACACAGTAAGGAACATGCATTCATGAGCTGCCAGACCACCACTGTACTTAAAGCTCCACAGTCCCGAAAACCTCTCAGAGTCTACTGTGTTGTTTTTGTGGTAGCGGTTTTGTTTGTAGACGTGATCCCTTTGTTTTATATCTTTAGTTCTTAGCCATTGTCTATCTATAGTGAGCATTTGGATCATCTTTTAGGACAGCTTTGGATCGATGGAATGTGTATGATGTGTATGATTAGAAAACTACCAGGAATCATTTAAGCTGGTTACAATAGCAGCAGCATGCTGGGTGTGTTGGGGCTTCTGGAGGCAAAGTACCCAAGGATGCACAGTGAGATCTACAGTGGCTCAGGTCTGGACATTTGGGTTCTGGACTGGATTTGTGCACCAACTATCTTTGTATCTTGTATGGGCCCCAGTCTTCCAGTAATATCAAGAAATGTTGGATTGTATACACTGCTAATGTATTGTGATTTTTGAACGCTGAGCTAAGGGAACCACCTGCTAGGCCACCATGTAGGATTTAGTTTGATCATTTGGACTTGTTGACACCAGAATTTCAGCATAAGATTTTCTCTAGGGAATATTCTCAGTTGACTCCTCAGATTCTTCTGCTTTGCCATGGCAGCCCTGTCAGGGAGATGGATGGGAACAATGGGAGGAACGGGACTTTGGAGTCAGGGAACGCGGCTTGATCCACAAGGTTATCTTCTATGGTACTGAAGATGTTGAATCCTTGCGTATCTTTTCCCTCATTTGGTAAGTTAGCCATAGTAATACAACCTAAGGCCAAGAAAAGGGGAAGTGGGCATATGATGCCAGCTTCTGTGGTAGCATGTGAGACTTTTCCATTGTGGCTTATACTGAAGGGAAATAACCTGGGGGAAGTGTTTTCTCTTCCTGCTTATTAACCAGGGTCAGACTCTTTAGTTATATTGCTGGTGGGGACAGGAGCGTATCGAGGGAGTTTAATGACTTCAGATATGTAAACAACTGCAGGCATAGATTAGATCCCCAAATAAAGGTCAGGGAGACATCTGGAATATTAAAGCGACAGGAAAACAGCTGATCCATATATGCAAAGTCAAGTTGTACGCTTCCCTGTGTTTCCCCAGTGTCCTATTTCTAAACCAAACATTGAGTACCAATTAATATTCTGAGAAGTGTATGGGAAAATGCCATTTTTTAAAGGCTGTCAAGTAATGTTAGCTCTGTTTTTCCTGTCTTTCAGTGGTTGAACTTGCTGCTTAACGTACATGTAATAAATACTCAGTTGCAATTAAGTGCCTGTGTATAGCACCTTTCCTTGGATGGTAACCATGTTCTCTTACTGGTGGTTGATGTGTGTGTGTGTGTTTGTTTGTGTGTGTGTGTGTGTGTGTGTGTGTGTGTGTGTGTGTGTGTGTGTATGTAGATGTTCATGAGCAAAGGAATTGACCTTCTTGATGTTGAGTTGACAGGCAAGTGAGATAATGTTATCCAAGTGCTAATGTACATGTTTCACTCAGAAGGGAGGAAAGAAGATCAGTGGTCTGAAAGCAGCGAACCTGGTCATGGCTCTGTTTAGGCTATTGTAGTTTGGTCTAACAATGCATGTTAGGATGTTTCTGAAACTTACTTCCATATTGATAATTAAAGTTTGTGATGCTAGGAATTCATTATGAAATGAAAGATGGAAGTCAGACATGGAGCCAGACACGCCTATAATCCCGGGATTTGGAAGACGAGGCAGGTGAATCTCAAATGGCTGGACTTTGTCTCCCTGCCAGATATCAAAGACAGAAAAGGATATTGCTGTCCAGTGCACTTTCCAGTTTAAATATGTTCTATTGAAGAGTTTTGTTCTGTTCTGTTTTTTTTTTAATATGGCCATTCACTGAGAAGGTGATCGCAGTAAGCAATTAAATCATTTGAGTGAGTTAGTATTGGGGGAATTGTTGACTTATCAGACCTTGTAAACACAAACATTCTTTTCTACCATTCTCATTTTGTTCTCAAAAGCTTTTTTTAAGACAAGTTGTAGCCCAGGCTGGCTTCAAATACTGTGTAGCAGTGACTGGCCTTGCACTCTGATTCTTCTGTTTCCACCTACTGAGTGCTGGGATCACAGGCATGTGTCACTACCTTCAGTGTCTTAGCGTCTTTATTGCTATGAAGAGACACCTTGACCACAGCAACTCTTATAAAGGAAGACATTTAACTGGGGTGGCTTACAGTTTCAGAGGTTCAGTCCATTATCATCATGGAGAGGAGCATGGCAGCATGCAGGAAGACATGGTGCTGGCTATGTCTTGATCAGAAGGCAACAGGAAGTGGACTGTGTAACACTGGGTGGTATCTTGAGCATAGAAACCTCAAAGCTCACCCCCACAGTGACACACTTCCTCAAAAGGCCATACCTACTCCAACAAAGCCACACCTCCTAACAGTGCCACTTCTTATGAGTTTATGGGAGCCAATTACATCCAAACTACCACATCCAGCTTGTTCTCAAAGGCTTTAAGGTGACTTACTATAACACATAACTTAGTAGGTGAATAATTTAAAAATATATGAAGACAGACAAGAAGAAAGCAAGCACAGAACAAGAGAACTCAACAGTGGCATCTTGACATATGGCTCCAATAAGTCTTTGTTGTTGGGGCTGCCCTGTGCTTTGTAAGATAAATTTAGTAGCATCTCTAGACTCAGCTACTACACTTATCCCAAGTCCAAGAATGACTCCAAGCACTGCCAATGATGTGTGTGTGTGTGTGTGTGTGTGTGTGTGTGTGTGAGAGAGAGAGAGAGAGAGAGAGAGAGAGAGAGAGAGAGAGAGAGAGAAACTGTGGTTATATGTATGTTTACCTATGTGTATTCATGTGTGTGTGGTTATATGTATGTTCATGTATGTATGTGTGACAGTGTATCTGTGTGTATATATGTGTGTGAGAGTGTGTATGTGTGTGTTTGTGCATGTCTCCACAAACTGACCATCCTACTTCGTAGGATAAAGTGAGGTGTGTCTGCATAAAGTTTTGATTGGAGATTGGGCACATCTCACTTCCTGGTGAGGAGTCAGAGACTGCCAAAGGTGTCTGGAAACTGGGTTAGGTATGTACTTCCCAGGAGAAAGCCCACCTGCTGCCCAGCAGCGACAATACCAGTTCTGGAGCTGAGACCTGAGACATCTTTGTGGTGTCTCTCTCCTAGTCTTGAATGCAGCTCCTAGTGAGTCTGTATCGTTTACTTTTTGTTTGCCTCCTCGGGTGCCTCACACTAAGCCTGGCATAATGCTGCTGGGTAAACTGGGGCGAGTGGTGCACACCTGTATTAATTCCAGTACTCAGGAAGCTGAGGCAGGTGGATCTTGAATTGAGGCCACCCTGGAATAGAGACTGTTTCATACAAGAGAACAACATAAATGGAGATGAGTGTTGACAGGGGCCCAGTGGTATGCACCTCTTCTTTGCCCGTTATGGATTTGAGCAGCTAGATTGGCAGGGCTGTTGCTTACAGCATCACTAAGTGGAAGCCTGTGTTCTGGGGGATGTAATCCAGAATGACTGTCAGCAAAATCAATTAACAGACCCAATACAGTATGGTCAGGATTGCCACTCTCTTGGTGGTCTGACAGGTCAATACTTAGACATTAGGATGCAGTGAGGGGACATAGCATATTCTTTAGGCAGTGCCAAGAATAAGAAGTATTTTTTTTTATGTACTCTTGAGTAGTGCAGGACAGAGGTAAGGGGCCGTGAGAGGTGTGCCTCTGAAGGGCAGGTGAAGAAGGAGCCAGGTCTTGTCAGCTGTCTAGGAGGAGGATCAAATGAACTGAGCCTGGGAAGACCCAGAGAGTGAGCACCAATATTTTAGGTTATGGATTGCTTGATGTGCTCACCTCTTTCATCCACCATCTTTGTGTCCCCAGCACTGCTGAGATCCATTCTTCAGACAGAAATAGCTTACCTGGGATGTGCCTGAAGAACTCTGTCACTGAGCATTTGGAGGGGTTCAGGACCCCTCCTAAATGTGACAACGTGGCTGGTGATGCATACAAGGACAAGAAAATGTGACTTTTCATTCTGTGTTCCAGCATGGAAGCATTTGGCCTGGGATAACTGTACAGGAATTTCAACCAAATTTTCACTTAAGCTATACAAACAAACAAACAAAAACAGAGTCCTGGGTAAAGTTATAGCAGATTTAATTTCCATGTAGAAACATTCACCTAGGCAATGGAAGAAGAAAAACAGAAAGTAACTCCAGCCAACACAAATGGTGCGCCTTCTGTTTACAGGTGTTCAGGTACTTACGCGTGTGAGACCTGTTGGTCCGCCCAGCCAGCTCAGAAGATAAGTATGATAGTCAGTCATGTTCTGAGGTGAAGAAATGGTGCATTAAGGGGTAACTAGCTTAATGGGGTCACTTAAGTGCCAGCTCTGATCATCTAGCCACGGTGGAATTAGTGTGAATCCCGCAATGACTTTCTTAGCTATAGAAGGCTATTCTATCAGGTTTAAAATACTGATTGTAGGCTTTGCCTTAAAAGTCAAATCTAATTCTGAAATACAGTAAAGTCATGCCAGGTTGCCTTTTTGAGTCTTTATTGGATGGTATAGAAAAGAAAAAGAATAAATACTTAGAGTTATAAGCAAGTAGCTTCATAACTCAGGTATTTTTGTATCTTTGGTTTTGATTTTTTTTTAGACTATTCAATATGAAGAAACAGAACAACTGAGCAATGTTTTCATAAACTACATTACTAGTCAATCCCTTTCTCTGTTTTAAACACAAAAAGGACTTTAGCAGTGAGGTTCCATTATGAATGCAGATGACATTGGTGATCCCTTTGAACTCATGAACTTTGGCCTTAGGGCACATGCATTCTGGATGGGTCTTTAAAATGCATGTGTCCATCTTGGGAACGAATGCGGAATTACAGAAAAGAGGAATGAAGCTGAGAGACATTGGATTGATGGACACAAGTGCATATGCCAGAAGGGGTACAGTTAAAAGGTCGAATAATTCATTATTTAGAATCACCTTCAGAGATAGCCCTGTTCAAAAATTAGCATTCTGGTTTAGTATATATAAAAGGCTCTTTTAAAGGATGCCATTTGATATAACCCAAGGCTCTTTCTATTCATGAAGAGCTCAATTTTGTGAAAGTATGTAGCATTTCACCTTGATTACATTTGGTGTAATTTTCATATTTTTTCAACAATAAGGGCTCTTTATGGCATGTGTTCTATTTTTACTATTGTTATATTTTGACTAACTGCCCCTCTATGTATCAGGCATTAGCAACTCATTTATTCATACTAAAAAAATATCTGTCTGTCTTTCTCTCTCTTTCTTTTTCTTTTTCTTCTTCTTCTTTCTTTTTTTTTTCTTTTTTTTTTGAGACAGGGTTTCTCTGTGTAGCTTTATGCCTTTCCTGGAACTTGCTTTGGAGACCAGGATGGCCTCGAACTCACAGAGATCCGCCTGGCTCTGCCTCCCGAGTGCTGTGATTAAAGTTGTGCTATTTTAGGGACAAAGCGGCAGGAGAAACAGACGTGTAACATTTCTTGTTACTCACACCATAGCAGAGGAAGAATGACAAAAATCAAGCATGAAAGGTCTCATCTGTGACCCAGCCGTAGATGCTAGGAAGAAAAGAAAGGGAGAAGACTCAAGTGAGGAGGAGGGTGTTCGACATCGTCAGCACCGAAGCCTCCCCGAGAGACTGTCATTCGAATGGAGCCCTGGAAAATGGGGGAGGCAGACCCCCTAAGATGCCCAGGAAGGTGTTGGGGGTCATTGCAGTTCTGCAGAAGAACGAGGGGTGCTGAGAGCAGTGGAGAGTGTTGGCTGGGGTCAGGCAGGTGCGAGGACCTACCAGGCCAGTGTGTCGACACTGAGTTGGCTCTGGTTAAAGGAGAAACCGAGGAAGGACGCCAGCAGACCAGGCGGGGGCATCTGGCATATGCTTGCAAAGGGTCACTGGTGACTGTCCTGAGATTAGTGAGAAGGCAGAAGGAACCTTTGGGAGGTTGTTAGAAGGGAGGTCACCGTGGCAGGGACAAGGTGGCTAGTAGGAGAAATGGAGGGATTTGGGTTGAGAGATGTGTTTTGCAGGATGAGTTAGCAGACATGCTGTTGGAGTGTGGGATGAGGAAGAGAAGTTAGGAATATCTGTAAGCTTTGTGCCCTGAGCAGTGAGAAGAAATGAGTTTGATTCCTTGGTGTCTGAAATGTCTCCTCCTCTTCATAAGATTCCTGTAAATACTTGGCAACGGTGAGGGGGGGATTGGTGTGCATGGCAGTGCAAGGTCTGAGGTTCAAGTGGAAGAGAGTAGTTAAGCTGGAAGCACGGTGTTTGTGGACAGTTAGAGTGGACACTCTAGAGGCAGGTAGGTGGCACCGTGGTGGGGGTGTTCAGCAGAGGAAGATGTACCCATGGTCCATAGCTGCAGATGGTGAGTGATGGGAAAGGCAGAGGAACTGAAGATTAGATGCTCTCATAAATGCCCTGACTGACTTGCATTCGTCTTCACTGGAGACAGAAGCCACATGTAATCATGATAGATTCAATTTTTCTCAGGTTTTTATCAGACAGCAAGCCATGAGGGAGACAATTACAGAAAACACAGATAGGAGTCTGTTCTACGAATGAATTGTGTGTCACCAGCAGTCACAGGACCAATCATTTTGTGAACTTTCCTTCACATCTGGACGAGAGTTCTCTTGGTCGTGTACCTTTGGTTCCCTAAGATGCTTCCGTGGTTCTTGGAACAGGCTTCTAGGAAGAGCAGTTGTCTGTCTTTAGCATGTAGTGACCTGCTACACCTCTGTCTGAATTCTAAATTAATCATGGGTAAATGGACCTTTTCCTAGTATGCTGTGTCTCTTCCTTGAAGTAAATGACTTTGTGAAAACCAACATAGGGATTTTTGAGGAAGTCCGGACGTGAGAAATCACGATTTGCTGTTATGTCCGGTCATGGGAAATCACGATTTGCTATTGGTGGATAAAAGAAAGGCATCTCATCAGAGATCTCTTTCAGTACAGTGTGTTGATGGATGGTAGCATGCTAGGTGACAAAGGACTGGGCTGGGCTCTGTAGCAGCCTGCAGCCTGCTGAAGGAGGGAGACTGGAAATGCTTGAGTGAGTAGAACAAGGCCATGCATGCTTCAGTGCCCATGTGCCTCAGTGAGAGTTTCAGGACATCCTCTGCTTAAACTGGTAGAGCGCCGACTTTGGGGTATGGAAAAGTTGGAAGACATTAAATGGAAATCAGTTAAATGGCAATGTTCAAAGTGACAAGTTTGATATGTACGGTCAGCTCTAGGGTGTGATGAAGTGGTTTTTAAGGGATCGTGAGTGTTGGAATCCCAGCCAAAAAAAAAAATGGGAAATGAAGTGCCAGGCTGCAGCGGGCCATTTTGAGGAGCTTTGATTAATTGTTATAGAAAGACTAAAGCCACTGACAGTGCAGAAAATTTGGAAAAATGATATGTTTAGAGGGAGCCCTATTGGGAGTGTGGATTGATAGAGGAGGGAAATGGGATCTTGGAGCGTGGTTCTGCTCATAGGTTTTCTCCTGTTTTTGAGGCATTTTCAGGCCTCACTGTTCACTGCCTCCATTTTCCCGGATTTAAAATAGTAGTCTCCTCTTGAGGCTATGATTCTGATGAAAAACCCCGGGCCTGTGGACTTCATTTCTGTGATAGAAAAAGGAGCGCTCTCTCTCTCTCTCTCTCTCTCTCTCTCTCTCTCTCTCTCTCTCTCTCTCTCTCTCTCTCTCTCACACACACACACACACACACACACACACACACACACACACACATTCTCTTTAATTTCCTTCTCTTCCCTCCACATGCCTGTGTCCTTTGTGACTGGTGAAAATATGTAAAGAGATCACATAAATCCTACTTGGGGAGCCTTCCTTTTCTTTTTCTTCTTCTACTTCTTTTCAACCCTCTGTTGTTTTGTGATACAGCACTCTTCCCCAGAGTAATTAAGTGTAATTCTGCAAGCGAATGAAAAACGGGTAGCAGAAGCTGACGGACCTTAAACAATAAATATTTGTGTTTTACGCAGCTGCCACTAGTAATTAAGAGAAAATAACTAAGTAGAGTGGACCTGAACCCGCTCGATGGCTTTGAGGGGGGCGGCCACTCATTCTCTCCGCGCACTGACTAGGAGGAGCCAGCATGGACCATTTTGCTGAATGTCTATGGTACATTGCCATCTTGTGGCCGCAATTTTCCTAGACACGGAAAAGAGCAACTTGATAATATTAAGTTATCCCTGGCTTTCCCTTTTGACCTTAATTCAAAAGATTGGAGATATTGTATAAAAATCTATAGATTATAGAGTGGATGAGTTTAAGAGATTATCTGTGCTTTTAGAAGAGGCATGCTAAAGTGTTAATGAGGAAGAACCATGTCTGCAGCTGATACTGTGAGGGGATCAGGGGGTGCACTCTGAATGTGTCTAGGGGAGGGGTGAAAGCTGATTGGGAGAAAGGATAGCATTTCCTCCCTGGCACATAGACAGAGTATGTTCATTCTCTCATTTAATTCTATCCCATGCTTACTCTGAAAAATTTCAATGCAAAATAATAATAATAATTATTATTATTATTATATAAAAATAATAATAATTAGCAGTTTTTAAAAAGAAAAATGGGTAAGGATATACAGTGGTACCAACAATACAAGCACCAATAACCTCTGTGTTGCTTGATAGAGTGACTACAGTCGGACAGACTACAGATGGAGTACTGCATTTTTTCTAGTCGCTCATGAGTAACTGTTCAGGCACTTCATTGTCTATAAGATTTAAGGGCAAATCGTCTAAGGCTGGACAGGAATCTCTCCTCGGAGGCCCCCTAAGTGGACACTTACGTCATGAACAGCAGTCTGGTCTGACACCTTCAGATGAATACAGCTCCTCCTTCAGAAGGGCTGTTTCTTTGAGAAGTGCCCTCTGGGGTCCCTTCTCCTCCTGATTTGGCTTTGATCCTGGAGTGGATGGAGTGCTCATTCTTCAGGGTCCTCTCACCTACATACCAGCTGGCAATGAAATACAGTAAGGACCCAAATATCTGGGAGTTGTAGGTGGTTCTTATTAAGAAGTGCTCAAAATCCATTGCATGCTGCCAGCAGACACAGGCGAGGCTGGGAGAAAGTTCACAGCTCGTGGAGCTGAACCGAGGAAGGCTCAGTCTCAGCTGTCTAGGGAGGGGAGACCCACCAGCAGGCACTGTTTTCTTTATGCAGTGATTTTGCATGTGCTGTAGCACATGGACAGACAAATGGATGGCTTAATCTTTGACCTTCTTCCTCCTATAAGAACATCTATGATAGTCTT
Source organism: Peromyscus leucopus (assembly GCF_004664715.2). Classification (NCBI taxonomy): domain Eukaryota; kingdom Metazoa; phylum Chordata; class Mammalia; order Rodentia; family Cricetidae; genus Peromyscus; species Peromyscus leucopus. The sequence continues at coordinate 45,770,461 of NC_051072.1, forward strand.
AAAAACAAACCAGATAATTACAGCCAAGTGCTCGTCTTTTCCCATGAAAACAAAACAGACTTTGGTGAAACCTCCCTTAAAATGGCATTAAGCTGTGCTGTCCAGGTTTTTCCTGTTTTTAAAATTGTCTGAAGTTGGCCCTTTTCTGGGACAACTGGAACTTCTGTGACTCTCTGTACATATTTTGGGGGCCCTTGATTGTGATAAGGACACATGTATATGCACAGGAATATTTTCGATCTTAATAACTGCCCCAGAGCACACAGAGGTATTCTGACTTGTGGTGAACATTTAGACGGTGCTGCTCTCCTCAGGTCTGGAAGGTGTTCTCATGAAAGTGGAACGGATCTTGACATGAGTGCTTTAACCCAGGGGATCCTTTTGTAGAAAGCCATCTATTGAAGTGACTTTGGTTTCTCTGATTCTTGTGACAGGCTTTCTTTTTAAGAGCCAGCAAGTGATAGAAAGATGTATTGATTTCCATTAAGGGCTGTGGTGCTTAGAAATTCCTCTCCTGTGTGTGTATGTGTGTGAGCAATATATGAGATTTGATCTGTTTTTATATAGCAATGTTTCATATGGGGGGTCCACAGAAGGACATATTTTCTATAAGGGTTCAGGATACACATGTGTTGTACATGTGGAATTCAGTCATGAAATGGTACCTTCCTGTTTGCAGTGTGTGTGTGTGGGGGGTATGGATTCTGAGGGAGGGGCAAACTTGGATATTCATGCTCTCATGGTAAACACTTTGCTGACAGAGCCATCTTTCCAGCCCTTGTGGAATTTGATGATAACCATTAGCCTGCATTAAAAATTGTGGTCATAATCTATTAAACTTAATCTCATGACCTTCTCATGTGTTGTGACCTGCCTTCAAAACCTGGTGCTGTGATTTTGCAATGAGCAACACTGACTCTCAGAAAGAAGGCACAAGAATGAAACCTAGAACTTTCCGAACTAGGAAAATTAAAAACAAGGTTGGACGGAATGTGTTTAGAAAAGGAGGTGCAAAGAAGAGAGCCTGAGAATCCATTGTGTTGAGTGTCCCCAAGAATGACGCCACTGCCCTTCTCTTCACAGCTCGACCACATACTATCTCCACCACCCATGCCATTTCGGAAATGCAGCAACCCAGATGTGGCTTGTGGCCTTGGAAAGTCGCTGAAGTATAAGAGACAGCTGAGTGGGGATGGGAAGCAGCTGCGGCGAGGGAGCCTGGGAGGAGCCCTCACTGGTGAGTCGGGGCAAGTGGGTCAGAGAAGGAATTGTACGTCTCTTACAGGATCCTGAACAGCCTTGGAGTTCTGTGTGTGAAAGCCTGCCTGCAGACCCTTCTGTGGAATCTTGTTTAGTCCAGAAAGCAGTTTAAATTAAGGACTTGAGCAGTAAACGTTTATGGAATGTAGTTTATATACAATGACCTGGTCATATTTTCTATATACACAAGTGCATTTAGTGAAATTTATATTTTGGTGTAACTACCAGCATGATCAAAATATAAAATAATATAAAGTGTTTCTGTCCCCAGTATATGTATACACACACACACACACACACACACACACACAATTCCTTATCCCAAGGTTACTGTGGATCTGTTGCCTGTTCCTGCAGATGAGATTCATCCTACCTAAGTGTTTTGTGTTAAATGGGCCATACAGTCTGTGTGTTGGGTCTGCTTTCTGTTGCCCAGCATACCATTTTAAAGATATGTATGCATTATTGTATCAGTCATCAGTGTTCATAACAAACTGTCAAGATGCCCAAATCCAACCACTTTACACTCTCACCAACAATAGGTGAGCAAAGTAATTGGTGTGCCTGCTCACCAACCTGTGCTGTGGCCAGTCATTGTGAGTTTAGTCATTTTTTTTTTTTGTGGTCCTATGATATTGTGGTTTTTCTTTTGTATTTTCTGTCAGCTTCCTGTTACTCTAACTGGAGCCTGCGATAATTGAATTATAAAAAGGCCGGGTCTCTTTGGGCTTTGTTGCTTTGGGGCTGTGCAGATCAACACGTCACGACAGGAAGCACACAGTGGGATAAGACTGATCATCTTATGGTGGGGAGTAGAGAGAGAAAGAGGGGAGCTGGCTCCCACAAGACACTTCAAGAGCATGGCCCCAATGACCTGAAGACCTCCTGCTGGACCCCAGCTCTTCAAGTTTCACCATCTTTCAGTAGCAACATATAGGGTCCAGCCTTAGCTCTTTCAACATTTTGATGTTCAGAAATCACTTATGACACAAGCGGTAGCCTGTAGGTGATGCAGAGCATGTTCTGTTGGATGCTTGTGTATCTTCATTTGTGAGATAGCTATCAGATCTTCCCCTGTGTTTAACCACAGAGTTACAGGTAAGTCACTTAAATGTTTCCATCAACACATAAGCAGATATTGCCTGTTACTTATGAGTGAGTGTGAGAGCCTCGGAAAGGGAGTTTGCAGAGAGAACAGTTGGCGGGCTAGACAGAAAAAATAATGTTGTTCTCTAACACAATTGGGTAACTGCTTGGCAGCAATTCCATTTTTAAGAATCCCATTTTTAAACTGCAGGTGGGGAGGGATCTAGAATGTCCTCAGCATGAATGCTATGTGCTGGAGGTGAGAAATTTGACAGTCACCCTGATCTAGTCATTCTGCATGCGTTGAAAACAACTCCCGGGCTGGAGTGTGGCTCAGTGATAGACACTTGCCTAAGTATGCATAGGCCCTAGATTTGAACCCAGTGCCACAAAAATAGAGAACAAGAGAAAGATAAGAATGAAACAGAAAAGAATATTGTAGTCTGTGAGTCTGTATAATTATGTGTCCATTGAAAATAAAAATATATATTAAAGTCAAAAAGGGGAGATGAAAATGTTCCATCTAAAACTGAAGTTTTCTCAAATCTAAGAAGCCCCACAAATAACTTCTATTTATATTTATATCTTATATAAATATTTACATAAATATATCTATTTATATTTAAATACTTTTATTTTTACTTGTAACTTTTATTCTAGTTTGAACAAAAGCCAAATAAGAATAAGTTAAAGCATAACTTACAAAAGACTTATATTTAATCTCTCATGATGAACTCAACTTTAACACATTACAGATTAGATTTTTTTTCTATTTCTTCTTTGTGATCTTTTCCTCTAAACATAAATATTTTGAAGGAACACCATTAGTTTTAAGCCCTGAAGGAAGTTTTGTCTACATACAACAGTCTTGCCTGCCAGTTCATAAATGGTCTGGAAAATATTTTGAATTATTTTTTTTTCATTTAGAATTATGGGCTTTGACTTTCTGGAAATGGAATTTCTGAGGAATGGAAATACTCCTGCCACATGGTCAGTAGAGGTGGAGCAGTTGGCCCAGAGAGTCACACTGCTGGAGTGGAGGAAGGGTGACCAGGCCCAGGGAAGAACAGAAGAAGAAAAGCCTGCAGAGCTGGGGACATGTCAGTCAGTACAGTGCTGCTATGCAAGCATGAGGTGCTGGGTCTGAATTCCACCGATGTGGAAGCATTCATCCGTATTCCCAGCACCGAGGGAGCGGAGATAGCACAGTCCCGGGGCTTTCTCCCCAACTTCTCTAGCAGAATTGGTGAACTTCTGGTTCACTGAGAGTCCTTATCTCAAAAGAAGGTAGAGAGCAAAACAGAAGACATTACTGTCAATCCCTAACCCCTTACATGTACATGTGTGAGCATATGCATGCACGTGCACACACACATATACCACACATGTACATTTTACACTCACATACATTTGCACACATCCACATGACACATATCACATACACACACACACACACACACACACACAAGAAAAAAAAAAAAAAAGACAAAAAACTATACTCTGCATGCATGGTGGTGCATGCTCAGGCTGGTCTTGAACTCAAAACCTTCTTGCCTCTATCTCCCAGAACTTTTATGACATTCATGCACCACCATGCATGCAGAGTATAGTTGTGTGTGTGTGTGTGTGTGTGTGTGTGTGTGTGTGTGATATGCATGTGTCATGTGGATGTGTGCAAATGTATATGTGAGTGTAAACACACATACATGCATATGTATGCATGTGTTTGTGTGTGTGTGTGTGTATACATACACACACACACACACATAAGGCTGTTCTTCCTTGAGTACGTGGTGCTTTTACTAGAGTTCTGCTGATTCTTTTTGGCTGCTTGTTAGGACCATTCTTGCTTCCCCCTCATAGATGCAGATCGCCTTTGTAAGCAGTCCAGCCTCAGTCTAACCTCCATCTAACCCTGAACTGATAGGAAGAGCAATGAAATCCTGATGGTTCCGATTCACCCATTTATTCATTTTAATTAGAAAGTTTATTTTAATTGCACAGCCTTTGACAGCTGGGTAGTAATAATTCTCACCTTTTTTTCACAAGTAGTTTATTAAAAGCTTTGGAACAATTCAAAATCTTGCAGCAATATGACTTGGAGCTTGGAATTTGGCCTTTAGCTTTATGAGAATGAATACTTGCACCTGGTTCCCATTTCTTATTCTTAGCAGCTCTATCAAGTTTAGCCTCATACAGTTTGGATGCTGTACAGCTATTTTGGGTGCTTAAATCTTAGGTGAGATAATTTTAAAAAAAGTTTCACCATCCTTAGAAGAGCTTTAAAGAACCATTGAACATAAGTCTATTGTGGAAAATAGGTCCTTGAAAGTTGGGATATTGGGGGCAAGAGAGAGCATTGGTAACTGGTCCTCCAGGTAGCTTAGCTGAGGGTTGAATAAAGAAACCCGTGAGAAGCATTTAGCCCAGCCACGGGCAGCTGTTTCTGTGAGTAATTTAAGTGGGGGCTTTGGAGTTGGTGGAGAAGGTAAACTCAAGGGCAGCTTGATATCCTGACTGATTCAATTTTTGCTTTTTAAAATCTGCTTGTTTGGTTTTGAAGAAGAGTCTCACATTGTAGCCTGGGCTGGCTGGAACATATTGAATAGCCCAAATTAGCCTGGAAGTCATGGAAGTCTTCTCGCCTCAGCCTCCCTAGTGCTGGGATTGTAGGGCTTGTCATAAGATTGTGGGATTACAAGACTAGATCAGCTCGGTGTCCTACCTGCCCAGGTAGAAGGTATGGGGCCCAGGGAAAGGGCATGACCTTTGATTCTCAAAATCAACGTGTCTCCTAGTTTTAGGCAACAATAATCATTGCACCTCACCTTGGACCATACTCTGTTGCTCAGCATACAATAAGAAAGCTGGTTTTGCCACCAGAACCCTGTGCCTGATCTGGCATCTTACTTCCAAGACCAGCCACATTCCCATTACTTGGTCTTGTTTCAGTTCCTTTGGTTTGGTGGTACTGTACTTACAACAGTGAGTTGCCAGGCGTGAGGTGAGACAGGAGGACCCAAAGTTCAGGGGTCCTTAGAGGCATAGCAAGTTTGAGGCCAGCCTGGACTCTTTCTTGCTAAAAACTAAACTAAACTATTCTGTGAAGGCTCAGCTTCTAGTTTGAAGATGTTACTGCCTAATTATAACTGAAAAAATTCACTGAGCTTTTAGCTTTTCAAGAGGAAAATGTATGACCTAGTCATTTATTTGTCCATAATGATACCTCGTATTGAAACCTTCTTGTAGGGCAGGGTTACTTTTAGTGAATTACAGTTATTGACAAACTTAACCCATGAGACAGGGAAGCACTCAACCTTGTTCCACAGGTGGGGACATTGAGGCACAGGCATGGTGCTTGTAAACAAGAGTCAGGAATTAGGTCCAGGCAGGCACACAGTCACTCTGAAGCTCTTTAGCAGAGCAGGTACTCAGTAGGTTTTAAATAAACTTTAAATTCCAGCAGGATTAATTAGAGTGAATTTTAGATAGGGGAATCTTTGCTTAGTTGGAATCTGGGACTGTGACTCAATCTGTAGGGCTCCCAGTTCTTTAATTAAAGTAAATTAAAACCAAGCAATTAATGCATATTAAAAAAAAAACCTTTAAATTCATACATTCGTTAGCCCAGCAATTCTATTTCTGGGAATTCATTGCAAGCAAACAGTCATGAATATGTGTGGAAAATTAGCACTACTGATGTTGTACTGGTACTATTTATAATAATTAAAATTACATGTCATCTAAATATATGCCAAGAGGATATTGATTAAACATATTATAGAATATATACAGAGTAGAAAACAATTGTAAACATTGAAAGTTATGTTGTAAAAAATAAATTTGAACACTGAAAAGAGGTTCATAATATTTAATGTGAAATCCTGTTGCTGAATGTTCTCAAACTATTACATGCTTCGTAAGACTTTCTATAATTAAAATTAAACAATTGAATATTTGATAAGGGGGAAGAAAACTACTGTGCTAGGGTTTTTTTTTTTTTTCCAAACTGGCTTGATGATTAAGCAGGCTCCCTTTTTATATAGGGGTGTGAAGGGGGTGCTAATCTTTTTTATACCCTGCAATTCAATCCACAGGGAAATTTTTTTCTCTCCAAGGTTTTTATTATTGTTATTGTTCATTTGCATCATTCAGTGGCCTATGTCAGCAATATTAATGCTATATACTCTCAGAATGCTCATTGGCAGACAACTCTAAGTTTCTAGTTACATGGCTGAGGTTCTTCTGCAATGTGGAACACTATTTTAGCTCTAATAGGCTTGGTCACAGGATTCACTTTGAGTCCAATCTGCTCTTGGTCCACTGTTTCTCAGATCAGCTGCTACACAAAGTGAAAGAGTCAGGGTGAAGTCCATCCGTACAGACAGGTTCCAAACATTTGAAAGCATTGTGCTGCTAGTTTTCCATTGGCCAGAATGAGTCACGTTGTGGCAGCATACTCTACCACAGTTGTTGGGCAAGGATGCAGAATATTATGCTAAGAACTTAGACAGTCAGGACCAGTGATTCAGTCCACCATAATTAGCTCCTGTCTTTTAAAGCGATCCCTTATGATAAACATATCTATTTCTGAATTATAAAAGTATGTGTTCAATGTAGATAATTCAGAAAACACAAAGCCTCACAAAGAGTAAATCAGAAGGCCCATAGTTGTATACCATGTTTTGAATTAATGATATCCATGTTTGAAATTGTGAAATTCTTCTTCCCAAACTAAAGATCTGAATCACCAAGAGTATTAGGTTAAAAAGAGGGAAACAAACATTGCTTGCTTGCTGAATTTATTTTTTTTTTCAGGGTTGACATTTAAACAATAGACCCAGAGCTTACTATGCCCATCATGTTCTGATTTTTTTTAAAGCTAATGTTTTCTGTCTTCATGGCCCGCTGCTTGCTAAATAGATAGAAGCAGCGTGCAAACAGTGACTGAGCTTTGGAGCCCCTGATGAGGAAGGGAAGCGCTATTCTAATCATTAGACAGAGCCTTTAGTCTGGGCAGAGACACACAGTGTTGTGCCTGACAGTTCACAGCCAGGAGGCTGCAGACATGAGGGTCTTTGAATCCTGCTTTCTGAGTACCCAAATGAGTGCCCTCCTCCACTCCATAGCCTGTATTCCCTGGTGGTCGTGTGTGTTGTAGCTTCAACAGTTAGAACAAAAGCTCCTTTTCCTGAGGGGGTCACTTCTGTTTTCTAGAGGATGTTTGGGTTATTTAGAACATAAAGAAAAGCAGAATCAATATCTTCCCATAGATTGCATAGGAATGCAATGTGAACATAGCACTAACGGATTAACCTGTAGACGGTATTGACTGGGATTTCTAAAACTTGTTACAATGTTCTTTTTTCACCAAGGAAAATGGACAAGTTTTGCTTTTCTGGAAAATGAAAACTGTCTGTCTCTCTGTCTGTCTTATTTTTGTAGTGCTTCAAGCATACTGTGCAAGTGCTGTCCCCCCAAGTTAAACTTCCAGCCTAGCTCTAGAACATTTTAAGCATCTTAACCTGAAGAGAGACGAGAAAAACAGCACATTTCCTAAGAAACATTCTTTCCTTTTAGGGTTAGCTTGGAGGCCACCATGTTGGAGTGAGTGAGTCTTTCTTTGCTCACTTAATGGGTTGCTTAGCTTGTTGATAAATCTGAGAATACTCAAATTAAAGCTCCCATAGTATTTAGTAACTCTTCACTGGGATACAATGTCTCTGTCCTAAGCTAAGGCAAAAGTAACAGTATCTCAAGACAATAGCAGTTTATTTCTTACATGTGTAATTGTTGAGGGGAGATATTTGGGGCTAGGTTGCTCTCCTCATGGTCATTTACATGTCCACACTCCACCTTCTGGATAGGCTCTGACAGGCCTTTAGCAACTGTTTCCAATTGGTCAAGGTGGAAAGAGAGGAAAAACCCAGGCTGGCAGACTCATTTCTCTCTACATACTTTTGTCAGGATCCATCATATAATCACAGGTCACCCTAAGGTGGGTGCTGGTATTGTAGCATGCTGGAAAATGAGTTCCTGCTGTCCTATAGCTTAGAGTCCAGATCCATGTAGGCAATGGAGGGTGGCACTTACCAAGTAGAAGAGTCTGTGGAGTAGATTTCGGTAAGGCCATAGGACATGAATTTGCTTTGAAGTACGCGTGAAACATAAGTCTAGCAGGATTGTGGGGTCACAGAAACAAGGGAATCATCATTTTGAAGAAAGCATATCGGACTGTGCCATGTAAGCAAATAAAGATAAGATAAGAAGAGGCTGCTGGAATTAACAGTATGGTCACTGGGTAACCTTGGGGAGAGCAGTGTAGGGCAGGCATACACTAGGGTGGAATAGGTGAAGGGGAAACAAAGAACTAGAGACAGCAAATATTTGGGTAAAAAGTAGTATTCATTGCTCTTCAAGAACTTGAGCTGGGATGGTATTGGGTAAGAGAGAGGAGCCTGTTGGGAAGCAGAGAAGATGACTTTTTTTTTTCTTGATTTCTTTTTTGACCCATTCATCATTCAGTAATGAATTGTTTAATCTCTGTGAGTTTATGTGCTTGCTAGAGTTTTGTTTGCTGACTATTTTAAGTTTGGTTGCATTATGGTCAGAAAGAATGCATAGAGTTAATTCCGTCTTTCTGATTTTGTTAAGGTTCGTTTTGTGTCCCAGAATATAATATGGTCTATTTTTGGTGACGCTTTAGTGGGCTGCTGAGTAGAATGTGTATTCTTTGGTGTTTGTGTAGAACATACTGTAGATAACTGTGAAGTCCATTTTATGTAGGATGCCACTGAGTTCTGATGTTTCTCTGCTTATTTTTTGTCCAGATGATCTATCTGTTGAAGAAAGTGGGGTATGGAAATCACCTGTCATCACTGGATTGTTGTTAGTCTGTGTCTGTCATACAAGTTGTACACTTTTTATGAAATTGAGCACATCAGGAATTGGTACACATATGTTTCGGATCATAATGCCTTCTTGGTTAATTTTTCCTTTCATTAGAATGAAGTGTCCTTTTAAATCTTCTCTGATTAGTTTTAGTGTGAAGTCTGTTTTGTCAGATGCAGAATAACAACGCCTACTTGCTTTCTGGTCCCATTTGACCAGAGTTACTTTTGTCCTTTTACGGTAGTGCCTATCTTTAAAAGCTGAGTTTCTTGTGGACAACAGAAAATGGATTTTGTTTCTTGATCCATTCAGGCAACCTGTACCATTTGATTGGAGAATTGAGGCCATTAATATTTATAGTTATTTTTTGAAAGGTGTGTGTTGATTGAAGTCACTATGTTGTTGTTTATGTTGGTGGAGGTACTTTGTGTTTCAGTAATTAAAGATTTTTTGTTTATTTTCTACAGTCTCTTGGCCATGTTTATTCCTGTCAGCCTGAAGTATCCCTTCCTGTATTTTGTTAAAGGTTGATCTGCTGGATATAAATTTTTTAATGTTCAGATCAGGGAAAGTTTTTCTTTTTCCTTCTACTTTGGCAGATAGTTTTTCTGGGTGCATTAGTCTAGGTTGGTATTCATGGTCTTTCTGGACTTTAATATATTGCTCCAATCTGACTTTCAAAGTATCTGTTAAGAAATCAGTTTTGATTCTGGTTGATTTTTCTTTATATGTGACCTGTGTTTTTTTCTCATACAGCTTTCATACTCTTTGTTCTGTATACTTAGTGTTTTAACCTTGTCGTGGAGAGTTTTTGTTTATTTGTTTTTTATTGTTTTCTCTATTTGGTGCTCTGTGTGCATCTTATATCTATATGGGCATGTCTATCCTTAGTTTGGGGAAGTTTTTTTTTCTATGATCTTGTTGAAGATTTGGTCTATGCCATTGACCTGGGAATCTTCTCCTTCACTTATTCCTATAATTTGAAGTTTGATCTTTTCACAGTGTCCACATTTCTTGCATATTATTTTCCTGTGTTCTTAAAGTTCTCATATGTTTTGTGTATTTTGTCTAGTTCCTCTATTTTATCTTTGTGTCTTGATAGTCTATCTTCTGCCTGATCCATTCTATTTGTAAAGCTTTCCCTTGAGTTTTCTGTTGAGTTATTGAGTTTTTCAGTTTCATCTAGAGTTCTTATCGGTGTTTCTATCTTTATTAAATTCTGTCTTCAAATCCTGGATCGTCTTTGTCATTTTCATCATTTGTTTCCACGAACATCGCTCAGGCCTTTATTCTTTTTAAGTTTATTCTCTTTATTTTCATTGAGCTGGTGTGTGTGTGTGTGTGTGTGTGTGTGTGTGTGTGTGTGTGTGTTTACTAAACTCCTTGAATTCTTTGAAGTTTATGATTTTTCTTTTAAAATTCTGTGTTCTGGAGTTTATCTAGGTTATTCTCATTGGCAAGCATTTCTGTAGGACCAATAGATTTCAGGGGAATGCTGCCTTGATCTTTCATATTGTTTGTATTTTTGTTATGATATCTGGATCTGTGGACTTCTTTTTTTCTGTGTCTGATGTAATCACAACAGGCTATGACAGAACACAGATATTTGGCCATGTTCAGCCTGAAGATTGGGTATGGCTTAGGTAAAATGAAGTCAGGTAGACTCAGGAGATAGGTTAGCATGCAACATATGTGTCTTGGTACTATCCTTCAGTTTGGGCATAGATCTGGAAGTTGAGAAAGGTGCATGGAGGGGAGGATTGGTTAGTTTTCTACAGCTAGACCCTGGTGCAAGAAATGCAGTACTTGGATGGGTGGAAATGTTGGACATGGAGCCTGGGGGAGGGGGGCTGTAGGTTGTTTATGTTTGAGTCCATGCAAGCAGGCAGAGCTATAGTAAGCCAAGGAACTGGTTGTGGGACCCAGGTAGACTTGGAAATAGGGAAGGGTATGTGAATGGAAAGATCAGCTAGGATCATCCAGCTAGACCAGTGGTTCTCAACCTTCTTAATGCTGTGACCCTTTAATGCAGTTCCTCATGTTGGGGTGACCCCAACCATAACATTATTTCATCATAACTGTAATTTTGTTACTGTTTTAAATCGTAATATAAATATCTGATAGACAGGGTATCTGATATAAGGCCCCTGTGAAAGGTACGTTTGACCTAAAGGGGTTGTGACCCATAGGTTGAGAACCATTGAGCTAGACTCTGGCATAAGATGTTCCAGACCAGCTGGACAGAGAGGTGGGATGTGGTGCTCGAGGGGCCTATAGGTTGTCAGAAAGTTTAATGTTGAATGTCTATTTCCTTTCTGTTGATTTTAATAAGTTTACTATAGCAGGAATATTAAAGAATCTTATTAATAAAATCAAACCTGTGGCCAGTTATTTGGGGTGAATACTGGAAGATCAGAGAGACAGAACAAGGCACAGCTAACCTCACCTGGCTAACTTCTCAGCTGATCTTGTTTCCTCAGCCTGGAAACCTCTGTGTCCTCATATCCAAATGGCTGTCAGCTGAACTGTGCTGCTCAAAACCTAAAAGCTTAACCAGCCAAATGCTTGACCAGCCAAATGCTGCTAGTTCCTGGTCCTCACATCTTATATACCTTTCTGCTTTCAGTCATCACTCCCTGGGATTAAAGACTCGCTTTCTGGGATTAAAGGCATGAGTCACCATGCCTGGCTCTTCCCAATGTGGTCTTGAACTCCCAGAGATCCCAGATGGATTTCTGCCTCTGGAATGCTAGGATTAAAGGTGTGTGTGCCACCATTTTCTAGCCTTTGTATCTAGTGGCTGTTCTGTCTCTGACCCCAGATAAGTTTATTAGGGTACACAATATTTTGGGGAACACAATACCACCACATTTTACTATTTTTTTAAAAAAAATAATCAAGGAAGTTTAATAATTTTCGTGGTTCATTGTATTGAGACCTGAGAGGATGTTAGAAGGGTTCTCTGGGAGTTGGGGAGGGAGGATTATGAAATGGTTGGTAGGAAATAGGAAGGAATTCTGAATTTGGGATTTCTTGGGAGCATTGAGAACTCTCTTACATTCTAAGGCATGATGGAAAGTGAATCCTGACTTTGTGCTGGACAAGGTCCAGACTCCAGGGGGATGAGTCTCTTGGGAGCATTAGTCTCACTGAAGGTAGTTAAAAACCCTAGACAAGGGTTATTCAAGAGCATGCTAGGAAAGGTAAAGCTGAGCTATATAGAAATGGGAAGACGTTTTGGCTGGTGGAATCTTGGAAGGTAGCCTGAAACATGGGACTTTGGCAGTGTTGGGCAATGGGTAGATAATAGGTAGGCTGAGTTGCACTTAAGCAGTCTTTGAAATGTGATTATTTTGAAGTTTGGTATATCTTAAAACTTTTAAGGGGCAAAGAAATCTTTGTGGTGCTCTTTAGATACTCTCAATTTGGGCTCTTTCCCTTTTGGCCAGTGGTGATTGTGGGAGAGATAGACAAAGCCAGATCTACACATGATTCACATTTACAATCTTACTGACTTAATGCACTTGCTTCTATTTGCTTTTCTGTTTCTCAGTACTTCCAGAGTCTCTGCTGAAGGCGCATAGCCAAGGGTGGGAATTTTTCTAAGTTGGTCTGTTGTTCCTTTGTAGAGCTAACAAGATTCTGTAGCCCATCAGCAAGAGATTAGGAAGCTGGGGAATGTCTGTGGTCATTTGGGAAATGGGTAACCTAGAGGTGACTGTATTGGCGTCTTTGTCTTGGCAAGAGCACACAGTTTTAAGAAGCCTATGGAACTATTCATAGTCTTTACAGAGTGGGTGTCACTTTCTGTCCTGGGTGTTTTCTATGCTATCCAGGCATTTACCATCTAGGGTAAATATTTTGATGCATTTGTGGAAGTGTCTGTAGTTTTTCCTTGTCAGAGTGAAGCTCTCCTGAGACCTAGACTTAATGGGACACACAGCTGTCAGCTGGTTCTTCTGACAGATGCTGCCTCCCAGCGACACTGTCAGAGAGACTTCTGCTACCGTTCATCGCCTTTGCAGATGGCCTAGTGAGGAGTAATTGCTTCTCTAACTTGCATGCCCACACCGCAGTTCCCAGCCCTTAGCTGCCAAGTGGCTGCACCATGTTCCCAAACAGGTGACACAGTTCTCATGGAAGCTCACATCTCTCATTCAGATGTGTTGCACCAGTGATGTAGAAGGTGAGAAATCAGGCATGATGAGATGGGAGGATTAATTTAGAAAAGAGACTGATGAGGGCTTGAAGAACTGCATGCATTTCCCTTATACCAAGAGATAGACAAAAGCCAGAGCTATTTCCTTTGATATGTGAAGGAGCTCCAAAGACCAGTTCAGCTCCCTCAGAAATCAGTTTTACAATTCTGTGCCTGATAAACCTTGAAAGATGTAAGACTTACGATGTAATCCTGAGGCTGATTTAGATGATGTTTTACGTAGAAAGTCTGATATCTCAGCAGGTCCTTGAAGTGCTCTTTGTAGAGGAAATGGTTAGATTGGGCCCCAGGTTGTGGTGAGTGTGGCATTTAAGTTCCACTGGGACAGAAATACTTTCTGGAGCAGCTAAACCATGTTCATGGACAAGTTTGCTCCCTTGGCCTTCAGCTGGATATATTGAACACGGCTAAGTAAATCTAGTAGCTGAGAATCTTCAAAGGCCACCAAACAAGGAAATGTCTACTGGCTGTTTAAGCTAGGTGGTGGTGGTGCACGCCTTTAATCTCAGTACTTGGGAGGCAGAGGCAGGCGGGTCTCTGTGAGTTCGAGGCCAGCCTAGTCTACAAAGCAAGTTCCAGGAAAGGCTCCAAAGCTACACAGAGAAATCCTGTCTTGGAAGGAAGGAAGGAAGGAAGGAAGGAAGGAAGGAAGGAGGGAGGGAGGGAGGGAGGGAGGAGGGAGGAGAGAGAGAGAGAGAGAGAGGAGGAAGGAAGGAAGGAAGGAAGAAAGGAAGGAAGGAAGAAGAAAGAAAGAGAAAGGAAGGAAGGAAGAAAGAAAGGAAATGTCTACTGGCTGTTTAAAGTTTGTTCTGGTGTGATTTTCCAGATGGTAAAGCATCTAAGTATTTCTATAAGGGCCTGCCTACACCAGTTAGGTTAATAAGTCTAACAGAAAGAAACTAAAAATCTGTAGAATGTTAAGTCCAGGCACTTGAGATTCTATATTTCACCCTCTTGCTATTTTTTGTGTTCTAGGTGTTTCTCGTGTTCTAGGTGATTCTGCACATGATAGACTTTGGTTCTTTCCAAGGAGAGAAAGCAATCTGCTGAATCCATTCATCAAAAATTCAAGTTATTTGTTCATGAAATTTCTTTTAGGATAAGACACCAATTGCAGTTGAACACTTTAGAAAGGTGTTTTTATGAGACAAGGTCTTAGTGTAGCATACACTGGCCTTGAACTGACTGGAATTACAGGTATAAAAGTGTGCACTACCCGGCCTGGCTAAAGGCAGTGGTAGTTTCTGTAGAAGCACAATTATGTTCCATTGGCTGTTGTTTACTATCCATTGTTTTGCACCTCCCTCCCATATTCTCATGAAAATACGTTTCTGGGACAAGGGACTCGGGTGGTGTTGGACAATGAATAGTAATGGGGTGAGTCGCACATAAGCCGACTCTCAAATGTTGATATTTTGAAGTTTGGTATATTTAGAAACTCAGAAGGGGCAAAGAAATCCTTGTGGTGTTCTTTTGATATTTTCAGTTTGGGCTCATTCCCTTTTGGTCAGCGGTGGTGGCAGGGAAGATGGACAAAGCCAGATTACAGGTAGCTCACATCCACAGCTTTACTGACTCCATGCATCTGCTTCCATTTTCTTGTCTGTTTCTTAGTACTTACAGAGTGTCTATGCTGAAGAACTTGACTATGGCCTGGCTGGGATGGCAGAGCCCTTTTTTTTGACCCTTCATAAATTATTCACTTTCACCTTTGAAAAGCAAGCCAATGACATCATCTTCCCTATCAGAGATACAGCTGTGAGCTCCTTTTGATAGTATAAAATGGGGGGGGGGGATTGGGAAAGTTAAGTTGATAATATCATGGCTAAGAGTGTGACACCTGGGGCTGAGCAGGTAAAGGCATTTGTCACGAACCCTGACCCACCCCAGTTCCATCCCCGTATCCCACGTGGTAGAAGAAGAGACCCTACCCCATCTGTTGTCCTCTGACCTCCACATGTGTACCGTATCATGTTTGTTCATATGCATACATGTACACAAACACACAAAACAAACAAATACTTTTTAAAGATTGTTGTATAAAGCCTTCCTCAACAGGTGAATATCCCAGACTGGAGGGAGTTGGCTTCCATAATACCCAACTGTTGCTAAACTTAAGGCCCACCCCTTAAGGACGTTACATTGGCTTTGAGCTTCAGCAAGCGTCTTGTGAGGTGAAACCACATAGGCCCTATTTTTCTCAAGAAGTGAATTTCATCTCCGATGGAGAGACAGTAAGGAAACCCCGTGCTAAGAATGGTGTCCCTTCGTTTTCTCTGGCTCTCTAGACACGACCCCCGCCTCCTGTCTCCTTCACAGCACACTTACCCCATGGCTGTGGAAAGACCGCGGCTGTCATCTCCTCTAGCAGAACATGCCCTGACACTGAGCTTGCTAGGCCATCCATCTCTCTCATAAAACTTGTTTTCATGGGCCGGTCAAAGCCCTTGGGGGTGTCCCAGTGATTTTGACTTCATGGAAACGATGCCAACTCGCAGTCAGCTCCCCAGGAGAAGGAGAAGGCTAAGAGATGCAAATGCCACCAGTGGGAACGTTTAAAGATTTATAAAAATTAGTGCTTCTGATGCATTAAGGACGCCGGTGGTGGCGGCCTGCATCTGTCATTGTCGTGTTCCGTTGTCTCCTCGCGGGTACTTAATCAGTGCACATTGCCGGGGCTAAATTTGTTTTCGTGTGTCTGCCTAGACAGATAATCTCTCTCTTCTCTGATGGTTCCGTCTCAGGTACCTGTCTCGGACCTGAGTCTGAAGGGAGGGGTGAGGGGTCAGGCCCCTCCTCGCTTTCCCCTCGTTCTTCGTTTGCTCACAGGAAGAGGGTTGTGTGAGAGAGAACAGTAGTATTTCAGTATCTGTTTTCTTCTTCCTGGTAGGAACGCAGGGAAAGTCCTACTTAGCCTGACAATTTCCACCCCGAATTCTGGAACTGCCCTTCTGATAGCAGCTTTCGGGATGACTATGTCTTGGGGACTGTTGTCTCACCAGTGGGATTAAGACCCTTGTAAGTGGTTGTTACCTTACTTAACAACCCACTTAAGTGGGTTGTTAGTTGTGCCAGGGGAGACAATAACAAGTAGGCCCTTAACAGACCACACACCAGCTATCCCTTCATGGGCTTCCTGGCCCCTGAAATTAGGAGAAAGAAACATTTTATTTTTATAAATTACCTAGCTTTAGGTTCTGAGTAAGAGCTCCTGACCAGTGTAAATTTTCAGTACTGCATCATGTTGAGCTTTGAGAAGGATTCCATGTAAGGGCAGGCAGCTTCCCTGTCTGCTAAGGAGAGCCATGTGCAAATGTTAAGTCTGGATGTGGATGTGTTGCATGTGTGTATACAAACACTCCATTAACACTTGGTTTTTATTTGGTCCTCTTTAAGGGAAGGAATCCCCCAATTTTTGCTCTAAGTTACTCTGAAGGACGGGGACCCTTTTATTAAAGTATCTAAAGCATTTCTCTGAAGTCAGTTTAAGGAAAAGGTTTAGACTGGTCTGATATTAAATAATGAGAGCTAGGTAGCCCACTGGGTTCCTCTCTGTGCTCTGGTTGCTGGGAATCTTAATGCATAGGTGTTTGGTTGGTTGGTTTTGATCCTTGGTTTGTTCTTTACTATACTGGTATATAGAAATAGCATTTTGTAAAAGAAAAGTAGTAAGTTATGCATGTGCCCAGAGTGGTAAGTGTTGCCTCTCTACCCCATGGTATATAAAAGGGAAATGAAGTGATCTTTCCTGGATTCACATTCTGTTCCAAGACTGGAGTGTAGCTCAGTGGTTGGTATAGATCAGTCCTGATGCTCATGTCATGACCGGAGGTTGAATCTGGCCAACACTAACCAAACAAAAAAGAGTTCTGTTCCAAACAGCTCCTTATTGCCTCTGCTGATTTTGTCACTTGGCTCTTGTTCCCCTGGTGCCCATCTTCTTATATTGTCCCTGTTCTTGATGGATAAATTGCTTCTACACATCATCGCTTTTGTGCCTATCAGGTCTCTTTTTTTTTAAGTTCCTTGAAGACTTTTCTTTGTAGCCTCCAAGCAAAGCCTCACATATTTCAAGTACTAAGTCTCAGTAACAGAGTTGCTAGGTAGCTTAAAGGGTACCCAGTACATCTTCACTCAGATAAGAAATGATGATTTAGTATATGTACATTCAATGCAGTGTTTGGGACATACATATAGAAGTGTATTTGAATTCAGATTTCCTTTGGCTTTCTATCTTTGTATTTAAATTTGGCCATGTTTTCATTAGACATTGGAATGATTCTGTATTTAGGCATTGTCAGACATGTTGTCTCATGGGTCTTAGTGGACTGTGAATGACAGTGGACTGTGAGGCATGACACACAGACATTAATATAGTGTCCTTTTCACATTTCGTTTCCCCCGCCAGCTACTTTATTACATGGGAATCAGGACCATCTTTGTGAATGACAGATGACAGACTCCGGGCAGATCTGATGTGTGACACACTTCTCAGTGTGAACGTTGGTGTGCATATGCCCTGTTACGATGCAATTCAGGACCCTCAGGGTTCTCTGTGGATTCAAATAACTGAAGAATAAATGCATTTAAAGGAATGGCTAGCAGGAGATAATCAAGCTTTCAAGCTTGAGAGATGACCATTCGGAGGCTGATTGGAATGGCCAAATGGCAACCTTCCCCTGTCTCAGCCCACTGATTTCCCCATAAGCATGGCTGAACTCTCTCTAAAATAAGGGGTGGGGGATGTCACACAGTCTGGTGGTACTGTTACTGTAAAATACAAGGCAGTGACCTTGGAGTTCACAGCTACTTAATGTCCTGTGAGATTTCCGAAGCAGTCAGTCGCTAAGTAATAGTCCAGAAATGGAAAGGCTGAATTCCTGCACCACACCTGCCATTCATTTTCAGACAGTGCTGAGATAATCATGATGCTAATCTGGGCTTTGAGTTTTCTTTCCTTAAATATAAGGGCATACTCATGATGTGCTTCAGAAAGCACTTAGGAATTTGTGAAGATTTAATTCAAGACATAGGATTGCAGCTTGGATATCAATCCCCTCCACCCCCACCCCTCAGATCCTGTTGTTTTTAACCAGGTGGAATTTGGCAGTTACTAACTTTGGAGAACAGTTTCTACAGCTCTGACAGAGACCTCTTGAAGCAGACACAGGGACCTTGGAGAGAGGAGATCTGTGTGGTATTTTGAAACAATGTTAACTTTATAACCATAAAACATAAACCATATAACAATCGCTCTAGATTTCTTGCTTAATCCACTAATCAACGTTAGCAAGTATTTCTTAAAACAAAAATATAACGGCAGTTAGGGGTTATACATAGGCATCATTATTGAGAAGAAAGAACTTGAAATATGTTTAGAGTAGACCCAGCATGGAATTGTTAACTGTTCCAAGAAAATACACATAGTAACACATGATTATATGAACAGAACTATGTATAGAATTTTCCTTTAACTAGGAAGCCTGTTAAGGAATTCCCGACCTGCCTGGAAATTTCTGCATATTTGGTGTGTTACAGAGTTTATTTTATCCTCTCTAAGGCTGAATTTGTTCTTTTTTGTTTATCTTGTAAGGCTCCTCGTCCCCGAATTCTCCTTGGCTTTTATAATAACTGTTGAGATGTAGGGCAACTGTCAGCAGTGTTTAGCGTCACAGGGCTGTGGGTGACATTTGGTGACATCAATCAAAGCATCTGGTCATAGAGAGGAGTGTTATTGAGTAGGCTTCATAACTTCTTTGAAAAGTAAGATAGTAAGGCAACTCGTTTTCTAGTCTATTGAGGGTAGGCAGCTCCCGCTGGAATCTACAGTATATGGTGGAGGTGGTGGACTCTCAGGCATACTTCTTAAGAGATAAAAATCAAAGCCAGAGAAGTGGCGCGGCACCTTCCCTATCACGTTTAAGGCCTTTGAGGGTTTTTGTTGTTGTCATGAAACAACAGAAGGTAACCAAATTTTAGCATTCTAGACGGTGTGGAACTGTAAAACGACGAGAGCCATCCTGCAGAGAGACATGAATGACAGAGAGGAGGTGTAAGCGCAGTTCGGCAAAAGTCCACCGGGTTCTCGGTATGGGCTGTGGAGTTCTTTCTACTAAGTGTGATGTGGGCTGCAATCTTAGAGAACACTGCGTTCGCGAGGTGTCTGGTACCTAGCCTAAGCATCATTCTACTTGTGTGCCCACATGGAGAACACGGTGTGATGGGGGAGACTGAGAAGCATCTCTGGTTTAAAAGTACAGCTGCTTTCCTAAGGATGCCTCCAAAGGGTGAGGTGTCCAGAGAGGACCTGAGCCACACAGTTTGTGTGTTCACCAAGTATTATGCATTTTGTATGTGTTGCTTACTTTCATCGTTATTAGATGCAAGGAAAAGCGAGCTCAGAGGGGAAAACCTTTTACCCAAGGCTCCCTAGCTAGTGATGGCGAGCCAGGATGCAAGCCCATGCCTGACCGCTTGCCCACCTGCGCTCCTGAGCCCACCTGGCAACTGGAATGAGAATCAGTGATCCCGAAGTGCCCAGTTCTAGGGAGGGCTTATTCTCTCCTGGGCATGATGTGGGAGGATCCTTACAAGAAGAGTTACTTAGGAGAGCGGAGGGGGTGATAAGTTATGGTTTATTGTGGGCTTTGGGTTTGCCACCCAGAGTGATGGTTCCTCTCTGTTTACATCCCCAGGTAGTTCTTGCCATCACTGTGTGTAATTACCATCTCCATTCTGTAGAACATTTGCAGAAAATTGAAGCTTAAAAGTCAGAAGGCCTGGACAAGGTCAAACAGCTATTGGCAGGGTTAGGGTTTAAATTTAGCACGTGAAGCTCATCACTGGGGACACATCAACAGTTGGGAACTGGGATCCACAATTTGACTGCAGGAGTTAAAAAACTGGGCGTGTCTCCAGGGTCTGGAGGAGCCAACGCACACATTCAGATGGGAGGAAATCATGTCAGGAATGCCAGGCACTAGGCTGAGAACAAGCCTGGTGGGTAGGAAAGAGATGGCTCTTGGGCATTTAGTGTTCATCTTGGGGAGGGGCAGATACTGGTCCTTGGGGATTTCAGACAGGGGGGACGAGACGTCAGCAGACATGGAGAAGGAGGAGGAGGATGGGAGAAGCAGGCTGACGAGTGCTTTAACAGCTGTTCCACACATCCACAAAATGACTCCGAGGGGAAAAAAAAATTGTTCTATTTATTTGCCTTTCCCCCTTCCATATATCTTGCCAGCAGCATTCATCAATATCTGTCATTTCCCAGGGGGCTTAGACATGTCTAGCAATTCATTCTACTGAATTATATTTCAATACCCGGACGGAGGGAGGCCAGATTGCAGGCG
Organism: Peromyscus leucopus; assembly: GCF_004664715.2. NCBI lineage: Eukaryota > Metazoa > Chordata > Mammalia > Rodentia > Cricetidae > Peromyscus > Peromyscus leucopus. The sequence continues at coordinate 45,791,269 of NC_051072.1, forward strand.
TTAACTCTGACCTCTGCCCACTGTCACTTAGCTGCCGCCATCAGAGCTCCGCCGTCCGCCCACCTCCTCCAGGCCCTTGCTCACACCGTCATCCCCGGCGACCCTGCCTGGTGTCTGTGGCCTGTTACAATGTTCTCACTAAAGAGGGCTCTATTCCGCATGCTTTAAAAATCCATTTCCAGTTGCCCTTGACCTTTGATCTATGCAAGCAGAGCTCAGGGCAAAACTAGTATTTATTTATTTTTTTAAATACGAATTTTAAATTCAGACAAGCACCACCCCAAGGGGAGACTGCCCTGGTGATCTAGGTCCAGTTGGGGAGTTGCTGGCCACAGTTGGGTGCTTTTACAGAGTGGAAGAATTTGCTGGGTGTTGCTACAGCCAAGGGCTGTAATGGAGTTGAATCGGAGGGACGTAGCTTACTTTGCCCTGCTGTACACATTTAACTGATTTGATCCTAATGTCCGCACTTAGTAGAATTAGATTGAGTGGTAATCGTGGTAGATGAGAAAAAACACGGCTTTAAGTACAAGTTAAGGGAGAACAAGCAGAAGGCCAAAAAGATTTCCATGTAAGTACCGTTTTGTGTTGTTCCCTCTAAAACTGTACTGTGTGTGTTGACATTTTTGCTCTTTCATCATAAAATGGCACGAGTCACAGGCTGGGTATATTAGATTGAGTGTGCAGGACCGCTGTATCTTTGAACTGCCTTACCAAAGCACCTGTACCAAAAGTGAGTTTTGATTTAGAGCTAAAGCTGTGATTGACAGGGGCAGTGGCAGCCGCAGACTGACCTCCAGAGCCTCATGGTTTATCCAAAGGCTTTGATTTTCCTGTTGTAGGTCCATGTGTTCTGCTGTTCTCCCATAGTTCCTAGCACTCGGCCAGCATGGTCCTGGGCTTTAGTTGACACTGACCCAGTCTCTCTAGGTATGTGAAATTGTTAACTTCCAAAGAAATGGCTGGCCTCCGATGCCTGCCTCCTGCGTGCTAAGCTTCCTTCAAAGCACTTCTCTTAATTTGGTCATTGGATCCTTGTATTTATTAGTGTTGCCTATCCATCCCATGTTAAAGACAGTAGGCTGTGGATAGTATGCCAGAAAGTGAAAGGAGGTGCTTCTGGTGAATCCGAGTCACAAGCTAATGAGGAGAGAACCTCAGTGCCCTATTAGGCTCAAGTCAGCTGTAACACCATCATCCGAAGCTGCGTGTGTGCGCTCTTGTATTCAGCTTCCAATTTCTGTGTCAGCTGGAGTTTGCTGGTGAGTGGGCTGTGATATCAAGGACTGAGGGTCAAGGCTGTGCTCCGGACTCCTCTCGTGTCAAAGAACACACTGCATGCTTTTTAAAAGGCTTGAAAAGCCGCCCGATATAGAAGTCAGCAAAATTTAGCATGTGTGGTCAGTTGTCCGCTGGCCTCTCAACTTGTTTTTATTTACGCCGCTAAGAAGAATGACTGATCAGACTTGTTGATGCTCTCTAGTCATTCCTCTGCGGTGGGGACCAGAAATTGGAAGGCAGTCACCCGTGTGAGTGGGAAGATGGAGGGAACCATGTCTCCATGTTGTTGTCGCACTGCTGGAGATGAATAAAGGGAGCTGTAATTGCTGGGGGACGAGAGTCATGATGACAAGGGAGCAAATGTTTAGGAGTGAGCAATGGGGCATAGAAGAAGGATCTCTGGGTGATGATGGAAGATTCCCAGAGCAGTGGCTGCTGAGTCATCAATTCTGCCCAGAACCAGCCAGTGACTTAGCGTGGGCCTTGATCTTCCCATGTCTGAAGTTTGGAGGGCACTTAAAAGATTCACTCCCCTGCTTATGACAGGAAGGGTGTGGGTTATTAAGTATAATTTGCGACAGGAGGAGTTCATGTGGATTGTGTAGCTATGTGCTTTGAGAAAATCTGAGTATTCCATTGTGATTTTCTTCTTCTTTTTTTTTTTTTTATGTGTAGTGAAAGATACATAATACACTTTAACATTTTAAACGTTTTAAGTGCATAATTTCATCACATTAAATGCATTTCTATCATTGTACAACCACTGTCACTATCCATCTCTGGCACAATTTCATCATCCCACACTGAGACTATATAATGCATTAAGCAGGGGCTTCTCTCTCTTCCTTCAAACTCAAAAGCCATAGTTACACTGTCTCCGTGAACTGACTATTGGAGGTACTTTATGGAAAGGGAATCATATAACATCTGACCTCGTGTGGCTAGCTTACTTCATTTAGCATGATATCTTCATGGTTCATTCATGTCTGTGTTCCTCAACCTGTGGGTCACAACCTCTTTGTCAGGGGTCGAACAACCCTTTCACAGGGGGCACCTAAGGCCATCAGAAAGCATAGATATTGGCATTACAGGTCATAACAGTAGCAAGATTACAGTTATGAAGTAGCAGCAAAAATAGTTTTATGGTTGGAGCAGGGGGATCACCACAACACAAGGAACTGTATTAAAGGGTCGCAGAACTGGAAGGTTGAGAACCACTGGCCAATATCAGAATTTCATTCCGTTTATAGGTTAGTATTCCGTTGCATTGCTAAGTGATGCTCATCTATTAATGGGCGTGTAGCTTCCCCCTTTTAGCTCCTGTGAAGAGAGCTGCTGGGGCCATGGGTGTGCAAGCATTCGCTCTCACGGCCTTTGTATATGTGCCCAAAGAGCCGCGAAGCAAGGGCCATTTTACTAGGCCATGTGAGGGGTTGAGTGGCGGGACTCCAGCTTCTTCCGGTGTGGCGGTGAGTGTGAGGTTTTAGGGGACAGCAGTGAGAGCTTCGGGAGATGGTAAGGGGAGCCACAGGCTGCTCTCCAAAACCTAGAAACCTATATACTTCTTAAGGTACTGGCTGAGAGACTCTTCTCCCCAGAGAACATGGCCCTGTTTACCCGCTCATGGCCAATGCCATCTCGTCCTTCTTGTTTGTTTTCTTCTTGCCCCTTAGTCTCTGTCACGACCCCTCCATTCTCACTATACCCCAATATGGTCCTCCCGCCTCCTCACAACCACCAAGAGCAAGGCATTGGCCATCCTGCCCAGCTTCTGACTGTTCTTGGTCGGTGCCTTAGAGAGAGATAAACACACTTTTCAGAGCTCTTATTAGCTCTGAGTCACGGAAGCCAGACTGGAGCAGTACTTTTTCAATGTAGTTGTTCAGCCTTCTCTTTCCTTTTATATCCTGGTTATAATCCAAAAGAAATAACCCCAAATGTAAGGCTGTAGACTGATGGCTAAATCTATGAGGCCCTTCAGGTGATAAGGAACATTTTTAATGGAAGCTCTCACGTCTAGTCAGGTACCGTGATTCCCTGATGATAAAGGAGATCTCTAGAGGCTATATTTAATTCTTTATATGGCCATTCTGCTAAAATTATTGCTGACTTGGTGTTTTCCTGTTTCTGGGGATAGTCCCACCTGTGGGGCGGTTTGAAAGCGCGTATCTCATGTCTGAAAGCATGCATCTAAAGTTGCTACCTCTCTATTGTCCTGGAATTCAGGGTAGAAACAAAGAAAAGCACATTCCCAGAGAGGCTAATATGCAGCTTACCTAGAACCAGGACGTGGTTGGCATCTCTGCTCAGTAATGTTTATTTTAGAGTGTAACCTTAGATGAATGCAAGGCTTTCTCGGTTAAGTGGAGTCCCCATGGCCAGTACAGCCACAGTAGCCCCTGTGAGTAGTCTAAAGGGCATAGATAGACCTCAATGCTTGAAACCTGTCAGTTTCTGGGATTGATCGGAGTCAACTGATTCCAGCTTTAAAATGGACCTCTGTTTCATGCCTCTGTATCTAGTTCTATCAGTAGAGAATATTTAAGGAGAGTTTTAATGAACACGGTGAGATTTTTAGAAGCATGCTTTCAAAGAGCCTGATGCTAATCAATGTTCCAGTTGTGACAACAAGCTCCATTTGGTATTAAAATGAGCAGCCAGATTGCTAAGCAAGCTCACCTCTCATACAACACATTGGAAGTGGTATTATCCATTAATTTCCACCCTGTGCAGCTGAACAATGCTGTTGACAGATGCTGATTTTCTTAAATCGTAGGCAGCAAATGATGCATGAATGTAACAGCAACACACTTTTTAGAAGCCCTTGGTAGTCATCAGAAAGTACATTTCTATGAAGTTGGATGTGGTCGCTACCAGATACAGCACTGTTAGTACCCTCTAATGATCGCCTTAGATCCATCTGTTACTCTTTTCTCGATTCACACTAAGGGGGGTGGCAGGCAGGAAGGATGCGTCCCATGTGTTGTATTAACAGACCATCTAATTTGTAGCGTTTGTATGATTTTGTAGGATAAGACCATTGCAAAAGTAATGACGTCTGAGACCCAACCTATTGCATGATTTATAAACATTTCATCGTGTACATGTCTGTGCACTTACTAATTAATTTTCCTAGTGTCATAACTTGTTCCTCTTGCTCACTACAGTGTATATTGTATTCCTTGTATGTTCAGCTGATTTGATTGAGTGTTGAACTCTGTAATGTATTTTCTGTTTTAGATTTACAACAGCCCTTTTAGTTTTCCTTCACTTTACAAATGAGGAGCCTGAGGTTTGGAGAAGGTTATGAAATAAGTAGAAGAATCAGTTTGAGGGTTTTAGCCATGAGACTCAGAGGTCTGACCTTAGAGTCCCCCACAGCTAAAGTAGTTATTATTTACCCCGGATGCCAGTGGCCTTTATATCCTGTTAGGTTTAAAGAGAGTCTAAGATGCATGCACAGGCCATGGCTAGTTAGTTATTAAATCTAAGTGTCATTTTCTGGGTTAGGCTCTGTTGAGGTAACAAAGAAATTGAAGGCATACCTTTGTTCTTCATAATGAGATAGAATCGATGTATGAGAGCAGCGAATAAGATATGGAATTAGCTTTAAAAGTGATGTCAGTGAAAGGCGAGGTAGTATTCAGGTCTTATTACCAGAGGCCACTCCCTATTTTTAAAACTCCTGGGAGCTTTAACAAGAGGCAGATTTTCAAAAGGAAGGTCAGCATTGTAAAAAAGAAAAAGGCCCTGGTTTTGATCCCGTCTGCTGGTGCTGGCTTCTGCCCAGAGTCTGGCTTTGCCTCAGCCCAGTGATCTGGGATCTTCACAGATTAGCATCCTGTTAGCCAGGAGTGTTGGCTCTGATGAGGAGGCTCCTCGTGGTCCCTTTTTGCTCTCGTTGGCCACCAAACCTCTTCCTGACTCTAGGCGTCCTCATCTGTAACCATTGAAAGTATCTACTTTCACTTAGGAACTATCATTTGGAGGGGTGGAAGGAATGTGTTTGGGGCTAGTTTTCTGCGTTAGAATATGGAACCCATTTTTGATAAAACATCCAAAGCAAAATTATAAAATTTTATGTACAGAAACAGAGGATCATTCACTCCAACCCCATACCCCTCCCAGTCAGTGTAACCTAAATTTAATATTTGGCCTGCTTTCCAGGTTCACGTAAAGTGGAAATATTTGCAGCCACAAGTCAAACTCTTATTTCTTTGTTTAGACTCTTGAGTTGAACTAGCAAAACTTACTGCCTGGCAGAAAAGTTTCAAGTTCTACATTCTTCTTAAAACTATTATTATTGCTGTTATTGTTATTGTGTGTGTGCACGCACACATGCCACAGCATACATGTGGAGGTCAGAGAATAACTTTGTGGAATAAGTTCTCTCCTCCCACCTTTATGTGGGTGCAGGGGACCAAATTCATGTTGTCCAGCTTCCAAGGCAACCATTTCCTCCTCCGGAGAGAATGCTGATTTTGTTATTTCCATTAAGTCATATTACTTATTTTAATATTACTCAGTATTGTACCTCTGTCTTAAGTGACACAGTCAATAGAGGGTATTTTATCACTACTGTGGTGGAGGAGGACCAGGCTTTGTGACGTGTGAGGCTCAACAATTTGATTGACACACAGCTGGTAAGAACTGGACTTGAAGCCGAGTGTGTCTGATCGCAAGCCTTTTGTTTGAACAACTTGGTTCCCATTTTTCCAAGTGATGCATCCTTGCACGCACGCACGCACGCACGCGCACACACATGCGCACACGCACACTTTCTTACAAGTAGAACTCATTCCCTCAATTTATAACGTGTTCCCACCTAAGCTTGTGTGATAACTATTTTCTTGCTTTAGAATTGGGGTTCGGGGGCCGTAACAGTGGGTTTGGCAGCTTGCTTCATTGGCTGTGAGTCCTTTCCTGGCTACAGAACCTGTCTGCACTGACAGTGACAATGACGGTCTCTGCCCACAAGGCTGTCTACAATGTTGTGGGGCCTGGTGTGCACCAAAGCCTTGTTGGATTGTAGATGTTGCACTGTCCTTACAGATAAAAGTGAAGGGAATGATCTGCTCACTGATACTCTTCCTGTTTAGACCAGATCAGCTGTTGCTTAGCTAGTATAGTTAGGTTGCATTCAGTCAATCGGCAGTTATTAAATTTGTACCAAGGGCCATCCCCTTTCCCAGGAACTGTAGGGACACAAATGTATAACCCTGTTTCCTATATCTGAGATCTTAACAACATACTTTAATAATTCCTTCCTACTAAATGAAAAAGAAAAACTAATTTGTAGATTTTTTTTAAGTGAACTAAAATATCTTTCTGTTGTTAACAGTCGGGTTTTCTAAGTGTCTTGTAGTCTTAGATTTAAATACAAAGTGTATCTTTGGAGAAGGGCACAGTAAGGATTCCCTGCATCACTGCATCACTTGCTGTCTAGTACTCCTTGGCTTCAGTAGCTCCTCTCTCCAAACATAAAGGAAATGGTGATGAGGTACAGGAAAAGACTTGCTAGTACCCATCCCCAAGTCCCATTCAGATTACCCAGTTAGCTGGTTTGTTTTTAGAGGGTTATATCTTTCAGAGTTGTGTCTGGGTTATAAAGAAACTGTGTTTTCATACTGTATGAATGCTGTTTTCCTAAGGGTAGCCTGTGGCCTTCCTGTCGTTTCTTGGTGGCATCCTGCTTCTGGACCTACAGCGGTAGGTCCTAAAGCCCGTCCTCGTCCAGGTTCTAGCTTGTGAAAAAATTCAAGTTCCATGCTTCCGACTTTAAATGTAACATTCCTCCACAAAACTGATCCGGTTCACAGAGGTAATTAATTATGTGTGAGTTTTCACTGGCAGCCTTCATCGTCCAGTTGATAGTGCTATGTGTGTGTGGTTGAGAAAAGTCATATTCTAGTGCCAGCAAAATGGCGCCATGGATAAAGTGCTTTTTGTGCAAGCTCAATGACCAGAGTCCACATAAAGTTGGGAAGAGAGAATGACCCCAGAGTAGTTGTCCTCTGACTCCCACACACATGCCATGGCAGGCATGTACCTGTACACACACACACACACACACACACACACACACACACACACACAAATAAGTACTTTAAAAAAGTTATATTCTATTGTGTGGAGCTGATGGGGAGCAACTGACAAAAATCAGTGTGATTCCTCATTTTCAAGAAAATGTATTTCCTAGAAAGAGAATGTGGAAGGAAAGACATGCATGTGTCCAGGGTGTTTTTTTCTGCTGTGGTCCCGGTGGTTTTTTCCCCACATATGTACATTTTCTAGTTCTGAGTGATAAGAAGTAAAAACAAACCTGAAATTGTCTTTTCCCATTGTACTACTTAATGCCATAGCCAAACAGACAATATATATTGAGTACTTTACTCAAAACTCCCTCAGTAACTCTATGTGGTTGATTCGAGCAGGTCCATTTTAGAGATAGAGAAACCAATGTCAAGAGAGGGTGACTGAATTCCTTTCCCCAGTATCCTTTAGATCCAGAGCAAGGTCATGACAGCAAGTCTACTTCATCCTTAGCTTCCATACTTACACCAGGCAATGAATAAATGATCAGTTTTGCAAAATAAGAAGCCATTTTCCCTTCTGTAATTATTAATATACAAAATTCTGAAAGCACTTTAGTTAAATACAGCATTACATCTTCTAATCTGATGGTTGATGGACGATACCCATAATGCTTAGCGTCTGTGGTGCCAGGGACCAGCGTGCATCATGGTGATGAACTACGTAATATGTCACAGCCGTAATTAACTAGTCAGATATGCTTGTTAGGTGCGTGCTTGAGGAGGCTGGAGCCTGTGTCCCTTCGGAGACAGGGCGAGCAGATAGATGTGTGCACTGCAGATCCTGCCGGAGTGTCCACACACGAGAGTCTCTCTTCCTATTCTCCTGTGTTGCTGGCAAGGAAATGCCTACCCCTCTTTGCACCATTCAGTAATAGTCCCGCACTAGGAGTGAGGCGAAGCAGATAAAATCAGACATTGTGTTTATTAAGCCTCGTTACCGTGTGAATAGTCATAGGCATTCTCACTTTGCCGATGCAAAGAATCAAACTCCCTTGTGTGGCGAGCATGCTAGTCCTGAGGAACTACAGTGTGGATCTATCAGATGGCAGACTTCTAGAAGCGTGTGTGTGTGTGTGTGTGTGTGTGTGTGTGTGTGTGTGTGTGTGTGTGTTGTGTGTTGGAGTTCAAGGTTGAGGGGCATTGCAGAGTGAACTTGACTGACACTGATGTCTTGATTTATGCAAACGGATACCATTATGTATTCTATGGATATGGTTGGACAGCCGCCTGGGCTTCACCGAGAGAAGCTGGGCAAAGGGACTCCAGCCCATTTCACCTCGAGAGAACAAACGCCACCTCTTCTTTTGTTGGTCACAACCTTCACTTTGTAGCCCCTTCTTGCTCATTTCTAGACTGTTTCCCATATTAGATTTGCGTCACATAGCATCACAGACACACCACATTTATTTTTTGTGATGATGAGAGAGTACATTGTGTCTTTACATATATTCTCAAAACAAAACATTCTCTTTAGGATAGGCAGGAAGATTAAAACAAACAAACAAAAAAAAAACTTCATCCTAACCCAATGAAGCCCCCCCCCCCATGCCCAACATATGAAGTGATTTGCTTGGGTTGCAGTGGGAAGTCAGGGTCAGAACCCACCATGTATCTCCTGATTTAATTAAAACATTTTTCTCTGCTTACTAGTAATCAGCGCAACTACTGAGCATGGCCGGAGGGATGAAGAAAGACGACTTGGAATTGCCCACTCTTTCTACAGAATTACGTCATTGACCTGCTGCTCACTCATTTTTTTTTTTTTTCTACTCCAACAGGGAGGTACCTCCTTCCAAACCCGGTGGCAGGACAGGCATGGCCTGCCTCGGCTGAGACGTCCAACCTCGTGCGCATGCGCAGCCAGGCACTGGGACAGTCGGCTCCCTCGCTCACGGCCAGTTTGGTGAGTGTCTTGTATGTGGTCGGAGTTGCCCTGGCCATTACGTCTGTGGGAATCTGTCTAGCTGCTTCAACTGTAACTGGGTTTGTACTTCTATCCATGTAGCATTGACCACAGGATGGCAGTGGGCATGTCTGTCTCCTCTATGCCAATTTCTTCCTGCCCACCTCCAAGTGTGGAATATTTCTATTTGGTTCTATGTCGGTTCCTTTTCTAGCCTTTAAAAAACTCCAAACAAACAACAAAAGCATTTCTAAAAAAAAAAAATAGAAGGCTATACTAAAGTCCAATGGTAAGAAAAACACAGATGGCACCTGTCTGTTCCTTATCGGAGCCTCCTGCCCAAATGGCTTATCATGGTTTTTTGTGTATACATGTGTGCGTGGTGCGAGTGCATATTTATGTAGACATGCATTGAGTCATCTGAGAGTAAGATGTGTGACCATCACAGCCCTTGCTTTGGTAATTGTCATCTTGAGTAATGTTCTCACTGATATAACCCCGTGTCTGCGTAGCACTCTGGCTCGGTTTTACCACCACCCGGCCTGTGTCCTTTCTAACGTGTGGCCGCCACTGTGGCAGGGTAGTACCAGGTCTGTGGAGGTCTGGTCTGCAGCACTTCTTTCTCTGCTCTGTTTGGATCTGGTGTGCTCCCACAGCCTGGCTTTGTCTTTTCTGACACCAGTGTTGTTGAATAAAAATTTCTAGATAATTTTTCATATGGTGCTCGCCTCCTGTTTTCCCATAGGGAGGGTCTGGCTTGTGCATTCCTGTTCCAAACTGAGAACTCTGGATGTGTCCTCGGGACATGCTCTAGACAGGTGCACGATGCCTCTCTGCCCTGCACTGTGGTGTTAATTTGGATAACCCAGGCAAGGTGCTGCCTGGTTGCTCTGTGGTAGTCACCACCAACTTTCTCTCTTGCCATGTAGGAGCTGTCTGGATAGACAGCCTAGGCTCTGCAGACAAGCTGCTCGCCAAAACCTTCCCCTGAATTCAGCATCTGTTGGCAATTCTTAGAAGGATCATTCTTTTTTTCATGTTAATTAAAAATGTTGGAGGTTAGGAATGTAGCTCTGTGTTAGAGTACTAGCCTAGCATGGGGAAAGTCTTGGATTTTATCCCCTGCACAGAAAAAAAAAATGACCTTCCATTATTAGTACTCTCATATTTATCACCTGGAACATATTTATGTGTCTGTTGCTAGCATAGATTTGGACTTTTTTTTTCTTTCTTTCCCAGTATAACCTTGATTTTTAGCCATTATGCTTACTAGATTTTTGTTTTCTTGCTGGACACCTTTTTAAAATGTATGTGTGTGTAGGCATGTGTGTGTGGTTTCACATGTATGTGGGTGTAGATATATATGCACATGTTTGGAGGCCCAGACTTGACATCATTATCTTTCTTGGTCACTCTGCACTTTATTTATTATTCAAAGTCTCTTAATGAACCTGGAGTTTCACTGGTTCCAGCTATCATAGCTAGCCGACTTACCCAGGAACCCCTGTCTCTGCCTGCCAACTGCTGGGATGACAGTCAACTGCCATGCTGGCTTCTGGACGTTTGAACTCCAGTTCTCATGTTTGAGTGACAACCACTGTATCTGCCGAGCCCATCCCCCGCTCCGTAACAGAATACTGATCTATTCCACCTCTTGTTAAAATCTTTACAACTTGGTCTGGGGATCTTGCTCGATGGTAGAGCGCCCCTTCTAATGTGTGAGGCACTGGGTTTATTTCTTGGCACCCAAACAAACTGAAACAAAACCAAGAAACTGAACAACAAAACAAAAAGTCTATACAAGTTAGTTTGGGGTCAGTGATAAAGTTGCGTGGCATGCTAATTGGTTTTTAAATATTTCTTATTGACAAAGATGTATATTATATATATGTATATATAAATCGGTGTATTATGGTGTTTTGTAATTTTATACACTGGTGGGAACTTATGTTGGCTATTTGCGCATGATACAGTGCACGGAGATTTGATTTTCATCTAGCCTCAGTTCCTGCTTTGGCATTAAAGAGACAAATAAACTTGGGCAAGTCTTAATTCCTCCAATGCCGTCAGCCTGCTCTGCAGCTGCAGAATGCAAAGACACTTAGTGAAAACAGTCCAGGAAGCCCATTTTGACTCTGAAACTTTCTGACCCTTCTTTCCGAAAAATGAACAATCTGCGTGTGTGGAATACTGATCTCCAGAGAGGATATTGAAGCCGTAGTGGGGGAGTCTTGCCCTCCCCTGGCACCCTCTCCCACCCTCTCCTAACTGTTTTCCTTGAGGAATTTTTTAAAGCATTGTCTCCCTGTAAGCATTTACTTTTTAAGACAAAAATACTTCACAATTTATGATTTTTGACAGTGTAATCCAAACACTGCCATCCTAACATTCAAATAGTAATATTATATATATGCTTGTTGGGAAGTAAATCATTCTGATAAAAGCAGCTCTGCCCCAAATACTCTTATTACCTAATACCGGGATCACGTACCCTGACACAAACTGATGTTTTCATTGCTCAAAAGCATACCAAACAACCTATTTGGGAATAGGATACAAAAGAAATATTAAAAGATAACATCAGAAGAATACTCCATAAAGTGTGCCAGATAACATCCTTAGCAAGGAATCATTTACATTATCAGCTGGTCTACCCACAAACTTGATGAAGCTTCAAGTTGTGGTGACTGAACTGTGGCTCAATTTGGACACAGAGACCAGAGTATGTTTAAGCCGTTTACTTCGGGGTTGTCAAGGCGTCCCGCTAGGCAGAGCCCCATCTTGACCTCCTGGGTCTGTTGGAGTATGTCCAGACTCTTACCTCAGCATGTCGCTGGGACACACTCTCATGTCTGTTTCATGGCCGGTACCATTTGTGTGACTACACAGCTAACCAGACCTTCAAGATCAGCCCGTTCCATGTTCCATGTTCCCGTCATATTCGGAGTATTTTCATTGAGTAAAAATAACCCGTTGACTAGAGAAGGATGCTGAGGAGGTGGGAGTGGACAGCTGATAGAGCCCCTTGTTTTCTTTCCTTTTTTCCTTTTTCTCTCACTTAATCCTGTTCCAAACAAGCTGAATTTGTGGGGTTGCTCTGTGCAGTAGAACATGCCTCCCCACTCACTGATCCCCCCTTATTTCTGGGGTCCCCTTGGAGCTATGAGCTAACTTTCCCAACCCATTTAGTGTCAATCGTGGTATACCTGTGAACGCTTAATCTCGCCGTGTGAGCGTCTTGAGGGCAGACTTATTAGATGACTTCATTGTCTGCTCCCTCCTGCCCTTAGCACAGTGCCTTCCATGTAGGAGGCACTCAATAAATAGTAATGAAGTAATGGATAATTATTCATGAGAAAAATGACAGCTTTCTCTAGCCTCAAGGTAAAGTGATGGCATGACTGTGTGCTCTGATTGGTGGCCTAATGATGTCATCCATCTAAAACCTCTGGTTTGGTCGTTCTGTGTACAGCTTACAATTGTGACTGTCTTTAAGATCCACATCACAAGCCAAATCCCAATTAGTGTATTCAGCTACTCAAAAAATATGATTACAAAATTGTAATGTGATTATCATTGTCCACAATCAAGGAATGTTCATGAATCGGTTTCCATGTAGCTACGTAGTCATGGTGGGTTAACTTGTGTATTGATTTTTTTTTTCCTAATCACTAAGTTGAAGAGATATTTGTCCAGGTGTAGGAGAATCAGAAAAAAAAAAAATATCCAAAGTGGTTGTGTCCAAGTGACAGCATCACATTTGATGCGACAAAATTCAGTTCCATCAAAACAACTCATATTTCTGTATGGACTTCTTACCTGAGAATTGAGAATATGCTGGCAGGATATTAATGAAGGCCGTGTGACTTGGTGGGTATGAATTTTAGCAAGCGCATGACCTGCAGTGTTCTGAAAGGCCATTGGCACATTTGAAGGTTCTGCCGATTCCTTCTCAGGGAGGAGATTAATTCCTAGCCTCAAGTATCTAGTTTTCCTTGGCAATGCTAAATGTAGCTGTGGTACCTCTCCCAGACACTTTGGGCATTTCAGATCAATGGCACGTTGCCAGTTCCTCCTAAGTAGCCTGGTGGCTGCAGAATGCATGCTCAGCCAGCGTCCGCCCGCTGGGACACCAGCCGGGAGCACTGATGAAGTGTCAGATGTACACTTCATATACATTCATCTGAAAGGGGAAAACTCATTTCCCCATTTGATGTCTCCATCTCCTGTCCCTCCCCCCACACAGGGGTAGTTTATCAAAGGAGTCGTCGTCGTCGTCAGGAGCTGAGGGATTTGTGCAGATGCCGCTCTCCGGCAGGAGAGATGGAAATTCCAGGAGGCAGAAGCAAGACCGGTGGTGACTTATTTCTTGGTGGGGGAAATACGGTTTGTAAGCCACAATGACTGACGTTTGGAAATGGTGGATGTGGCCAATCATGAGAAACGTTTATTGCTTTTGTACTTTGCTGTAACGGATGGAGGAGGAGGGACTCTGAAAATCAGGCGCCCATATATCTCTCTAGTTGTATTTGACCTGAATTGCCTGCCTTATCTGTTGTGTTCATCTAAAGATTCTACTCCCAGTCTTTCTCGCCAAGGTCTTCCTTGACCATCTGTCTGCAGGTGGGCCCTGTTTTGCAAGATATACACCCCACGGCCTTCATTTTACTCTCTAGCTTCACCACCTTCAAATATCTGTGTCGTTTATTACTTTATTTGCAGCCATGTGTCCATGGGTGTGTGTGTGTGTCTGGGGATGCTTGTGTTACTTATTGAAAATGGCCTGCTATTTATATGGATTCTGTGAATATCCCCCATATGCTTTAGCTCAGCTCACTTATAGCAGTTAATACTTTGTAAGTGCCCTGTAGATACACTGCACAGCTTCAGGAATGACGACAAGAAAATAGTCTGTTCATGCGCAGTGTGGACATGTTTTCGTCTGTCGTTGGTTGAATGCATGCAGGACCCCTGGATGAGGAAGGCTCACCCTGTAATTCCTGCTACTCTGATGCAGCTTTCCTGAAGGCAAAAATAGTTTTTCCTATGTCCCCAGGGCCAAGGGTAGTACAGGACTCGTCCTGGGAGCTCAGTGAACTTGCGAACTCTACAAAGTGTGGAGATATTGTGTTCCCCAAAATATTGTGCACCCTAATAAACTTACCTGGGGTCAGAGAACAGAACAGCCACTAGATATAGAGGCCAGAAAATGGTGGCACACACGCCTTTAATCCTAGCATTCCAAAGGCAGAGATCCATTTGGATCTCTATGAGTTCAAAGCCACACTGGAAACAGCCAGGCATGGTGACTCGTGCCTTTAATCCCAGGAAGTGATGTCAGGGAGCAGAAAGGTATATAAGGCGTGAGGACCAGGAACTACCTGGTTAAGCTTTTAGGCCTTGAGCAGCAGTTCAGCTGAGACCCATTCAGATGAGGACACAGAGGCTTCCAGTCTGAGGAAACAGGATCAGCTGAAGAATTGGCAAGGTGAGGTTAGCTGTGACTTGTTCTGTTTCTCTGATCATCCAGCATTCACCCCAATATCCAGGTTTGTTTTTATTAATAAGACCACTTAAGACTCATGCTACAACAAAGAATTCCCCTTCCTGTGCATTTTGGTGCCCCAGACCTGACTCTCCCATATACTTACTGTGTTTGGTTTGTGTTTGTGTCGGCTAGCCAAGCCTTTGCTCTTCGAGCCAGAGAGAAGCCCCTCGTGAACGCGCATTCAGGAACTAAGCTGTAACTGTTCACTTGGAAATGACATGAGAGGGAGAACAGAGCAGTTATGAGCATGTACTGTCCTAGACTCACTCCAGATCCTACCTTTTGTTAGTTCCACGTAGATTTGTGTGTGTGGGCCTCAGGTTTTCCATCTGTGGAATGGGCCTCAGAGTTGTCCTAACTTTATACAGTTACCGTAAGAGTTAAATGAGTACTCTTGGGCAGAACTCTGTACTGTGCCTGTCACTCAAGAAGTCTTCCCTCTTCCATGCTCCTGGGGCTGCTGGGAAGAACGGGTGGGTCTTGGAGATGACGCTGGGAACTAGGCTCAGCTGGGGTGACATGGTTAGAAAGGAAAAACACAAACTCCTTCTCAAGCTGATTAAGTATGGTCCTTCTGTCTGTGCTGCTGGGTTATCTTATTGTTTATTTGTTTTTCACCTGTGCTCAAAACCAGATTAACAAACCGAGAGAGTTTTCCAGGTTACAAGACATTTTTAAACAAGGAAGGAGTTTCCAAGTGCTGTTTTTCAACTTGGAGCTTTTGGTTCAGTGGTGAAGTTCAGTTTCTTTGGTGATTATCTTTTTATATCATATCCATTTCCCTTAATGGAAAAATTATATTTCATGATGTACTATAAATATTAAAACCAAACTATTTAAACGGTAATATATTCCAAGAGCCTTAATGAATATTCATCTTTTACATTTGCAAAAATGTATTGTGAGAAGTCTGGGAAAATTCACTAACGTATGCAGAAATGTATTTTTCCTTTTTTATTCATTCACAATGTAGAGACATGATGCCAGCATCTATTTAGGGTGCAGTCTTTATTTACAGCCATTTAATATTATATCAATACTTCATTAGCCTTATAGCTCAAAAACAAAACCCTGATCTGAAGTCTAATTAGTTAACTCTAAGAGAGTGCCTATTAAATATTGATGTAGGCACGGTTTGAATGCCCTTGGATAAATTGCTTAACAAAAGTTGCGGAATACATCTCTGAATTAGCATTTCTCCTTAGCCATTATGACTCAATTTAAAGGCTGCATAATATTCCAGTGCTTGGGTTTATCACAGTAAATCTTATTTAGATTATTTCCAAGTTTTCCCTGCTGTTAATAATGGTGATATATCCACTACATGTCTTTGTTCACCCCAAAGCATCTCTTGGGGGTAGATTCTTGCAGGGGGATTATTAGGGCAAACCAGATAAGATTGTGAGGGTCTAAGTTCTGTCTCATTGTTTATATATTAAGACAGTGTATTGCATCTACTCCTACCAGCAGTTATTATGTTCTTCTGAAAATTAAAACAAAACAAACTTTTCTGCCTTGTTTAGCAAAGAATAATGATTCTTTTAAATCTATGCATTTGCAAAGTAAATGAAACTGTTAGGCGCACGGAGTTTTTACAAGAAGCCAGCAGAAGTAGCAAGTGTGAAATAAGCATTGTTAGTACTTCCTTCCTTACCATTTCCCTTGCATTCCCTAAATCAGCTTACCAGACCCACTGCGGGGGACCTGGATCGCTCCTGGGATCCAGGAATTGCTGAGTGTGATTACAGTATGTGTAGCTAAAGGCATTATATTCCACAGTTCAAATTTTTTTTTTCATCTGGAAAGTAGTAATCTCAATTGTGAAATAGTGCCTTCAGCTGTGGACATTATAATCAAAGTCTCAGGAGTGCCTGTATTCCAAGAGTAATACATCTCATAGTCATTACCCTCTGAGCTAGGTTCTGTTTATAGTGAAGGGATGAATTTTC
This sequence comes from Peromyscus leucopus, assembly GCF_004664715.2. Classification (NCBI taxonomy): domain Eukaryota; kingdom Metazoa; phylum Chordata; class Mammalia; order Rodentia; family Cricetidae; genus Peromyscus; species Peromyscus leucopus. Next base: position 45,808,045 of record NC_051072.1, read on the forward strand.
ATAACTCAGTGCTGAAGTAGCAATAGGGGGCCCTGAGCAGATTATTATAGGTCAGGCCTAATCCACAAAGATAAATCTCATTATGGGCTCACCTGGGCCCATCCACAGAGGAGCCAGTTTAACATGAGTCTGTAAATCAAAATTCAGCTTAAACGTGGACTATCAAATCCTTACAATGCCTCATAGTGAGCCACCTACTGCCTCTGTGAAGTGATACTCTAGTGTGCTCAGATGCCCACAGGATAATCAGCACCCTCCATGGGAAAGAGCATTGTAATTCCGCCTGTGAAAGAAGAAAGAATGCCATGTGTTGAGAAGACATTATTTTTTTTTAGGCTGAAATTGAACCTGGAGTAGTCACTTAAAACTTCCCACGTCTCAAGTCTCTCCTCCTGTTCATTCTGAAAAAGATTCGAAAGTGTTTCCTACTTGGTACAGGCACTGTCCTTCCCTGCTAGGACGGGGCACCTGCTGGAGCAGCTGGCTGGCTGTGTGGGTTTACCTGAAGAGGCCAACCAGCTGTGGACTTCCTGTTGTCAAGGGCAGCGGAGAATTCTGAGGGGGTGGTGCCCATGTGCATACCATCATTGTCGGCTAAGGACAAGAAGGGCATATGCTCTTTGAATTGCCTGCCTTTGTGGAGGGAAGCAAAAAAGCATCTAGAACAGCAACGCTACAAATGTGGGTGGGTGTCAGGGACTGAGCTAGTGTCCTCTGGAGGAACAGAAAATGCTCTTAACTGCTGAGCCGTCTCTCCAGTCCCAGCCATTCATTCATTCATTCATTCATTCAGTCAGTCAGTCAGTCTGTCTGTCTGTCTCTCTGTGTTGTTGTTTTGTTTGTTTTTGTTTTGTTTGATTGTGTTTATTTGTTTTTTGTTTTGTTTTTTTCAATTCAGGGTTTCTCTGTGTAGCCCTGACTGTCCTGGAACTCACTCTGTAGACCAGGCTGGCCTCTACCTCAGAGATCTGCCTTCCCCTGCCTCCTGAGTGCTGGAGTTAAGGGCATGCGATGCTGTGTCCAGCCTTTGTTATTTTTCTACAAACACTTCTATGGCCCGTGTAACGAGAAAAGTCAATAACTATGTTTGTCCTTGGTTAGTTGGCACCTGAAGTGTCCATCTGGTTCTGGATTATGAATGGATGTATCCCTTGTCATGTTCATTTCTCACTAAATTGACTATTATTGGAGGCCCTACTAGTCAACTGCTGTTAAAGTCTTTATAGAAATTAAGTAGCATTGTTCATGTTTCTGAAGAACTGTAAGGCCAGTTGAAAGAAGAATTCTGGGAAATTGGAGCTGTGGCAGCATCAGTTCCAGCTGTGAGAATTCATGGAAGCAGAGAATGACTCAGGCTGCAGGTTCAGGAAACGCTTTGTAACCTCAACTGAGTTCAAAGTCTGTATGAGTTTTAGGCAGGCAAGCCTCAGATCATAGTGGACCCATGGATACCACGGGATGGGGATAGGTAGAAAGGCTGGAAAGGGTCAAGGGCAATGGTGTTTCTTCTTATATCATGGTTGCAGTCAGGAGACAGAGGGCTGTGTGAAATCTCCAAGGCTCCTTGGGTCATGGCAATGGAATGGCTTTCCCTGGAAGGCTTGAACACCATCCGCTTCCCTCCTCCTAGTGTGAAGGATGCTCCTGTGAGGGGGCTGAAGCATCTTTAACCATCCAATGGAGTGAGTTCTTTTTTTATTTAGAAAACCTCCAAGGTGGAGAGAGTGCTTTGTCTATGATTCAGATACCCTTCAGGGATTTTTGTCTAAAGGAAATTAAGTCTGTTTTGTTAGCAATGGCCTCTTAGATCTGCTGAGGTCTCTCCTTTGTAATCAGATACTATGTTAATTTGCTTTCATGTGAAGAACAGCAGTGTGGTCCAGTCTAGCTTAGTTGTTTCGTGTTCTTTTATTGGTCAGGGCACATCAGCCTCTATCTTTCACGACAATCACAAATTAAGCCTCGGGTGTGAGGCTGTGGAGGTCGCTTTTACAAATGCTGTGCAGAAGGTGTAAAGCCCTTGTCTCAAGTTTGGGCAACTCTGACCTCATGCTGGGGATGATCTTTGCTCCAAGCCGTACTGCTTCTCCTGTCTGTATCCTCAGAACTCTGGCTTTTGTTCCTCCTATCGTTCGTCTATGTTACTTTGGATACCTTCCTTTCTTTCTATCTGACCTACCATTAAAATTTGAATGGCTCTCTTGCTGGCATATCCTAAAGAGACTGAGAATTGAAGGTGCTTACCCTGTTCTCACTGTATAATTCAATATTCAGTAAATAATGCCTGGACTCTACAGTGTAAAGTGCTGTGGATCAATATCAAGACAGACTGACAGACTGACACACACACACACACACACACACACACACACACACACGTATAAATGTCCTGCAAGTCACTCTTTTTGCAGGAATTAGTGGAAATGGAAGCATTATCCTGGCCATTCCATACTTTAATTGGCTTTTGAGGACTGCCTATGGTTTGAATGTGAAATGTCCCCCCAGAGTCTCTTGTGTTTGAACTCATGGTCCTCAGTTGGTGATTCTGTTTGGGGAAATTGAAGAACCTAGGAGGTGGCGCTTAGCTGGGAGATGTGGGTCACTGGGCAGGCATTGAGAAGTGTAGCCTGGTTCCATTTCCACTTGAATTCTGTCAGTTTTCTAATCTCCCATAGTGTAAGGAGTAAGCCATGTCATAGGCTCCCACAGCCAGGGATGCAGCCACCTGCAGGCAGCCATGCCTTCTCCTTCGTGATCATCTGTATCCCCTGACCTGCGATCAAACAAACAAATAAAAACCAAATGATAGAAGCCCCCCCTCTCCTCACTTCAGTCGCTTTTGTCAGGTCATGAGAACAGTAGCTAACACAAAGACCTGGCTTTCAAGAATAAGTCCTGAGCCGGGCGGTGGTGGCACACGCCTTTAATTCCAGCACTCGGGAGGCAGAGGCAGGCAGATCTCTGTGAGTTCGAGGCCAGCCTGGGCTACAGAGCGAGATCCAGGAAAGGCGCAAAGCTACACAGAGAAACCCTGTCTTGAAAAAACAAAACAAAGCAAAACAAAAAAAGAAAGAAAGAAAGAAAAAAACAAAGAAAAAAAAAAACAAAAAAAGAAAGAGTAAGTCCTGAAGTTGGAGAGTGTCATGGCTGGACCAGACCATGGGTAACCCTCTTTTCGTCCTCAGAGAGACCATGATTGGCAGCGACCTTATCTCAATTGTGATGTTTTCAAGGCACCCAATTTCGAATTTAATTATTAAATGCTGAGTGGAGTGGTACATGTCTCTAGGTAACCCTAGCCCTTGGAGAGGTGGGCAGTGGAGGCAGGTTTATTCCAGGGGCTAACCAACCAGCCAGCCTAACTGAGAGAGCAAGTTCCAGGCTCAGTGATAAGTCCTGTTTCAGAAATATAAGGCAGAGAGCAATAGAGAACAGCACCAACATGTACACACAGGTACACAAGGGGAAAATAAATGAGAAGGATTCCTGGGAGCTTGGGCTCCAAGGCCTGGCTCCCTGTGTTGGAAGCTTATTGCCCCATGTGCCAAATGTATGACCTTAACCAAGGAGTTAACTCCATACCTCTCAACAACAGGAATATTAATGGCTTTTTTTCTGTGCTTTTCTGGCATCAAGTATTGCCGTACATGTAATAGCATCCACTTGGAACACATAAAAGCACAGTCTTAGGGGTGGACAGGTGGTTCAGTGGTTAAGAGCATTAGCTGCTCTTTCAGAGGACCTGGGTTCAGTTCCCAGTACACAGAGGGTAGTTCCAGCTGTCAGTACCTCCAGTCTCAGGAGATCTGATGCCCTTTTCTGGCTTCCATGTATATGGCACACACGTGGTACACAGTCATATATGCAGGCAAAACACCCATACACATAAAATAAATAAAGGAAAAAAATAAAACATAATCACTGTTGACTATTACTATCTTCTTGGACAAAATGAGTTATTAATTTATTAAATCAGAATTTTGTTTTATTTTATTAAGTGCATGCTTCGGGTTTACACTTAAATATATTTACATGCTGGCATGGAATGGTTTGCCCCTCTACAATCTGTTTCGGAGAGCTCTGTGTCTTCCATGTTTTCTGCAGGGGAATTTGCAAAGCTTAAAGCTTGCTTGAGATCAGAAGTCCTGGAGAAGGGAGAGTGTGACATTTTCAACATTAAGTAAACCTCAAGGGATGGTACCATTAAACAATAAAAAGTTGGCTAGGAGTTAAATACAAAAAAAAAAAAAAAGAGAAAGAAAGAAAAGAAAAAAAAAAGAAAAGAAAAGAAAAGAAACCCTATTTATTCTTTTCATTCTTTTTAATGGGTGGCAGAAAAGAGTTACCCAGAATCCCAGAACCACTTTTTATTTGTTTAAATAAAAGAATATGACTTCTGCAGAATCCTGCTGTCTCGGGAACTGACATCTTGCATAGCATTGCGTGGTGCCTGTGGATTTGGGTCTTTGAAACAGTAGCATCTCTCTTGCCGAAGATACTGCTAATATTTCTGTCTTTCCTTGTCCCTTGCCAGACTTTGCTGGTACTTGCCAGATATAGCATAATGAGAGGGTATTTATTGGGCCTCCAGTATTTTTTCTGGCCCACCCCATTGATGAAACATTCTTGAGTATGAATTCCTAATATATGAATGTATTTTTTTTTTAATGATTTTCATGGAGCCGGCAAGATGGCCCAGCATAATAGAAGGCAAAAACTGACTCCTCTAAGTTGTCCTTTGACCTCCACATATGTGGTATGGCATGTACACATGTACACATATGTGTACACACACAATAAATGCAAAAATGTGAGCCAATGATTTTCGTGCACTTACAGATGGTATTCAAAATATTTTGCCACACCTGAGACGCCCCACTAGCAACTTATCAGGGAAGACATTGGCTAGAGGCTTTTGGAAGTGATGTGAGGGGAGGAGTTTGCCAGGTGGTAACCATGTTGTTGCCAGGTCAAGGAGAGGGCTGAGTGTCCTGGGCAAAGAGGGAGCTAGGATATCTGTGGTTGGCTTTTTACATGCCTGGAAGGAACTACATTAGCCCTCATCTCTGATGCATGTCAGCCACGTTTCAACCTGAATACCAATAAGAAATGTCTAAAATCAGTAACAAGAAATGAAGAGATTAAAAGTTAGGAACTGGGGCCAGAGAGATGGGTTGGTGGGTGAAGCCCATTCCCAGCAACCCGACAGCCTGAGTTCTTACCCTCTTCATGTCTGGCTTAGTTGTTCAAAAGAGGTTTGAATAGTGTGAGGCCGAACCCATCTATCTTTTGAAGAGGTGAATTTAATTTCATATTTAAGTAGAAAGGAAAACATTTTTGTTACACATGTCATTAAGCTGCCACAAGTGTCAACCGTTATTGTGAGAACTGCTTCATAGCTAATTATGCTAATTAGAATGTAACACACCCACAATCGAGTGTATTCAAACATCATGCCGTCACTTTTTCGTTTTTCTTCTCCAGATGTAAGACAGTCATTTGTTGTTTGAAAAGCCGCAGAATTATAGCTAAGATAACAAATAATTGCCAGCAAATAAAACTGGTTCTTCGGAAATGCACTCGTAATTGGTTAGCCGTGTAAAAGTAAGTAAAAAAATATTGGCGTTAGGCATGGAAGTCAGGACCATTGCTTATGAAAAGCCTCAGTTTTGGCCTTTTCATTTAAATAAGTTTTCTTATTGCAATTAATATTATTGTTTGGTTTATGGCCCTCTAAAGTATATCCCCCTTCAGCATTTCCTGGCATTCTAACTTTGCTTTCTTATACATGTTACACAATTTGCAATTTAGATTTTAATTTGATTTCCATTCTTTTAAACGCCATTTTTCTTGTATTTCATTTTTATTTAAAGCATGTTTCTTTTGGTATTCATGGATGCTAGGCATAAACAAACTACCAGAAAAAAAGTCAAGCTATTAACTGAGCTCAGAACATAAAGCATTTTAATAGGAATTTCACATAACTAAACTAAGTATTTGAGAGCCCAGCCACAGAATTACAGCTCTGTGGAAACAGACTTTATGGGACAAGGTGTACCTGATTTACCTTCTGCTCGAGTGATTTTAAAATATAGCATTTGTGTGGTCGACTTTAAATCCTCACCCTGTCTTGTATGCATGAAGTGTTAACTATGGCTCTGAAGATTTAGGGTTAACAGCTGTACAAATGCAGAGTTTGGTCTCTTTGGTGTTTTAGAGTTCTGGGTATTGTTCCCCCCTATGGAAGATGTCAGTGTGAGTGTCTGTCTTCTAATTTGAGTGTATGTCAGGGGTGGGGGTGGGGTTCTTTTGATCTCCAGCTGCGACCCACATACATCAGCCCAGCACCTTATCTGTCATGGTCAGACTATGACTCACAGTTTCCCTTCCTCAGTTACATGGACTCGTGGTCTGGCTTGAGTGTGGTCTTCTCTGAAGAGAAGACCATTTCTTCTTATCTTTATTCTGTACATTTCAAAGGATGATCTACAATAGCCCTCCTTTTTGTTTTGAACGAGGGGGTTTATTAATACATATAACAAGCCAAGGAAAAGAAGAAATAGAAAATGATCAACAGCTGTAAAAACATCCAGTCAGGCACAGCATCCAGCAGAAACCAACTTGGGAAGTTGAGGCAGCCAGCTGTTGCTCCCAACTGAGCTTTCTCACCATGGATGGGCTTCCTACAACCCAGCTTCCGACTACAGATAACTTTATATCCCAGGCTGGAAACAGGAACTCCTGTTGGAACTGGTTCACCTTCGGGCAGTTCTCAGGGGCACGATGTTTTTACTAGCGAATGTTCTGCTGTTCTCTTTCCTCCCTATTGCAGGATTGTTGGTAGAGGTTGGGGGGGGGGGTCAGCCTGTCCCCAGAAAATGAGCCTTAGGGGACACATTGGCATAATGCTTGGGTCTGAAATAAGTGGAGCAGTCCCACTTCCAGAGCCAGATCCTCAGTGAGCTGGAAGCACACATGGCAGTTTATCAGGATAGCCCATGTTACACCCTCCTTTGCACTTCGGATGATTGCCTAGAACATCACCACTAGCTAATTCTCATGCATTTGCTAGGTTCTACCTAATTTCCTGCTAAGGTCTTTTTCAGGACCTACTGTCATCCTAAATATACAGGCTCTTTGTCTTGCTTTATTTGGTAGCTGTACTTGGAAACAATGCAACTGTTGAAGGCTGGCCTGTTTGGGGTTGGGGAGTTTCACCCAAGATGCTGGTAATGACATTTGTTGACTATGTAAATTTGGAGAATTACCACTTAACCTCATGGAGTCCTGGTATCGATTGTGGATAATCTTGGCACCATCCTTGTCCATTGCAGAATAAATCATCGAAACACACTGCCAAGTACTGGTGTTCCTTGCGTAGTTCCCAGTACACAGGACTATTTTCTGGTCTCTCTGTCTCTTGTGTCACACTTTTTTAATTACCTGGATCTTATGATGTCATATTTTTATTTATTTTATGTGCATTGGTGTTTTGTCTGCATGTCTGTGTGTGTGAGGGTGTCAGATCTTGGAGTTACAGACAGTTGTGAGCTGCCATGTGGGTGCTGGGAATTGAACCTGGAATTCCTCTGGAAGAGCAGTCAGTGCTCTTAACTGCTGAGCCATCTCTCCAGCCCCTCATGACAAGTCTTAATAACTGGTTAAGCAAGTTCCCCGAGGTCACAGTAGCTCCCTGATGTGTAGGACCTTATGGCACTTTTATTTTCTGTATAAATTTACTTGTGAAATTTTGTACGCTGATTGAGATTTTGATTAAAATTACATTAAATCTGTAGATCAATTTGGGGAAATTGACATTTTTATGTTGTTGGTTTTACTATTCTAGAACATGGTATATTGCTCTATTAACTTAGGACTTCTTTAGTGTTTTTCAATAAGGTTTTTTTTTTTTTTTTTTTTCCTAGAATTTGTATACTCTTTGTTAGGCTTGCCTTTGGGGACTTTAAATAATATCCTTTACAAATAAATATTTTCACCTGTTTGCTAAAGTACGAGGGTTATTTAATCATCTTAGAGATGCTGCTTTTGAAGTTAATTAAGCCTCATAACTCTTAGTCTTATATGTGGGTTTGCCTTGGAGTCGTAGACAATTATAACCCACAAAAGGTTACATGTTTTCTTCTGTATTTTCCAGTCTTTATATAGATACTTCTTTTCTTAATTAGGACCCGCTGGACTCAGTTGAACAGGAGATATGGTAGAACATATCCTTGTCTTTCTCATAAACTGAATACCTTCATCCTTTCGTGCCAGCAATGGTAAACGCTGTGGTCTGTGGGAGAGCTCTTTACTATGTGGAGAATACCCCTTTCCCTGTTTACTTTGGTTTTTAAAAATATACCAAGTTCTAGACTGAGGATGCAGCTCAGTTGTAGACACTTGTTTAGTATGCTTAGGACCCTGGGTTTGGTGCCCTATACGATAATAAAATTCTTTGAAGCCACCAAATGCTTCATTTAAAAAAAATGTTAAAAGTCATTAATTTCACATTCTTGAGGAAAAATATTACATTATCATGACAAAATACTTTAAAACAAGCCTTTTGTTTAGGATTTTTTCCATCTGTTTGCAGATGATATTACCTTTCACTCTTTTTGGTTTTAATATTAAGGCAAACTGGCTACACAGAGAACATTAGGAGTGTCCATCATCTAGCTGTCTCAGCCAAAATGCTGTGTAACAAATCAGTTTCTCAGAGGCAGGCCTCAGTATGTCTGGCTGTGGCTGGGCATAAAGGCTGTAGTGGCTGTGTTTTGAGCTCCCTGCCTATGGCCTGTGGTGGCTGGTGTCCATATTTGAGGTTAGTCCTGGCTGTGTGTGCATCTCACCCTGGGATCCTGGTTGAAGGATAGTACTGACCTATCTATATATGCTCATCATATGCAGGAGACAGATACTCTTACCTGGCTACTAAACTTGGAGTTGACACAATGCCACTTTGCCTAATGACCAAAGCAGGGCCTATAGTCAGCGATATGGAGGGAGGGGGCATGAATATTTATGAACAATAATTTTATCTTTTATAGTGTAAGTTCCCTCATTTTTATGTTTGGTAGAGTTTATATTATGAATGGAACCACCTTATTTTTGTCTTCTGAATGTTGTCTAGAGTTGTCAGATTTTATTTGTGGAGGAACTTTGACAAATCCACATTTTAAATAATAAGACTGTTTGGGTTTTATCTTTTTTTTATTAAGTTTAATATTGTGTGGGTATTTAATAGCTTATCTTATTTTCAAATCTATATTTTGGGTAGTATCTGATATTTTGAGGCCTTTTTCATTCTTTTGTTTTGTTTGAGACAGGGTTTTACTGTGTAGACCTGGAACTTGACGTGTAGACCAGGCTGGCCTCGAACTCACAGAGCTCTGTCTGTCTGCCTTTTCCTCCAGAGTACTGGAGTTAACAGCACGAGCCACAGGAGGCCAGGCTCTTTTTCCATTCCTGATGTTCTTTAGCATCATCCTTTCTGTTGTGTTTTTGCTAGTTCTGCTAGAGTTTTTTCTTTTCATTTCCAATGGCCTCTGGGTTGATGTGATACTTAAAATGGAATTCTTCTACCTTGATTTTAAGAATTTTCTTATTTTTCTGATATCCTTACATGTTGGTTTTTAGTATCTAGGGACTTCTTTAATTATTTGGGGGTGGGGTGGGGATAAAGAGCATTTCCACTTCTCATTCTTCCTCCAGGTTGTCAGCCAATTATTCCAGCCTAATTATTCCACAGTTCTTTGTCTTTGTAATCTCTCACACCACTTTTAGCCTATACTAAATTCCCAACTATATGTTTTTCCTTTGATTTGGATGTCTTCCTGTATTTGGACCACATCATCCAATGCCTCTTGGCTCTCGTTACGTGCACCATCTAGTATATTTGGTAGGGGAACCTCAGAAGTTTTGGAGTTGAATTTATTTTGGGCCTTCAGTTTAAACCGTTTCTATCCCTATAAAAAAACATCGTCATCTTCTTTAAAAGCCAGTGAGGGGGGGGGAGAATCCCTTATGAAACTATTGAGCAGCAGCTTCTTTCATGGATCCAGAGTCCTCTGAATTGTTGGGAGGGGACCCGTATCTTCTGTACACCGCGCAGAGCCAAGGTGCTCGTGTACTGGTTCGCTGGAGTCCGTGACTTGCTACCCACTGGTGCCTGCTGATACCAGGCTGTGGCCTTGGGTTCTAAAGGGGCAGATCTCCAAAGGCTGAGACTTCTGGGAATCAGAGCTGAGCCTGTGAGGCCAGGCTGCTCTCCAGGTGCAGACTCTTGTCTTTTGCCGGTTGCAGAGGCTTCTCTGGGCTCTGATGAAGGGAGAGTTCTTTGTAGTTAGTAGTTATGAACTCGCCCACTTGGTTTCCTCTATGGAAACTTATATGGCTGCAGTGTCTCAAGAGCCAACCAATGCAGAAGTGTGAAGGGTAGGATTGTACTACCTTGCTGTGACTAAACTGCCTCCATCCTGAGTTGTCCAGAATGTCTCTGGGCTGTAGTGCCCATGAGAAGGCTGCCTCAGAGGGGGATGGGCACCGACAGCTCACCAGGAGTAATTCCCCTCATCCATCATATTGACAGCCCTTGGATTTCTCATCCCATGAGAACAGGGAGGGGCTTGGCCATCACCGAATGGTTCCCACTTATCTGGCATTTTAAAGCAATCTGCATTTGATGCGGAATGAAGTAGATGCCCCCGAAGTTGCTCTGGGCTCATGTTCTCACTGCAGCGGGTAGCTGATCACCTGTCCCACAAGGCTGACGGGTGGCACAGACTGGCACTGGGCTTACGACCATGGTTTGAGCACCATCAACACAGCAAGCTTTTCATTAAGAGCGACAGATTGGGAACCTGTTTATCAGAGCAAATAAAAGCATGGTCTTTGATCAGGTAGAACTCTTTTTTAGTTTCCTGTCTCAGGGTCTTAGATCAAGTTTGTCAGTTGGGAAACTCAGGGTTAGATCATTGTATCATTTTTCATCTTAAAAAAATTACAGTTTAGCTATTTCCTATTATAGTACAATCAATTCCAATAGGAGATTGTGAGAATTTTCTTTAAAAAGAAGGCTGAAAATCATGTAGATATATAGTCATTTGGGGCCTCTTTTCCTTAAGTATAGGATTTCCCTTATCATTTTGTGGGCTTTGTTACCCTGTGATAGCAAATACATACTTTCTCATTACTCACATCCCTTGTTTTCCCCCAAGATGCCAGTCACGGGCTGGGTTTCATATTGCCTTATTTTCTTGCCTGTGTGATTTTAATTCTTCCCCGTGGCTTTTCACTCTAACCTCATTTTCCTTTTCTGTAGTTCATAACTCTGGAAGTCCAGTGGTTTCCAGAGGTGCTAACCCTCGGTCCCTGCTGACACGTCTCACCACGGCTGCCCATCTTCCTCTGTTCTTCATTAAAACAGAACAAAATCTCATCCATTTGACTTCTTTCTCATTCTCTGTTCCCCACTTTCCTCTTCCAGGCCAATTTGCATTCATGCACTCATGGGAGTCGTGGGCTTCTTGCTGTTTCTCCAAGCAGGGCAAAAATCATCTTGAAAGAATGCCATCCTCAGGCTGAGGTCCGACACTTCTACCCCTGCTTCCCTGTTAGCTACACTGCTATCAAAGTTACATCCTTAGGTATCTCTAGATGGCAGCATCTACCTCATTCTGCCTAGAGGCAACAGAAGGAAAACAGAGCTGACTGTCGCCTTGGGTTTCTACCACGAACATCCCCCTGGCCCTTTCTTTTGTTTCCAGGTGCATTTTACACGACGCAGACAATCTCCAAGGGGGCTCTCCATCCCTTCCCGGGTGTCCCTGCCGGTATCTTTAGTTTGCCAAGCCAGAGCTGGGAAATCTTTTTCAGTTTTCTTCGGTCCAGAGGAGCTTTATTGTGAAAAGCAGTGCTTTAAAGTGTAGTCTGAGGGCTTGGGCTGGTGATTTTCAAAGGACTGCTTGCTACAGCTTGTGCACAGTGCTTCTGGAGCGACACAGTGGTTGAGATGGTAGCATGGTCTGTCCCTGAGCCACATCCAGTGCTGGCTACTTAGACCCTGTGGGGTATGCAGCTGTTTATTATTTCTTGAGCATCTCCACTTAAAATTGATGGGGGAACATTGTGTGTATGTGTGTGTGTGTGTGTGTGTGTGTGTGTGTGTGTGTGTGTGTAAGTAAAATGTTATACAAATGTATGAAAATGCCACAATGAAATCCACTATTAAGTCTAATTAATACATACTAATAAAAACAAAACATAAAATGATATCAAATATCTCTAGCCACAAATAAAATAATCAAATATATATTTGGGCTCAGAAAGATGTGGGGATACTTGCCTGGAATCTTAGCACTTGGAAGGTGGAGGCAGGAGAATCCAAAGTTTAAGGTCATCCTTCACTACATAGGAAATCTGAAACCAGCCTGAGATACTTAAGACCCTATCTCAAAATAAAATAAAATATAAGTAAGTAAATCAAGTGTATAAGAATGTTCAGCTCTTTAAGTACTGTTTATTTTGTTGCAATATTTGTACTAGATAACTCATTTCTTTATTTGCTCATTCATTAATTTATTCATTCATTGGGTGTAGAAGATTAAACCCAGGGTTTTGAGCTTGTCTGTCAAGCTTTAACACTGGACTGTATCTCGAGTCCTTTCATTTGTTTAGCATGCCTGTTCCCCAATGAAACATCACACTCCTTGAAGCCTGACTTTATCTTTCTTTGCAGTGAGATCCAGGCTATGCATGGGAAAGTGCTGGTACCCTCACTCACATCACAGATGACTGGTCTTCACTTGGTGTCTCATACTGTCTCACAAACACACATCTCATAGTATTTAAGCAAATGCTTTTTGTGCCTTAAAATGTGTGAGCCAGTGGAATAGTGTTCTCTTGGTTTAAACATGGAGTGGCTCTATGGGTACCACTATTCTAGGTATGTGGCCATGCCCTGGATCAGCCTTTGCTCTTCTTCTGTGGAATGAAACCCAAGCAAAAGAGGTGAGCCAGACTCCTAATTCTAAGAAGCACTTTGTGAGTGAATGTGTGTGTGTGTGTGTGTGTAGATATAGATAGATAAAGATATATGAAATAGAATTACATCACTTCCCCCCCCCCTTTCTTCCCTCTGGCCCCTTCCAGTTACCCTCTCTTGAATCTCTTCCATGCCCCGCCCCCACTCTCTAGTTGATAGCCTCTTTTTTTTATTATATTTGTTACTCACTCACATTTATGTGTGTATGCATAAATATATAAAAATAGAACCTTCTGAGTCTATTTTGAATGTCTGGGTGCATATGTTATCAAGGCTAACCATTCTACATTGGACCACAAATAAATGCAGGGCTCATCCCTGGCAGAGGCTAATTCTGCCTCTCCTAGCAGTCAGGAGTAGCCTGTAGTTCTTTGGCTGGGGTGGATTCCCAGGAAACTTTCCCCTTTCCACACTAACATGTCCATTGATATTACTATTGTTCCAGTCTTGTTTGTACAGCTATTTCTAAGTAAGACTGTTTCACAGTAGACTTCCTGGCATTCTGGCTCTTATAACCCGCCCCCCTTTCTCTGATGCTCCCTGAGCCATAGACGCAAGAGCTGTGATACCGATCTGTTCGGACTGAGGTCCCCCCAATCCTCTGATCTCTACATTGTGTCCATTTGTGGTTTTCTGTGACAGTCTCCATTTGCTGTGAAGAGAATGTTCTCCATTGAGGGCTGGTAGCTGCATTCATCTGTGGGTATAAGGTTAAATTTTAGATGCAGTAGAGAATTCTTCTGGTCTAGCAAGGTGGCAGTGGTGGATTCTTTTCTAAGGTCCAGGACCTCACTAGCCCTGGGAAGCTGACGAGGTTTCTACTAGCAGGCATGATTTCCCTCCTGTGGAGTCCAATTAGACAGCCGCTGGTTACCACTAACCCACTAATGCGGGTGACGCTTGTTGAACCTTTATGCATATAGTAATAGTTATTGTCATATTTCATAGGTGTCATAGCTGGGTAGGACTGTCTATTTGCTTCCCTCCCTTGGCAGCGTGCATATTTTCTGGAACCAAGAAGGCTAGACCACAGTATAAAGAGGCTCTCAGGTCAAATCCAACTTGAGCCTGAGCCGTTCAGGCTGTGTGGCCTAAGTATGTGCTGTCTTTAAGAATGGGAGGAGGGGACATCCTTCACCCCTGAGAGGCAGCCAGGGGCCACATCTATAATCTATGTTATTTGAGGGGTCACTTGGATGACCCTGCCCAACCCTTTGTAAGGAGGTTTCTTGTGTCTGGTACTGTGGTTTTTGTTACTCTGTGGTTCTTGTGGGAAACATTGTCAGCTGAACTTCTTTCTTTTAAGATGCACATACACACACACACACACACACACACACACACGATACACATACATACATGCATGCATACATATGTGTGTATATGTATACACATATACATATGTGTATACACGTACACATCTATGTGATGTGTATAATATTAGGGAAATATAAAATGGCATAATTCCTGTGGCTTTATCAAACATCCTTGGTGTCCCTTGTCCCTTGTCCCCCCTTCTGCTGTATTGACCACTCTTCCCATCTGTGGTGGCAGCTCTCGCCCTGCTAGTCTGTTTCCCACCGCACATCACCCGTGCCCTGTGTCCTCTCTCCAAGTCTCCGCGCCACACCTATCGTCTCTTTGTCCTTTCCTTATTTCCGAGGTTACTCTGTCCACTCACATCTGAGGGTGAGGACCTAGGAGCCGCAGATGGGAGAGAGCACGCAGCGTTTGCCGTTCTTGGCCTGGGCTACCTCACTCAGCACCGTATTTTCTAGGTCTGTCCACTTACCTGCAAATGTAGTGACTTCATTTTCTAAGAAGCACTTGGGTGCATTGTTAGGAGCTGTGCAGCTTGAGAAGTTATATATCTGTGTTGAAGGATGTTTTTTAATGAGACCCTGAATTTTTCCCATATTGAGGTTTTTTTTCACTCACTACAAACTCACTAAATTGCTTCTGTGCCAGCATCTCAAAGTCCCCTTCGCTCCACATTTCTTTTATCGATTCCTTTTTCATCGTTTGAAACTGAAGTGCCGCCCACAAAGTGTATGTATAGACTAAGTGATGCCTTTGAACTTGGAGGTGAGACTTGTAGTTGATCTTAAAGAGAGCACCCTGAGTCGGCTTTAAGACACTTCCCCAGACCACAGTCAGCAGACACGCCCTCGCCTCCGGTCACCTTTCTCCCAAACAGCGGGGGAAGAGGGGCGGGGCGCGGGGCGGGGCGAGCCTTTGTTCCTATGGAAATACCATCCCCTGGATTGGTGGACCAGTCCCCAGGGTCTGGATTCCCAAGCTACAGCTTTGAAGCCTTGTGATTGTGGCTTGTGTGGTGTAAGCCTGTGTGGGAGCCAGGACTTTTAGTGGGAGTTGTCAGGGGTGACCCTGATACCAGACAGACTCGGGCTTGTAGTTTTGATTGGCAGTTATCTGCAGCCTCCTAGGGTCCTCACTTGAGAGTCAGTCTCTTTGGGAGAAGACCGGGAAGTACCTCCATTTTGTTGCTATGACGCCTCCTTGCTGCTGATTTACATTTGGACAGTAATTTGTTTTTAATACGGAGATGTATGAACAAGAGACTTCAGGGCTCCTATTCCTAATGACCTTTTGATAAAAAAGTAATATAAATACAATATGGGAAATCCCAAGAATACCGAAAGGTCGAAAAGAAAAAGCAATTGACTTAACCCCCTCAACCTTCTCCTCACAGGTATCATTGCTGTTCGTTTCTCGTTGTTTGGTCCAGAAAAACAACAACAATGAAAACAAAAACCATCCATGACTGATAAGGTTCATTCATTCATTCATTCACTCACTCATTCATTCATTCATTCTGTGGGCAGGTATGTGCCAGTGAGTATAGGTGCCCTTGGGGAAGCCAGTGGAGTTAGATCTCCTGGAGCTGGATTACAGCAGTTGTAGGCAATCCACTGTGGATGCTGGGAACAGAACTTGGGTCCTCTGCAAGAACTCTCCTCCTCGGAACCACCTCTGCAACCCCTAATTCTAATGTTTCAGTGCAGCGTTTCCTCTTTTCCTTTCTGTCTCAATGGGAAGTGCATTCAGAGTAGCAGGTACAGTTCTACAGTGTCCTTTTGAATACCAGCATGATAGGCCTTCAAATCGCCAGCCAGCCGCCAGCAGTTTGGACTCGACAACGGTAGCTTTGAAGCCTTGTGGTTATGACTTCTCTTGTGTCTGATGTCAGACTGTGTGGGAAATACTTCTTTTTAGTTGGAGTGTGAGTGTGGCT
This sequence comes from Peromyscus leucopus, assembly GCF_004664715.2. Taxonomy (NCBI): domain Eukaryota; kingdom Metazoa; phylum Chordata; class Mammalia; order Rodentia; family Cricetidae; genus Peromyscus; species Peromyscus leucopus. The sequence goes on from NC_051072.1 coordinate 45,824,343, forward strand.
GCTGGTGAGGTAAATCTTCTCCCAGGTTTTAGTCGGAATACCTTAGCATGCTCTAGGTTGTATTGACTCAGACTGGAAAACATGCAGGGTTCTCTCTGGTCTCATACAAGGGTTTGTTCCTCACTTGCCTCCAGTTTTGGTTGGCCATGCTCTGCTCCACACAATCATTCAGACACTCAGGCTGACAGAAGAGCTATCAACTTCATGTCACTCTGTGGGTCATGATGGGCTTTGTGTTGGGGTATCCAGAGGATGAATGGGGAATATAAAAGTCAGGTCTATGGGTCAGATCATAAGGATTGGAACATCTTGATCAGATCTTATTGTCTCAGCACATCCGAGGGCACAGGGGTCTAAGAAATGTGTCCTACCCAGAAATAACAGGAAATGAGTTTGATGAATAAATAAGTGGCCGGTTGCCGTGGTCAAAGACGTGAATCTGAGTGACATCCAAACACGAGATATCAGCAGACTTGCCTTCTCCTTTAGGGTTGCTAATGTTGTGTCTGGAAGGGGTACTCTCCTCCGAATGACATTTCCTTCTGTACTTTTCCTCTCCAAATGCAGAGTTCTGTGGTGATGGTGGTAGGAGACCAGCCGTATGCAAAGGTCTTCATAGAAACGTGTGGCTGAGCCTGAGGAGGGAAGGGAGGCCGCTGACTGGGTGGAGAGGCTTAATGCTGATGACCCTGCTGTACAAGCATTGGCTATGGTAATTTTACTCTTACTCCGTAGAAGGTCCAAGGGCCCGTTCCCTCTGCTGCTCTGTCTATCACTGTTTTCAGGAAGAACATTCCTGGGGCTTTCCAGGTGGTGGCTTTCTGGACTCGAGGAGGGCCAAGTCTGTGCAAGTCCTGGCCAGAGGCCCAGAGAATCTGCCAGGCTTTGGGACTTGTGTTGGCCTCTCTGAGCCACCACCTGGGCTCCTGCATGGTTGGTCCCTGAGCTTTAAAGAGAGATGTCAGTAACGCTCTGCTGCCCTTGGCTCTGCTGCAGAGGAATCCCAGCCTGGCTGAGGCACGGGATAAGTGGCTTATGGACACATGCAGCTTATTCGTTTAAGAATTAGTGAAGATTATATATCACCTTGCATCAGTGCTCTGACTTTTGTTTTTCAATAACACCATTGGGAGTGCAAAACTTTGAAACTAGCTGTATTCTTGATCCATGGATGTGTTTTCAACTGGAGAAATAAATGCCTAAGAGACAAGCTAAACTAAAACATAAAACTTTGCAGAAATGATCCTGAAAACTTTGGAAAATAGGTCCTTTGTCTTTTGCATGCACACACACACACACACACACACACACACACCCCTCTGTGCCACTCCCTGGGTTTAGTCAGATAAATTGGATGTATTTCAGAGCTTGGGAAAGCCATAGAGTGTTCCTAATGTCTTGATAGAAAATCTAATACATCCAGATAGGTTAACATCTGTTATCTTAAGCATTTTAGTGGCTGGTCATGTCAGAGAGTGTAATCTGGTGAGCATCATGATGTAGCCATCTGTTGGGTCTCATTGTTGTCAGTTGTATGCACAGGGCCAAGTGAGTGCGGACTAAAAGGAGCCTCACAGACTCGAGACTCCCGAATGACGGAGGGAGTCGCTGCCCGTTCTTTAAGTAATGGTACCTGCCAGGTTTTTGGACACTTCCCTCAGGAAGGAGACAAGATATTAAGAAGATAGCCGCAAACGCGGCGGGGACTGACAGAGGGACCTGGTGGCTTTAGGAATCAATACTGCAGTGTGTATCTCAGCCACAATTTATCGGAGCATCTCAATGTGCTGGACAGAGGAGTTCATGGCCACCGTGATTTACAAAGGAAGCAGTTGGTGGCTGGCTGTACACTCGGCCTTTTATCCACTGTCCGGGGCCTTGGTTGGGCCAGGAAGCATAGAACAGCGCCCTGCATCATGAAAGACTGGCGGGAGAGCAGTGGGTATGGTGTGTAAGATGGCACGATGCATAAAGCACGTGCTACCAAGCCTGAGGACATGAGTTCAATATCTGGGACTCAGGTGGGAGGAGGAGAGATTGACTGCAAGTTCTCCTTTGACCAGACATGCATGAGAACACACAATTAACATAATAATAACAATAATAACAACAACAACTTTTTTTAAAGTCTGATACGGCCAAATGGAAACTGTGTGGTCTTACGTATTAGAATACCATGGCTTAGGTGTTCTTACAACAGAGCCAGTGGATACTGAGCTGATTGCTGGGCACTCTGGGTCAGGGACACAGTCACTGCACGATGTGTTACTGAACGATGATATTCTACTGCTCTTTGTAAAGAGATTGGAAATGTCTGTTTCCTGCTGTATTGAGGTTGAACCTAAGACAATTCCTGCAGGTTAGGTAAGTCTCTTTCTCTGAGCTGCCTCCACATCCTCTTTTTATGTAGGTATTTATTTTTTTTCTGAGACAGGGTCTCAGTGAGTTCCTAGACTAAAACTGTAATCTTTCTCCTTAGCATCCTGTATCATTGGGATTGTAGAGCTTGCCACCAGGCCAAGTTGTTTTTTTTTTTTTTTTTTGTAAAAGCCATTCCATTACTGGAATGGGACCAAACTAACAGAAGATGAGACCCAAGTAGGCATGGTAGCTCATGCCTATAATGCTAACCGTTGGGTGATCGGAGCAGGGAGATCAGGAGTTTGAGGCCATCATCAGCTACACAGCAAGCAGGCTGGTGGCCAGCCTGGGCCGCTGTGACCCTGTCACAACAGTAAATACCTTAAGAGATGGTTTGTGAGATGCAGAACTTGCATATATAGTCTCAGCAGAGCCTGCTTGAGTTTGCTAAAGAGTTATCTTGCAAAGCCTTACACCACCAGAGGTAAGAAGTCTTTGGTCAGATCTTTGCTCTTAAGTCCTCAGAAGATGAGCAGCATAAGTTATAAAGGAATACAGAAATGCTGGCAACACAGGAGTCAAGTCATGCCTTTGAAGGAGGGGGGTGAAGGAGGGTAGGAGGGGGGTTCTGAGATCTTGCCTGGGATGGTTTGCTATGGAGGGCAGCTTTTCTGTGTTGCCCTCAAGTGGAGCTCAGAAGGCCGTCGGCTGTGGAATGTATTGACCACGCTTGGCTGCTTCCTGGTCCTCCCTCCAGGCCCTGCCTTTGCTGTTCTCTCGTCTTTCTCTCATGGTAAAGAAGTAAGTGCATCATCTGGACAGAGTTAGGGCCGGTGAGGCATGGCGAGGGCTAAACTGAAGCATCTCTGGATGAAGGGCTGGAAGTGTCTGACTCAAAGCTCGGAAATGGAAGGATGCTGGAGTTCAGCTGGGACAGGCATGATCGAAGAAGCATTTCCTGGAGATTTTACGTATTTATTTATTTATTTTTGATGTTTGAAGTTTTTTTGTTTTGTTTTGTTTTTTTAAGTGTGATTCCTAAAGGATTACTCTAGGATATCTCTCAGTATGTATTTATTGAGCTTTTAGCACCTTGTGGGGGAACTTTTTAATCTCAATATGTTTTATAAAGTTAAAAAACTATTTCTGTTTAGAATGTATTTTCTCAAGTATCTATAGTGTTACAGAGAAACGTACACAATTGGTGGATATCTGGGGGGGAAATTCTATTCTTACACTCTGTAGATTTGGAAAAACCATAGGCACTAAAATGTTGGACGTGAAAACAGGCAAATGTGTTTCCCTTAAGGAAACTAAGAGAAATCAAAGGAAGCAATTAATTAGTGTGTCTTCCCAAGTGCACGGAGGGGTGTGGGGAAGAACTGGCGACAGATTTCATTTGCTCGGGTGCCCTTCTCATGTGCTGTGTGTGCTTGCTCCACCCCCCCCCCACCCGTCTCCTTCTCATTGATTGTGTGCGTGCACCAACACTCACAGAGGTCAGAGGTGGACATCTGTGTCTTTCTCAGTCACTGTCTGCCCTAGTGTTTGAGACGGGGTCTCTCTCTGAACCTGGCGTTAGCTGGCCCGCAAGGTCCTGGGATTGCAGATGTGAGTTATGTGCCTGGGGATGTGAACTCGGGTTCTCACGCCTTCACGGTAAGCCCTTTACAGACTGAGCTGCCCCCAGACTCCGTCTTGTACTTTTTATGCCATTTTCCCCACTAAGGGAACGGCAGGGAAAGAAGGGAGTTCCTTTCAGTCCTGCTGCTGAACCTTGCAGCTCTCTTCTGTTATTTCTACTTCTAAATTTCCAAAGTAAAAGACGTAGGAGATCAGTGCTTAAGTATGTATGCCTTGTATGACACTGTTAATTTGAGCAGTGTGGCTCAGGGTTAGAACTCCTTTCTTGCCTGTACCAAGCCCTGGTGTACACACACACACACACACACACACACACACACCACACACCTTAAATCCATCCAGCCAACTGAACAAACAACCTCTGCTAATTGAGTAGAACTGGGGATGGGGGTGGGGTGTAAATATTTCACCCATTGGTAAGAAATGAGTAGTGGGGGGGGGTCTGAACATTGCTTTCTCATAGCTCGAAACAAAACTGAGCTCATGATACACAGTATTTAGAAGGAATGCCAGGCACACGTGCATGCACACACACACACACACACACACACACACACACACACACACACACACATGCACACACGCACGCCTGATGCTCTGATGGGCAGATGAATAAGCACTGAATACCCTACTCTTGCATGGCTTTCCGGAACCAAGTGTTTTGTTGGAAGGTGAGCACTAGAAGATTCTGAGAGGGTCTTCATTTGCCCTCGTGGCCTGTTACCACTGTAAATAAATCTCCACATCTGATCCCAGACCCGTGGGTTAAGATGGGTATACAGGGGCAATTTTACAGTGACAGGCAGTGGTGTTTGCCTGCCACACTTTACCATCTCATCTATCTCTCTCTCTCCTGGAACCTCAGACAAGATGATTCCCAGAGAGATAACCTGATCTACAAACAAATTATGCAATCATAGAACCTGTTCCTGACAGTCTGGCACCTCACTGATGTTATAGCCCTTGGGAAAAGCAAAGAAGTGATTACTATGTCACAATGTTATGAGGTTTGTGCACCATAAGTAGGTAAAGAGGTGAGTTAAGTCCCTTCTGTCCTGACTTCAAGATCTGTGCCCTCTTGAGGGCCTTTCAGGACCTGGAAGATATTTTCACCTCTCCTCATCTCCGTTAACTCATTTAGCCAAGAGTTTTTAAAAGCTGGGGGGAGAAGAGCCACAGTGAAGTCAACCGATGCAGTTACTCCTCTTGTCCACGAGGTGGCACATCGGCAAATGGTCTCTGCAGTGGATACAGCCAAACTGTTGATTTCTCTTTCAAAGGATGCATCCATAATGGATGTGAAAGCAAGGTGTACCCTGTCCGCAGGGTGACTCACCAAGGCCCTGTGACTCACACACCCTCTGAGGAGAAACAGAGCGCATGAAACTATTCATTTGAAAGTGAATGGATAATCCGAGATTAAAACGCTTTATGACGTCACATGGAGATTTTCCCCACAGGCGTTGGCTTCAGAGCTTTGCGGCAAAGGAGAGACTTTGTTCCTCTTGATCGTATTTGGAGCTTTAGGGAATAATGTGTGGACAATGCTTTTGTATCCTCAGTGTCCATATTTGAATTATGGCTGGAAGACAGTATATACTTGAGCTGGAGAAATTCCTTCCAGTAACTTAAAAGGAATTAGTAGAACATGTGAGGCATACGTTTTATTTTTTTTTTATTTTTTTGTGAAGGTGTAGACTTCATGTTGCAGGATGCACCATCAATAACTCATTGCATGCATAACTAAATACCACAGCTAAATGAATAACTCCATGCCGAGAGTGTGTTAGTTGTGGTTTTTATATAAAAATGGCCAAAGATGCTTCTTCATTAGAAGTAAGCAAAGGCAGTAGATATTTACATTTCTTCATGCAGGTATCCCTTCTGCAATGAAATAGTAAAATTAGTGACATGCACTGTGAAACTTGTGCTTCAGACCAAATAAGGATTTTTTCCCCTTCTAGTGTCTCTTCTAGTCAATTTTTATATTTCATTATATTTTCCCCAGAAAGAAACCTGTATTTTTCTTGATGATTCAGGGTAAAGAATCTACCGTAGAAGCCGATTTAATCTGTTAGTTTTATCTGCAGGTAAAACAGCCAAGATAGCCACATCCTGTTGTGTCCTGTTTTCTGCAGAGGACAGTTAAAGAATACAATTAACAGGCGGCTCACAGACGTCCTTACCCGCCGTCTCAAGAGGAGAGCCGTGACAGGTTTTCAAGGTTGTCAGGTGAGGTATGAAATTGTCACCAGAGTTTGGTGGCACTGGAGGGACCCGGAGAAAGGAAAGATGAAGGATCCTGTTTACTTTTAATAATCGAGCTATGTAGTGTGGGTAGGAAGGTCGAAGAGGGCGGGGCAGTCCCACTCCGGTGACCTTGGGTCTTAGAGGAAGAGCATTCAGAGAGAACCTTGCCTTCCGGTGGCAATGCTAGTCTTTCATAAAAGGAGATTAAAGCCATGTTCTTCTGTGGCCTCAGGACTCCAGGCTTCTCTTCCTTTCTGCTTCCCTCAGCCACCCCGCCTCTTCCTGCCCTTCTTTTTAACTTTTTCTCTTCATTTCTGGAGAAGGGGATTGAGAGAGAGAGTAGTGAACTAAATCTGTAGGAGTATAAAAAGTAGAAGAAAGTTACCCTTTCCAAATTTAGATAGGAGGAAAAGGGCAGAGTATGTGAGATTTCGTTCTGTGGCCCTTATAAATATCCAAGTTCATGGTGACCTGTAGTTAGAGAGAATGACCCATTGTTTCCCAGCTGCTATCATGTTTTATACCTACGCTCTTCCACTGGTCCACTGTTCTCCTGGCCTGACATGCTTCCAGAAACTCCTTCCTGCCCACATCCTCTCTGCCTCAGCAAGAATTTTCCACTTCTTTTTCCTATGGTTCCTGACATATCTACACTCTATACTCTCCTGGGGTCTGTCAGAAACTCCTAGTGCCTGATCCTGCCCTAGAAGATGGTGATTCCTTTGTCCTAGGTATGGCCTCAACTTTTCAAATTTATGAAAGATGTTTCAGTGGTTCTAATATACAGATAAGTCTGGGAATCGCGGATGTTGACTGTATTGACCTCCAATGCCAAAACCATCCTTGCTCTCCCAACAACCTAACTTCTTCAGACATCAGCAGCACACCGCCACACTGTATCGTCCTGTCTCTCTCTGTTCATTTCCTCTCTTCTGTTTATTTATTCATGTGTCTTAGAACCAGAGTCCGAGTCTTTTCCCTTCCCTGTTCTCAAAATCCAATATGCTATCTGATGCTTAGTGATTGGTTTCTGAATTGAGGGGATAAAAAATACTAATACTGCGATTTCAACAAATCGATTCATTCACTTCTGACTTAGGAATAGATAGATACTTCTCCTTTACTTGAAGAGCACAGATTCCCTAATCTCCTGTCTTTCCTTAAAGCAATGATAAGTACATAAAATTAAAGAGGAATATGGTGTTGAGCCAGGTGGTATTACTTTGAGTCACAAAAGCCAGCTTTAGATAAGGGGTCCAGAAGGGCTAAGCTTGGACTCAATAAAGATCAAGGAATTGAGTGGAAAATGCTGTAGATCTCTAGCAGTCATTCCTCAATGCTTTACCTGGAGAATATTAATTTACCTAATTGATGATAATCTGGCCAATTTATTGTAGCATTAAAAATGCAAATCAGTTACCATATCAAGATATTCACTGGTGTGCCTGAGACATTTTACATTTTATTTTGTTTTATTAGGTGATAATGGGAGGCATAATTGTTAATGTTTGATTCTGGCAAAATACGATTACTTTCTGTGAAACACATTGTGCATTAATGATATCATTAAGATTAATGAATATAAATGAATGAGCTGGGGATTTCAAATAGAACATAGTGACTTTGTATCAGTGAGTAAAACCAGAGAGATGGATTCCTTGATCTTTAAGGACAGCGTGTTAGCACTCCACCCAAATTCATGGACACACTAGAGAGAAAATGAATGTAAGAAACTGAAGTGCCCACCCCAGGGATTAAATTTTTTTAAACATTTGTTGTCATTATTTGAGAAGATCTTTGTGAATTGACTAAAGAAAGCCACCCTTTAGTTTAATTTTAAGAACACTTTCTAAAGGACTTTTAATATGAATTTCTAGGTCCTGTATATCAAAAAGTGCATTCATATTTTAGTATATTAAAAATAAAGGTCATAAATCATTGCTCTTTCAAGTAGATATGGCTTAATTGCATCCTTATAGACTGTCGATGTTTACAATAGACATCTTAACTTTAAAATCACAACTTTAAAATTCTTAAAACATTTTAAAAATCTACACAAGTGTTTGTTTTCCTTGAGCTAAAAAGAGTGAGACCCCTCATCGGGGTCTCCGGCAGAGCCAAGGATGAAATGGACAGCACCACCCCACAGGGTATTTCCCATAGCGACGACTGTGTGTTTACAGTGTAGACACACACTAACAATGAAAACCAGAGCCGAGACTTAGCTGTGTTCTGCTCACTTAGGATTTAAACACTGTGTTTTCTCCATCTTCTCCCTGACAAGACGGATTTACATGTTGTGTCCTTGGGTGGTCTTACTGTGACTACTTCTTCCTGTCTGGTCGTCACCTAAGGCTGGCTTCTTCCTCTCTCCGCACTAGCGTGTGTGTGTGTGTGTGTGTGTGTGTGTGTGTGTGTGTGTGTGTGTGTGTGTGTTTGTGGCCTTGCATATATTTGGTTTTCTTTTGTTTGTACGACTGCTTGAGAGTTTTACAGGGCTGTTTTTGCCCTTGAGTGGCCCTTGTTATCCTAGTGGGTGAAAGGGAAAAGTGGAGGAGGACAAGGGCATCATTTCAGAGCCAGTTTGCTGCGTGGACCCTGGTCATGGCTAGAAGAACCTGGATATTCCCTGTTAACTGTCCTTTTTTTAAAACTATTTTCATGACCTTGGCTTTTCTTCGACCCCCTCTGTCTCACTTTCCACATTGAACCAGTTTCTTCTCTTTCCAGCAGCACGCAGGAAGCCACCAATGAGGATTGATGAGGTAGATTCCGCAGCCCATTTTGTGTCTCTTCAAAGAGTTCATTTAGGTGATGCTGGGAGACAGAGCCAATGTGGTGGAGAAGTGGGGTGCACAGTGCTCACTGGGCAACAGGAGACAGTCCCAAAGAGGACTTGTCTTCCGGCCGCAAACTGGTTGGCAGGGGGAAGCCCTGTTCCTCCTAGCATCTGAATTGGACGACATGTTCTTGCAGGTTGAAAGGAAGTCCAAGAAAATGTGAGCTATGGTGGAATGAGGACGAAGATCCAGGGGGGAGCTTCTAAACTTTTGTATTCTTGCCTGAAAAAAAAAAAATCCTAGATTAAATGTGTGTCTGTCTGTGTGCATCTGTGTGTATGTGTGTGTGTGTGTGTGTGTGTGTGTGTGTGTGTACTTATGCATGAAGTACGTGTGTGAGTGTATTGCCACACCACATGGATGGATGGATGTCAGAGAACAACTTTGTGGGATTGCTTCTCTTTCTACCCTTTGGCGATGGCAGAGACTCAACACAGGTTACCTGGTTTGTATGGCAAGCACCTTTACCCACTGGACCATCCTACTAACCCACTTGGCTTTTAAATTCCAAGGTTAAAACAAAACAAAACAAAACAAAACTTTTGAAATTTTTTTTCTGTATATTTTATTTTTTCACACTTTGATATTTTCCTAGAAGTTCAGCTAGGTAGCAGTTCATTGAACTTATAATTTAGTATCTTGTCACTGTAGCATTAAAAAAGTAAAACAGATATGGGGCTGGAGAGATTGCTCAGTGGTTGAGTGCTCTTCCAGAGGACCCAGGTTCAGTTCCCAGCACCCATATCTGGTGGCTCAAATTACCTCTAACTTCAAATCCAGAGGATCTGATGCCTCTGGCCTCTGCAGGTACCAGCACTTGTACACATTCCCATCTATACACAGACACACACACATATACATAATAAGTTGAATATATATACCCTGACAGGGCTTTTATAATCCAGGGGGGAGCTTCAACAAATCTACTATGATAGATATACTGTTCAGAAGTTTAGAAACGAAACAACGTAGCCTTTATATTTTATCTCTTGGTCTGTCTTATTCATGGTGGTCATTTTAGGAATATCTGTTTTTATCAGCTTAGTAAAGTACTTAGTTGATTCAGGGACCCTTAGAATCAGTATCGTATCAACATCGGAGGGTGTAAAGTTTGTGTGGTTGATAGGTATTTCATAATGACACCACACCCCCATTCCCATTATGTATTAATATGAAACATGGAGTTTTGATGAGTGCCAGTTCATAGTCCCACAGTTGGCTGTGCATCATTTAGAGATGTAGGGGCATAATTGAAAAAATATATTGGTGCTCTTTCCAATTGTCAGATCTCCATAAATGTCGTATGAAAAAAAATGAAGTTGTATTACCCAGTTTTATTAGAAATGCTGCATTTTGTTGGATTCGTGTGTTCGCAAAGTAGAGAATATTTTCCTGCTGTGATTGATGTTAGGGCATTTATGAGGATAGTCTGCTATATTTCATATGTATATGAGGGTGTCATTGTTAAAATGTTCAAAAGAAAATTATGTATGTGATTTATATTTTATTATTTCCTCCTAGGATGTAATTTTTTCAATCCCGTGATTCCTATCATGTTGTCAGTAGTGATTTGATGGCTAATATGCCAGAAATAATTAGATAAAAAACGATGATGCAGACGTCAAGACAATGTAGCTTTCTTGTGAAAAGCCTTAAGCGAAATCATGCATGCTTCCTAGTAGGAATCACAGGTTGCATACATTGGAGCAGTCTTCAGATTGCAGGCGGGAAAGAAAGGGAGCTCAGTGCTGAAGTGTGGGCTGCAGCATGTGTCATAGACATATGCTTGCGACTGACCCCACCTGCGGTTTGGGCTAAATTCAATGTATCTCGACTCCGGGGGTAAATGCAACTCTGGGAGTTTTGTCAGTGGGAAGGTGTTAGGTCCTTACATTCTGTTTGAGTGAGGCAGATTATGCCTGACTCTAGAAGGCATCCTACCCTTTGTTTGAGTCTTCTTGATGGATTCCAAATCATTTTGGAGAGCAGGTTCACATGCTATGCTTGGTGTTTGTATGTGTGAGTGTGTGTGTGTGTGTGTGTGTGTGTGTGTGTGTGTGTGTGTGTGTGTAAACAACCCAATCTTACCCAAGAGATTAGAATTGTACCATTTCACATGACTAGTCTCAAATATAAAAGATCACATGTGACTCCCCTGCTTGTCCCTGAGTGGAATCTACTGGAACTTTAGATAGAGTGGATCCATTTGTAGGGCTCTGTTCACTTCTGAGTATCAATGACACTGGCAGTTAATGCCTGGTTCATTTGACTGTTCTTTTAATAAGTAGTGAATATTCCCAGGGATTCAACACTGGTAGCATTCATATCACCATAACTCAGTATGCATTTTGGGCAGTAATAAATGTGAGTGTTCAACTTTGTTAAGAGAGCGATCCGCTCTCCTCACAGAGTAACATCAGAGTGTGCCTCAAGGCATGCACACTCCAGTCCCAACCCCTAGTGTTTCCTGTGCTTAACTTTCCCACAGGTGAGCTCGAGGCCATGGGCATGTGCTAATGGGATGCCTTGGTAGCCCTCTCTTATCCTCAAGTGGATTCCTAGACAGAATTGAAGAGTCTGGGAGCCAGGACTGCAGCTCAAGAAGAGCCTTGAGAAGCAGATGCTCTGTGAGCTGATCATGAGTGGAAGGAAGAAGTGTGAATCCTGCTTGTATGCCACTTGGGAAGGCCGAGACTTCCCACACAGGGCTGGGTTGGGCTTCCCCTGAGGACAGGGGTGCTAGTGTCCACATTTCCCATCAGGTTGCTTCTCTTTCTTTTCCTCTTGCCCAAGACCACGATACCTTGACAGCCGAGAAAGGGAAGCTCCAGGGAGTGGGTATTTGCCACATGGCCTGTAGGCTTGTTCAAGCAGAGCCTGGATCGGGCTGGCCGGCTGGCGATGCAGGGCAGCTTCTGGAAAACCAAGTGATGTCACAACTGGGATTTCCCCTCTTCTTCCCAGCACTGCTCAGAGCAGAACAGCCTTACGCTGAGTCATTTGCTGAAAAGGAAAGGGAGATTTAAGGAGCGTTCTCCTGGTGGTAAATTCCAAAAAAAGTTACTGGACTAGGAAATAAAGGGCTGCCGGTGCTGTCCCACCCCCGGGACATATGCTGAGCCGGGCACAGCAGCTGAGGGAATGCCCTTGGCTGTGTGTAGGTAGTGTGATTGTGACTAAGTGCCAGTGGTGTTGAGAGGTACGCAATTGAGAAGTCGGAGACCCAAGGCTCGCCCAGACTGAGAGGAGACCCAGGGCCACTCCCCCCGGCTTGTCTCTTGTCTCTAGATGCTCTCTCTCTTCCTCTGCCAGTCCTGCTCAGGGGCTTTCGTTCCTCCTCCAGCGCTCCTTTTCTCTTAGATGCCCAGGCCACCTAGGGATCACTTGGGATTCCGTGCCCTTGCTGGTATGTTCTGATCACTGATCTCCTCTGGGGCTAAAGGACCCAGGGCCTTTCACAGCTCTGTCTTACTTGGAAAGCTCTTTCCCTCCCTGGCTTAAACACTGTGGAGGAGGCAAGGATGGAGGTGGGGATTCGAACTCCAGCCTCATCTGAGTTGGTGGCTCGATTCTGCCTTTCCTTGGCTGTATAATCTAAGGAGGTTACAAAACCTCTGTGAGTACCACTTTCCTCATCTCTAGTGTGTGTGTGTGTGTGTGTGTGTGTGTGTGTGTGTGTGTGTGTGTGTGATGTGTGTATGTGTGCATGTGTGTATGTGTGTGTATGTGTGTGTATGTGCGTGTGTGCGCATGTGCGTGTGCGTGTGCGTGTGCGTGTGCGTGTGTGTGTGTGTGTGTGTGTGTGTGTGTGTGTGTTGAGGGGGACTTGCCTGATTTGTAGGGCCATGGTGAGGATTCGCTGTAGTAACTGATTGGCACATAGTAGCTCATCAATAAATGTCAACCGTTACTATTTATAAGTAAAAGAGGTGCAAATAAAATATAAAAATTAAGAAGGAATTGAAGTACAAGCACAGAAATATGCATTTGAAAGAAGCTCTTGAAGGAAGTTCATGGCCATGCTCCCACTACTGTTCAAGGTTCTCTGTCCCATTCAGATTGACACAGGAGCATGAGTGTTACCACAGTAGATCTTCGTATGCCTTCTCATGAATGATCTTCTCCTTTGTGTCCCATATTACCCATAGCTTTTTAGTTAAAAAGGCAGCAAACACATTCATTGGCTACCAGTAGGGCTTTTATGAATAGAAAACATGATTGCTGCTTTAATGGGGAATGGATTCATTTGGCAATATTGACTTCCCTGGGGAATGAACAGATAAGACATTGAAGCCTTCTCTCTCTTTTAAGTGCTTCACACGATATGATGCTTGGGATATTTTTGGTTATCTGTATCCCTAGTTGAGAAGTAGCTGGTCACCACCACACTTAGGCATGAGCACATTTGGGAGCATCCCCTCAAAGCTGTGATGAATACTTGAAAGCTTACAGAGCACTCTTTAAGTTCTGGGGTGCAGGGTGGGACTGGGGGGCAGCCAACACACTGGCACTCCAATGTCTGTGCTCCTGGCTCAGGTAGAAAGTAGGAGGGAGAACCAGCATCCTTTTTGTGGGGGTTGGCGGGGTGAGACCCTCCCCCTCCCCCAACACTGGGCCTCTAGGTATACAGATATTCAGAAGCCAAGGCTCAGTTTGCATGGAGGGGTGGATGGAGCCAGTGGAGTATAGAGAGTGGGTCTGGAAGCCTCGCACATCTTTGTTTTAAAGATGCATTCAAACAAACTCAGGGAGCATCCGACCGCCAGGGGATAGATACAATCCAAAGAAACCTTGACTCAGGGTAACCGACATAGATCTACTGAAGACAGATTTGCAAATGCGTTGTAGACAGACACCTCACAGGAGACAGACCTGAATCCTTAGGCCACGTGTCAACACTGTGCCCGTGGCTACAAATCTCCATTGCCCTCTTTGTGAAGAGCATCCTTTTCCTGGTTGGAATTTTGAGACGTTGAGCTGCAATAATTATTGAAATACGATTTTGACCTTTGTCGTGGTGACCAAGGATTTTGAGTATCTCATGAGGTAAACGATGCCAATAATAGCTTGTGATGGATGCATCCATATAGATACTTTTAAGTCAAGTATTACAAAGACTCTTGGTTTTGCATGACAAAGCCCACTGGGTTTTCTTATTTGAACACAATGGTAAAGGTGGTGCAGACTGAAGTTGGTGCTTTGTGAAGTAACTCTCAGTATTGTGAACGTGTTCTGCAAAGGTATAAAATCAAAGGAAAAAATGAGTTTATTAATGGAAATTAGTCTGGATCCCAATTATTACCTGTGAATGGTGTCCTCATTTGAGGTTTTTATTGCGTTTTAACACATGGCTTATCTTGATGAGAAAATATATAGGAAAGGGTAAATGTAGCAATTTCCCTTCACTATTCCCTCCACCAAGCCATTATTGCCTGATGTTATTTTTCAGCAGCCTTTCATTTTTGTCCCAAATGTTTTTGCCTCTGGCTTGTTTTGTTTCTTTAAAATGTATGTGTATCACTTCTCAAAGTGATTCATTTTGACAGGTAATCGATATTTTTTCATACTAGATTTGATGGTTATAATCTTCATCTTAGGCTTAGTTAAGGGTGGAATGCTAACCTAGATTTTTATCTCAAAATATCCCGTTGTTAAGAGACAGACTTTTTGTCCTCAGCCACAGTCCTTTTAATCCTGTGCATCAGGCGGATCTACCTTCAAGGTGCCTGCTGCCTGGGCTCCGCTTATCGGGGACACACATCAGCTGACATCATGACAGGGTGCCCTCGGAGCATCTTCTGGTAGTACTTCCAACTACCCTCCACCACTGGCCACAGAAAAGACACTTCTGGCCACCACCACCCTCAGAAATTGTGATCTTTAATGACAGAGCAAAAGTGTTTTCCATTTTTTTTCTTTTTGGTGGGAGCTTTGGTCCTTCCCCCAGACTTTACTTTTTCTAGAAGCACCAGCACACTGAAGAACATAGTCTTCAAAGCCAATGTGTATATAAGAGGCATGATTGTGTGTGGTGGGGGTCTTGTGAGGAGGCTCAGCGGGTAGAGATGCTTGCGTCCAAGCCTGTGGACCTGAGTTCAATCCCCAGAACCGACACAGTAGAAGGAGAGAAGCCATCAAAAGTCTTCTGCTCTCCATGCTTGCACTGTGGCATGCACAAATAAATGCAATAGTTTGTTAAGTGAAAGAGCCTTGATGGGCTTTTGCTTTTAAAGTTGAGCTTTTTTTTTTTTTAAGTGTTTCTCCCCTGAAACCTGTATGCCTTCCTTCTTAGTCTATGGGCAGAGAGCAAGGACTTTCAAAGGCATAGACAGCAGCTGTCCTGCCGTCTAGGCTTTGTCTGAGAGGGCTCTTGTAATTCAGGGAGATTTGGGGGCTTCTCTGAGGTCTGCTTGAAAGTGAATGGGCCACTGGTACTGCTTCTGTGGTTGCCATTGAAAAGGCCTCCTGGTCTTCATTTTCCAGGAAGAGTTCAAAGTGCTGGTGAGGAGGAGGAGGCAGGGAGAACTGGAGCTGTTTCCCTGGGCACCTTCCCAAGCCTGTTTGGCTGTCTTTAACTTGGGCTTTTCTCTCTCTACTGGAAAGAAAGAAAGAACGAACAGACTATTTTTACACCTTCAATTTTAAACATGTATTTACAGCTTTAAATGAATCTTTTTCAAACCGTGGCTTATGCTCAAGTTTATTGGTGTGATTTTGATTTGTGGGATGACTGGTTTTGTGTGCCCCCCCCCACATACTTTTTGTATCGGTGGTATCATTTCTCTACATATAAGCGAGAGCTAAAAACTCCCCGGGGCTTTCCGCCTTAAGTGGTATCAGATGAACACCTCTAAGTGGAGAACACTCTGACACCCTTGTCGGCTGAGCCCCCGTGAGGGGACACCCGCCTGGACTTCTTTTGTATGTCTGAAGATATATGCAAGGGCTGGCCATGTAAGATGCAATCAATTTTGCTCAGTGCTTAGATTCATAAATCCTAGAGCTATTTTTAATGACATAATCTAATCAATTGATAGCAAGGCTACCAGCATGCTGACAGCCAGAAAGTAAGCAAAAAGTGAAGCAGGGGCATCGGTAAGAACCCACCAGATATTGCTTCCCCCCCACCCCCCACCATTTAGAAATCTCTAGATCTCTGGATTGGGTAGAAATGCAAGAATTGCTGATATTTTAAATAATTGTATGGCTGATTTCCTGTGGTTTTCCTGAAGACAAATCTGTAAATGCACAGAGCAAATGAGGAGGTGGGTCTCAGACATCCCGCTGAGTGCCTGTCTCCCCGGAGGACCAAACAATTCCCCCAATTTAAATATCTTTAGAGTAGACACAGGAGGAATCATTTATTATAAATTGATAGTATCGTATATTGTTACTCCTGTGCCACGCCAGTAATGAAAGCCTAATATCCATCTCGTAGTTGCTCTGAATTGCAATAAGATGGGGATGAGGGGAGTAAACAGGCCGAAACAAACTGTGAAATTGCACATGATGGAAGTGTCTCCCCCCCCCCCCCCGCCCCTCAGCAGCTATAAGACTCTGAATAGGTTAATATTCCGGCTAATGACAGGTCTTAGAATTTCTTCCTCCTTTTTTACATGTTGGTCAGGTATCATCAGAACTAAGTTCTGGATGAAGGAAATTAAAACCTGCTCTCTGTGTGTCTTAGGGCTGGGGACTGACCTGGAGAGATGTTTGTGTAAAGGAATGGAGATCCTGGTGGGTGGGGTGGGGGTGTTCCTTAGAGACTGGCTGGGGAGCAGCCGCGCCCTGAGCTCTCCGGTTTGGTTTCAGGCAGCATATATATATATATATATTTTTTTTTTCCTGCTACATTTTATTTTCTGTGATACCGGTTGAAAAGACGAGCGCCAGGTGTGGTGGTGCCGCTGGACTGACCAGCTGTGCTGCCTCGGTTTTTTTGTTCGTTCGTTTGTTTGGTGTTTTTTTTTTCCCCCTGCACCTTCCCAATCAGCGGCTGCTTTGACAGAGGTCTAAGTCAGCGTTGATTGACTTAGCTACTTTGGCCTCGGAAGGGGCTTGACCCAAAGCGGCTCTGAAAGCCATTTACCTGCTTGCCTGGAATAATACCCCCAGTCAGCGTTTGGAAGAACAAAACAGGGATCCCGCGATGATTTCCCGTCTGATAGCGAGAGCTCCTCTGCCTGCTGGGGAAACGCATTAGGTGCCTGTCGGAGCCCACTTGCTGCGCTCTCCCTGCGAACTGCGAGCATCCGTGATCTCCCGAAGTTGGTGGAGTGAATAACTGAGAGCGGGGACCAGCTGACTTCAGGCTCCAATCAGCTAGAGCGTGATGTAAGTGTTTAGCAGCTGCAAGGCTCTGAATTAGCGTGGCCAAGTCGAGGTAGTACAGCATGGCCAGACTCAGACTGTGGCGACAGGCTCAGAGAAAGCAAAGAGGGAGATGGATGAGTCCAGCATTCTGAGACGGAGAGGGCTCCAGGTAGGCGAACCTTCCATTCTTGACATGCAGCCTGGTCAGTGGCCAGCCATTGAGGATTTCAAAGTTCCTCTGTCATTCCTGTACTGGGCATGGCTGTGTGCTCAGTTCTTAATATCTACTTGGCACTGAGGTCTGCAGGGGCTCTAGTTCCAGGACTGACACATGACGGGGTCCGGTGAGGGAGGGTCTTTTTGTCAGAGACAGTAGACGGGGACTTTTAGTTGGGCACTTTGGTATGGATGTTCAGGAATAGTTCAGTCTTGGCTGCTGGGGACAGCTGATAAGCAGCTCCGGCGTTTTTTATCAAGTGTCAGAGAAGTCTGTGGCAGAAGCAACTCCATCTAGTTCTGGGAACACAGGACTCAGTGTTGTACCCAGGGTCACCTCCTCCTGGTGGCCTCTGTGTGGCTGCTGGGCTGTGGTCTGCAGCTGTTAAGCGTCTACCTGTCAGTGAAATGAAAGTTTCTGCTGGCAACTGGGTCAAAGTTGTCTGCGATTCAGAGGCTGGGAAAGATGTGTGTTTCCTGCCTTGCTTCTCCGTGTCCAAGTTTGTCTCAATTACCCTGTCTCTTAGCGTGCAAGTGTATGCCAAGTGAAAACTTAGCAAATATAAAAACTTAAAAGGAAAAAAAAAAAATAACACGTCTGCTTGGCAGTTGTTGAGTTTAAGGGAAGCCACAGCTTAAATGTGTTCAAAATTAGTATGTTTACCTCCTGATGGCTCTCTTTCCTGTGTAAAAGTTTTATTTTTTTCCTCCTTTAGGGAAGAATCTAACCGTCATAGAACTCTTATTCATTATTTTTGAAATTAGGAAAATATGCCTGCTTGAGGGTCCAGATTAGACAACATGTTTAGAAAGGCTCCCTCACTGACCTTTTGAGTCTCCGGAGGCTGTCAGTTACTAATGCTGACATTCTTTACATTGAGTTAACATTATAGTGTTGTGGGCAAGCCAAAGGATTATTTGTGGGTAAACAAAGGAGGGATTGAAGACATTTGGGGTTCAATGCTGTCTATTGTTCCGGACCTAAGTAAACAGATGACCTCCTTGGAGAGTCCTGTGGTCATTGTTTGTGAATGTACAGTGTGGTTAGTCACTGCTGTGGGTTTCCTTCCCTTTGTTTTCTTCATCCCCATAAAGTTCTGGGAAGGCCCAGCTGTTTGTCTCTCTTCCGGCCCTCTTCAGAGTCACTGGTTAAATATGGAAAGGCTCTTTGTTAAAACAGTGATATGCTACTGAACTTCCAGCAGTGCCGATTATTATTAATTGATAGCAATTTGCGGGTGTTTTCTTTCCTGGAGTTCACTTGGTTTTAAGATATACTTCAGAGAAGTAAATTTTTTTGTAGTTTAATTTTTTTTTCCCCATTCTGTAATGTTGCATTATAACATTGTCCTAAGAGATGGTTGGAAGCTGGGGTGCTTTGCAGGGCTGTGGGTTTCATTGACTTTTAATGTTAGACACAGAGGAGTCATTTTTTGGAATTTAAAGTACTAGAGCTGTGCCTTTCTAAAAAGATGTGTAACAAAACAAAGGAACTTTACTTGCTAATGGGGTATTAGAATGCTAGATCTTGGTTGTAGTGAGCCTGCTCTTGGGATACCTGATGTCCTCTAGTGTACCCTGGCTCCAGAGCGTCTACTTTCTATTATGAGTGAGAAGCTGAGTCTTCACATTATGAGAAATAGCACCGTGGAAGTGTCTAAAAGTTCTCCCGTTGTTCCCACTCTCCACCCGCTTAAACAGAGCTTGTTTGCTTCACTCGCTTTGTATACAAGGGCAATTAGTGTTTTTAAAAAGCCGTCTCTCACACACACAGAGCAGCTGTTTCAAGAAATTCCAGCGTAAGTAAGGAACACAATAAGAAAGTCCACATTTGCATCACAACAGATGTTACTGTAGAACTTGTAAGAGCAACGCCACCTAGTGAGATTAACCTTCAGTTCATTTACAAATAGGGCTGTGTGGAGTCTTCAGGTTGCTGGGGAGATGCGTCTGAAGGAGTAGAGCCAAGAGCAAACCTGCCTGGCTTTACCCCTGCCTCTGACCTTCTGTGTATCGGAAATCCTGAGCAAGCCACGTCTCTTGTGAGCTCTACTTACCATTCTGTAATATGACATACCATCACACACGACTCTTGAGGTTTTTTTTTTTTAATCTATATATAAATATGTGGGTATATTTGAGGTTTTAAAATTAAAGGCCACCTAATACAATAAATATTAGATATTATATTATCTTTAAGTTAGAACAATTATCAGGAAGCCAGTAAACATTGATTAGAGAGATTATGATGATTATAAATACATAGGGTTTTATGCAGTATGGAGAATAAGACTTTAATGCATTGCATAAATGAACAGTGTGTGGAACCAGCCAGCTCTTTAAATAACTTAAAGCTTAGTGTCAGAAATCCGAAGTACACAATATTCTAATTTCCTAAAAATCTAATTTTATAATAATGCAATATGTGTTCAGTGCAGAATCCTGCAGTGTGTGTTTGAAACTTATTTTAAGATCTCAATACCTCTAGCTCTCAGAACAGGCATCCTGGTAATGTCTCTCAAGTTTGGGTTTTGAAAAACTATTTTGGTCAGAACACAGACTTTCTCCCAGCACGGCAGCTTCGTCAGTGGCAGCCTCACTGAGTGGCTCATCTTAAGTGGCTGCACCTTTCCATCCCGTGTGGGGACCGTTAGTGTGGCCAGTGCCACTCGTGGGACTTCAGTCCCTGATTTTGAAATGAGAGCTCGAGAGGGAGGCCCCAGTGGCTTTCACTAATAGATTCTGGAAACTTCTCAAATAGCATCTCAAAACAGGAGGAAAAACTGGCAGATGGATGGACTCAGGCAGACCTTGGACTTTGGGCAATTTGAATTTCTAGACAGGTCTAATTCGTCAAAGGGTAACTGGCTCCTTTCAGGCCTAATATCCCTCATCTGTGGGTCATATTTTTTAACTGTCAGGGAAATTAATTGTTTTAGTGGTTTCCGTTATATGTTTCCCTCTTACTTGTTTTAATGAGAGTGTCCGCACCTCCCGTGTGATGGACTCCAAGGCTGGAGAGTAGTGAGTACCCAGCATCATTAAGGCAGGTGCAAGTCTCTGAGAGCGCTCGGGTATCTGAAGAAGGCTTCCCACAGTTCCCTTCCTGCAGTCTTTTCGAGCTGTGCCCTGCTAGGCATGATCTTCTCGTGCCCTTCTTGCCTCCATTAGATATTCCCATTGGAAGTCTACTTCACCGGCAGCAGGTGCGGTTAGGATGTGGAAACAGTGTTTCCCAGGTTCGTGATGCAGATCAAGATAACTAGATGTTCATACTTCAGACTCCTAGTATGCTTGAGTTTTGTTTGATTTTCTTTCTTTATTTCCTCTCGCTGCCACACCCTCCCCCGACACACACCTCATGAAAAAAAATAATCAGGAGCTCATTTGTGCCTCGTGTCTTATTTTCCTCTGATGTTCGTCTGGAATTCAAGTTTAACAAGCAGGGAGGCAAACAGAATCTTTCTGTTTTCACCGAGTATCGGCTCCCCTCTGCTTTGTGCTTGAGCAGAGGTCATTCCAGTCATAACGTCTCAATGACCCTTCCGTGGCAACTTCAATGTAATTAAAGGTGTGTTTACACCTTCCCTGAGATTCAACAGCACTCTCGTTATGTGGGAGTGCCAGTCTGTCCCGATTCATTTGAGGACTCTGGGTGGCTGTTTGGAGTCATCTAGTTAGAAGGGCACAGTAGACACACCCAGGGTAACATTAGGCCCTCATTGGGATGTGGTACTTTTCTCCTCTAGAAATTCTATACAAGGAATCTATAGGTTTCATTGGGACCGGAAGAATGAAGGTCATAAATGAACTTTCACTATGAATGGCCACCTAATTCGTTAGACAGATTAGAAGCACACATGAGTAGTACTTTTCACGCATTGGAGCAGTTCACTTTCTGCTTGGAGACAGACGTGGTTCTGTAGCTTCCTGATCCATAGTCGGTGATGCTGATGTATCCTTGAATTCAGGAAAAAGTTAGCTTCTTCTCTAAGGATCATTAATTTTAGTAATCAAAATATTAATGATGTAAAAGTAAATAGATTTGTAGCCAGGCCTTGTAGCACATGGCTTTTTTTGGTTTTTCGAGACAGGGTTTCTCTGTGTAGCTTTGCGCCTTTCCTGGAACTCACTTGGTAGCCCAGACTGGCCTCGAACTCACAGAGGCACATGGCTTTAATGCCAGCACTCGAGGCAGAGACAGGTGGATCTTTGAGTTTGAGTCCAGACTGCTCTTCAGAGCAAGTTTTGGGACAACTGGCGCTATACAGAGAAAAATCCATCAGACAATTTGGATACTAGATCCTGGTTTTTCATAGGTAAGGACTTAGCACATTGTCATCTTTGTTAGTCTGTGAATGATAGAATAATTCTCTGTGTTACCCTGGTTCCCAAGTTTGATTTCTCCATCACTTGCATCCTCTTACCAAGCCATGTTGATCTCTATGAACATATGTAGAGTCTAGGTCCACTGTTCCTCACACCTGGATTGCCAAGGTGTCTGGTACCCTCAGTGTTCAGGGCCTTGTTCTGTCCAGCCTGCTTCCCAACCCTGTTCCCAAAGTCCCTCCCAGACTTCCCTTCTTCTGCTCTAGGATAGAATAAAAATGAGTGTGCCTTCTTTCATCTGGTCTCTGTCTACTTTTCTAGTGTTATCTCTTGCCTGCCAAGACTCTGTTCCCACCTCTCCCATCATGCTTTAGGATATCTAATGCACATGCATCCTGTTTTTACTACAATTACTTTTTCCTTCATTCTTTCCTTCCTTCTTTTTTCCTTCCTTTCTTCCTTTTCTCCTTCCTTCCTTCCTTCCTTCCTTCCTTCCTTCTTCCTTTTTCTTGGATACAGGGTCTCTCTATATAACCTAGGCTGTCCTGAAACTCACTCTGTAGACCAGGTTGTCCTTAAACTCACAGAGATCTGCAGGCCCCTGCCTCTTGAGTGACAGGATCAAAGGTGTGCACAATCATGCCTTGCTCACCTTTGTTTTACTCAAAGTCTTCCTGCTCATTAGAGACAAAGGTAATTCTCATGCTTTCGTAGAATAATTTTTCATAATTAATGCATTCCGTCTTAATGTTTTCATTATCTCATTGTTTTATTTACATACATAGCCATGTATCATATTGATTTTATTATATATGTAAATGATTACATTGCTTTCATTTCATCTGTGAGTAGCATATGCTAAAACCATAGTCTTACTGAGGGTTAAAGGCTTTTGAATCAGGTTTTTGTGCAGTGACATGGAATATCTCTGCACCCAGGGTGCATTCAACATTCTGAATCTTGGTGCTTGCATCTACAAAACAGAGATGGAAGTTTGAAGGGGATGGCCAGTCTCTTAGCACAGTGTTAGGACATGGGACCTTCCCTGTTAACTTCAGCTCTCTTCCATATCACCACAAAGACTTGTAGAGTGCAATTTTAAGTAATTAGATAAGGGTGTCATCAGCATCCAGGCAATAGCATCATGGCATGCATACATTAGTTTAAGATGTTTAATGAAGTGATGTGGGAAGCATGAGAAAGCTTAGGTGATTGTGCAGGAACAAGAAGCAGCAAGGGGTACTCGATCTCATGAACAAAGGGGACAGCAGTTACTAGAACCCAGCGTTTGAGAAGACATAGTCAGCCATGTGACTCCTTGGGTGCTTCATTCTTCTTTCCTCTGTCCTTTTGCAGTGGAGCCTATGAATAAAGCATGGGCAGAAGCTAGCAGGGCAGAGGGACTCAGGGACCCAGCACTGTGTGAGGCGATGAGCCCAGGAGAACTCTTCTGGTACATCTGCCGGATCGCCTTCCAGCAGGTCCCAGCACAGAATCTCCAACACCTACCTCATCCATTTGGTTGCCCATAGAGGCCTTTTTACAGAATTACTGTCTAACACTAAGTCCTTTTCTTGAGGGCTGATGAAGAAAATGACTGAGAAATACCTCTCATTTCTTGTAACCCACACTCCCATCCATTAGGCTGGGCATTGTCCCTGTGTTAGGCCCATAAGCTGGTTTAGACCCATATGATAAACTGGCCCATGAGCAGGCCTTCCCTCCTTCCTTAGGAGAGCCAGTTTGTATCTTTTAATCCAGATGAAAGCCCAGTTTTTATCTTTAATCCAGACGAAAACCCTGTGACCACCATCCAGTCTTCTCATTCTTACCTTAGCCGCTCAGAACTGACCACATGTGTAGCAGACAGAACTTTATTCTTTAGCTCTTGCTTGCTTCTTTGAAGTGTCTTGTGATTTTATTTATTATACCTTTTAAAAATTGTGAAAAATGCCTTAGAATAGATAGGTCCTAAAACTTTGATAATGTTGCACTCAAAACAATGAAATTACTTAAAAGAATATGAGAAGACTATAGGAGATAATAGACAAACGGATCAATAAACAATAAAAATTGAGAATCACATGAACTTAGAAGGATCGATATGCATGAAGCAACCAATCATTTTATTGTTGGCGTTAGAATCTAAGAAAAGCAAATAGGCTGTTTGAATTTACTGGGAGCATATTTCAGATAAATTATGAAATACAAGGAGAGATTACTAACGTATCTTCGAATTACGTTTTTCTTGGCATCAACCATAAGCTGGGGGATTGGCAGATAACATGAGGGACACATGTTAGAGGGCAGGACTGTCATTAAAATCGTGTTTTGGAAATGTGTTTGGTGACATGGGGAGGACCGTCAGTGCATCCAGTGATTGAGAGAGCAGGTTATTAGCTATGTGATACATGTAAGCTTCTTTAAAATGTGGACCACCCACACGTGCAGACACACACGTGTTTACAAGGCAGGGGTAAGTGTGTGTGTGTATATGCTTACTCAAGTGTGCATGTGTGCGTGCGGGCATGCGTGTGTGTGTGCGCGCGCGTGCGTGCGTGCGTGCGTGCGTGCGTGCGTGTGTGAATGGGTGTGTCTGCCTAATGGGACAGAAAGCAAGAGCCTGCCTGTGTTTTGGAGTGTTAAAGTCATGTCATTTTCACCATGTATTAACTGTGTGGTCTCAGCAGCACACTTATTTGCAGAGTTCTTCATGGTGGATCACAATCAGGTATCGAAAGGCTGCAAACCACCCATCATAACTAACATCTAAAATTTGTTTTGTTTTCCTTCACCATTATCATCCAAGTAAGAAGAAAATGCATTGACCGATTAACTCATTCGTGTCTGGGTGGTATGAGAAAAGTGTGTTTGTGTTCATACCCTTTATAGGAAGCATATGACATGTTTTGTTATGATCAATATAAAGGGGGTTTCTAAGGATTGTTTTTATTTCTTCATTGTTTAAGAGAAACTTTGGTAGTCCCCATTGCTGTCAGGGAGCTTCCTGTTGCCTGTGCTCTGGACATGGTGCATAGGGATTTGGTTACCATCAGGCAGGAGTGGACAGCTTTGGTTGAGATGCACTGTTACTAGGGCATTAGGTATCCATGTAACCCTCAAGTCACCAACTTCTGTATCCCTGGAAGTACCTTGTCTGGCCTCCTTTCTTCCAGGGATGTAGGATGTGTTTTCTTAATGGACAGGTAGTGGGGAGGACATACAAACTCGTTGTGTGTTTCTTGAGTTCCCAGATAACATCAGTAATAGTAAGGAGAGAGCACAAACCATTCAGTGACCCACTGGGGGGGGCATGCTTATTATGGTGGGGGTGCTAGAGGCAGCACAGGATCATTACCCCCAAGTGTGCAGATGCACTTTTACATTTTTTACAATCGTTGCCCCATGCTCCATGGTGTACATCAGCAAACCACCTCAAGGGCACACGGGGACAATTGCCTTGCTTCTGGAAGTATCCTCCAAATGCCAGAGATAACAAATGCCCATAATTTTGAATGAGACCCTTTTCATGGATGCTCCTGAGGAGCATACCTATTTTAGTTCTCATATTTATAATTTTACATGGATTGTGACTGTGTCTGCTTTCCCTTCAGGCAGCGAGTAACAGCCCCTATCATTTGCCTCCCTTTCCAGAGATGTTTAACAACAAAAACAACAATAATGACGGTGATGATAGTTCTGTTGAGCAGGTCTGTTTCAGAGAACTGTGTTTTATCTTCAATATATACTTTTTGTGTTTTCCCGGTAGACTCTAGCAGTGCAAAAAGAGTTTAATGTGGAACGGACACAGGAGAAACTTACAGAACGGTGGGGGTGGCAGCAATTTTCAGGCAACATGACTTCCGGCCAAATGGCAGTCATGACTTTAAGGGTGGTTAAATCTCTCTGTCACGTAGCAGAAGCCAGACAAGTATTGAGTAGGCAAAAAGGGCGCCATAGGCAGTTGCATGCAGTGTGTGCACGGCATGGCTGATAGACAGGTACACCATTACGAGGAGCTTCCATCAGTGTACAGAAAAAAGTGAAGAGCCGGGTTCCGATCACAATGTCACACCGAGGGACTAGACTCTATATTAGGAGGCCGTGGCAGGATTTCGAGTAGAGCACAGAGATATCTTGGCAGCTATCAACCGTTCGTGGAAAATGCTTGCAAGAGCCCAGTACTACAAGGATGGTGAGCAGCTGTCGGCTTGGAAGTGTGGAGGTGAGTAGCACTGCCAGACTGAGGTGCTAGCAGAGGACGCGCAAAAAGGCAGTTTAGGGTGATGTCGACAGGATGCAGTAACCTGTCACTGGTCAGCAAAGAAAGGATGGAGGAGACTGAAGGTGACTCCTGGGCTTTCGGGGTTAGTGAGCAGAGACAAATAAAAACAATAAGAAGTGGTTTGGATGTTGGGAAGATGCATGGCACCCATGGAAGCCACCTGGAGGCCGTGTGCAGGGACCAGTTCTGTGTGTCATTGTAGTTTTCTTAGAGAGCAGTCTAGATGAGAGTCTGACATCATCAGCCCTAATAAATAATTGACCTGGACTACGTGTAAGGAGAGAACACAGACTCTCCTGGATTAGCAGATTTATGTTAGAATAGTTTTGAGAATTACACCACAATGAGTATCTTCAGGCTTATTTTGCAGGAATGGTTAAAATTAGAGTGCACAGAGTAGGTTGATGGTTTTAGTGTCACACCTTGAAAATAATATATCCGGTTTTGAAGATGTATGTTTTTTTTTCTTTTTCTTTCTTTTTGAAAATTGCTTCCAACTTTGACAACTTGCCTACAAGTCTCATTCCAATACAGTTTTGAAAAGCAGAATGAAGCATCTCAGATGAGAGAGGCTGTAATGGAAAAAAGCAATTCGTTCTTAAATGAAGATGATGAGGTTGGTACCATATTGCTTGAAACAGTGAGTGAATTTAAAACCTAAGTGAGATTACATCAAATTCCGCTGAAATTTTTGTTCCATTTGAATGGAATATCTGTAATTGAAGATAAAGGATTCAACTTAGAAAGGCATGTGATGAAAGGGACCATTTTATCAGTTTTCTGACACTCTTTCCAATTTCTTTTTGCACCTGTGAATGTGTACACAAAGCCATTAAGTCATATTGATAATAAAAATACTAAACTTTTTTTGGAGAGGCTAATACATGAGAATACTGGCTTTATTTTATTAGCAGTACTTATTGAGTTTCATATGTTGAGAACATACAAATCCTTAGGGAAGCTGTGGGAACTCAGCTAGATTATGTCACCAGTTCATAATGATTGCAGGAAGCACTAGTGACTGGTAAACTTTTAAAAACTTGATGCTCAAAGTTAGAAGTCGGACAGGGCTGGGTAGCTCAGCACTAGAGTGCTTGCCTAGCATGCAAAAGGTGGTGGGTTCAAATCCTCAGCATTTGAGAACAATAACAACAAAAAAGATAGATGCATCAAAGTTAGAAGTAGGCCCGGAGAGTTGACTAGTGCTAAAGAGAGCCTGCTGTTCTTGAACAGGGCCCCAGTTTGGTTCCCAGCACCTACATTGGGTGGCTTACAACCACCAGCTCCAGGAAATCTGGCGCCCTCTTCTGACCTCCATAAGCACCTGCATTCATGTGCACAGACCCTCACAGAGACATGTAATTAAAAATAAAATATTTTTAAAAAGAAATGGGCCTTGATCTCTTCCATTTTGTGATTATTACCATATATTGTTAGTGATGAGACAATAATTCATACTTTTGTATGTCATATCCTCTCAGTTTTAGCATTACTGTGAAGATAAACTGAATAATATTGTTGATGACACTGTTCACAAGTTTTGTTTGTTTGTTTGTTTTGAGATGGTATTTGCAGTTTTCTATTAAAACTTTGTTCCTTATATTAGTGGTGACGTTCGCTGATTGATTTTCCATGATGTATAGTAATCCAACTATGAGGCATTGATGTAAGATGAGTCAAATTTGATGATGTGCAAGAATCCCTAATCTCCTGTATTAGAACTCTATCCCTTCATATGGCCTCACAGTCAGCAAAGGCCCCCTTTCCTGGCTGGGTGCTCAGCTCACCTGTGTTACTTCCAGCCATCTATGTGTCACAGCTGAAGTCTTGAAACATGCTTGCTTGTGCAGCCTCACAAGAGTTTCCTGTGGTGACCCATCCTGAGAGCAGCGTGGCCAGAGCATCCCCCACCCCTTAAGTCTGGGCCCAAGAGCCTGGCGTCAAAGACTCGTGTTCTCCTTGCAGCCCTGAAAACATAAGTACTGACTTCTGCAGTCTGGTATGTGGTGTATGATAACAGTCGAGACCAACACACAGGGCAGGCTTCTGTGTGGCTGAGAGCAGCGGCTGCAAGCTCTACCAGGCTTGGCTGAGGGTTGACCTGCCGTGTATTGGCTCTGTTTCCTTAGGCATGGCGCTCCTTTTAAGCTTTGCTCTTGTTATCAGCAAGATATAATCCTTAACTCAGAGGAGCGTTGTAAAAATAAGTATGACGTGTGCATGTAAATTACCTTGGCCGACATCAAGGAGATAGGGAGGACATCCCAGCTTCTTGAGCAACGGCTGTGGCTCCTGTTGTGGGTACAGGCTTCCTTGTCTGCTTCCAGCGCTTGCCTCGCAGGGCTCTGCCACAGGTGACTCTGGAACACTGTTCTCATTTGTTTGAGGTTCTGTTTCCGCTGCTGGATGGAAACACTGCCATTTACTCAGCGGCGGCGGCGGCGGCGGGATTATTATGAGGATTTAAAGCGGGCAACTTTCCGGGCTAACACTCCGGGCTGCTGTAACAAAAGGATACTTGAGGGCCTCCACCAGGACAGTCATTTCTCACGGGCGGCTGAAGAGTCCAGGATGAAGGTGCCTGCAGATTTTGTGTCTGCCCTCTCTTTCTAATGACCTGGCTGAATGCTTAAGAAAGTTAAGAAATGTTATGTCTTTCATTTCAGTAAAGGCGCTGGTCTCATCCTGAACACCCCACCCCTTTACCTACGACAACCTTAATTACTGCTCAAAGGCCCACCTGTAAATACCACACTAGGAGTAAGGGATTTGACATGTGAATGTCTGGAAGGGGACATGTACATTTAGACCACAGCACTATCCATGGCATATGAGTGGACACTTAGCAAATGTGGGTTTGTCATACATTTCCTTGTTCCTTATGTAGTCTCATTTCTTTCAACTCTTTTTAGTTCCTAGGTACCAGCTTTGAGCCTTACCTCATCCTTTGGGCTTCCCAGTACCTGACAACCCCGTTTTTTATTAAAAGGAAGTAAAAAGACCTGGTGAAGGCAGGCAGGAAAGAACAATAGTGCGAACTTGGAAGGGCCCGGCACTGAGAAGGTTATTCAAATACCTAGCACTGTGCTCTCTGGGCCTTCAAAGGTTAGCGCTTTGGAATAAGGGACGGTCCAGGAAGAGCAAGGGGGCGGGGCGCTAGGATTGCAGAAGTCATATCAGGATCCGCTCAACCTCACCACATGCCACAAGGTAACTTGGGCAGGGTTGAGGGCTGAGTCCCAAGGTACTCCTGTGTGCAATGCACCTGTATTAACCTGCTATATGTCATGGAGATGGCCTCGGAATTGGTTTAGTTTTAAATAGACAACAATGGACAAGCTTACCTTTCTGCCGGAAGACTGGCCCTAAGTCTTCTTATTTTAATGTTTTGCCCATTTTTGTATGTATTGCTGTTTCTTCCTTGTCTGTCACTTGTGTGTGTGTGTGTGTGTGTGTGTGTGTGTGTGTGTGTGTTTGTTTTTTTATTTCCTGGCCAGGCCAGCTGTGCCTACACTTTGTGCCTCCTTTCTGGAGTTGGTTCTATTGAAAACCTGTGTTCTCGGCACACTTTCTTTGAGATGACTTTGGTGTATCTGTGGGACTGGGTTTTGAGCTCCTGGATATTACCTCCACTATGCCATGTCTCGAGAAACTAATTGGCTGATTTGGATTGGAGGCGAGATGCGAGCCTATACATTTGGCCAATTTCACAGAGCTTACCTTGAAGCTATTGAAATGCAAATCCAGGCTATGCTTCGAGACTCCAAGAAGTCAGACGTTTGGTTCTTTGTTTTCTTCTGAAAAATAAGCATTCAAAATTCATGCACATTCTTTATTCATGTGCTTTATAGTTAAGTTCTGCTTGTGTGTCTAGTTGAATCCTATTACTATTATTTAAAATTTCATGAATGAAACTTTACATCTCTAACACCGCACTAGCCAAGGCAAGTTTAACCAGTCAAAACAACTTGAGATGGAGGGGTTTAAACGTGCTCTTACGTGTGTCTGCGTGTGGTATTTGCATGCCCACCCAGGCCTGTGCTTAACCAAGGCTACTATTGAACCCCCTCCATGTGAAATGGGTGAAGAATCAAAACAACTTGTGCTCTTTCACCCTTTTGTGTGTGTAACTTAAAAGGCTTTTGTGAGATGAGGCCTCCATGTCAAAGCTCCTTTTCTGTGTATAAGAGTTGTTACATCAGTGGACCTGAAAGGGAATATTCTTTCCGGCACTGTCCATTCACCTGTGTGTTCAAGTCGTCTGTGACTTCATTTGTCAAGTTCTTTGGAGAGAATATTGTATGTCGGTAACATAGCTCCTCTGTCATTTGATCTGCTCTACAATTACACTGTCACCCCCAAACAGTCACTGTCTCCCCTTGGGGGGGGTTCCCCTAATCTATGATCACTTCATTCACTCACGAGAAGGGAGGATGGTTTTCTTACCTGATCCAAGACTACTCCCTCACACCTGGCTTGGTAGAGGGAACACGGACTTCAGTGGAGTTCTTTGTTAAGCTTTGCATCCCTGGGGAGGAATGTTTGCAGTCCTTTGAATTAAGCGGCCTGTCACTGGGTGAGAGCCATGTCAAAAAGGACTTGATCAGCTCTTTGTGTACCCTGAAAGATTCTGTCATTTCTAGGGAAGGGCTGATTGCTCAGAGAAAATAACAAATGTTCGTGGGAATTTTGATGTGCGGTCCAGGATGTGCAAGTGTCCCGGTCTAAAGCACAGGGGATTTTAGAAATTACAGGGATTGGACTCTCTTACTAACTTTTCCGAGTTCCCTCTGTTTGTCTCCTTCCCCTTGGGTTTGTTCAGTAGACTGAAGAGCAGCAGCCACACCGTGAACAGCAGCAGCATAGCATCATTTCCTGCCCCCTCACTAGGAGGGTGTCTTTCATTATATTAGTCCTTCCTGCCATTGTGAGACACCTTCCTTAGGTTGTTCTGAACTGGAAGCTGGTGTGAAGTCTGGCATTCATCTCGAACAGCTGGTCTCAGCCAGTCCAGACTGTGTGCGTGCACATGTGTGCATGTTGGCACGCGGGTTGTGGATGGTTGGTTTCTGACTTCTGCACATCTCCCGCCCACACTGGGCTCCCTCACTCCTGGACTCTCGTGACCGCTTAAACTTTCAGACACAGACGTAAACCGACTTAGTGTTAACTCCATCTGTATTAAGAAACAATGTCCTTCCTTTAGGGACACAACATCGCGTTGATTTGAGGAAGCATGTTTGGATTTTAGAGCTCTGCCAAACATGAATGAATGAACAAAAATGGATCAGTTACATTCTTCTTGGCATCTCATTTCTTCCTGGAATTAACCTGTGATCTGTGGGGACTGCTTTAGTTCTGTGGCATCATTCCTGGGTCAGTCTTACAGGAACATCCAGTCATTCACCCAACAGGCGTTTTGGGCTTTGCTAGGCTTGGGGATACGAGGTCATGCAAGACTGGATTCCCATTGCCTGCTGGGAGCTTATAGCCAGAAATGGATAAGAAAGACTAATTAAACACACAGTGGTTAGTAGGATGATTTGTCAACCACACAATAGATGGGTGGACATGCCAGGATGCTGGGACAGCACTAAAGAAGATGCTTGTCCAGTGTTGGGGTTATGAGAAGCAGGACCACAAAGATAGAGAT
Organism: Peromyscus leucopus; assembly: GCF_004664715.2. NCBI lineage: Eukaryota > Metazoa > Chordata > Mammalia > Rodentia > Cricetidae > Peromyscus > Peromyscus leucopus. The sequence goes on from NC_051072.1 coordinate 45,856,234, forward strand.
TGGCATTGATTTCTAGCCTGTTCTTGTTAAACTTTGGATCTCAATGGGAAATTTGAGAGGAGATGTGTGGTAGGCAAGAAGGATACGTCTAAGTCTGGAGAGATGGGTGTATGATCAGCCTGGAGGCAGAGATACAGGTGGCATTATCACACAGGTACTAATTAAAACTACATCAGGAGTGACCTTATCCACTCTTTTTACACTCTGGGAGATTTTGTTATTTCCAGGAAGGGATGGTTGCTCAGAGGAAAACAAACAGCCAGCCAACCAAACCATAAAACAAGTATTCATGGGAATTTTGATATGTAGATGAGGGTACATTAGTGCCCATGTTTAGAGCACAGAATGTATATAAATTCTTGTGGTTGGACTCACTTCCTAATGTCATTGGAATGGATGAAGTCCCCCAGTAGACATGAGAGGCAGGAGAAGTAAGGTGGGGAACCTCCCTGCGTTCATGCCCCCTGATCTCTACGATGTGCTCAGTGGAGACACAAGACTGAAGAAGGTATTTCTTTGGAAGCTTATGGCCACAAGCCGAGACTAGCTCCACTGTCCAGTGACACTTCATGAAGGGATAGATAAGTTAGCAAATAGAGAGTTATGCACTGGATAGTCTTCCTCTTCCCTGGGACCTCAGAGATACTCTGGAAAAATGAACATCCTGTGTAATCATCTTAATGTTACATTTATTGAGCTACTAAGTGCATGGTAACATCTCAATGTTTTGTGAGTGTCATGTCATTTCATTTTTACAGCAGCCCCTGAGGGCAATGCTTTTCTCTGTCTTCAGAGGAGGAGGTGGCAGAGTTATCTAGCCTTTCATTAACTCATGGAATTAGTAAGTGACAGCAACTAGCTACAGACCAAGATGTCTGGATTCAAACTACAGTGGGCTGGCCTATTTTCGAGGACCTTGTACTTCCTGCCTCTCTGAGGTCAGCAGAATAGCCCACTGTGACAAGTTCACTAGAAGTTGCATGCAGAATAATGTGTGTTATGATTCAAATGTGTCCAAGGGTCCATGTGCCTGGGGCTTTGGTCTCAGTTATGGAGATGTGGGGGCTGATGGGATCTTTTAGAGCTAGAGCCCCATGGGAAGTCCTTGGGATCATATCACTGAGAGATGCCCTGGAAGGGATTAAGGCATTTCTATGTTCGTTTTGAGTTACCTGACTCTGGTCCCTCCTCTTCCTCTTGGCGTTTCCCACCTTGTCTAAAGCTCCTCATTGTCACAAAAGGGCTCTCCCCAGAGCCCGTCTGATGCCAACACCCTGCCCTTAAAATCTCTAGAGCCTCGAGCTAAATAAACCCCTCTTGCCATAGCTCGCCTGCCTCAAGTATTCCATTATAGTGACAAAACTGATTAGTGCAACGTGGAAAACCAGAGAGAAAAGTGGCACAGTGTGGCACAGTGTGGCACGGTGTGGCACGGTGTCCGTGTGTAGCAGTTTGAGAAACAGTGGTGAGTTCACTCACCTTCACTTTTCCAGTGGCCTTGAAAAATCTAAGTCACTTCACAACTTTCCAGGTGTGGGCTTTCAGGGAGAGTGTGGACTGTGGACATTTATTCATGAGGGGGATGAAGTGGACCTCAGTCAGTTAAACGGAGCAAGCTCTTTTAGTCTGCGGGAGGGAAGTCAGTTTTCCTCTAGGACTGTGAATAACTTGGGGCCTGGAGAAAAGAGGCCTAATTCACAATTTAAATAACTCATGTGATTATAACGGAAGAAGGTATACTGTGGTGTAAAATTCCTAGAACGTTTTCTTGGAGTCTGGAATGTTTTCAGCAGCAGTTGGTAGATGGGAGCCATCCTGGTAGAGGGAAATGACTAAGGCAAAAAGGATAAAACTTAAAATTATCACTGCTGTTTGAACTAACTTCAGCTCCTGTAAACCAACTGCCATCTGAGGGGCTCGTGCAAGGCAGTCGATTAATTCCATTATGGAAAATTATGGAATTAGAGTTATGCCTTTGCATGGCTCTACCTACCACATCAAGAGAATGCATTAACAGATGTGTTCCCCTGGTGCTAAAAACCCCCTGGGCACCCAGTCTCCTAGGCATCCCCTTACACCCCGGCTTCTAGCTGGGAAAGATACGTTTTCTAGCTGGATTTCAACAAGGAAATCCCGAGCTGCGCGGTAACACAGAGCTGCTCATAGGAAGAAAGTTTGCTCGAGGAAGCTGACAAGTGCAGAGGAAAAGAAGCAGGCCTCAGAGTCAGCCCAAGGCTGCTGTATGTCACATGGGCCTGATGCGCACACTCACTGGGCTCTTTAGTTACACCAGTGCGTAAGTCTTTTCCAGTCTAGGAAAGCAAGTCCATGGTCCCCCTTTCTTCAACGCCACTCAAGACATTTTGTCACTTGAGCAGGATGCACTCTCAATGTTTGATGTTTTCATTTCCCTTCTATTCGCTTACAATAGAAAATTTCCCCTTTCAGTATTCAGTACTTATTTATGGTTACGTATTTAGTGTGGCCACGGTGGCTGCCTGAACATGAAACGTCTTGCATTTTTCTTGGTTAACCTGTCTACTTCTATTGGTGATTGCACAATGTACATATGTCTTTACACAAGATACTTGCTCTCCGAATGGGTTAGAAGAGATCAGAAAAAGGATGCGATGTAGGATATAGGAAGTGGATCAATTACGTTTGTCTAGAGACATTTTCCTTGGAAGAATCAGTGTACTTGTGTTGTAACTCGGCTTGCCTTTTAAATGCCAGCAGGTTTCTGTTTGCCTGGCAAGTAAAGGTTTACCAGGCCTGGCTTCATCGGTGCTCAGCCAGCCCAAGTTACTATAATGTTTAACTTAAGTTATTTGTCAGTGATAAATGGTAGAAGTCATGAGGCAGCCTGCAGCATTATTTCTTTATTACCACTTAACCTGGACTATTCTGCATGATCATGTTCATCCCGCAGCTATCATACTTCCGCATGAGGATTAGAACAAGTGGCGAAGGAAATCCTGCCTGGATGGTTTGTTGCCGTTTTTTTGTGTGTGTTTCCATGTTTGTTTGTTTGTTTCTCATTTTACTTCTCCCCCTCTCCCCCGGGTTTCCTCTCCTGTCCAGCACATTCACTTTATGAGATGTTCTCAGAATTATGGTCTGTTGTTCACTTTCTATAGTGAACTTTCTGCCACACTTGCAGACCACATGCATGTCTGAGGCTGGGCCTTTACATGTCGCCACTGTGCCTCTGTGAGTGTCCTATGCCCAGGACTTGCTTTTCATGAGGCATGCCCAGCAGCGTGCTGTTCTCATGCCCTCACGGATGAGATGGAACTTAACATTAATAGCCTTGCCGGGCTCAGTAAGAAATAATTACATGCATAATCCCAATGATGGTTAATTGAGGGTGCCCTTGTTATAGGCTTTCTCGGTTCTTTGGGGGCATCTTTGATTTATGACGAGGGCATCACCAGCTGAATAGGCTCAATGACCTAGAGGCTGAATCTGAGATGGGCGTTGCAGAGCTGGTGGAGGTTGGAGGCTTCTGCCTAGTTTCACACACTTTGTTTCCTTCTGCTTCGTATCCTGGCAGGAGAGTAAGGGACTGGCAATAACCTGAATCTATCAACACTGTGCCCAGGAACATCTCTGCTCTCCTCCTGGGACAGCCTCCTTCTCCCTCCTCAGCCATCCTCTCTCCTTTCTCCTCTCTTTCTCTTCCCTCTTTTCTGCCCTCATCTTCTCTGTGCTCTTACTTTTCTCTCTCTCTTGCCTTAGCCCCTCCCTGCTGTCTCATCTCCCTTTTCTATATCTCAATTCTTTATCTCCCCCCCACACCCGTCCTTCTTTTTCTCCCAGAATTCACTCCCAGAGTGCATTTTGCCCAAAGGAACACTGCCCCATCTGACACCCTCACCCCAAGCTGGGGACAGCGCTGTCCCTGATGGTCCAGCCCCTTGCTTGTCCTCATCAGATTCCATTGTAACGTCTTCGTCTCCCTTTCTCCCTTTTGCCTGTCTGCTTCTGGAGATGAGAAAACTGGCCTTTCCCGTAGTGTGACCACAGTGTGGTCAGGTGTGTGAGAAATGATCAGATAATGTTATTTCCAAGGGCTAGGATTTGAGGGGATGTATATTCTCTCTGTGTTGTTGGGCCATTCTGTTGTGATACTATATCATAGGTTATTTTATAACCAGTGCAGAAAGTTCCAGAAGAATTTTAATTTGATAAAAGGTGTGTATGAAACAGAGGAGAGTCTCAAGGACTGCTCACAGGGTAATGGGGTCCTTGGCCAAGTACATTACCTCACAGGCATGAGGCAATTGTTTGTGGTGGTTACATCAGCCAGAATAAAGATGATAAATTCTGGAGTCTTGTCTCAGCACATCCTGGCTCCCTAAAGAATCCCAGCTAAAGAATTTGCCGCATCTGTCTTCCATTGCTTCTGTTGTCCTTCCAGGGTGCAGTTTACGATCTTTACTATAAAAACCAACAAAAATCCACATACAGAAGGGAAAAAAGTATTTTTCCTCACCAGAGGAGTTAGAGAATCATAGAATTTTAAGGCTCAGGGCAAATCTCAGTCTGGTTTAATTACTTCTTCTTTTGGCGAAGAATACTGAATTTCAGAGAAGTGGTGTGATGGAGCCCAGGTTGTGGAGATAGTGAAGGCCAGGACTGATGCTGTCATTCAGGTTCCTTGTGTGGTCCTGCAGCTGGCTACCTGGGCTTCCTGCGCAGGGCTGGTCCTTGTCCTTCATGGTCACACTATGCAATTACTTTTTTATTTGATTGTGTTTGTTTTGAGGCAGGGCCTTGGTCTGTAGTTCTGATTGGCCTGGAATTCCCACTGTTAGCCCAGGCTGGTCTCAGACTCGTGGCAATACTCCTGTCTCAGCTTCCCAGGGGCTGTGTTGACAAGCATGAGCCATGTTGCCTGGTTGTGATTACGTTTTGAAAAAGAGTCTAGTCCTTAACAGACATTATCCCATTTCAGAAAGTTCATTCATATCCTGAGTTTTCATATTTAGCAAATTTGTCAGGAGTCCAGCTCCGACTTGTCAAAGGGTTCTTGGGGGGAGGAGAGAGGAATGAGGAAATATCAGATAGAAATATAGGTGGAGATGATAAGAAAGACAGATACGGCCGGGCGGTGGTGGCGCACGCCTTTAATCCCAGCACTCGGGAGGCAGAGCCAGGCGGATCTCTGTGAGTTCGAGGCCAGCCTGGGCTACCAAGTGAGCTCCAGGAAAGGCGCAAAGCTACACAGAGAAACTGTCTCGAAAAACAAAAAAAAAAAAAAAAAAAAAAAAGACAGACAGATACAGGATAGCTTCAGGAGGGCCCTGGGTCAATACCTAGTCACCCCCAAGGTTTAGTCCAAAGGGCTTTTTATACAGTGCCTAGGGCAAAGCAAAAGACCTCCCCTTTTCAGATCAAAGCACAATGTATAGCCAAGTGTAGACCCTTCAAAACACCTGATAACCAGGCTTGTGGCCAAATCATCCCATTATGCAGCCCTGCTGGGTAAAGCAAGCCCAGATTCTCGACCCCAAGTCAAGTCTCACTAGAGAGCCTTTATGGGCTCTCACACAAATTCTAAAAGCCTGTCCCAAGTTATTGTTTCTATTCATTTTCTAAAATTTGAATTCATCTGTATTTCTAAACTGTTCCACTTCATATTATGGAGACTGATGGTAACCCAAAATACCCCCAGGACTAGACATAAAACAGACATAAAACAGACATGGGGGTAAAGCAGAGGGTGATAGGGTTTGTGGGCAAACTGGAGAGCTTATACTCTGCCTGAAGGCATTCAGATTCCATTTCTATCTGGAAAACTCATGCCATAATAAAACAGTGTGTGTGTGTGTGTGTGTGTGTGTGTGTGTGTGTGTGTGTGTGTGTCTGTCTGTCTGTCTGTCTGTCGTCCGTCTGTCTGTCTGTCTGTCTGTCTGTCTATGTGTGTGTCCTTGTGTTTGCAATTCTTGTCAGCAATTTTGTGGGACTTGTGGGGTCCTGGGATTTAGCTGAGGGCCTATGCAAACTAAACATTTGTACCTTAGCTCTCTTAATTTTTTTTTAAACATTGAAGCAACTTTAAGTTTAAAAAAAGCAATTGTACATGAGTGGGAGTAATCTTCTTTTGGAGCAGAGAATGGGGTTTCCACTGATGCTGATGCTCAGTGTTTATTACATTGGTACATGGCCACTGCCATTCCCCATAAATGGTAATCTCATTCTTCATGTTTAAGGCAGCTTTACATCATCCTACAAACAAATGGAACTTTAGCACACTATTTCAACTTGGTATTGAGTTTTTGTGTGTAAGAACTATTATCCAATCCTGTCTGTCTGTCTGTCTGTCTGTCTATGTATGTATGTATGTAACTATCTATATCTATCTACCTACCCCTCTGATATTTATGTCCTTCAAGCAAAGACACAGTACGGGCCACTCCTTAAGGAGGTTTAATAGGAAAGTGGGCAGGAGCGGCCTTCTAATTGATGAGGCCACCAGGCAATTTGAGTCAACCTGTTAGTTACCAGTTTTTGTTACGGAAAATTTAACACCCATAGCAAGAGCCACGAGGATGCAAGTAGCCTCGGATGCATTCTTTGCACGCTGGCCATTGCTCTTACAGGACAGTTTAATTTGTGTGAGCTACTGTTGCTGCTTATTGTCTTTTTCATTCCTTAGGAAATGACTCTTCAGAGTTACCATTTCCTTAATGTTTTAAAAACCTGTGCTACATATCTAAAGCGGTTTTTGTTTTAATAGCGGTTACATATCACTGGGTTATTACAGTGTATGCGGTTTCTCCGTTGAGTCTCCCATTTGTAGCAGTGTTTTCCTGGGTGCAGTTTTGCTTCTGAAGATGAGCAGGAGCTAATTGTGGAGTAATTCTTTTTGAGAGCAGTTTCTATCTATACCCTTCCTCCTGACTGCTCTCAGACTTGCTAAGTGGTGCCTGGTTTCATTGTGGTATTTATTTTAGAGCCAGAAAGGCTTTCTAAGTTTATTTAGTTTGAATCTTCTTCTATAACCCAAGGAAGCTAACTCCCTGGTATTTTTAATGAATAGTAATTTCCCTTGAGTTATAGTATTGGGATAAGGGTGATAAAGTATTTTGAAAATAGACACTAGCTTTATATATTGATGGACAGCTTTGAAATATTAGGATCTTTGCTAGGAATTGTGTGCATTGGCCCTAACATTCAAAATGATCTTGTTAGACATTATTAATCCCATTTTCAAGAATGGAGAGCTGAGAATCAGAGACAGCAAATTCCCTGGGCTTCACGGGTTACAGCTGTTTGAATACATACCTGTTAGTGTGTTATGGTTGTCCTTACTGCTCATACCCTGGTCTGGTCCCAGTGATTCTGGGAGGGGGATTGATATGAAAGACATTTATTTCATACAACGAAGATCCATGTAGATTATGTTTTGGACTATATCCACCCCCTCCAAATCAGAAGCAAAAATAGGTCTTTTACATAAAAGTTATAACTGCAGTACAAACTCAAAGCTCAATGTGTATATTGAGAAGAAAATCTGCAGCGATCTCTGTCAGTCACTTCAAAGGGCACCCCAATAAAGTATAAACGCTTTCCTCTCTAAGGAGAGTTCTCATTATCTGTATTTTTTTCACAAGCAAAGAAGGGGGGTATGTAGAAGATGTGAGATGAGTTGGAAGAATGTAACTCTACATAGTGACAATGCAGATGTTGTGCTATTTTAAGAGTGGCTGGGGTCCTTTGCTTGAAACTTGACATGAGACCGAGAGGTTAAAGGTTAAGCAGGTTAGGCTCAATGCAGTGGTGTGCACATGTATCCTCAGTTCTCACGAGGGTAGAGCAGAAGCATTCAAGGCCAGCCTGGGAAGTGAAGTACAACTTCACAAATAAGTAAACAGACAAATAAATAGGTAATGTAAAGATTACTCTCAAGGCTTTTTCTGATTCAGCACTCCACACATTCTGGTGTCTGTATTCCCGGATTTGTGGCTTTGTGTCACGGGTGAGAGAGTCAAGGTGTTGCTTCCTTGCGTGTGCCCTTTTGCTCATGGCATGTTAGTTAAAGTGGATTTTTCTAGGGGAAGACTAAGAGAGAGGGATTTTCATAAAGCCTGCTTGCCGAGCTTGTAGCGTATATATCATATGTCTTGGTTACACTTACCTGTTCTAGTCTTAATGGTATGTGGTGTGTGTGTGTGTGTGTGTGTGTGTGTGTGTGTGTGTGTGAGAGAGAGAGATGTTTAAGTTCCTCACTGAAGAATTGTTTCTCATTACTCCTTACGTGTCTTTGTTCATTTATTTTCAATGGCCATGGTTATTTTTTTTAATTCTTTGAGAATTTGGTACAGTGAACTTTCATCACATTCAACACCACCCCAAACTCTTCTCAGATCTGCCCCCTTCCTTTCTTGCTCAGCTTTTGTCTTTTTTCTTCCCCCATCAAAATGGCCATGGTTCTCTGCATTGTCCAAAGGCTACTGATGGTGCTGTAGGATATTTTAAAATTGACTGGTGTTTGAATATGGCTCATTTTGCCGTGGAATTTTTTTTTCTTTTGGAATTTTCATATAGTAAAGTTTTCAAAATAAAATAAAATGGGTAAGAACCAAAAAGTATTTGGTGAAGAAGAGAAAAGAGCTCTCTCCTGTCCACAGTGTGTCCTTTCTACTCTGTACCCTGGGGACACCACCAAGGGCAGAAGTAATCTCACTCAGCCACATCGAGGTGCTTGTCCTAGATCTTATCGAGTTTGGATAGAGGCCACCCAGTCCCACCAGAAGGAGGAAAATGTAAACTTCCATGTAGATGATTTGGAAACTATGACAGAATGTTTGGAGATGACGTCCTCCAGTTCACTGCTGCATGCATTTTCTGCCTGTGGGAATAGTTCACTGAATGAATAAAAGGAAAGGCCTGATTCCTGTGAGACGTTTCGTGGAGAAGAAAATCAGAATTCTTTTCTAAATATACACTTGTGTCCTGAGCAGATGGAATAAACATTAAAATATCTTACATTGAGCATAAAGTGTGTGTATCAGTAAAGTGATTTTAATTGTACTTTTAATAATTACTTACAGGGTCAGTATAAATTAGGCATCTATAATTAGTCATAATTTAAAAATTACTGTGAAGTTATGTAAACGTGTTTGCTACCAAACTTACATTTTCACAAAAGCTAGAATCATGCCATTTTTATTTATTATTTATTGCTTGTTCATTTTTTGAGACAGGTCTTACTATGTACTTCTGGCTGTCCTAGAACTCACTCTGTAGACCAGGCTGGCCTCAAACCCAGAGATCCACCTGCCTCCACCTCCCGGGTGCTGGAATTAAAGGTTTGTGCACCACTATACCCAGTCTATTTTATTTTTTTTTTCTTTTATGTGTATGTGTGTGTTCCATGGGTGTGGAGGTGCCTGTGAAGACCAGCAGAGGGCGTTGGCATTGACATCGATGCTTTGGAACAACTTACAAACAGGTGTAAGCTGCTTGATAGGCATGCTGGAAAAGGACCAGGTCCTCTGCAAGAGCAGCAAGTGCTTTGAACCACTGAACCGGCTCTTCAGCCCAACTGTGCCTTTTTTTTTAAGTTTTTTTTTTTATTTTTTTGGTGTGTGTGTGTGTGTGTGTGTGTGTGTGTGTGTGTGTGTGTGTGTGTGTTTTGGGTAAGAGCATGATAGAACAAGACCAGACTTCTGACACACTCCATATAGTCTCTATTCATATTGTTGATGTTTTTTTTTTGTTTGTTTTGTTTTGTTTGTTTGTTTTTTTTTTTTTTTTTTTTTTTTTTTTTTTTTTTTTTTTTTTTTTTTTGAGCTAAGTGGTGTAGCCCAGAGCCTCTCATCTAGCTAACATGAGATACTGGCTGGGGATGCCATCATCCTGGCTAGATGGAAGACCCAGTTCAAGCAAGCACCTTTGAGTGCTGTTGCTGGACTAAGGACCTCAGTTCCAGTCAAGGGGTTGACTAACAGCCTCCTTCTACTTCTTATATTACTGGCTTCTCCCAAAAGAGGTTCATGTAAGACAACTTTGTGAGAGAAGCAGTGGTACAAGGGTCCCAGGCTTTTCTAAACTAACCCCAGACAGGACACCTCGTCAGTTTCGATTCTTAGAAGTTGTCTTAGTCAGGATTTCTATTGCTGTGAAGCGACACCATGACCATGGAAACTCTTATAAAGGAAAGCATTTAACTGGGCTGGCTTACAGTTCAGAGGTTCAGTCCATTATCATCACAGCCAATGGGAAGCATGGTGGCATGCAGGCAGGCATGGATGGCGCTGGAGAGGTAGCTGAGAGTTCTACATGTGGAAAGCAGCAACAGGAAGAGGGGGGACACTGGGCCTGGCTTGAGCATCTGAGACCTCCAAGTCCACCCCCTGTGACACACTTCCTCCAAGAAGGCCTCACCTCCAATAATGCCACTCCCTATGAGTCTGTGGGGGCCATTTTTATCCAAACCACCACAGAAGTGAATCACCAAATCCCACACTCATGGAGAGGTTTACAAAAGAGGTCAATACCAGGTTATTGAATGGCTTCTACCACAGTGGCACTGGAATCAAACAGCTTACAACCTGGGAGATCTCCACAGGCAGAAGCCATTGTCTCTCCCTCATGGCATTTCTGTTTCATCTGCATGTGCTGGTATTAGCTGGCACCACAGAATCTGTGTGTGTGCATGTTTGTGTTTGCATGGATGTGTGTGTTTGTTTGTGTGTACATGCACATGTGAGTGTGTGTGTGTGTGTGTGTGTGTGTGTGTGTGTGTGTGACTTCTCGGGCTGTAAGGTCAGACTTGACTCTCTGTGTTTATCTGTCCAAGTTGCACATGCCAGATTGTGTTTTCTTCATTTTTTATGTCTAAAGTCCACTTGCTCTTTGGTAATAAAGTATGTAGAAAAATTTTAATTTGATGAATTAAAAAAAGGTAACCTGAGACCTAAACTAGGTGAAATTCATTCTCCTCAGTAGAATTCTGAAAGCAGATCTGAGTTGAGGATTTGAGGATCTGTGTTATGGAGGAGTTCCCACATAGTAGGTTCAGGGAGAGAGACAAGAAAGAAGAGGAGGATGAAGGAGAGACAATATAAGGTCACTACAGTGAACAGTGACGGATGTCTTTGCTCTAGGGCCTCCTGAAACATTGAAGGAACCTTCCCAGATGGTCCATCAAAAGACTTCTCAGAAAACTGAAATGTTAATCCCACCTCTGGCTCCTGTACCCCGCTTGATGGCTGTCCCATAGGAATACGCGTCTCACTGTGGGCCTAGCAGGCTCCCATGATTTTGGAGAACCTCCAGCATACCAGGTTAATCTGGGTCTCTGTTGAGGCTCACACATCTCAGGGAGGCAAAAGGGAGACCCCAGGATGACATGGAGGCTGCCTGCTGTCTATTGCAGGTTCAGGGAGGGACAGAAGGCTGAGTCTCGGGTAGAACCATCGTCTGTGATAGCATGGGAGAGGGAGGTGCATAGAAGACCTAGAGTGGAAACAACTCCTTTACACAGGAGCGCCCGGAAGTTTTCTGTTGTTTTATTTTACTATTTGCTCTTGAACAAGAAGAAAAGTGAGATATGGATCTCAGCTTGAAGGAATTATTAATTGCCCTCACACATGCCAGTCAATGTCAGTACTGTTTGGAGGAAAAGATTAGAGAGCCCGTGTGTTGTCTGGATCAGGAAGAAACAGGCTGACTGATGGCCTTCCTGATTTTGATTCTGATTTTGTTGTTATCTGACTGGAGTCAAATGCTGTGCGTTTGCACAAAGACAGCTCTAGTGTGTTACGGTGAGGTAATCTTTTGATCGTGCTGTTTATTAAACTGGAATGTCCTGTTTAAAATATCGACCTAGATAAAAGAGTTATAGCTGCCCTGAGTTACCTGACTAGTTACAAAGGTGGCCTTATAAAACAATTTTCGAAAAGTTCACAAAAGGCTGGCAACTTGAGAATGACGTAACAATGACGTCTACAATTGATACCTAAACGTAAGGAATGTTGACAGTTGTTCATTTTTCTTTGGCTAGCATTTTACATGAATGCACTTAGATGTACATAACAGGGATGAAGATGACCGAGAACCTGCCCCTGTATTTTATTCTTTTCTCTGCCCTTCTGTTGAGAACCAACCACCGTTGTGTACATCATTTGATTTGTATGTATATGTCTCGTCTGTAGTCTGATTTTTTTCACACATATTGTGCAGCTTGTTCACATGTGTACATATACAGATCTACACATATGTGTGCATATATGTGTATATATTCATGTTCATATAGACCTAGTACATTCATTTTTAAGTACTGCTTTGTTTTCCTTCATATGAATATACCCTGATTTCTTCTTATCCTTTCTCACAACAAAAACTGTCCAGTGTTTCTTGGGTTCCTTATTTGTTGCTGACCATGGCAAGTATTGCTTCAGAAGGAATTCCTGAGGGGGCCTCTTGCTGTCCATCTTTCAAGTCTTGATAACAGAATGTCTAACAGGACCAGCCTGCAGAAGGAAAGGTTTCTTTTGGCATATAGCTTAGAAGGTAGAGGCCCAGGAGCGTCTAGCCTGTGGCCCATTTGGATTTCTATGAAGGTAGTCCAGCACGAAATCTAAAACTTACCTAAAACCTGGTGAGGTTTTGTTGTGATGTTTTGTGGGGAGGGAGTCGTAGTAATTCAGTTACATGGTTTCATCCATGGGCTTTGTGGATGACAGAGTAGTGTTGTAGTATCAAAGGGTTGGACATGCCTGGTAGTCCATTATGGTTGGAAAAGCATGGAGACTGGAGGAGTTTGTTCCATGGTGGAAGGAGCAAGTGACCACAGGAAGTAGAAAGCTTGAGCCCAAAGTGGGCCAGGCTGTGACTCCTAAAGCCTGCTCCCCACTGACCCACTTCCTGAAGCTAAGCCCTACCTAGAGACTCTACAGTCTCCCCAAACAGTGGCTCCAGCTGGGGCTTATGGGAGACGGGTCAAAATATAGCAAGACACAGGGAGTATGGCCAGGATATGGGCCAAGAAGCAAGGTTACTGAATTCTCTGGCTTGTACGTTTTGTTTGTTTGGTTTTGTTTGCTTTCTTTTGTTTCTGAACAGTCTTGCTGTGTAACCTTGACTGGCCATGAAGACCAGGCTGGCCTTGGACTCAGCGATCCACCTAACTCTGCCTCCCGAGTACTGGCATGGAAGTCCTTTACCACCACTTCTGGCCCTGGCATATACATTTTGCACCCTAATCAATATGGCCAATAAACTCGGCAAAGTTTCTGAGCCAGTGTATTCTGCCAGCAACTCACAGTTTTCTTTTAGAGTTGCTAATCCATGGTATTTCGATTCTCCTTCATTTTCACTCTTGTACTAGGCATGAAATTATTTTGCTGTTCACCTTGGCCTATATACATTTTATTTCGTGTTGGGGATTCACCCTAGGACCTTGTGTCTGCTAAGCACCTGTAGTACCATTAAGCTGTATACCCAACTCAAGATTTTGTTTGGAAATTCGTTTTTATTTATCTGATTTTTTTTTGGTAGTGGAACATGTTAAGAAATGTGAATCAAAATTATCTTTCCAGGATCGAAGTGAATTTCTTGCTGTATCATTCCCTGGCTAAACATGTCTATTCTTCACGTATGTTGTACTGCCTCTGTGCCATGCTGCCTTCCCACAAATGTGGAGGGCCGGTTTGGGTTCCCCCAGCTTCCCAGTCTGTTTTTCATGAGTGAGTTCCTTTTGTTCCTTCCTTGTCTCCCAGCTCCCTCAACCTCCTGGTACTCTTCCCATTTGAAAATCTCTTCATGCATGTGTTATTTTCTCCTCCGAAATGAGCTTAACGATAGTGCCCATGTCATAGGGTTGTTACAAATATTAGTTAATGTGTAGATGGTACTTCCGATCCTAGCACATGGTAATGGTGTATATGTGTTGTCTGTTTGTGTGTCTGTGTTTCTGTGTATGTGTGTGGGGGTGTGTGTCTGTGTTTGTGTGTCTATGTTCCTATGTGTATGTGTGTATTTGTGTGTGTGTGTGTTCCTTTGTATGTGTTTGTGTGTGTCTGTGTGTTCCTATGTGTATGTGTGTCTGTGTTCCTTTGTATGTGTGTGTGTGTGTGTGTGTGTGTGTTCCTTTGTGTGTGTGTGTTTGTGTGTGTGTGTTAGTTCCTAGGTGTATGTGTATGTGTGTTCACATATCTGCAAGAACCTTTACTTTCTATCAAGGAACTTGCAATTTGACTGAAGCAACATCATCCTGATCTTTTTTGACTGTTCCCTAAATACGAGGTTCACGTTGAGCCAAGTGATGCTCAGAGCACTGAGTCGTGGGTTACATTTTATTGCTCTAGGGATGTTTCAGGATTAAGTGTGCCTTCGGGATTAAGAATTAAGGAGTTAAAGACAAAAGTCCTACAATGTTTCTTTAAATATCTCATTCAGCTGCATAAGATTAGCACGTTTTTCTTGGCAAGGACCACCTTTTCCTTTTTAGCTGGAGTCTTGTTCGTCAGCAGCCTTTCTTGTTTTTCTTTCCAAACACTTCCTGTGCCTCTCTCTCTGTCATCTGCCCTCACTTGATTCCCAGGCGGCCGCGTTTCCCTCCTACCGCCTCCCACCCTCTGACTTCTAAAAAGAACAACAAGATTGTGTTCATGGTTGTATAGCATGTTTCCTTCCTATTCTGCAGGCCGGGGGTTGTCTGGGACAATCAGAGTGGGAAGGCTCTGGCAGCCTGAGAAAGATGCTGTGGTCTTTTACGCTGTGGCCAGGATACGAGGCTGGAAGAGAACAGAACACCTTGCTTTCTGTCAGGTGTTCGCAGGTAGCTCTGGGCCATCTGCTTCCTGCAGTCTGCTCATCTGTTTGCAAAGGCCGGCCTGGTTTTTATCCTCAGTGAGTGATGGGGAATACTTGTTGAATGCTTCTGCCTTAAGTGGTTCCTTAGGTGAAGACAGGGCATCTGAGATGTTGGTGGTCCCCACCAGGCCTGGGACTGAAGCCCCGTGTAGGATCTGCTGCTGTTTATATAGTAATTGTAGGAAGTGTTCAAAACTTCATAGGAACAGTTATGTGGCATTTATAAAGGGAAGTGAACTGAGCCAGTGTGAGAGTAACATAATTCAGAAGTTATCGACTGCTCGCTGCCTCTATACCACTAACAACCAGCACGAGCCACAGGTTGAGTCAAGCCAGGTATGTGCTGAACAGGATGCGTGTTGTATTTCTGTCTCATAACCCTTTAGAGGTAGCTGTCCTAGTCTCAGTTTACACATAGAGAAACTGGGACTCTGCTAGGCACACACAGTCAGTATGGAACTCACCATGGATCTCCCAGACATTCTCTACTCTGCCTTGGCACCTCCCGCATGTACTGAGTCTGCTCCTAAAGAACTCTTTCAAGGAAGCTGAAATACTGTTTTTTTTCTTTTTTTCCATTCTAAAGACTAAAGAATGAAATGATAACAGTGTGATCTGAACCTGAGTCTAATTTGTATTTGTTTAAAGTGTGTGATGTTTGCATCTTCTAAATACTGGGGCCTTGTTTGTAAGTGGGAGAGGCAGATTGACACTTCATGTACCCCGTGTAAGTGCAAACACTGCTCACACTCATGGTAGAGGATCTGATGGCCAGGACGTTATACCTCAGCATCAGTATGTCAGGTACTGAGTTCTGTAATTCTGATGGGTGTATGTGTGGCGGGGGTGTGGGAGTGTGGGGGTGGGCAATCTCTTTTATAAATGAACCCATGTGATGAGCACCTGCCAGATGGGAGGCCATTTAAACAGCAGCATCTTCTAGTCTGCAAGGCTGGGCTGCTACTCTTCCCTGGGACCCTGGTCATTCACCTCATGCCTGCTAAACTGATGAACTCCATCAAAACAGCCCTGAAG
Organism: Peromyscus leucopus; assembly: GCF_004664715.2. Taxonomy (NCBI): domain Eukaryota; kingdom Metazoa; phylum Chordata; class Mammalia; order Rodentia; family Cricetidae; genus Peromyscus; species Peromyscus leucopus. The sequence continues at coordinate 45,872,098 of NC_051072.1, forward strand.
AGTCTGCTGTATCTCCTGCTTAATTTCAACCCTAATCAGGTCTCATTATCAGAGCCTTATTGCTTGCTGGCAGTAATTTGCTTTGGGTACAACTCAGAGCGGTGTTGAAATTTTTATTTTGCCTTCAGAAAATTGGTTTACCTAAAACATTTTCCCCCCAGATTTCCCTGTGGAAGATTGGTTCTTTTAATTTGGGTATCTTGTAATTTTTCTCATTAAAAATGTGTGGCATGTGATTTCATTAGATTTTTTTTTTCTTCCTAAATTGAAGTGACTTAAGTGGGTTGACATATGGGCTGCTGTGTAATTGTGCTGGTTGTGGAGCCCCAGTCAGTAATTACATCCATAAACTTATTGTCTATGGTAAAATATGTTAACCGGCCTTTGACATCAGATTCATTAATTTGAATCAATATATAACGTTCCGAAATGCTCTAACAGAGGATCATTGACTGATGGGTAGAATGTGGCGCAAGCCATGTTTCTCTATGGACAACTAACTGTAAGCAGTAATATTTTCTAAATGGTCATCAATACCGCGAATCCCCAAACACACATATTTTTGAAGCTGGTAAGAAAATTGAACTATGACGTGAACTCAATAATTGAATTTGCTCATTTAGAAACTTTGCACGATTGTGCTGTCTTTTAGACGAGGTCTTGGAATTCCAGCCCTCCTCATCCTCAAGCCTGGATGTGCAGCTCAGGTTGAATGGCCAGGGAGACTCTCTGTCACTAGCTGGTGGTCAGGTGAAACTGTTGACAGTGGGCTTGCTCTTCTTCTCCTTCAGAGGAGACCAGGGCTCCTGGCTTCCTCAGACATGAGTGGATTCTGTGCAGACCTGGCTTTTCTCTTTTCTTAACGTGGAATAACTTTAAAAGGCAAATTGAAGTACAGCAGCACTGCGAAGCAACTTTGCATTCAAAGTAAGGGTTTCATCAGGAATCCAATCCCGGGGTTTTCTTTGGGCTTGAGACTGCAGACCCTATGAGAATCACGTTATCGTGAAACCTTGACAAAAGAGAAATCCCGTGATTAGATGTGGGCTTCATGCATAATCTCTAGTTTGCATCCTCAGCATTTTTTTTTTGGAACGTGAAAGCCATGGGAGAAAAAAGCACTAGGTGGCTTTTCTACTCAAATTGTTTTCCTCTCCTCTTAGCAGATGCACCGTCTACAGCTTTTCTGAAACAGCAGGAGAGTTTTGAACTCGAAGCCAGCTCTGAGGGTTAAGAAGCAGTGACCGGGCAGTGGGGGAAACAGCAGAGCCTGTGTTGGTGCCAACTGTGACTCAGAGATGCAGGACGCCCCTGTCTTCTCTCTGGCTCCCGCTCTACTGTCCCTTTTCTCTTCTCTCCCTCCTCTGAGCCAGTTTCACTCCCCATTTCCCCCATTTCTCATCCCTCCGTCTCTTCCTGTCTCTTCTCTCTTCCTACCTCAGTGACTGTCTACTAAGGCGTCCTCATCCTGGCCTTTGGCGCCTGGTTGGGTTTGGCCCCTCATGGAGATGCCAGCAGGAGCCTGGAGGGAAGAACAGAGAGGAAGTCATTGTCCCTTTCCCTCCTTGAGGCTCTGACACAGATCAACTGAATGCTGCCCTACAAAAATCCCCCCTTCCTGGCTCTTTGCTTCAGGTTTGGAAGTGACGCTGTCTCTTTTTTTTTTTTCCCCTCACGCCTAAGAGCAGACAGGTACTCAGTATTCCTGTGTGAGCACTTTGTAAACTGTTTTTCAGACCACCCCACCCCCACCCCCAACCCAACAGTGCCTTCTATATCCTGCAAAATCCTGACCGGAACCCTGAGTATGGGTTAGTTCATAGCATGTAACTCTGTACTGTATATATAAAATTTTGCTTCACTCACTGATTTAAAAAATATTTATGGGCATCAACTGGACCAGGTAGAGAAGAAATGGGAGACACATTCTGGTCTTGTGATGCAGAGAGAGAGAGAGAAAGAGAGAGACAGACAGACAGACAGACAGACACTGACTGACTATATTGCAGGGCTTCCCAATCTTCCTAAAGCTACGACCCTTTAATACCCTTCCTCATGTTGTGGTGACCCCCAACCATAAAATTATTTTTGTTGCTACTTCATAACTGTAATTTTGCTATGGTTTTGAATTGTAGTGTGAATATCTGTGTCTTCTGTTGGTCTTAGGAGACCCCTGTGAAAGAGTCATTTGACCCTCAAAGGGGGTGTGGCCCAGGGGTGGAGAACTGCTACTATATTGTGTCGTGTATGTTACGAAGTCAAGAGAGTAGGAAAGATGGGCTGCTCTTCTTTTAGGAGCTGTACATACGAGTCTCCCTCACTTAAACAAAACACGGAAGGGGAGACTTTTCCAGTGAGTACCACCCTATACAAACCCTGAGCTAGAAGCAGCCGGAGAGCCCTGGGAACAAACAACACAGGGCCAATACGGCCAGGACAAAGTGTGTAATTTTCAAGACCGAGGTGGGAAAACCTGCCCTTTAAATGTGGGCTGGGATCCTGGACTAAAGAAGTAGGAGAATTCAAGGTGACCTCCAACATTCATTATTCACTATGAATGTGATGAGACCAGCTGCCTCACGCTCCTGCCACCACGCCTTTGGTGGCGGCGGCTTGTACTGGCCAACTCTGAGCTAGCTATAAACCCTTTCTTCCTTAAATTGTCCCCCCCCCCCAGATACTTTGTCACAGAATAAGAAAAGTAACTAATATATTTAATAAACACAAAGTACAGTGAACCGATTTCAATAGACACTATTAAAGTGACTTTATTTAGCACACAGGGGATGCACCAGTCAGTGCACAGATGTTTTTAATTTTGTACTTATTATACATCCTTAATATGCATTAGGAGCTAAATGTGACTAGTATAACAAAGCCATGATTTCAAGATGTTACCATGAAGCTCCTTGTCACAGTTTAGAATGTTGGTTTATTTGTGTGTGAATTTGGTTTTGGTTTAGTTTTTGTTTTTTTGAGACAGGTTTCTCTGTGTAGCCCTGGCCGTCCTGGAACTTACTCTGTAGACCAGGCTGGCCTCGAGCTCAGAGATCCAATTGCTTCTGCCTTCCAGTGCTGGGATTAAAGGAGTATGTTACCACCACCGGGCACAATGTTGGTAGAAATGGTTTATTGATAATGCTTTAGGTTATGTCCAAGTCTCTGGTCATTTATTATTTTTTTCCTTCCTCAGGTTCCTATACTTCTTATGCTATTAAATCCTCTACATACACTCTTATTTTGAAAATAGTGTTATTTCAGAAAAATGATTCTTTTCGAAATAAACCAATGTGACCCCTGTTTCACAATACCATACGAACCACTGCTTTTGTGAGGGGTTTTATGGTCTTTGGTTTTGTATTTTTATGCTGGGGACTGACCCAGGGCATCTGTGTTCAGTAGGCATTCTCCCAGGAAGCTGATTTCAACTGGCCATCACTTCATCAATTTAGCTGATAGAGGCCAACATTTGTTTTAAAAAGAATAATAGTAGGCAAGGAAAAACAGCGCTTGCACTGGAAAATTAATTCATAATCTACAGAATGAGGATAGTGGTGGGAAGACCCCAGATGGCCTCAGTCCTATGCTCTTGTGATGTGTGTAGCCTTTTCCGTGGCCTGGTTTTTTGTCTTGCCTCTTGACCTAATTTGGAAACTTGACTTTGAAAGAATGTGAAAGAATTGATCTCTTCTTCATAGTATTACAAATGTGTTAGGAGTTTTAATAAATTATTATGTGATAAGTCCCATGTGGCTTAGAAAACTATGATGCTACGACAGAAAACGTGCTCTGTCTTTTAAGTGACGCATTCCTTCCGTGTTCTGGCTTCCTGATCCCTGTTTGATATGCTTAATAATTGTTCAGTCTCCCTGGCTTATGAGTTCTATCAATCAATTTATTTTCATGAAGTATTTTTACTTTGAGAGGTCCTATCTAGATTGCTTTACTGATGTTCAAGAGCCTCTTTAGTGGTGTCTATGAAATAAGCTTTGTTGTACTTAAGCATAGTGTTTAATAAGAACTTTGTTTGGGGATAGAGTGTTTCTATGACAGACAAAGACCATCTCAGACCTGGGTGGAGAAGTGTACCTCCCTCTGAGAATGCACATGATTAGTTTTAGAATGAAAACTACTTTGAATAGACTTCTAAGTAGTGGTCTAGGAGTCCTCGAACAATTTATGATCCATTATGTGTTTTTCTGCCCCCTCCCTTCCTTGTTTTAAAATCTGGAGACTGGAAATATTTAAGGATAGATTTTTTATTTATTTATTTTTTTTTTAAAATGAGACTCACGCCAGAAATTATAGGTACACTTAATTTTAAATTTTCCTTGAGGCTCTTATTTTGAGCAAGAGTAACTTACATGTGATTTAAAGAATTAGACTTTTATAAATAGTTGGCTGTAAGCAACTAAATTCACTAGGCACCCATTTTTCTACACCTGATGTATTATTTTCCACAAAGCATTCTTGTAAATATGTTTATGTGTTGCACATTAGGCTAAAGTACTAAGCTATCAGACCTGCGATGTCAAGGGAACAATAATTTCTTTAAAAAGTATGATCTGTAGTGTTAAGGGATGTTCATAATTTCTAAAACAATTTATCGAATGGGTGAAGGCTTGGTGGGAGCATTTACCATCAAGTGAAATATGTCTCATTAAATTTCTGCATTATGCACATACCAACTCTCTTTCTTTTGTCGTTTTAATGGTTTATTTACATAATTGAGGATTGCTACTTTTGTTACTAGTGGTTATCATCGCAGAATTATTTTGGTTGAGCCTACCTAAGCAAATTTGGAATGTGCTTGTTTCTTGAAACTAATGGCGAAGCATTCTACTCCCTAAGCCCCCCTCCTTCCCAGCTCTTTGCAGGGAAGACCTTTGATTTGCATATGTAAATAAGCCATTTAATTCGGAACCCTGTGGGACCCACCCAGGTCCAATCTGTTATTTTGCTGATGTTGATGTCATTAGGCAGGAGGTAAATGGTATCAGGAGATTGATGTCTCAGTCTGGAGTGACAGATACCAGGACTCTGAGGGCTGCTGTTTAGGAGGCGAAGCCAGTTCTTGGGATGTGGCAAATGAGGGAAAAAATGAAGACGCAGATTTCGCCTTTAGTCTTGGCATGAGTGATAGAGTTTAATGTTTTTCCTGAATAGAGGAAACCACTCAAGCAAATAAGTTTGTTTGTTATTGCTATAAGAAAATGGCTGAGATGAGATAATTTATAGAGAATACACAGGTTTTGCTTGTCTGTCTATGTATCTGTCTATCTATCTATCTATCTATCTATCTATCTATCTATCTATCTATCTATCATCTGTCTTATTTGTCTATCTATCTATCTATCTATCTATCTATCTATCTATCTATCTATCATCTATCTATCTATCATCTATCTGTCTATCTATCTATCTATCTATCTATCTATCTATCTATCTATCTATCTATCTATCCATCCATCTACCTATCCACCTACCTAGTCTGCTCATCATCGGGAAGCTGGGAAGTCAGAGCATGGCCCTGACCTTTGCTCCTTAGCTTCCGAGGTCTTTCTTGCTGTCCCATTGCTTGGTGAACCCATCCATGGTGAGACAGGCAAACACGCCAGCTGGGATCTCTCTTCCTCTTATATAAAGTCGCCAGTGCCGTCATGGGGGCTCAGCCCAGATAACTCCATCTGATCATAAGTCCTTCCTGAGGGCTGCACTCTGAAATAATCATGGGTATATGAATTCAAGGATGAGGTTTCCAACTCCCAAACTTCTTGGTATTTAAGCCATAGTATATAGGAAGTTGATTTTCTGAGAAACTGTTTAAGCTTTATTTGCTTTTTAAAAACGATGTGTGGCAGACAGGCTGGTGGTGTAGTTTAGTGATAAAATGCTTGGCTTACATACGTGCAACCCTTAGTTTCATCCTCAGCAAAACACACACACACACACACACACACACACACACACACGTGCGTGTTAATGCATAACTGAAGTGATACTATCATGTTTACATGACTAAGTAAGTTAGGCAGTACATTGTTTAAGCCCACCCCACCCCTGCAAATGAAGAAGTAGGCCCCCCCCCTTCCTGTTGAACAAAGTCCTTCTCAAGGATTCCCACCTAGATCCTAGGGTCTAATGTCTGCAGATCCTAGGGGATCTCAAGATCACCAGGCTAACTCTGCAGCCTAGGGGCACCTTAGCTCCCCAGCGCCAAAGAAAGCACGGTGTGACTCTTGATGGGAAATTAACAGTAAAGTTTAAGAAGCGTGTGGAGGAAAACTCTCTGTGAGCAGTTCACGACTCCTTTATTTTCACTCTATATGCAATTCATTAAAATGACATTAATCCTGCAGGCTCTTCCTCGGCTTCCATGAAGATGTATGACTGAAATCTCTGTGTAACTACATTGATTATTTCATACATCTATTTGTTCATCGCAAGCTGTCCGTTGTTACAGATTCATTGTCTTGATGATAAATGAGGAGCGAAGCCACAAACCCTCACCTCCCAAAGGATGTGTGCGCTCATCCTACGCCAGGCTTCTACCAAGCGGGAGTTTAAGGATTCAGATCTCAGGTTTAATATCAATGCCTGCCTCCTGCTGAGTTCATGGTACAATTAGCTAATTAAAAAAAGATAACATTTTCACCTCGGAGTCAGAACAAGAGCAATAAACTACAGGCTCAGGATTTAGTTAATTTGACTATAATTGTATATTTAAGGCTGAGATTAATTTTTCCCCCTGATGTCAGGGAGCCAGACACTGTGCATTGGAATCTTAAATCAGCTATAATCACTCCTTGGGGAGGTCAGTCTGGGTGGGGGTTCTCTAGATGTATTAGTACAAACAACTATTTATTTGATAACGTCTTCTGTTGAGAGAGAAGAGAAAAAGCATTGAAACTCCATTTTGATAAACTGCTAAATATCATTCTAAATAATCTACTATTCTTTTTAAAAAAAAAAAAAAAAAAAAAAACGATGGCAGGGATTGCTGGCCATTCAAGAGGGTGTGACTGATGCATGCCTGCAAAGTAATAGAAGGAAATTATTGCTAGAAGGAAAAAATGTTTAAAAAGGAGTTCTTGAAAAACCAAAAAAAAAAAAAAAAAAAAGGAATTCTAAGTGCTACACAACCGATTACATCTCCACATCCATAGGTCTTTAACCTTCCTTGAAAGAAAAAATTTTTGAGACAGTCCTGCTCTGTGGTCCTGGTTGGCCTGGGGCTCACCGTGTAAACCTGGTTAGCCTTTAACTCACAGAGCTCTACCTGCCTCTTCCTCCTGAGTGCTGAACTAAAGGCATGTGCCAGTACACACCCGGCCTCTTTCTCTTCCTCCGTCTCTCTTTTTAAAATAGAGTTGAGTAAATATTACTTTTCATCTCAGAGTCATTTTGCTGCCTGTTTGTTGTGTCCTACAAACTGGGCCTTTGAAGCCCAGAGGTATTTTGTTTGTTTGTGATTGGCAGTACTGGGGACTGAACTGAGGGGTTTAGCACATGCCAGGCAAGCACCTTTATCACGGTGCCACTCCCCAGCCCAGGGGATTTGTGAGGCCATCTCTCTCTTTCCATCTTGCCATCTTTGGAGTTGGTCCTCATGTGCGGGTAGCATTCCCTTTTTAAATTGTTATTCACTATTTATTGTCCAGCTTTGAAAGATATAAGTGGGCTCTATATCATTTTGGGGGATCTCTGTTCCCAATTTTGTCTTTTAAATATAGAACCGTGGGTTGTTTGTTTGTTTGTTTGTTTGTTTGTTTGTTTGTGTGTTTGTTATATAATGAGGGGTGGTAAGTGTTAAACTTTCTGTATGTTCCATCTGTACTTCCTTTCTTTCTTTCTCTTTCTAAATGGCCATTAACAGAGTTGGTTCACAGAGAGACCACACTTCAATGTACATAGTAAACTTAATGTAAGTCCCTCTTTAAACCAGTAATGTATGGTACACATTTAGGGGAAGTTTTTGATGGCTGTCAGAAAAGATGAATCTACTGGGATGATGGAGAGAGATGCTTCTCAGACAGATATTCCTCTCATAGTTATGAGGAAGACTGGAAGACTGTGATCTCTACGACATTTAGGTGATATCCACTAGGTATGAAGTCTGACTGTAAGCAAGCTTCATAATGCTGTTTTCTTAGGAAGGTGGACTTTGGGTTCAGGAATATAGTATTCTAGTTTTCCTTAGTATAATTACCTAACAGAATAACAAAGATTTGCTGTGAAATGTCTGAATCCTGGGCTGGGCCTGTGGCGTTATTACACAAATGTATATATTGGCTATTTTTAACATAATGACTTGCATGGGTTTTTTGGGGTGAACATGGTGTGTGTGTGTGTGTGTGTGTGTGTGTGTGTGTGTGTGTGTGTGTATGTGAGTGTGTCACACGTGCATGCTTATTGGATATTCAGCTTAAACAAAGTACAGTATGGTTAAACACTGTCCCTCTCCTTTTCTGGCCATTCTCCCATCATCCCATGCTCACTTTCCCCCTTCCCACCTCTCGTTCATTTCCCATCTTCCATTCACTGTCAGGAAGGGCAGCCTCCGAAGAGCCATTTCAACTCAGCTCGACATCGCCAGAGACTAGTGGACCCAGCTGCTCCAAAAGTGAGTGTGTCCTGTCGCCTTGGGCGGCCAATGTGCATGACAGTGTGGTCCCTCTGGGATGGTGGGGTTGTCAAGTGTTACGTGTAGAGGAGGCGGAGTCTTCTCTATTCAAGTGTTGTTCTAATGAACACTTAACAGCCTGCCCTGAACTCAAACAAACCATGGCTTGTAGCCTGAGCTGTTTTTACCTATCATGTGTCCTCCCAACCGTGGCCAGTGTCAAGGACTTGTGTGATGTCACTGAACTCAGAGCTGGGAAGAGATGCCCAGTTAGAGTACCTCCATGTGGCCAGTCACGTTAGTTTCCCCACATCAGACAGAACTGCCCAAAGCTGAGGAAGTGAGTGAGTTCTGAGTGTCAGCTGCCCCCGTTTCCTACATGTTGTCTTAGTCACTTTCCCCCACCTTTAATAAAAAATACTCAGCTTACGCCATTGAAGGGGAGAAAGATTTGTTTTGCCTTATGACTCCAGGGCATGGACTTTGTCTACATTTCTATTCTTGTTGCTGTGATGAAACAACTTACAGGAAAAGGATTTATTTTAGCTGAGAATCCAAAGTACAGTCCAATACAGCAGGGATGCAATGGCAGCTGGAACTCCAAGCAGCCTGTCTTAGTTAGGGTTTCTTTTGCTGTGAAGAGACACCATGACCGCAGCAACTCTTAAAAGGGAAAACATTGGGGGCTGGCTTACAGTTTCAGAGGTTTAGTCCATTATTTTCATGGTGACATGTGGGCAGATACGTGTTGCAGAATATTCCTTTACACTGTGTGAAGATGTGTCACTGTGATTGGTTTAATAAAGAGCTAAATGACCAATAACCAGGCAGAAAGAGGTTAGGCGGTACTTCTGGGGACAGAGAGGACTCCGAGAGGAAGAAAGGTGGAGTTGCCAGTGAGACACAGAGAGGAAACAGGAGGCGTAGGATGGAAGAGAGGTAACGCCACATGGCAGAACATAGATGAATATAAATGGGTTAATTGAAGTTATAAGAGCTAGTTGAGAATAAGCCTGCACTAAGGCTGAGCTATCATAATTAATAATAAGTCTCAGTGTCATTATTTGTGAGCTGGTGGTCCTGATAAAAAAGTTCTACTGCAGATATGGTGCTGGAGAAGGAGCTGAGAGTCCTTCATAGTGATCTGCAGGCAGCAGAAGCAACTGTGTCCCACACTGGGCAGGGCTTGAGCATAGGAGACCTCAAAGCCCGCCTTCACAGTGACGCACTTCCTCCGACAAGGCCACACCTACTCCAACAAGGCCACACTTCCGAATACTGCCACTCCCTATGGGCCATGCATTCAAACACATGAATGTATGGGGCCATACCTGTTCACACCACCGCACAGCCTATCACACTGCTCCGCAGACCACACTGCCCAGAAGAAAACAATGCATTTCTGTATGATAGTGCTCAACTTGCCTTCTCTACTCCTCTACAGGCCAGGATACCTTGCCTTGGGAGTTATGTCACCCATAGTGGCCCAGACATGCTCAGAGGTCCATTTCCCTGGTGATGCTTATTGCTGTCAAGTTGGCCATTAATGCCAGTCACAATCCATGGTAGCAGGAGCATCTCAGAGCTGTGTTTGTGAGAGCTGCTAACATCTGGGCAGGTCAGGAAACAGACAGCGATGAACCTCCCGCCCGATTCCCTTTCTCCTTTCCCCTTTGTGTTCAGTCTGCTGTCAACCCATGGAATGGGGCTGGACACATTCAACATTGGCTGCCTTCCCTTGGTGAAAACTATCTAGAAATGCCGTCACAGACACACCCGCAAGTGCGCCTCACTAACATCCTCCATGTTTATTAACCCAGCCAAGATGACAGCCCAAATTAATTGTCACAAGTGTGCTTACTTGTAAGTTTGGACATTTTAAATGTGTAAATGTCTGTCAGAACTTGTTTGCAGGAGGCTAAGGTTGTGGGTCACCAGTGGAGGGCTTGCCCAGCATTGACACGGACCTCGGCTTGATCTCCATCGCTGCAGACAAACACACGGACAGACAAAAGCAGTTGACTTGTGAAAACCCTGAACGTTTACTGAGAGTGGGTGGGGTGGCTTCAGCACTGTAGTTTATAATGTGTATAGTGAGATCTGCAGCCCATCTGTTAGCACAAACTGGAATGTGAGGTCCTCCGCTCCTCACCATTCCAAAAGAAAAGTGGGAGATGGGTACTGGAAAATGGAGATGGGTTTATTTACAAGTCTGTCCAGAGCTGGGGAGAGAAAAAAAAAATGTTAGCATTTCTTTTTTTCTTGTCGGTTGGTCTTACAAAGTTATAGAAAAGTGGGAACAAAAGCCAGGGGCTGGGCATATGGAGGTCTCTGATGTGAGCTAGGTTGTCAGAACTCTGAATTCTCTTCCTGGCAGGTGGATTTCCCTTTTTGGGGGGCCACCAGGGCTTCAGCCCGCCCTGGCTCTCAGCATGGCTCTCTTGGGGTTTTACAATTCTCTAGACACCATGGCTTCAGGTCCCTGGTTTTTCTGCTCATCCTGAGCTCTCTGACAGATAGCAGGGACCACAGAAAGTAGCTGAGGTTTTGGGTGAGGATTTGCTAAAGTCAGCAGTTTAAAGGGCCCGAGTTCTTCTGCACATAGCCTCTTATTAAACTCACATTCACTGGCCAGTAGGAGAAGGCATTCTCAGACTGCCCCGTGACCCAGTGAAATTTCAGCTGGCCTTTTAAAGCACTCCACTCAAATCTATTTTTAGCCATTGTCAGCTTTTAGCACTCCAGAGCGTCAAAGATTCTATTTTTGTAAAGTTTTGCTCAGGGTCAACATGACAACTTTTTAGGACCAGATTCCCTTACCTGTGTAGTGGTGTCACACCCAGGACTCTGTAGTGGAGTCACACCCAGGACTCTGTAGTGGAGTCACACCCAGGACTCTGTAGTGGAGTCACACCCAGGACTCTGTAGTGGAGTCACACCCAGGACTCTGTAGTGGAGTCACACCCAGGACTCTGTAGTGGATGTCACACCCAGGACTCTGTAGTGGAGTCACACCCAGGACTCTGTAGTGGAGTCACACCCAGGACTCTGTAGTGGATGTCACACCCAGGACTCTGTAGTGGAGTCACACCCAGGACTCTGTAGTGGAGTCACACCCAGGACTCTGTAGTGGATGTCACACCCAGGACTCTGTAGTGGAGTCACACCCAGGACTCTGTAGTGGAGTCACACCCAGGACTCTGTAGTGGATGTCACACCCAGGACTCTGTAGTGGAGTCACACCCAGGACTCTGTAGTGGAGTCACACCCAGGACTCTGTAGTGGATGTCACACCCAGGACTCTGTAGTGGAGTCACACCCAGGACTCTGTAGTGGATGTCACACCCAGGACTCTGTAGTGGAGTCACACCCAGGACTCTGTAGTGGAGTCACACCCAGGACTCTGTAGTGGAGTCACACACCATGGATCACACCAGGACTCTGTAGTGGAGTCACACCCAGGACTCTGTAGTGGAGTCACACCAGGACTCTGTAGTGGATGTCACACCCAGGTCTCTGTAGTGGATGTCACACCCAGACTCTGTAGTGGATGTCACACCCAGGACTCTGTAGTGGAGTCACACACAGGGCTCTGTAGTGGAGTCACACCCAGGACTCTGTAGTGGAGTCACACCAGGACTCTGTAGTGGAGTCACACCAGGACTCTGTAGTGGAGTCACACCCAGGACTCTGTAGTGGAGTCACACCCAGGACTCTGTAGTGGATGTCACACCCAGGACTCTGTAGTGGATGTCACACCCAGGACTCTGTAGTGGAGTCACACCCAGGACTCTGTAGTGGAGTCACACACAGGACTCTGTAGTGGAGTCACACCCAGGACTCTGTAGTGGAGTCACACCCAGGACTCTGTAGTGGAGTCACACACAGGACTCTGTAGTGGAGTCACACCCAGGACTCTGTAGTGGAGTCACACCCAGGACTCTGTAGTGGATGTCACACCCAGGCCTCTGTAGTGGAGTCACACACAGACTCTGTAGTGGAGTCACACCCAGGACTCTGTAGTGGATGTCACACCCAGGACTCTGTAGTGGAGTCACACCCAGGACTCTGTAGTGGATGTCACACCCAGGACTCTGTAGTGGATGTCACACCCAGGACTCTGTAGTGGAGTCACACCCAGGACTCTGTAGTGGAGTCACACCAGGCTCTGTAGTGGATGTCACACCCAGGCTCTGTAGTGGATGTCACACCCAGGCTCTGTAGTAGTGAGTATGTCACAACTCTGTAGGTCCCCAGGCTCTCTGTAGTGGAGTCCACCAGGCTCTTATGGTCACACCAGGACTCTGTAGTGGATGTCACACCCAGGACTCTGTAGTGGATGTCATCCTCAGAGCTCTGTAGTGGATGTCACACCCAGGACTCTGTAGTGGTGTCACACACAGGGCTCTCTGTAGGGAGTGTCAGTTCCAGGGCTCTATAGTGGATGTCACTTCCAGGGCTCTGTAATGAGTGTCACACACAGCTCTTCTCCCTCACTTGCTGGACCAAAGGCCATTTACAACAGAACCTCAGGTGTCTCCTCTGAGGGGAAAAGTTACACAGAGTTCCTGGAGTCTTATGCCTTCTATAATAAATTTGCCAGCCGGGCGGTGGTGGCACACGCCTTTAATCCCAGCACTTGGGAGGCAGAGCCAGACAAGTCTTTGTGAGTTCGAGTCCAGCCTGGTCTACAAAGTGAGATCCAGGACAGGCTCCAAAAGCTACACAGAGAAACCCTGTCTCGGAGGAAAAAAAAAAGCATCCACCTTTTTTACTTTTATTTTACCAGTGAAACCCCCTTCAGTATGCCAGACTTTGTGGTATTGACTAAGACGCGGGCATCTTCCACATAATGCTGGCCAACCACGCTGAGCAAGAAAACTCTGATTAGAGCTACTGACTTTGTATAAGTTATCATTTTAGTCCATCAGTAACACTACATTGCTTATGCTAAAATTTCTTCAAAGTGGACATAGATGCCATGGCCCTTTGCCATATTATTAAGGGTCTAGAATGTCCCGCAAGTCCCACACAACTCACCAACCTGTCACTATGTATAAGAAAAACTAAAGTAGCTTTAAGGAAGAAGTGTATTATCGTGGCTGGATAGAAGCCTCAGCAATGAAGAGCCTTTGATGCTCTTCCAAAGGACGGTTCCTAAGACCCATATCCAAGACCCAAAACAGCCTGTCACTCCAGCTCCAGCACCAGGGATCTGACACCATCAGGGCCTCCCAGGACACCAGCACACACATGCATGTGAACACACACATGCACACACACACTAAAATAATTAAAAAAAAAAAAACCCAAAAGTGTTTTGTCCTAATGTAGATGACAGGTTAGAATAGAGCAGCCTCTTCTTCTACCCACTTTTGAGCTATAATTAATGTAGCTAAAATACTGTGCAAATTAAGCACATGCTGTTACACACACTTCTTGGTCCTTGGTGTTTTAAGTACACAACTTGGTATGTGCCTTTGTTCTTTTTTTTCATGGTCTGGTATCCATTCTGTCTCTTAGCATTTTGAGAGATACCATGTCTCACATGCCGTGTGTGTTATGAACTCAACTAATCAGCTAATTTTCTATTAGTGGCAAAAAAAAAAAGGCTTTTTGTTATTCCATTGAGAGTAAGAATCATGGCTTCTTATCTACAGAAACTTTCAGAGGACCTCATTAAACTGCAGTGAAGATGTCTGGTGCCTCAATGTGCTGTGTGAATTGGTTCGTCCATGTTACCAACTAGATTTGAAAGGTCAAGTCCTTCCCTTTCCAAAACACTGCAGAAATGGAAACCTGAGAAGCGCCTGCATTTCCCCCCTGATTATTAAGGAGCTTTGGGGAAAGCTACTGTTTGCTCGGTGGCTGAATTACTTGGACAATAAAAGGGAAACAGAAATGTGCATCCATGTAACCAGTGACCTTTCATAGTAAGCCTACTCGATTCTAATCTGCACTGTGTCATTTTAACTGGGTGACCTGAGTTGTTACAAAGAATTCTTAGAAATTGCGGACTTCCATGTTCTATGGGTCAGGAACAATGTGTGGTAAGCCCACTGCCAGAGAATACCGATTCTCTTTTGAGAATACCGATTTTATTCTGAGTGTCTGCTTGCACGGTTTGGGAAGAAGTGTAGCCAGGTTGAACAGTTTCCCATTCACAGAGAGGCGTGGTACAAAAAAACCACACTAGACTTGGTTCTACTGTAAGCTTTACCATGAGCCAGCTCTGTGGCTTTGGGTAGTCATTGAACTCTGAGCTCCTTTGTCCTAAGTGTTTTCTTTGACACAATGAGAGCATGTAAAATGTTCTCTTAATCAGTGTAGGAGATTGCTTTTCTTCTCCATCAAGCTCTCCATTTTACCATTTGCTGGGATTTTTTTGAATGGCAGGTCTCAATTCTAAAATATCCCTCTTCGCGAATCACTTCATTCTTTGCGCCTCCCAGCATCTTGCAGTCTTATTGTTAGGTAGACTTCTATCAGAGTCTCCAGTGGAAGCTAATTCTTTTAAAAAAAGAGAAATGACTTCCATACTATTGGGGAAATACAGACCAGAAATTAGGAAGCTCGCTTTCTGCTCAAAGAGCTCCCCCCCCCACCCCCCCACACCATCACTACTACCCAGCCTAGATTTTTACATTGCCTGAGAAACTTAGAAAGCCCTTTGTGCTTTGGGCATAGGAAAACAAGCTTTCAAATCTGTTTTTATTTGAATAAAAATAAAGAATGCAAGGGAGATCAAAGACAAGCGAAGCTCCTCATATTGGCTAAGCCTGTCCACCGGGACCACAAGATGTATCTCCCACTTTGAGAATGTGCTTACCTGTCCGTCCCCCAGTTGGAAGGCTGTTAACACAGCAAATGAGCAAAGAATACAGCAAAAACGGCCAGTAGGAATAATAGTTCAAAGACTACAGAGCTGTTATTTGTGGGAGCTGCTAAAGGCTTCTGTTAAATAAAAATCAATTTGATACGGGAGCATCAGGGACACGATCCGGTGGGCACAAGAGGACGGGAGGCCCGCAGGGGATTAGCTTTCAAATCTCCTGGCATTTCAGCACAAAAGGATGATGAAGATTTATTCTCCATGAGCTGTCATTTTACATGGAGGCTTTGCTGATCCAGAATAAATAGGTTCATAAAGACTGTATTGAAAATTTGAGCAGGTGAGAGCAAATGGTGGGAGGCAGAGAGCATCGAATACATTTCAAGACCAGAAAGTGTTGAAACTTCCTATCCTTCCTTATAAAACAAACACCAAACTACCCCAGTACACAGATAATCCAGCAACCAAAACCTGCCCGTAAAGATTCATCATTTGAACCTGCTGTAGGGCTTGGAAATCTTTTATATTAATTCTTAGCAATTTCTCTTCTTTTCTCTAATGAGAATGAGGTTTATAAAACTTGGGCTCCCCTGCTGGGAAAATGAGCCCCGAGCCATCTCAGATCAGATGGTCTTCTCTTCTTACTTAGTGTAAACCTTTTAGGATTGATCCTTTTTCATTCCTACCTACCTGAAGAGTAAACATCTCTGAGACCTTACGAACGCACTGTTCAGAAGGAACCGGAATTCAGAGTTACAGAGATGGTGTAAATAGCTGGTAGGAAATGATAGGATTGCATTTCTTTCTGTCATATCAAAAGAAAATAGGTTGATTTTTTTTTTTTTTTAAACATCGAGGGGATAGGCTTTAAATTATCTACATTTTGGAGCCTTATTATGCATGGAGCTTCTAGATGGTAATTAACACCTTCCTAGTCCCAGGAATTTCAAGTGTTAAAGAATATTTTTTTTCTTTTTTGGAGGATGCAATTCTTATTACTATATTTAAGGACATAGAAAGATGGGGAGGGATAGGAAATTGGTTGCCATAATTATTCTGAGAAGATTCTTTTTTAAAAAAAAAAAAACATAAAATGTTGCACTACGGGAACTTTTTTTTTTTTTAAATAAAGGACTTTAGGGCTCATAAATTTCTAATAGAAATCTTTGAGGGAGTTTATAGTTTCTGTTTGTGTGCTTCTATATCAGCCATCTATCAGTGATCTTTGGTACCCACTAAAATGAGCATGAATCTCATGTCTGAGACTTATTAACTGTGACCTGGAGCCAATTACCTAATCGCTCCGAGTTAGCTTTAGTTTTCTCATTCACAAAATAGAGACCAACATAGTGTCCATCTCATCTCGTCAGAGTTTGGTCAAACTCATTGAGAGTTTGGTGAGATAATGGCCATGTGGTCAAAGCAGTGAATCAGTACTGAATTGTAATAATCCCTTAAACTAGGATCACTATTATCATAGTTATGAGGCGTATTAGTTATAAAGTATTCTTGTTGCTGTGACAGAATACAGACAGAAGGGACTTAAGGAGGGAAGGGCTTTATTCTGGCTCATAGTTTGAGGGGACACAGTCCCTCACGGTGGAGAAGTGGTCTTGGGCCTGTAAGGTGGTTGATCATTCTGCATCTGCAATCAGGGAGCAGAAAACAATGAATGCTCACTTTCTCATTCTAACGCAGTTCAAGACTCCAGCCCATAAAGTGCATCTCTCCACATCTAGGGTGGGTCATCCCACTTCAATTAGTGAAATGTAGACAGTGATATGCTTGGAGGCTCATCTCATTATAATTTTAGATTCTGGCAAGTTGATAAACAGTATTAACCATCGCATGAGGTAAACATTGTTTGTTTTTTTCGACTTTTGTCCCTATTCTGTAAAATAGGGGTTTAAGATATTACGATCTTTGAGGACTAATATATAGTACAGTAGACTTTTAATAGTCTACTTTTGTATGCCACCCATATGTTAGGCATGAAATGATACGTTTGCAGGAGTATTTAGACTCCTACAGCATCCGCCTCTTGCTCGAGTGTTAGTCTGTGCTACATTGGCAGAAAAAATAAATAAATGAAGCAGAGACAATAATAAACTGTGTGGTCAGCAGCACCACCATGACTATGATCCTGAGCAGGGACAGATCCATGAGTTCCGGTCAGGAAAGACTTTGAGGGCTAGGAAAATTTAAACAGCATCAGAGTGAGGCATGTGTGTTCTGTGCGTACCTTCAGTAGTTTTCAGTCACAGCGTAGGGGGCAAAGTCAACCTGTGAGCCCCACCTGCCCAAGGACCAGGTAACTTCCTGGCATGCTGGGAGTTGTAGTTCTTGGGAAAACAGCAAAGCCACATGGGAAACACAGTGGCTGTATGGTTTTGTCCTTAAAAAGCACCCGCGAACCTGGGTCCTTTGCAAATGCGTTTAACCACTGAGCCATCTCCACAGCCCCGAGTCCCTGTTCTTATCCAAACTGCTGCCTTCTAATGGCCACTGCTAGCCAGTGAAGAGAGGCTCTGAGAATTTGCATACACGGTGTCCTCTTGGAATGTCTGGCAGTAACAACTCTTCCCCCCACCCCTTTTTGTAAAGACTGACTTTTTTCTTCTCTAAAGCATATATATGCATACAGAACTCCTAACTGAAATATAATGCAGTTTCCTAAGGATACAGCTTGAGGAATTTTGACAAACTGAACCATCATAGACTAACAGCATCCAGGTCATGAGACAAGGTGGCAGACTCACCTGGAAAGCGCAGGAACCCACACCCCTGGTCTTTTCTCTGGACAGTAGCTTATTATGCTGAGAAGCAGCACCCTGTGAAAGACCGGGCTTTAAAAGTGAAAACAATGGAGACTGCGGCATGATTGCCTTTTCTTTCCTTTTACCTCAGTCTGCCGCTTCCCTTCTGAGAGCTGAGAGCCCAGGAGGGAAACCAGAGCATCTTGGTGAGCTGAGAGGCCCCTGTTATCAGAGGGCCAGTTGGTGCTGCCAGCATTAGTTGGCACCATGGTTTAGATAGTCAGGAAGACCTCCCAGTGGCCAACTAGATAGAACTTTCGTCTCTCCTCTGGCCTTTCTTCAAATTTATGGGACAGCTGTCTCTGACGTTCCCTTTCAACTCATGGAACAACTTTGGCAGTTTACATGACAAAGCCACACTACTAGGAGAATGTTTCCCTACTTCCCAGGTGATTAAATCCCTCTGTGTCCAAGTATCATGTTCCACATTGAATGTCTCCCGCCTGCCTTAGAAACCTGTAACCAGTGATTCAGCAAGGGTTCACTGCATAAGTTTAATAACCTGCCCTGGATACCCAAGAGGTCCAGGTATTCAAGGAGAGGGAACAGAGGCCAGGCTCAGAATGGGTGCTTTCTGTCTTCAGCCATCACGCCATGTCTGGACACCTTCCTGGGCATGCCATAAACAGAGAGAAGCAGGCTGCTCAGCATTCAAAGGCAAGCACTTGCTGCACCTCCCTTTCATTTCATGTGCCACAGAAATCCTTTGGCATAGATAGAGCTCTTCTGATGCAGACCTAGGTAAAGCTACAAGGCTTCCAGAAAAATCTTTATTGCTCTTACAGTTCCCATGTACGTCTGTCCCAGCTTATAAAATTTGTCTCTGATGGCTTTAAAAGGAACTTCATACTTCATAACAGTTGTGCTGATGAAGGGACAGTTAGCATAGGTAGATGACTCCCAGAAAAGCAAATATGGAGTTTGGCAATAACAAGCATGAAGACTGAGTTTGATACCCAGCACCAATGTCAGAAGCCAGATGTGGGGCTGGGAGGATGGCTATACAGGTAAGGGTACCTGCTAGGCCAGCGTGAGGATCTGAGTTGAAGCCACGTGAATGAAACTCTGGCATGGATGTATGCCCCTGTGATCCCATCTCTAGGTGGGGCAGAGACAGGAGAATCACTGATATTGGTTGTAGTATTAAGGCAACTCCACGTAGTTAAAAAAGAGGTTTATTTTGTGGGATAACTTACAAGTGAAGGGACAGGTAACAGGGTCTGGGAAAGGTGTAGCACAGTCCAGCGGTGTTCTCTGGAGAACTCTGCTCAATCTACCTCCAGCATCCAGGATCCAGGAACCAAGAGAGCCAGGCACATCTGGATCTCAGGTCTTAAGGACTCCTGTCTTGGCCCTACCTTGTAGGCATGACAGTTACCGAAGCCTCAATGGGGGTGGTACTTCAGGTCAAAGCTGGAACAGCTACCCACTACACACTGGGGCTTGCCAGAACCATCCTAACCAGGGCCAGTGAGAGACACTGTCTCAACGGAATGAAGTCAAGAGTAATAGAACAAGATACTGGCTACCTTCTGCAGGCCTCTGTGTACAGACACAGACATATGCACCCATGCACGAGTATGAATACACCATATACACATGTCACACACACACTAGAAACAACAACAGCATCTAATTTAAAAAAAAAAGCCAAGCATGGTGACACACATTTGTAATCTCAGTGTTGGGGAGAGGGAGACACTTGCCAATCAGCCTAGACTAATCAATAGGCCCCAGGTCCCAATAAGAGACCTTAGTCACATACACACACGCACACGCACACACACACACACACACACACACACACACACACACACACACGGTGGGCAGCTCCTGAGGAACACCTGATCTTTGGCTGCTACACACACACAATCCCCCTTCACATATACGTATGTGTACCTGCATATATACATGTACATATTCACATATACACATACAAAATAAGGAAAAGCCAAGATCAAAAACTGACTTTATGCATAAGAAATAAGTCTCAACTGAAGTAAATTAAAATATGTTCTAAGATTTTCTAAGAATTCTAAAAGTTGAATGTTTCCCAGGGAAATTGCTCCCCGCCCCCACTAACATTGCTGATGGAAGTAAATTAGTACAAGCTCTTCAGAAAGATATTTAGCAGAACTAACCAGTACCACTGGACATACAGGTATTTTGAAGAGGGAGGGTAGCCATCAGATTACACCCACATACCTGTGAAATAAGCCCCCCAAAAGATTATTAATTACAGTATAAATCTTAATATAAAAATATTAGAAACAGGGCCTGGAGAGATGGCTCAGAGGTTAAAAGCACTGACTGCTGTTCCAGAGGACCTCAGTTCAATTCCCAGCATGTGGTTCACAACTACCTATAATGGGATCTGGTGCCCTCTTCTGGCAAGCAGGCACGCATGCAGGCAGAACACTGTATACATAACTAAATTAATTTAAAAAATATTAGAAATAACCCAAATGACTTTCAGAAGTTAACTAAGTGGACAAACTGTAGTTCACTTGGGCCATGGAAGCCACGGAGCTATGAGAGAAAGCAGATGCTCTTTCCATGAGGAAAATCTGATCAAAGAAGAATCAGAGGGGAGAGGTTTAATATGTCTCCTTTAACATTAGTTTTGTCTGGGAGAGGAACACAGAAAATGGATCAAATGGATTTAAAAAATCAAGCATCTCTTTATACATGTGAACATATTACATATTCAAAGCAGAGTTTAAGTTTACAGTGTATGGTTAAGGTATACAACATCACACACACACACACACACACACACACACACACACACACGTGTGGTTTACATCTGTGATGCTATAGGTGTATGTACCCATCTCCATGGAGAAAAATGTGTTACTATTGTGTCACAAAGGGACATACCCATTATCTGTGTTTTTTTAAATGTAACATTAAGAAGTCCAAATCTGTGCCTGGTGGCACATGTCTCTATAATTCCAGAACTCAAAAGGTAGAGACAAGAGAATTAAAAGATGGAGGTCAGCCTGTGCTACATAGCAAGATGCTGTCCAAGGGGGAAAATGGAAGAGAGAGAAGAGAAAAACCCTAGGGCTGCAGAGATGGCTCAATGATTAAGAGTACTTGAGACTCGAAGAAGACCTGGGTTTGGCTCCCAGAATCCTTTTTTTTTTTTTTTTTTTTTTTTTTTTCGTTTTTCGAGACAGGGTTTCTCTGTGTAGCTTTGCGCCTCTCCTGGATCTCACTTGGTAGCCCAGGCTGGCCTCGAACTCACAGAGATCCACCTGTCTCTGCCTCCCAAGTGCTGGGATTAAAGGCATGCGCCACCACCGCCCAGCTGGTTCCCAGAATCCTTATCCGGAGACTCAAAGTCACCTGTAACTCCAGTTCCAGGGGATCTAATGCCCTCTTCTGGCCTCCATGGGCACATACATAGTGTACATACAAAAAGAAGCATGTGTGCATGTGCTTGTACACACACACACACACACACAAATGGGTAATTTATTTTAAGAGGAAAAAAAACCGCAGAATCTTCTAACCCAGCATTTTTCTTTTCCTAAGTTATTTCTAAATACCCCATAGACACCTGGTGACTTCTGACTCCTAACTGGATCCTTCTAACAATGGACTATTAAAGCTCATCCACTTTAAATTTTAATTCCTTCCTTTATTATTGTTGTGAGAGGGCATAACCAGCGTGGTGCGTGTGTGAGGTCAGAGGACAGTTTCTCAGGAGTCAGTTCTCACTTCCACCTTGTAAAAAGGTGTCTCTTGAGTCTGCTCTGTTTCATGCTCTGCACTAACTAGCCCAGGAGCTCCCAGGCCATTTTCCTCACTCTACCTCTTATCTCAGCTTGGGAGTCCTGGGATTACAGATATGTGCCATGGCATCTGGCTTTTTTATGTACATTCTGGCGATCAAACTCGGGTCATCAGGCTTATATGACAACCAGTTTTACCCATTGAAACATCTTGCCGGCCCACATTCACCAAGTTATTATAACAAAGGGCAGGATACGCTGGAACAAGATCGAGAAGGGAAGGGCCGTTAATTTACCCCAGTGTTTGCTAACTTCATGTCCCCCTTAACTCATTCGGATAATTCTCTGGGAAGTAGATTCCACTTGCTTTCCAGGAGATCCATATAAACACAGTACTAGAGCCCTTCCAAATGACAACCTGAGAAGTATCTTTGGAATTCAGTTCCGCTCATGTGTGCTAAGCATCCTTTTTGTAGCTGGGTCTGGGGACTTAGTAGCTGCACTTGAAGGTGAGTGCGGTCAGCTTTCTCTTGTCACCTCCTAGTCATTGTCATTGTCTTCTTTCTCTTCCTCTTCCTCCTCCTACTGTTCTCTCTCCCTCTTCCCCTTCCCCCTTCCCCCTTCCCTTTCTTCCCCCTTCCTTTCTCCTTCTCATACACACACATACACAGATATTTCAAGTCAGATATTATCCTGTAGGTGTGAGACGCTGCTGTTTCTGCTGAGTAAGATGCACCCAGAAGAACACAAAGGTCAGGGAACTTTCATGGACCAATGATAACTCTGTAACCAACACCCAGAGAAAAGGAGTAGAATTTCCATTCCCCAGAGCTTCCCCTTGGGATATCCTTAGCGGGTTTTCAGGATGCTTTGAATTTCTCCTGTCTTTCTCAAAGTCTTTGTGTTTCATGCTGCGGCTTGTAGATAATGGCTACCATAATGATGTTAGATAGGAGGCATAAGTTCTAATGTTCGACAACACAGTAAGTTACCCGGAGTTTATGAGAATTTATTACTTGTTTCACAAAGAAATCAGAAAAAAAGGCCTCTCAACATAAGCAGAATGAGAAATGTTTAAGGGGGAGATGCTAATTACCCGGGTTTGACCACCACACATAATATATGTGCATGAGATCATCACACAGTATCCAATAAATACATATAATTAGGAATGTAAGTAGCCTCATCCCAATTTATTATCCAATAAAATGGCAGGGTTTTTTCCCTCTTTGTGTTTAAGGAAAGGCTGTAATTGGGTTACAAGTTACATTAAAGAACAAGTATAAAGATGATAATTGTGGCTTTCAATATTTCAATCACTGGAATTTCTGCATTGAATTCACTGGAATGCTGTGATTAAAATCAGAGAGGAAAGATTCCTTCACTGGGGGGTTTCATTCCTAATGCAAGCCTGCTGTGTGTTCTCTCTTGTTGACACTCATTCTCTCTCACGCTCCTTCTTGCAGCATCCAGTGTTCCCAAACCAGTTGCCACCTAGTCACTAACTCACCCCGCCATGCTCGTCATCGTCGTTGGGTATCTATTGAGGTTGGGTACTTCCAAGAGCTTTGGCTGTACTGAGTCCTTGCTTTATTTATGTGGCTGATAAAGGTCTAGTGTACATGGGTAAAGTGTTACTGCCCAACTGTTCTTAGGGGAATTTTTTTTTCTAGGTCTTAAAAAAAAAAAAACAATGGTGACTTGCAGATGTTGTTGACTTTTCTCAGGGTCGTCAGAATTCGATTCACCCAAGACCTGTGTTCCAGGAAAATCGCCAAGATGAGAATAAGAAAAATTTTACCTCAGAGGTGAAAATATCATAGACTAGGTTAAGTACAGTGGTTACTCATTATGGCTTCTGGATGTATGAAAAAATGACTCCAAGGATCCCCTTGCCTTCAAGGGCTTCTGGGTCCTGTGTGTCTCTGTGTCCACCCATCCTACAGGCAAAAAGGTTCTTCAGAACATGACAGACAGCTTTGAAAAGGAACTCAGATGTGTGACCAGACGAGTCTGGTCGGGTTTTGTCTTGCTTCTGTGGATTCTGATGGAGTCCTGGAAGGAGCATTTCCCAGCAGTCTCTAGGAGAGGAGCTGGTCAGCTCAGAGGCATTTGCTTGGCCACTGCTCAGAGGCCAGCCTGCTGATCTTTCTCTAATTGACGCAGTGTCTTGACACATCCTCTGCCAGATCATTCATTTAGTATTGTTGACACCGGATCTCATCGTGTATGCCAGTGGACCTGGCACTACATGTAACCCAGGTTACCCAGGTTAGTCTCAAACTCAAAGTCCTCCTGCCTCTGCTTCCCAAGGACTGAGAGGATAGGTACACAACAGCCTACTCCACATTTTTTTCAAGTGTGAGTGTGTGTGTGTGTGTGTGTGTGTGTGTGTGTGTGTGTGTTCGTGCGCATGCACGTTGGGGATGTGTGTGCAAATGCATGTGTGTAACCTTGATAAACACCCAGTCCCCATTACCTCCCACATTTTGACACACCTCCTACCTGAAAAAGCAATTTGACTAAAATGGCTGAATATGGTTTTCTTCGGGTTCTGCCTGGGCTTCCCTGTGCCTCTTGAGTGTGGACTGGTCACCTTTACTGAGTTTTAGAACACGTTGGCCATGGTCTACTGGCTTGTTTCTCTTCTGGGGATTCCACCTAGGCATAGATTGCACAATTTGACTTGTCCCACAGACCCTCGAAACTCCTGTCTCGGTTTTTCTTTTTTCTCTTGTC
The DNA here is from genome assembly GCF_004664715.2 of Peromyscus leucopus. Lineage (NCBI taxonomy): Eukaryota > Metazoa > Chordata > Mammalia > Rodentia > Cricetidae > Peromyscus > Peromyscus leucopus. The sequence continues at coordinate 45,896,848 of NC_051072.1, forward strand.
AATTAGTTTGCGTGATTTCGACTGTTTTAATTTCAGCATCAACCCTTCATTTTGCTCTTCCAATGAATAAGCCCATTTCCTTCTGATGTATTTTGAATTCTGGCTTTCCCCTTTTTGTTCATATGTTTAGTTCTATCTGCAGAAATTGTCTGTCTTCATTCATGTTGTCATGTGTTTGCCCCTGTATCCTGGAGCATAATTGTTTTTCAGACTCATAAGATAATACCAAGACCCTGGGCATCGCAGTGAGACCCCATGTTAAAACAAAACAAAAGCTTTTGAGTAGTAATAAACCTCTTTAAAGGACAGAAAAGACCCAGGGCCACTCCCAACCCTGGTAGAGTGACAGGAGAGAGAATTGGCCATGGGTGGAGCCAGGAGGAACCAGGCAAGCATATATGTTTCCTTTTGAACTTTGCTTCTGATCTTTCGACATATTGCTATGAGTAATGGCCGGCTGTAATTGTCCACATTACAATAGAAGTCTTAGAAAGAAGAAATGTGTTGATAGAGAAAGGGGAACAAAGACAAGCCTTGGCCATTGATAACTAGAACACAGTTCTGTTTCCTGTCACTGGTAGAGCACACTGGAGTGGTAGTAGTCCGTGTTCACGTTCAGTGAGTTTTCTTTCACATGAACTGTGGACCCATCATGGTGGTCATGGATTTGTGTGTCTCGAGTTGATTTCTTTAGAGACTTGATCACTGTGGTTGCACAAGCCTTTGTTTCTGTGCCCTTGTTTTCTGTCTTTGTTTGCATTTGTGGCTGCAGTCTTGTGAGTTGTTGAATTACAGCATAGGCCACCTCCCTCTTTCCTCATTGTGAAATTCAAGACAGATTTCAAGTTACTACACACTGGGGAGTACATAGTGTGGCATTAATCTGGCTTGTCTTCTTTTTTAAAAATTTTTATTAATTAATTTTTTTCTTTTATTTTACATCCTGACCAAAGTTTCCCCCTCTTTTGTTCCCTCCCCCTGCCTCCCTTCTGCCTGGATTCCCCTCCTTCATCCACTCCTCCTCTGTTTCCCTTAAAAAAAGGGGCAGGCCTCCCATGGGTATCAACAAAGCATGGCATATCAAGTTGAGGCAGGACTAAGCTCCTCCCTTTGTATGAAGGCTGAGTGAGGCAACCCAGTATGGGGAGAGGCTCCCAAAAGCCAGCTCAAGCATTAGGGACAGGCCCTGATCCCATTGCTAGGAGCCCCATAAATTCTGACCAAGTTACTCACTGTCACACATATGTGGAGAGTCTAGGTCTGTCCCATGCAGACTCCCTATCTGTCTGTGAGCTCCTGTGAGCCTAGATTAGTTGTTTCTGTGCTGCGTCGTCCCGTCCCCCCCCCCCCCCCCCCCAGCTCATACAGTCTTTCTTCCCTCTCTTCAGAGCAGCTCATACAGTCTTTCTTCCCTCTCTTCAGAGCTCGGCCCAGTGCTTGGCTGTGGATCTCTGCATTTGCTTTCATCAGTTACTGGTTGAAGGCTCTCTGATGGTAATTCGGGTAGTCACCAATCTGATTACAGGAGATGTTCAGGTGCCCTCCTCACTATTGCTAGGAGTCTTAGCTGAGGTCATCCTGGTGGATTCCTGGGAGTTTCTCCGGCACCAGTTTACTCCTAACCCTGAAATGCATCCCCCCATCAAGACATCTCTTTCATTGCTCTCCCGCTCTGTTGCACCCCCAACCTGCCCAACCTGATCCCTCATGTTCCCATTCCCCCACCCCTAGTTTACCCAAGAGATCTCCTTCTATTTCCCCTTCCCAGGGAAATCCATGCATCCCTCCTTGGGCCTTCTTGTTACCTAGCTTCTCTGGGGCTGTGGATTGTAGCCTGGTTATCCTTTGCTTTACAGCTAATATCCACTTAGGAGTGAGTACATACCATGTTTGTCTTTCTGGGACTGGTTTACTTTACTCAGGATGATCTTTTCTAGTTCCATCCATTTGCCTGCAAATTTCATGATATCATTGTTTTTTGGTTTTTTTTGAGACAGGGTTTCTCTGTGTAGCTTTGGAGCCTGTCCTGGAACTCATTCTATAGCCCAGGCTGGCCTCAGACCCACAGAGATCTACCTGCCTCTGCCTCCCCAGTGCTGGGATTAAAGGCATGCGCCACCACCGCCCGGCGATATCATTGTTTTTTACAGCTGAGTAGTACTCCATTGTGTATATGTACCACATTTTCTTTATCCATTCTTCTGTTGAGGGGCATCTAGGTTGTTTCCAGGTTCTGGCTATAACAATAATGCTGCTATGAACATAGTTGAGCTTGTGTCCTTGTAGTGTATAATTGAGCATTCTTTGGGTATATGCCCAAGAGTGGTATAGATGGATCTGGAGGTAGGTTGATTCCCAATTTTCTGAGAAACGCCATATCAACTTCCAAAGTGGCTGTACAAGTCTGCACTCTCGCCAGCAGTGGAGGAGTGTGCCCCTTGCTCCACATCCTCTCCAACATAAGCTGTCATCAGTGTTTTTGCTCTTACTGGCTTGTCTTCTCTGTGGTTATTCTAGCGTTATAGTAAAAGTAGGACTCAGTTAAACCTGTGTGTGTGTCAGTATCAGAGAGAGAGAGAGAGAGAGAGAGAGAGAGAGAGAGAGAGAGAGAGAGAGAGAGAGAGAGGAGGAGGAGGAGGAGGAGGAGGAGGAGGAGGAGGAGAGAGAGAAGGAGGAGGAGGAGAAGAAGAAGAAGAAGAAGAAGAAGAAGAAGAAGAAGAAGAAGAAGAAGAAGAAGAAGAAGAAGAAGAATTTTGTCTCCAGCCTGATGTTTCATGGTTCCAGTTAATGGAGAAGCCTTGCAGATTTTGTCCTTGCTCCTAACAGGTCAAGACTGATGATAATAGTCTTGGGGAGATCTTACTTGGACACAATGTTTTCACAAGAGACTTGAAATGTTTCTCATTGGACAATAATAACAATGGAAGTTCCAAACATGGTTTGTAGAAATGTGAAATCCAATGTATTCTGTACCTCTTTGTTTGGGGGAACATGAAGAATTCCCAATTAGGTGGCCATTCCATGAACCTGAAATGCATCTTTCTCACTGCATCCATGGAGGACCAGGAAGCGTGGGCATGGGGGAAGTGCTCGAACCTGGAAGCCTCTCTGGTTACAACAGCATTACTTAGGTATTCCTGCTTGATGAGTTCATACTCTTTGTTGTAGCCTACTGTTCTCAGCTGCTTAACCTATTCAAGGACTGTCCTAGTTTAGTAGTCCAGGAAATAAGCTGATCAGCTGTCATATCCCCCCAATAAAAAAAGACAGCAAACTGCCTAGGCCGCAGAGCAAAGGAAAATTCAAGCAGCATGTTACCTTCCTTCCTGTGTGTACTGAAGCCGTAGTACCGTGTACTGTGTCTCATCACTATCCGTGATGATCTCGTCTACATTCTGTCTTAACCTTGATTAAAGAAGGGCACAGTTACCAATGTCTTCTGTTATCCACCGCTGGGTGTATCACTGGGGCTGAGTCTTCCTCTCCCTTCCCTCTCTCACTGCAAGCCTTGGGTAGTCTGGCTTCAGCTCTGTGTTCTGCAAGTACACAGAGCTGCTTTTATTTATTGTGGGAATTTCTCTTAGAGCTCTGTCATGTTTTCACACAGATAGAATGCAACCATGTTTGTGATTTTTGACAGTAGCTGGGATCTATGTGGAGTAGGGGATTTTTTAAAATATTCTGCAGCCAATATGTTTACTGTCCTTCAGCAGCCATGCAGGGCGACACGGTGTATCACTGCTCCTCGAAATGGGCTGCAACAGGAGGTCAGCATGGAGCATAGATTTTCTAACACAGCATGTTAGATGAAATGATTTTGTGTACTTTGAAGTGGAAAATTCAATCAGAATTTTCCACACTTTTTAGTTAAAGCAACACTGTTACTTATTGATGAAAGGTGGACTTGGGAAAATGCAGCATCAAACACAAAGAATCTAGCATATAGTTCCTGGTCATAGTAAGCAGTAACCTTTTCCTCTTATAATTTAATGAAAGCTACACGAGATTTAAAAAAAAAAAAAGGGCTGCTTAAAATATATGGCTATAGAATGCTTGGGATATATGCTGGTATATGTAGTGTTTGTTTGGATACTATTGGAGCCCTTTAAGAAGTTTGCTTTTCATTAAGAGGTGGTCTTCATGCTTGATAAATGGCAATTTCAAGTGCCTAGATAATCCATTTGGGCTTAAATAGAGCTATTTGGAAAGCACCTGAGAGTCCTATCGATAACACAAGAATAGAATAGATTCTCTAAGCTTTCATTCAAGTGGGCTTAGAGTGTATTTAAATTTGTTACTAGTTTTTAATCTGTCTTTTGGTGCGCTGAACATATATATCAGCATGATAACTTATTATATGGCATTCTGCAAAGGCAAAACCCTGGGGGTTGCAGTGTCAGGTGTGTGCATACATATTTAAGATAGAATAATAACAATGGGAGAGGGCTCACTGTGTGCTGGATCCATTACTCGGTGTTTTATGTGAATTCTTTTATCGAATCCTCCTAACAACAGAGAACTGTAATTTCCATTGATGAAAGAAAGTCACAGACAGGACACAGAAGTTGCCCAAAGCCATCAGCAAACAGAGGCTGGCATTCACCTTGCAGTGTAGACTCCTGAGTCTTGTGGTCCACGGTGCCTTGCTGCTGCTTTGAGGCTCCACCCCTTCAGCACATTCATCCTGACGACCCTAAGGATGCTTGGGTTGACATAAAGGACTTAACATTTAGGATATATATATTTATTTCTCAAGGCCATGTGAGTCTCTTGCCGTTCAATTTAGCCACAATTCTTGGTTTTTGATTGATACCCAATTAAACTTAATGTAATTTAGCTTGCTTTTCCTTTTTCTATTCTAAAGCTAGTATTAAAATGACAAGAACTTTTTTTAAAAAAAAAAATGGGTACAAATTCATCAACTTATCTAAATAATGAGATGTTTTGTGTGACCTTGTAGGATCCCCAGCCTCAGCATGGCTCAGAGTTGTCTTGCTCCTAAGTTTGCCCCCCACCCCCAACCCACATTATTTAAATTTTGATACAGTTTCATTGTGTTTTCAGCTGTGTTCTGTGGGGGAAAGATCTATACTCAGTGATCCATTTCATACTTCCAAGGCAGTCCAGAGAATTCAGCGCAAGGACACACACCTTTTCTTCAGGGCAATGTACATATCAGTCCAGTGTTGTCTAGTGTGCTTGTTCATTTTCTGAAAGAACCTCATAGGTGTAGTTCTGTGGGAAGCAGAGCAAACACCTCCATTCACCAGTGTTGCAGGTGGCTGGCTGCGTTCGTGTGTAGTAAGCATAAGGATCTAGTGCTTTGAATTCTTTAAAGTTTGGAGAACAACAATAATCTATGTTACGAAAATCTTCTTAGAGCTCAAATTTAAATGTCCACCCCAGTCAGGGTCCTTGTGATCACAGAAGTCACAAGGGACCATTTTGACTTTGAAGGGAGGATTGTGTCTTTGCAGGGAGAGGACCAGAAGTCAGTCTTTGGGAAGAAGCAATTAAAACCCCAGAGCCTTTTATTGCTTTTGATGCTTAAAAAAAAGCCCAAACCTCCCTGCACTGAAATATTTTCTGCTAATTAACTGTCACAAACGCAATGCCATTAAGCTTAGTGTCTCTTTGGTTAACTTCAAAGTCATTAGTACACACTGTGAAGCTCCCCCAAATTTATTTTAGGAAAGGGAAACAAATTGACAGGTCTGTAATCAATGTTTCCACGACTTGTTTCTGATAGAACCTAGACCCAGTTTACAGATTCCTTGGTAATATTTTCTGGGAAACATGGAGCCGCCTTCACTCGAGGCGTCTGGGTTATCTTGACACATGCTGTGTGTTAGGATCCACAGTTCCGAAGCTGACTTGTGGAAGTCGGTGGGAAGGACTTTTGGAAGATGTCCAACTGGGAATGTACTTATCTGCAAAGAACAGAAAATGTTTGTGACCAAATGTGCAGAGTGAGTGTGTTGCATTCAAACAGCATCTGCAAGGACAGAGGCTACTTGTGTCTCCTCTCTACCGTCCTTGATGTAATGTTGTGGGCACTGGGCACATCATCATATAGTTTGCTAGACTCAGCCTCCCTATTAGGAAAATACTGGTAATCTTACCATTGTCCAGGGTAGTGGTAAGGCTTCCAGCAAGCCAGTGAGAATGCACAGCACAGCCTGGCCTTGCAGCAGCGGCCATGATAGCACCGTTTTTGCTAGTGCTGTTGGGATAAAGGTGTGAAATGGGAGACAGGGCGTCCATCTTCCTCACAGGTCCCAGTTCCAGCATGCTTCCAGCTGTACATTGGATAAAATACTAAAAATAAAGAAAAGGAAAGGGGGAAAAAAGTCAAATTCTGAATGCTGGTGAGAAGGCTCAGCAGTTAAGGGTACATACTGCTTTTCTATAGGACCTGAGTTCACTTGTCAGCACCCACATGAAGGGCGGGGTGGAGGGGAGAGGGCTTGCAGCTGCCTGAAATCCAAGAGGATCTGTTACTTCTGGGTTCTGAGTGCATCTGCACTCACATGTACATAGCCACACACATACACACTTCACACACACACACACACACACACACACATCACACACATACCCCACATACATATACCACATACATACACACACACCACATACACATCACAGACACACATGCACACCACATACCCTCTCTTGTACATGCACACGCATGTGTGCGCGCACACGCACGTGTACACACACACACACACACACACACACTTAAAAATAAAATAAACCTTTAAAAAATATTTTTGAAAATGTCAGATTCTGTACTCTGTCACAAGTAGGATCTATTACTTCCTAAGTGAAATACATCCAAATCAATTGTTTATGTTACTGGGCCATCTCTTTACAATAAATTTCAGCACTGTTAGAGGCTTACGTTCACATTATCGATTATTTGAATATGTGAGCCATTAATCTCCATGGCCTGCATCCATTTTGCATGTATATTTTGTGTCGTCTTTTGCATTTATATAGAGAGGAATAGCCTGAAGAAAGTAGACTTGTGGGTATTAGCTTCATATAGTTTTTCAAGCGCTCCCTTGAGCTCATCTACCAATAAATTTCTACACTAAAACAGGCCTTCAGAACTGTGACTGCTGGGTAAACCAAGAGGTCCCCTTAGTAAATAAAAATGATTCATCTCACCAGAGTAAACCCTTTGTCCCTGGTCAGACAGTCTCATCCTGCCCTGCTTCCGAGTTCTATAAAAATCCTTTCTCTCTTTGTATTACGGTTGTCTGTGATTTTAGTGGAATCTCTGAATTACTATCTGATTTTTAAAAATCAGTTCATAAAAGGATATTGATTCTTTATATTAGGAGCAGTTGAAGTGTTGTTTATTAAAAACACTACCGGCAAGCTGGTCTTCCCCGATGGGGCTTGGAATCCAGTGTCAGCAAAACTCGTCTGAAGTCTCACTTGAGATATAGCCGTTTAAAAAGTGACCCCGGCGATGAGTACTCCACTGTGGGTGGGGCCGTGATTTGGGTGTGGATAAATGAGAGACCCGAAGGTGAAAGGGAGGTTCTGCCTGGCAGGGTTCTTTCTAATTGCTTCTATTTTCATTCCCTGGCATTGATATTCACTTCTTTCCCAGGGCATTTTCCTGGGTAATGAGAAGACTTTGAAATCAAATAAGGCTTTTGAACGCTGAAGATGCTTGCCACAGTGCTGATGGAGAATCCTATAGATCTATAATGATTCTAAAAGGTGTCTCATATCCACTATATTAACTCTCTTTTTAGAAGCTTATGAACATTGTAGCTTTTATTGATTCCAGAGAATTGGACCCAACAGTAAGCAACAAAAGTCGATGGTAACTTTCTTCCCATATAGGGGTTTGCAGATCAATATTTTGACTTTACTGTAATTGGCTGGTAATGGATGGAAGACCTGAAAGCATTGTGGGACCTTGTGGAGCACAGCTGTGTAGTGTGGCCTTTTTATCTCCGCTCACTGTGGGTCAGAGGCTTGCCCCAGGAGCAAGAAACACAGTTAAGTGGCAGGGTTGATATGCTTGTTTATCAAAAAGGCTTCATAAGTCTGTTCTAACGACAGAAAGAAGGCAGACCTTGTTCACAGTGACCTTAATTTTATACAGATGCTGAAGGAACTTCCAATTTGCATTGTCTTTAAAGCAATTACGTTCAGCATCTTGCATTGGTGTTTTGATGTCCAGACAGAGGGGTGTCCCTCTTAATGGAATAACTGGGTGTGTCTTTGCTGGAGCCTTCACTAAATCCTGGCCAGGTTCAAGTCTCCGGACCGACTGTTGCTCATGACCTTGACCCATGTTATCTAGGCCCTTTGTGCCCTGCCTGCCTCCCTCAGCGAGTCCGAGCATATATTTAGGTGGGATGGGCTGGGGTCTAGGGTGTTGGGAGCATCAGAACAGAGAAGCATGAGAACACTGCCGTGGTTCTGAATGTGCCCTGGGATAAGCTGTACGAACCTTGTTTTGTAGTTCAGGAAACTGGGCTGTAAAGGAGGCAGAGGAGGCTGAGGTTCTTCGGGGCCCTGTGTAGCATTGCCTTGGGTTGGACTAAAGCTGTTTCTTTAAGTTTGTCTTTTTATATATGATCAGTTTCCTTTGTTTGTGTGATGTGGGCATGTCTCGCTCTCCTCCCCCACCTCTCTCTCTCTCTCTCTCTCTCTCTCTCTGTATGTGTGTGTGTGTGTGTGTGTGTGTGTGTGTGTGTGTGTAAGTCAGAGATATCCTCAGATGATGTCCCTTAGATACCATCCACTTTTTCTTTTTAAGAAAGGACCTCACAGTTCCAGTGGGCCAGTCTGGTTGGTCAGTAAGCCCTGTCTACCTCCTCAGGGATTATAAGTATATCAATCACATCTGGGGCTTTTTTACTTGAGGTCTGAGGATTGAACTCAGGTTCTTGTTCTCCAGTGGGCCATCACCCCAACAGGATCAATACATCTTTAAAGCATTAACTTCGATGGGTCTAATTTTTTTCTATTGTAGCTTCTTTTATTTCAAAAGCTGGATTTTCCAAAATGACCCAAACTAGTTTTTATAACTTTTAAAGTTGACGCGAACATTTTCCCCAGAAAGAGTTCTTTTGTTCTTGGGGAAATTGAGCACACCATGTAGGCAATGAGTACAGGTTCGAAGCTGTTAACTGTGAGGTGGTGTGTGCACATTGCATGGCACATGGTAAACACAGTGAAGTGCAGCTGCTAATCACATATGTGTCCATTATTGTCAGCCAAGCCCCACAGAGACGTCTGTGAACTGAACCCTCCAGTGGATGTCTCTTTGGTAATACTGAGAGCACACGTGCCTGATTCCCAAGCTTGATGTTTTGACATCAAGGCCATAATCCACTAGGAAGTATCCCAAACCACAGTAAGTGATTGGAAAGGAAGCTTGTTTCGCTTGCTCATTTACTTAGGGTTAGCTGATGATTTGGTGTGTTACGTACGCCTTTTCTGCTGGAGAAAAGTCGGTGTTAAAAGTAACATGCTTGCAGGACTGTGCTTGAAATAAAATCAGAGTCTGTAAAAGCAATTTAAGTGTGAAATTTGCTTAGAAGAAGAAGCTGCCCAAGTCAGTTGTGCCTCTCATTTCAGACAGATACTGGCAGGGTGCTAGCCACTCTGAAGCCCCTTAGAAGGTGACATGAGGGGAGACTGGTACAAATATACCCAGCTGTGCCCTAGTTAAGGAAGGACACTTTCTGTTCCCTGGACTAGGCGGGTGTGGATTTAAGGACACACTGAGACATCTGCCACCATCCCTTCATTGGTGAAGCAGGAATAATGGCGATGATTAAACGGGCCAGTGTTTGTCCACTTGCAGTAAGTCAGAGGCCACCGTTACATTTGTGATGTAGCTGAGTTTAGTATAGACACACAGTACCGACCATTTACATGAGACTGTAGAGTGGAAAAGGAATTTGTCATGATGGAGGCTAACTTTTCATCCAAGCCCGGGATACTGGCTTTGCCAGTTTTCTCCTTTGCAGCTCTATCCCTGTTCCTGTGCTCTGGAACCCTGTTGATTATTTACACGTTTCACTGTTCCCTCATCCATTTCAGATTTCCAGTTTTTCTCTTCTGAAAGCCCTCTGTGCTTTTACATCAGAAGCCCCCTCTCCTCTTCTCTGGGTAGCACCCTGCCCTTATTTATCATGGCTCTTCTGACTTTCCCCGAAGCCAAGCATGTCTTCTCACATCCCTGCGATGCTGTGTGCTCAGTCCTGTCTTTAACCTGCCTCCCTACTGCCTGCCTTTCTCTTCCTCATCCTTGGTGCTGGTGCTCGGCCTTGCTCCCAGGATCCTAGAACAAGCCTCTAGGATGTCCCCGCTCGTTTGCCATCTGTGAGCCATGCAACACCCTAATGCTGGAGTGGAGCTGTCTTGGTTTTTTGAGACAGGGTTTCTCTGTGTAGTTTGGTGCCTTTCCTGGAACTCACTCTGTATCCCAGGTTGGCCTCGAACTCATGAGTACTGGGATTAAAGGCATGTGCCACCACCACTTGGCTGGAGTGGAGCTTTTTTAACGTGTTACCTGGCCATCGTCTCCTGTTGAAGTGCTCCACGGAGTGCCCCTTGCATACAGGATAAATGCAAGCCCTTTGAACACAGTCCCCAATGTGGCTACACCCCTGCCTTTGCACTCTGTCCTATTGAGCTTTCTTTCCTCTCTACTTCCCAAGCACTCTAAGGGTTTCACCCCTACCCATCCTGCACTGGACCTTGCCTCCCTGCAGTACTTCATCAGCCAGTCCTGGGCCTGCCTAGCCAGTGCCCAGACCTTACAGTAGAAGGAGCAGGTGAAGCAGACGCAAGCAGAGTATTGTGTCACTTGGAAATTTTTGAATCATCAAAACAAAACACAACTGGTTTAAGCAACAATGGACTTCTTTGGTTCATGTATCCAGAAAATATGCAAGGCTAGATCCAATGTTTCACAAGGGTCACCTGGTGCCTTATTTCTCCCCATCTTCCCCATGTACCCTTGATGCCCATCACGAGCTCCCTACCTCTCTTGCTAACTCTCTTGGATAAGGCTCATGAACTTCTTTCCAGGGCTCCCCGAGCAAACATCGTTTTATATCTACTTTACCCAGTTTGGGCCACATGTTACCTCTCAACTCATTACTTTGGTCAAGGAAAATGAGCTTTGCTACTTACTTAATTTAGTCAGAGCTTCTAGAGCAGTGGTTCTCAACCTTCCAAATGTTGCGACCCTTTAATACAATTCCATGCTATGGTGACCCCCAACCATAAAAGTATTTTCATTGCTACTTCATAACTGTAATTCTGCTACTGTTGTGAATCGTAATGTAAATGTCTGTGTTTTCCAATGGTCTTAGGTGACCCCTGTGAAAGGTCGTTCAACCCCCAGATTGAGAACCGTTTAGAGGCTAAGGGCTGTGTTGGTTCCATCAGAAGTTGCCGTCATTTATAACAGGGGAGCCGTGCTGACCCTCCTCAGAGGAAACCCAGCATCCCACCCTTTGCTGTTGAATACATTGAAGAGCCCTCCTGTATCCCATGCCTTTTCACACTGCATTTTACACCGAGTGAAGTCCTTTATCCCCAGAGCTGGCATGGCCTCTGCCATGTCAACCTTTGCTAACGTGTGTGTGATTGAATAAAAGAAACCCATTTCGCGTGCTTTAATCCCCAAATGTGCCCTTGTCTTCACCCTTGACAGAAGATTTTTTGCCTTCACAGTAACCAAATTTATAGAGCCACAGTGAATAACTTCAGTTTTACTTTTTAAAAATGTCCCTTTCACTTATACGAGGGGCAGGTTTTCCTCCTCCTCCTCTTCCTCCTCCTCCTCACCATCATTGCAACATCCCCTTGCTTGTATTTTCATTCATCGCCCTTCTCTCAGCCTCTCACGTCACCTCTCTGGCATACTTACTGTGGTTTGAGATATGGTTTCTTGGTGTGTTCCCCAAAGGTTCATGTCTTGAAAGCTAGGTCCTTGGGCAGGTCAGTATGTAGAGAAGAGGAGACCTTTAAAAGGTAGAACTGCCTGGGAAGTCATTAGGTCATCATCAGGGATGCTGTGCTCACGGGAGATAACGTGTGGTCAGGGTGGTGTGGCCATACACAGGATGCCATCTGCAAGAGGGGTTACTTTCCCCCTTACGGGACCTTGGGTCCTACACGAGTGGGTTATTGCAAAGAGTTATCCTGGCCCCGAGTCCCTCTGGCTTTCTGTCTCACCGTGTATTCTATTCTGCACATGCTCTAGCCACTGTTAGCATCCATGAGGCCAGAGGTGTTTTCACTTGGATCCCCAGCCTCCCAAACTGTGAGCTGCACAAACCCCTATGGTTAAGAATTTCTCCACCGAACGTATTTTGTTGTAGCAATGGAAAATGTTCTAACATCCTCTTTTTTTTTTTTTTTTTTTTTCCACAATGGATATAGGTGGAGAAATGGTACTAGATGATGTGTGTGTGTGTGTGTGTGTGTGTGTGTGTGTGTGTGTGTGTGTGTGTAAGCCTGTGCATGTGAGCTGAGGCCAGAGAGGACATTGGGTATCCTGCTCTATCACCACGCTTACCCCTTGAAACAGGGTCTCTAATTGAGCCTGGAGCTGGGCTGGCAGCCAGCGAGTCCCCGTGATTCTGCTGTCCCCACCCCCCGACTGTGTTGGGGTTGGGGGGGGTGCCTACACCTGGCTCCTTAGGTGAATACTGGAATCCACACTCAGGTTCTTGTGCTTACGTAGCAAGTGCTGATACCCCAGTGCGCAGGCTCCCAGCCCTCAATTTAGTTTTTCAGCTGTTATCTGACGGGCTTACTCCTCCGGCCAGTTGCTGGTCTCCTGTGGACTTTTTCGACGGCAATGCTTGGCATCCTGTCCAGACAGCCAGTTGGCTTTATAATTGTAGACAGAAAAAGAGAAATAGGTCCTTCAAGAAGTGAGGGGCTGCTTTGGGACCCTGTGCTTGCCTCCGTTCCCTTTGGATTTCACAGGTGTGCTCTAGGTCAACGTGTGTACGCGTTTAAACTTTTCTACGAAGATCTCCTACTTTTCCAGCTTTACTTTCTTCACGCAGAAAACTGTTGGCTTCCGGGGCCGTTTCCTGAAGCTTTCAAGGGTCAGGAACCAATTTTGCCTTCTGCTCAGGTTCAGAAGGAAGTACTGTGTGAGATGCAGTTAGTTCTGTGACACAAGTCTTTCTGTCCTCTGCCTTCAAGACCTTGGTGACAGAGTCAAGAAAGTGACCCAAGCGTTCCTTTAGGAGAGCTGACCTCTGGGTGACCCCACCCTGGCCTGCTGTGCCACCGTGTTTGGCAGTGAGCATCCTGCTGGAGAATGGTGCCAGAGTGACCATTAGAGTGACAGAGGTCTTTCTCCTGTGCCACTTCCTGCCCACACAGGAAACAACATCACAGCTTAGCTCTCACTACCGCAATGACAGCCTAGGAGATTAATGTTCCCTAAAGGAAAAGAAAATCTCCTAAGGTAAAGGGCTTATGTAAACTAGTAGTCTTTAAAGGGATTTAAAATAACTAACTTCTAATAAACAATTGCTACAAACAGTTTTTCCCCTCTCTCTGGCTCTCCGGGGGTGGTGCTTAGGCACTGGCAGTTTTAAAAGCTCCCCGGTGACATTAATGTGTAGTCAGGTTTCAGAATCCCTGCTTCAGCCAAGTCAACCACTGCTCAGAACTTCCCCTTGAGCAGAATGATTTCATCCCTGTCACTTTCTCTCCCCGTTAGCACGCACACATCCAGGTTAGACTGCGCAATCCCGCACCTGCTGAGACCTCTTTGTTCATTGCGAGTCTGGGTCTGTTTCCCTGAGTAGCTTTTAAATAGGTTGTGTTTTGTTTTGTCCTCCACCTCATATGGCCCCATGTATGGCCTGGCATGGCCGCTGCTGTGCACATCCTGGCTTTTGGGACTCTCCCTAAATGCATAGGGAGAGAGAGAGAGAGAGAGAGCAGTCAGCACAGGTCATAACCCTCAGTGACAAGATGAAAATGCTAGGACCAAGGGAAGAGAGTAGCAGGGACCACAGGGACATGGGACCTCCTCCTTTCTGGAAGGTTCTGGGAGGTAGTTTGTTCCGGTCATTGCCGTTTTGTTTGTTTTCAGGGTTTGGGAGAAGCAAGCTGCACAGTCTTCAATTCCCCAACTCCTTCTTGGAGGAGTTCCCTGGACATGAATTGGTCGGCTTTGGCCCTGCTTCTCTTTGTGATGGTGACAGAAGATCATATTCCTCTTTACTGCCCACTTGCCCGCTGGAGCAAGAGGCCCAGAGGCAGCCTTACCACGTAGGAAGCTGCCACAAGCTGTGAGATAAAGGTGTGGGGACAGTTAAAGGTACAACCTGCAGGAGGCGCTCTCTGACACGTTTCCCTTCCAGGTGCATTACCCGTCCGTCGTCTTCTCGGACTTGAACTTCCAGGTTCTGACACTGTCTGCTCGGTCATCTTGTTGCGATAGAAAGTGTTGTCTGTGACCCACCGCATCCTTACATGTCAGCTCCCTTCAGTTTCTGTTGCTTTGAAGAGACCCAGCTTCTGCTAGCGTGGGACCTCCTTCATGCTTCTCCGTGGGACTGTGTCCTGTCCATCTCACCTGCTTCTTCCGACTCTTCTCTCTTACCGGCCCACCCCACCCCAGGCTTATTGCTCTCTGTACCATCGTATGTGCTGAGGGTTCCACAGCCCGTCTCTAGTTCCAGCCCCTTTCTTGAACCCGGATTCATCCATCCACCTTTGCAGACACTTCAGTGTGACAGCCCCACATGGACAGTCTTGATGTCACACATTGATGCCGAGCTTCTCTTCCGTCAAACGCTGTGTAGCTAGGGCCCCTAATTTTGACTCCTTTGTACGTTTCCTTTTATGGCCCACATCCAGCTCTTTCGTACAGTGTAGCCGCCTTCTTCATATGTAAGTACCTCATGCCTCTTCGTTGCCAGTTCTACACAGTCTTCCCTCACTTCGACCATGTCTATAGCTTTCTAAATCATAGGATTAAATAAAACCTTCAAACAAGCTTGAGCATTTTAATAATTACTTGTTCATCCTTTCCTCTACCATCCCCATTATCCCCCATCTAATTTATGTGACATGGGGGGGTAATTTTAGAATTATAGAGGATGATAGTTCAGAGAATTCCTGTCTGTCCTCTTTCCAGCTTCCTCAAATGCCAACATAGCATGGTACATAACCTTAATATAGTTGTCAGGACTAGGAAAGTCGCACTGGTGCTTCGCTAAAAACTCAACCACAAGCCAGGCGGTGGCGGCACACGGCCTTTAATCCAAGCACTTGGGAGGCGGATCTCTGTGAGTTTGAGGCTAGCCTGGTCTACAGACCAAGATCCAAGACAGACACCAAAACTACACAGAGAAACTCTGTCTCCAAAAAACCAAACCAAACCAAAAACGAAAAGTCAACTACAGATGTAAGTTTGTTGGTTGGTTTTTGAAGACAGGGTCTCACTGCATAGCCCTGACTGGCCTGGAACTCTCATATTCACCTGCCTCTGTCTCCCAAGTGCTGGGATTAAATGCTTGGTGACTTCATCCTGCACCCTGCTCAACTGTGTTTTTATCACTGGGCTGTGAACTAACGTACTTTTCTTGATCCAGGATCCAAGCCAAGAGTCTACAATACATGTAGCCATCCTGCTTCTTTAGTGTTCTCTGATCTCTGAGAGTTTCTTTTCCATTCCCTTACATTTTTCTGAGCTTTGTTTTACAGGCACTGGGATAGCTCTCTCTTTATGAGTGCATGATGCTTTTGCATAAGGACAATGGAGTTGAGTTACAGAATTTTAGGAAGACAACCAAAGTGTGAAGTGACCTTATCCTCAATCAGAGGGTATTTGATGTCAGCAAAGCCTGCCCCTGTGACGCTGAATGATTGTTTGGTCAAGGAGGTGTCTGCCGGATGCTCCTGGGAGGGAGTCACTAGAGTCATTAAGTCTAGCCCCCCCCCAAGAGAAGGTGAATTGAGTGCTGACACTCGGTGGAGGGGGTAGTCTACAATACTACTTGGATCCCTGCATATCTCCAATTTACTAGCATGGCATCAATTTACTGATCTCTTAAAAGAATAGTTCAGAAATTTTCTAAATACATGCGGGGTGTTTAGTGGTGTTACTTTGTGTATAGATAGCTGCCCAATACTTAAATGCTATAAATGTTTTTTTAAATTACACCTGTTAGAACTTCTTAGACATATATAACATTGCAGTTTGCTGTCTTCATGAGCACAGCAAGCCATTCCTTCCCCTCTCTCTCTCCCCCATTGGAGGCCACAGTTGGCTGGTACGGACTTTACACTCACTCACTGGACTTCTCCTGTCATCCTGAATTCTGCATGGCTTCTCTTCTTAAATTTGAGGACATTTTGGTACACTTAGTCTGTCAGCCTTTTCTCTGTCTCTGCCTCTGTCTATCTCTGTCCTCTCTCTCTTTGAAATAGGGGTTTTGCTGTAGCCCAGTGTGGATCAAGACATCCTCATTCCCCATCCTCCCATCCTTCTTAGTCCTGGGGTTATGTGTATGCACACTGTGCATTCCCACTCTCGATCTTATCAAGAGATCTCAAGACAAGTTGTCTCAGAAAAGATTATTTGTACTTCATACTCATTTTCATCATAACTATTTAACATTCTTAGAAAGGGAATAAGGAGCGGATGAAGAAAATAGTGATAACTAGCATTCTAAAATATGCTAAGCCCCCAAGAACAAGTGTGATGGCTCATGGCTTATAATCCCAGTGCTTGAGATGCTGAACAGGAGGATTGCCAGCCTGGGCTACAAACTCAGACCCTATCTCAAAACAAACCAACCAAATAAACAAACAAAAACAAGCCTAAACAAAGTCACAGAGTAATCGGTATCCACAAAAATAATTTTTTAGAACTTTAATCTTTTAAAATATGTTCTTAATCTGGAATAATTAATAAACATATTTAGTTGAGATAGTTGCTTCTTTCCCCTTCATTTCCTTTGTATCCCACTTTCTCCCACTTCCAGTTCTTAGTTAATACAGCTTTTAACACATATTCCCTCTATACCAAATTCTAGCTTTGGTTTATGGCCTGGGCCAATACCACACATCTTATCTAATTTTCTAAGTATGTGTTAGTGACCTTATCCTGACATTAAGGAAATCAAATGAAGACACATACATGGAGGACCATGGGGGCTGAGGCAGTAAAATGCCTTGATGCTGTTCATTTATGTCCGACCTGTGCTGATTTATTAGCACGTAGGCTCCATACATTAGGGCAGTAGGTGCTCCCTGCTCAGCCTGCAATTGCTGACCCTCTTGGTATTTGCAGACTCGGGCAGCCACTGTTCACAAGGTCTTGGCCAAGGCACATTCATTTCTCTCACTTTATTACCATCACATCTGATTCCAATTTGCTACCAAATTGAGTTTCCCATCCTGAGCCTGACATTCAAGCCAACAGGTGGATTAGCTCCCTCAGTTCAGTTAGCATGGTGGCTTCAGGTCAGCTGACAGTGGCCTGTGTGAAATGTCCCCCGTTCCTCATTTTGGAAGCTCAGGCTCCATCCTGTGGAGCAGGGGAGGTGTGTGGGCCACTGTAACCTTTCTGCTTATTTAGAACTCGTAATTCCAGGCCCATTGGAAAGGTTTCTGATTAAAAAACAGGGTTGGCTCTTATCCCCTTATCTTGCTATTTCAGCAACTTTTTCCAAGAGCCAAAACAGCCAGTTTATGATCGGGTCATTTCAGGGAATATGGTTGATTGTACCATGGTTACCCTTTTCGTTCTTCCGTCTTCCAAGTCTTCTATTGCATATGTAGTTGATGTGCCATCTGATTTATTACTTGCTTGCTCTTGCTAATAACGCCTCTGGTATCATCTATGCCCTTGATAAGTTTCTGCCACAGCAATGGTGACTTGCTGTGTGAGGAATCTCAGTTCTTTCCTAAGAGACACAATCTGATGAAGTATGACTTTTAGAGAGTCCTGTGAGGGGGGCGGGGGGAGCCCAAATACAAAACTCATTTCTAGTGTTTGCTTAATCAACGATTCATATACAGAAAGTTGCTCATTGAAGAGCAACCTGAGGAGACTATCCTGGTTAAAGACACTTGTGGTCATCAGTTAATGAAGGGACATTTCCCTTTCAGAAACAAGAAGCCAGCGTTAGCAAACACTATAATTTCTTGGGGGGACAATCAAGGATTTAATGGGGGAAAATGTAAAAACAAACAGAAATTGTTGGTTGTGTGGGAGGAGGGTGCTTCCTTTCTCAAAGTACCAGAGATATGTATGGTAACTCCATAGGGACACACCTTCATGTCTAAAGCCCACGTCACATCTTCCCTGGCCTCTCCTCTGCCCTCAAGGCCGTTTTCTGTAGGCTGTGCTAGAGTAAATTGCACTGTTTAGAAGTGATGTCTGAGGCCCTTGTCCTGGACAAACATCCAGGAGCCAATAAAAATAGAGGACAGACAAGGTGGGTGTGAAGCCAGAGGAAATACCTTTGCAAAGAGAATGCTGAGCTTCTGGAAGACGCCAAATAAATGAGAATTCTGAGGATGAATGACCAAATTTAGACTCTTCTAAATTTGTAGTGTAGTGAATTTTGAGTTTAAGTCAGCTGCTGACTCACGGCTTCCTATTCTTTAATTATTGCTATCAAGTAATCCTCCTTCAAAAGTGGGGCCTCTAGACCTCCTGTAGTGGGTGGAAGTACTTCTGAGTCAGGACTTTGTGTGTGGTTTCCTTGCTTACTTGCCTGGTCCTTTTTTTTTTTTTCCTTTGCCTCTCTATGATTCTGTAGATAATGATCTTAATTTGAGATAAGTGTGAGAGCATACTTTAGAAGTATCAACACTCTGGTAATTGTGGCTGTCTGGCTACCTTTTAGAGGTTCATTAACCTACTTTTCAATACCTAAGTAATAAATGCCATTTGTTTTGAGAAGTAATTCCGGAAGAAAACCCTTTGCAGGCTCCCTTTAAAATAACAAAGTGTAATATTTGTTATGCATAGTATTTTGTCGGAATCTGTTTCCTTGGAGGGTAAGTTGGCCTGATTTAATAATCTGATTTAATTGCCCTTTTCATTTCACCTTTCATTTAATTATAATCCTCTGAACTTTCTCCCGCTTCTATATATCTCTTGTCTTGGTAGGTCCCCCGGTTCTTCCGACTTTGCTCAGTCACAGGACAATAGTACTCAGCTCAGTATTTTACTCAAGTTGCTTTTTGAAGGTCCAATGGTTTTATGCTTCAAAATCAGATAAACTGTTGATAGTCTAAACTGCCCCTTCAGACCTCTTTTCTTGTGTAACAAGAGCAGTGTTGGGAGGGATCTGACATAAAATTATGTCATCAAAGTCTTTAGTGTCTTGACAGGGCCAAGTCAAGTCTGATAAAGAATGTCCAAACGTGTGACTTGGTGTCCTGATGACTTCAGCTGGTGCGGCATCTCCCATGTGTGTTTTCTCTTTTCTTTTGCAGAAGGAGCTGAGCCTCCCCCGAAGAGGAAGCCTGTAAGTAGAAGGACTCACTTTCCTCACTCTCTTTTTGCCTGGTTTGTAATGTGATCACTATCTGAATTGTTGGGCTTTGATGGCGATTAAAAAATTAATGATGAGCTACCGAATCAACAAAACAAAACAACATGAATTTATTTATAAAAGTTAAAGAGTAATGTAATGATCTCATTATAATTTGCTGGATCTGTCTGTGGGCATTGTAAATTCAAATGCTTACTAAATCCTAGGAGAATCTTAAGTTTTAAAAATGCCATTATATAGCCAAGGAAAAAAAAGTGATTTAATCTGCAAATAATGCAAGGTAACCTTAACCAGGAGTTAATAATTGTCCATGTATTCTGAAAAATCTATAGTTGTTCTTTATATTATGAAATTTTTGCACTTGAATGGATGAAGTCTTTGAGTCAGCTACACTTCCTGCTGTTAGAGCCAGGTCTTATTGAAAGGGTACATGTAACCGGGCAGTGGTGGCACACGCCTTTAATCCCAGCACTCGGGAGGCAGAGGCTGACGGATCTCCGTGAGTTCAAGACCAGCCTGGTCTACAGAGCGAGATCCAGGAAAGGCACAATGCTACACAAAGAAACCCTGTCTTGAAAAACCAAAAAAAAAAAAAAAAAAAAAAAAAAAAAAAAAAAAAGAAAGAAAGAAAGGGTACATGTAACGTTCTTGTATTCAAATAATAGATGTGCGGACCTTGACTTGACTTCTTGGTAGTGTGTCTCCACTTTAAGTTAATTATATACTTGCACAAAAAAATAGTTGTATTCACTTGCCGTTTCTGGAGTGAAATTGTCCTATAATACTCCATTCACTACCTGTAGGGTAGCTCTCGTACCGTGAGCAGCACTATGTAAGGGCTGAATTTGAACTCTTTGGATTTTTCTGGTTGGTGTGTGTTGAAGAAGTCTATGGTACAGTTCCTCTTAAATTTTTTTTAATTTTTAAGATATTTAGGAATATAAGATACAAGGAATATTTAAAATAAGATTCTCTAATTCCACTGTGGAGTAATAAAAAATTATAGGGGACTACTGTCACCTTCTGGGTGAAAAATTTTTTTATATGCCAGTCTTTGTATCTAGGAACCTAAACAACATCATGTGCAAACATTTTATTTGCTTTTTAATGAAATCAATTTCACTAATTTGTTTATCTATTTTGAGCCAGGGTTTCTCTGTATAGCCCTGGCTGTCCTAGAACTCGCTCTGTAGACCAGGCTGTCCTAGAACTCGCTCTGTAGCCCTGGCTGTCCTAGAACTTGCTCTGTAGATCAGGCTGGCCTAGAACTCACTCTGTAGATCATTTTGTTTTCATTTTATTTCTTTTCCTTTTTCTTTTTGAAACAAGTTTAGACTGCCAGGTGGACAACCAATCGTTTTTCCTGCAAAATTTTCCTCAGCTGTCTCTGCTCCTCGCCTTACTTCCTGGCTGGAGGTTAATGGCTTGGGTCCTTCCTTAGGAAGTGCCCTTGGGATTAAATGCTTTCTTTTTCTGTGTCAT
Organism: Peromyscus leucopus; assembly: GCF_004664715.2. NCBI lineage: Eukaryota > Metazoa > Chordata > Mammalia > Rodentia > Cricetidae > Peromyscus > Peromyscus leucopus. The sequence goes on from NC_051072.1 coordinate 45,917,874, forward strand.
GGTCATACACCTGTTCCCAAAACTCCAACTTTCGCTATTTCTCTTCATAATGAGAAAAGTAGAAAAACTATGTGAGATCTTTTCGTAGGCAAACCATCTTATTTTCTCTATACTTTTTTTTTTTAGTTCTTAAATACCCTGGATTTTTCTCCTATACTTTATTTGAAAAACCTTAGAACTTTGGTCAGATTTCCTTTAGGGCTTTATAGTAATTCCCTTAGATTTGTTCGTCTATATTCCCAGTGACTATCAGAAGCCCATACAAATTATGAAATTAAATCCATTCTGTCTATGTAAGATTCATATATTACTTTCACAGTGAAGTCTCAGTTCTGTTAATGTTTAGCTCATGGCCCTGAATGATGTTAAAACACATGATAGAGAAAGAAAATATGTTTTTCTCCACTTGAGGAAACGGAATCATTAATAATAAAAAAGAGATAGTGAAATAAGTGTATTTGGAGCCTGTGCTGGGAATTATCTAGAAGTCCCCTCTCTAATAAAAATTGGTTGATTTATTGGTGGTAGAATGAAGCATGGCAGACCAGTCAACACAAAGCTACCTATTTCAGTGAATTTTGTAAAAATCATTATTTCCAAATGAATTAACCCCCCAAATAAACATAATTTTATATTTGCTACAGTTACCCTCAAAGAATTAACAATGCCTGATGTGGCTGTTCAGAAGCCCATGGCCCTCAGTGTCCTCGGTGGATGCCACACCGACGGCCCGTAATTAATGACTCGTGCGTGCATGGTCCTTCATGACACTGAGAAAAAGAGATGCTTTTTAAAAAAACAGTGCCAGGTTCATTTTCGGAGGAAGCTCATGAAGGAGGACAGCGTCGCCTTGTTAGGTGCTGGCCTCGGTCTTGTCACAGGCCGTGATTGTTCTACCAGCGCCCCTCACCCTGTTTCCTGCAGAAATGCCTCCTAGGGATGCTTTCAGCTCCTTTGCTCTTCTGCAGGAAGACTGGGTCTCCCCAACCCCCACCCCTCCTGCTGTTGGGGTGAGTCCCTCACTGTCCATGTTAGCAAACTGCTCAGGCCTCAGCATAGGCCTTAGGGTCCCTGCTCCCAAAGCCACCAACTGAACTTGTCAGAGGGGCTGTGCCCTCAGAAGAGGTCACTTTAGTCTGATGTGTCTGCTGCTTCTAATCTGTGTTACCTTGAAGGTGTTACTTTAAAATTGCATTACCATCACTTTGAAACTGATAGGATTTGTTAGCTTTGTTTGTAATTTTTGAGTGTTGTTTGGAATAAGCTAAAAACTAACTTTTATCTATGCAGTCCTAAAAGCATACATATGCTACATTTAAAAATAAAATTTTCATAAATAAAAGACAGAAAATATGCTTTCTCATGATTGGGAGATCATAAAAGCAAATGGTATTTTCTAGAAAATATAATTCCGATCTCCTCTAATATTTTGCTTGCAATCATTTCGATGAGAGCCAACATGAAGACTATGTGGCCTTATATAAAGTTTTAAAGGTGGAAGAGATGATTAAGACCTTTATTCTTTAGTGCAAAGAGCAAGAGGCAGGAAAAGCAGGGAGCTACCTTCTAGGCAAGATGTTACTAGATAAAAAGTGACCTCTGCTAAGTTTCCCCTGAGGCTTTCCAGTACTCTAATCTTCTTTAAGGCCTCAAATCTTATCTCTGCTCCAGACTGCTGTATTAGGTGGATTTGAGTTTCTCTTTTCAATTCAATGGAGGCTTTGGTTCCCTGATTCTCAGAGTCATTCTTTCCTCCCATTTCCTTGGAACTTAAGTTACCATACTCTATTTCCTTCTCACCCAGCAGTCTATCAAAATCATGCTGTTGGAAGAACTATGCAGAGGAGTACTGTATAACAGGTTAGATATTGAGACTAACACTGTGATGAACAAGTCCCAGAGAGAAGGCAGCATTTACATTATAAAATGTAAAAGTATACAACAGATTTCTGCTCTTTTTCTTAACCCTGAAATTTGCCAGAGACAAACCAGTTCTACCATTTTGGCCAAATTAAAGCAGGCTTTTATTAAAATGTGAAATATTGACCAAGATGGACTTTGGTCAGGACTATCACTTGGAAACTTTCCAGCTGAATGGCTTTGAGATGTGTTGTGTGCGTGTGTGTGTGCGTGTGTGTGTGTGTGTGTGTGTGTGTGTGTGTGTGTAGGTGGTGGGGGGAACTTATATCGACAAAACCCATAGGCCATGGTACTTTCCCATGAGGCTTTGTTGTTATTTTCCAAGAACTCCCAGCATTCCAGAAAGTTACCTGGTCTTTGGGCCGATGGGGCTTATAGGTTACATAAGGTCTAACATTGAGCTACAACTCCTAGCATTCCAGGAAGTTAGCTGGTCTTTGGGCAGGTGGGGCTTATAGGTTACATAAGGTCTAACATTTCTAAATACACTTAACCATAGAAGTGTAAGGCATGCATGGGAAGCAGCTCTGTATGAAAATTTGCTACTATAGGAAATGACAGAAATGGAGTTCATGTGGCTCTTAGAGGGAGCTTCATGCACCACTAATGTGGCTGTGCTGGTGAGTGTGTAGGTACTTATATTACATCTTCTACGACAACATTCTTGATTGGGTGAAAGTTCAATTCAAACATTTAATCAAGCCTTTGCCCAGGGTTAGAAATAACTTATGTAGATATTATATTTAAAAAATCTTTTTCAAATATGAGGATGTGTCATAACTGTTTTTTGTTTCTTGGCGGTGTTTTGATCTCTTGCTGAAGATCGCCCCAAATGAGTCCAGCTTTATAATACTTGTAAGTTCCCTATGTTGGACACTATTGGCTAATGCCAGAACATACACTGAATTGTGTGGATAGGTTTCAGGGCTCTTAAAATCGCTTTTGATACACTGCCTGAAGGCAAGCAGGGAGAAAAATGAGATCATTGCATTTGTGGCGATGAATTATAACTCTGGCTTCAGAACTTGACTCTGGCTGTTCTTCCTGCCCAGAGAATGCCTGATTCAGTAATGTTTCCAATATTGCTGTTTGTGGAAGAGACACACGCCTACCTCCCACTAGTCAGGCAGCCTTCTGCTGGGGGTCTGTAGACCCTGTCACCAAACCTGTCTGCTAGGACAGAGATCCTATGGCTGAATGGCAGATTCCCTGTCCTTGGTGTCATAAATTCAGCCTGGGACACACAGACTCTCTTGACATGATTTTTATTTGTCTGGTCACCATCTCTGCATTAGTATTGCTGGTCTCCTATTGAGGCCTTGCCTGACATTTTTAAATAGAACGCTGTCCCAGAGGAGTTTGTTTCCAGACAAAGAAAGTGGAAAAAGTGAAAAAGGCAAAGATGTGAACTGATGGATAGTTAGGAACAAAAGCCAGGCATCCCTGGCAGTTGCCGCTGATTTTTAAAGGCTCCCTTTGTGTTTTGTTAATTGCCTAAATAAAGCTCCCGAGGATAGAGGCTTTTTTTTTTCTTTCTCTCTCTCTCTCTCTCTCTTGGAGTTCCCTAGAGTGCCTCTGTAGTGTTTATGCCCTGGAGAGAGGAGCAGGAAATTGGCTGGAGCCAGTTCTTCCTACCCCCTCCCCTCCAGCTTTTTTTTTTTTTAAACAGGCTTTCAGAATTCTCCACAAAGCCAAAGAAATTGTACTCTCTATTCTTAGCCATAGAGTCTCCCTGCTGTTTACCATGGCCTTCTCCACCTTGTCTAATTATGAGCTCTGCCATGTTCATGCATGGAGCCCTGTGGGCCTGGGAATCTGGGAAATCATGGCAGTTACCAGTTGATTTTTGTAGAAACAATGAATGATACTTGGATGGTTTCTCAGCGTCATAGTCTTTGGCCACAAAAAGCGTTAGCGATGCCTTTTAGGGGTACCCAGCAGTAGGAACCTGAAGTAGGAGCAGCTCCTAATGTGCGTGGCAGCTCTAGAAAGGTTGTGTACATGCTGAGGAATGGCTCGTGGGAGTCAGTTCTGGTGCCTTGTCCCGTTTTCATCACTGGGTCTAGCGACAACACTGGCGTCTTCATCAACTTCCATTTCTTCTCCGTTCACCTTGTCCTTTCCCTTTTCTGAAAGTAGCTGTGGCCCGCTAATGCTGGCCGTGGTAGACGTACATATATCAGGATCTAAATGGTCCTGTAGGAAGCCCAGTTCCTAACCTATATGTAAATCAGTGCCATCTCCCTCACAGCTACTCTGATGCTGTACTTCCTAGAACCAGAAATTCATTCATGTGAACCTGAAGATATTTTCCCTGTGATACTTTACTTACTTGTACCTGCCTTTGACTGTAGCAGAAGTCTCATTAATGGGAGCCTTCTGGTGAGCTGGCCATGTGACTGATGTTTTAGATTAAAAACTTGGGACTCTGGCTGCCTCAACATGCTAGGTTTGGCCACCCATCCCCATCTGCCAGTTGAAGAGGCAAGTAATTGTAAGAAGTAGAAAGGATGTTTTCAATGTAGCCATATTGGAAACATAAACATAAAAGGGACCAACTGACCCCCCAAGTGAAGCACGATCCTAATTAGTCTTAATAATAAAAACCTAGAGTCAGATATCTAAGGTGAACACTGAAAGATCAGAGAAGCAGAGCAGCCAGCTACCAGTAACTTCTTACCTCTAAAGAAATCTCAGACCAAATGGCATGGGGTGATCCTGTCTCTAGGAATTCTCAGACTGAATGGGCACTGAGATCCTGTCTCCACCTCCTGGTGCTGGTACTAAAGGTTCTGTTTCTCTTTTAGACTGGTTCAATCTAGTGTAGCCCAGGGTGGCCTTGAACTCCTGATCTTCCAGCTTCCTCCTCCCAAGTGCTGGGATTAAAGTTGTGTGCCACCACTGCCTGGCCCCTATGGTTAACTAGTGGTTAACTCTGGCCTCTGATCTCCAGGCAAGCTTTATTTGTCAAAACACAAACAAAATATCATACAACTCCCAAGTTATTCCTAGAAGTCAAGTTCATTGTTCTTTTCATGTAAATCTATCTGAGCATGCTACACATCATGGCATCCTACACTTCTGATACCTCTATTAAGGTCCTAGTCACCTAGAAACACCCAGAGTGGGCCAAAGGGAGCCTCTTTCTCTTGAGAGTCCAGAAATCCCTCTGTTAGTAAATCTCTAAGGGAGTGTTGCTACAGCCATCAGATTTTTCAGCCTTCATCACTTCAGCCTTGATAGACAAATATGCTAATGTATAATATGGCATATGAGAACACACTGATTTAAGATGTATCCTCGGATAGTCAGCATACATTTACAGAGGAATAGTCAGCTAGAATTCTCACTAGTGAGCCCCAAGACAGTACAAACTTAGTATTTCCATGATTATATAATTTATAGTATAGATCGTATAGACACACTTGTTTTTCTGTGTACCTAAGCATCCCCTGGTAATTTCTAACACACAAATTACACAATTCAAGGTCTCTTGTCACATCAAGAGATTCCTACATAATTCAGAAGAGCTCCTGATTTGCTCAACTGATGTCCCAAAGATAAGGAACCCAGCTTGCAGTCAGATAACGAGCAAATTCAGATGGTTGAAAAAGAGCCCCAACAGCTCCAAAGAACCTCTAAACGGACTAAGAAAGGGAAGAACAAGAATGGGGATCCACAGGCTGGGAGAGCAGCTCCTGGTCTACCTATCAAAGCGTGGTCAGCTTGGACATAGTCTCACTTCCCCTCTGCCAGGCGGCCTTACAACCTCCAACTCTTGAGGGAAGCAGTCTTCCTCCTACAAGATGAGCGCTTCTTCCCCAGTGTGTGCCCTCACCTGTGGGTAAGGTATTATTGCCCTGTGCCATCAGCCGTAGTGAAGGAGACAGACACAAAACGAAGCACACCTGTCAGACTTTTCCTACACACTTAGTTACCCTATCACTTACCTTTTAGCAAAAGTGGCCAGAGGCCAGTCTACCAGAGGTCTGAGGTGTTGAAAAAAACAGTTGCTATATGAACAAATGAATAAAAGGCAATGCACTTATTCCATTTCTTCCTGGCTGTTTGCCTTCCGTAGGCAGAGCCAAGGGTATCCAGGGATGGAGTGGGAAATGAGAGTGATCCCCAGAGAGATTGCTGTCAAAGATGCTTAGGACCTTCACAGCAGAGAGAAGCCAGGGCAGAGCTGAGATGTTGGACTTGAGACTACAGTGTGTCTTACAGCACTTGCATTTGGGTTGCCTGCACTGGATCAGGACGTTTCTGAGCTTGGAATTCCTCACCCTGAGACAAGCAAGGCAGTGACCTTCTAAGTCATTGAATAGGTCTGGGTGAATGCAATTGGTATGTATAGTTCTGTGTACTTTTTAAAAAGGACTTAAACTCAGAACATAATGCCTTGCCTGGCTGTTTCGCAAAGTAGTTTAGGTAAAAATGAGGTTATTTCCAGGATGGAGGGAGAAGGAATCTCCTTGGTTTTGTAATAGATTTGAAACAGATTTGTGAAATTTTCAGCAAGATGAAGGTAACGTTTCCGGAAAGAGAAGAAAGGGGCTTAATTCAAGCAAAATAAGGGACATATACACCATATTTGGCTATGTGTTAAAACACATTTATTTTCTCCGTTGCACTCTCTAGCCCTCCCTCCCCCACAAATATTGAATTCAGAGTATCTACTGTCAGAGCCAAATAGAAGTCCAATGTCATGTTGAATGTTAGAAATCCAAAAACAAAACGAAGAAAAAATTGAGTGTTGCATCTGAATTAGCATTTAAAGTGGCATGTTTATATAAAAAGGGAGCGGGTGGTGTAATATATCCTAGAGTAAAGAGAGGAATTCGGGGCTGTGGAGAATGTCAGTTGCGTTTATATATTCATCGAGCAGCCAGCGTGGCATTTGGCATGCATTTGCAGCCTTCCTTCTCAGGCCTGAGTTTGACTGCAGTGGAGGGAGAGGAGGCTGGGAGAACAGAGCAGTGGGGGCGGGGGGGGGGGGGCAGGGATGGGAGGGTGCTTCCCTGTGGAAATTCGAGGAAGACCTTCCTTCTGCTCCAGGGGAGAGGATTGGGTTATCCTGGGGAGGTTTAGGATCCCCCAAAATCTACGTGTACTTCTAAACGTGGAGATTAGAATGTGTGTGTGTGTGTGTGTGTGTGTGTGTGTGTGTGTGTGTGTGTGTGTGTGTGTGTGTTGTGGGGGAGCGGGAGACCAGTGCTTACGGGGGATTCAGAACACCATTTCCAGCTGAGAACTACCTTTTAGCATGAAAGCAGAGTTAGAAATGTCATACTTACTAGAATAACTTTAGCAAATTGGAGTCCAACAATTGTTTTCCATAGGTGATTCATATTCAGCTCATACAGTGTGGCCACAGGGGCTGGGAACCGACAGATACCTCCTCTGGCCTGCTGATCTGTAGGAAATCTCGGGATAAGGCTTTGGAGCACTGCCTGGATTTGAATTCCGTCTCTGCCATTAAGCAGCTCCGGGATCTCCAAACGTTACTTAACTTCTGCGCATCTTAGTTTCTCATCCATAAGATGGAAATATTACTCTATCCTGGAATTGTCCAGAGGGTTAAATTAATAATTGTAAACTGTTTGTGATTGTGCCTGGCATACATACGTACGTACTGTGTATCTGTTAAGTATTAGGAAATAGGACATACCTGGTGCCATTTGTTTGTAGCCTGATGGATTAGCCAAAAATCCACCAAACAGGCAACAGAAGTAATCTTTTCTCCTTCTTTTAAAAGATTTACTTATTTTATTTCGTTAATGGACGTGAGTGTTTTGCCTGCATGCATGTGTGTACATCATGTACATGTCTGGTGTCCATGGAGGACAGAAGAGGGCATCAGATCCCCTGGCACAGGAGTTATAGATGGTTGTGAACATCTGTGTGGGTGCTGGGAACTGAGCCCAGGGCCTCTCTAAGAGCACTGAGTGCTCTTAACCAACTCTCCAGCCCTGAGGAAGTACTCCTAAAGCCAAATGATCTTAGTAGCATTTTCTAGTGTTATTTTGTTGCATTTTCTGAGGGGTGTTGAAGGGGCAGGTGGCCTTGTGGCTCTGGGTAGGACTTAACACTGTACACTGAGCACAGCAATGGCTAACCCTGATCACCAGAGGGTTCTGCCTCTACAGTGGAGACAGACACAGACAGTCATTATATCACCATGACTTGCGTGTACGAGATCCCCATGCCCCTTTCCCAGAAAAATCCATTCTCCCTCAGCATAGTGGAAGGTCAGTTTTTGGAATGGTGATTTGGGACAAGTAAGTGTTGAGGAACATGGGAAAATGTAGTCAAAGTAGGGAGAATCCTTAAGGAAAGCTTTATTTAAACTTGCTTTCTTTGATCAGTGAGGAATTGGCAACTAAGAAGGGATGAGACCTATTGGGCTCAACTAGTACATTGTGAAACAGGAGCAGAATTTGGGGTTGCCAACCACTCGGGGATGGAGTGTGATCTTTCCATCTTGAGGCCATTATGCTCGAGTGTTAGCAAGCCCATGGATCTTTGTTCCGTAGATGTAAAGCTTCTTCTCGTGGACCTCCGTAGTGTGGAGCAAGGCATAGGCTTCACGGAGTACGCCTTCCTTCACCGTGTTCATCAAAGCTTCTTTTAATATTCTGCAAAGTCGGGCGAGTTCTTAAAAGTTTCCACTGGCCATTGCAGCTGAGGGCAGACAAACTAGTCCAAACCCAAGCACCACCAGGAACACAGTGTACCCCAGGATGATAAAGGGACCAGTGAGAGCTGCCCAAGTCAGGGGGCTATCGTGCCCAGCTGTGCTAACTGGCCACTCCTGTATATATTCATCATCCAACGGGACATGTGAGCCAGCCTCTGAATTCAGTATTGTTCTCTCTGTACCCCATTGTGTAGAAGCCAGTCGGGCCCTCCGATGCGCAGACAGGAGCCAGGCAGAAATGGGATTCACTTGTGTCTGTGAGTGTCTCCTTAGGAGGCTTCAAGTCCCTTTTCCTTGCTCTCTGGAGCGGGCGACAGTCGGACTTAAGGAACTGAGAAAATCAAAAGTGCTTTGGGGGTTTCTCTCTCTCCTCTGCTGAAAGGGGACCTCACCCTCTATGACTTGGCTGGGACATTTTTTTTTTCCCTAAGACTAGACCTGCTTTGTCTTTTAACCTATTGTTTTGTAAAGGAGGTGCCTCTTCCAGGTGGAACTGAGGATGCCCTGTACACATTAGAAGGTGAGGCATGCCCCTGGAGCCTTTTAGTTATTCCACACTCCTTCCCAAGGGCATCTGAGCCCTGCTTCTTCTCATAGACTACCCAGAAGACAATGCTTTCCTCTCTGTCATTAGGAAATTCTACACAGATAGTCCACTTGACACAAATGATTGAGCAGAAACAGTTTGATCGACTATATAAATTTGATTATCATGTAGCTATAAATAGCATCTCTCATAGGAAGCTATATTTTAATATTTTAGATGGAAAAGTCTGTGTGTATGTGTATATATGTGCATGCATGCCTTTGTGTATGGGGGGTGCTCATTCATTTTGAGGGGTATATGTAAATGTTGAGAGTCTTCTATCGTTCTTTTCCTTATTTTTTTGGAGAGGTCTCACTGGGAACCTGGTACTCACAGTGCTTGTGCTGTGGGCTGGCTAGGCAGGAAAGCTCTGGGATCCAATAACTAGTCCCAGGGTTCAGACATGCGGTGCTGCTTTAGGCTTTTATGTGGATGCTGGTGACCTAAACTCAGGTTTTCATGCTTACATAGCAAACACTTAACTCTCCAGTCCCTAGAAAGCAAATCCTACTAATACATTTAAATGTGTAATAGAATTTCAGGAAATGTTTGAAATGCCTATAATATAATCTCTTAAGAAGCATTTGGGAATTTTGTACTTGTTTTCATGAAAGTGCTCTTGCTTTATTAAAACACACATGCACACACTTGTGCACTTTTCACACACACACACACACACACACACACACACAGAAAAACAAAGCAAAAAATCCTGTTGTGTTGGGCTCTGGAGATTGCCCATTTGGTAGAGTACTTGGCCAACAGCATTGGCTATGTTCAGTCTCCAGCGCTGTATAATTTCAACCCTTAGGAAGGTGGAGACAGGAGGATCAGAAGTTCAGAGACTCCTCTGCTGAGTTCAAGGACATCCTGGGCTATGTGAGACCATATCTAAGAAAAGAAGAAGGAAAAATAATGTAGGATGGCCTTTGTACCCTTTTTGCACAAGAAGAACTGGTTTTTAACTTTGGTTATGTCATCGAGATCCATAGGATTAACCTTGCTGAGACCCAGGTGCTATGCCCCAGCTCCCCGTACACATGGATTTTCAATGGTGGTAGCCTTCAGCGTGGTGGTAGTGCATAAGTTTTTAATGAGACAAGTCATCTTAGAGGCAGGGGTTAGCTTTGAGGTTTATTTTTTTAAGCAGCTGAAGAGGGCATTTTCTTCAAGCACTATGTGACTTTCACAAGTGTAGCTGCTGTAAAGAAATGATAATGTTTATGTTCAGGGAACGGTGACTTACCCTCTGGGTAGGTACAGGTTGGTGGGGGATGGATTCCCCTTTTCTCTGCCTCCCTTGGTCTCCTTGCTGAAGCTACAAGTACTCGTCTGTGTTTAGCAGGGGCACACGAATGTGTTCACCAGGGGTTTGTAGTTTAGGATACAAAGCACAGTGTTTAGTATGTTAAATCAAGAGTCAATCGTCTGAAAGAAGCAAAGGCTTTTTTATTTTATTTTTTCCTGTGTCTAGGGTACATTAGTTTAAATGTTAAAAGCAATCCTTGTGGGCTACAGAAGCACTTGGAAGAGCTGAAGGGTGTTTGAAAAATGCACTTGACCTCACGTGCTGAGATGAATGAATTAGCTCCGTGTGCAGGTTTCACATCTTAGGGGAGCAGTGTTGGTTTTTAAGGTGGCATGCTAAGGTATTGATTTGTATGTTAATGTAAGGTGGCTCTGGTAAAATCGTGGACACATATTGTCATAAACATTGGGTAAAGCATATAACGGAATTATTATCTTTGAGATGTCAGGCTCCTTAGTTTTAAATCAGCTCTGTTTTGGTTTGGCCTGTTCCCATCTTTCCCTCTTCTCCTGTGATTTGCTCCAGGTGGTTGCATTTATACATCACGAGGAACATAGAATAGTGATGGTAGTGGTTGTCCTGCAGATTTTAAGAGGCGAATCACAGCAAAGATCTTCTGCTCAGCACTTCCTAGACTCTGTCTAGTCACTCCCAGGCTAATGTACACCACATCTCCTACCACACTACCTAGGTGCCTAGGCTGCACTGCATTAACATACCAAAGCACCAGGAATTCTGTTGCTCGGAAGCCGTGGCAGAATTTTAAAACAGCAGAATCACACACAGCCATTCCTCCAGCTGCTTCCGCCCCTGGAGCCCCATGTAGCCTGAACCCACTTCAGCTGTCCCCAAGAACATGGGGACCTCACGTACTCTGCCAGTTGAGATCACATTTCTGTTCCCACTGAGAAGACAGATTTATGGAAGCCTCGTCTGCATAGAGGAAAGTGCACACAGTCTCCAGTCCACAGTTGGGATTTGTGCATGCTCGGTGATAGAGTTCATGAGATTCCATACCTGTCCTTGGTGCTTCAGAATAAAAATGATGGAAATGAAGTGTGCATGTGCAGTCACCAGCAACAGCAGTGTGTACTGTCCATCTCCCCTGCGAGGTCCCTTCTGTCCCTTGGAGTACTCCCTCCACCCTGTACCCAGCCAGGCAACTGTCAATGCTTTCCACTCCCCAGCCCCCTCCCAGAAATTAGATTGCACTTTTAAAATGTTCTGAAATGCTACTGGAAATAACACCCCCCCCCTTTCATTCTGGCTTGTTTCACTGAATATACCTATTTTGAAGTCTATCCACGTTCCAACCGATGTTGCATATGTTGCTACTAATTCTTTCCATTGCTAGGTAATATTCTGTTGCATGGCAATGTCACTGTCTGATTATACATTCACTTCTTGATGACACTTTGGGAAATTGATAATTTTTGGCCTTTATAAATAAATCTGCTACAGACTGAGCATCCCTAATCCAGAAACCCTAAATCTAAAATATTCAGCAATCTGGAACATCTCAAGTTGCAAACATTTTGGATAAGAGATGTTGAATCTGTAAATGAGGACTCCCAGCCTGTGAGTTTTTAATTCTCTTTATAATCAGAAGAGCAAATGTTTTGAATTCTGATGGCCTTTTAATTTGTTCTTGAAGGCTTTGGTGCTAAATCTAAGAAATGTACACAATTAAAAATTTTCCTCCTCTGTTTTCCAGAAGTTTCATATGTTTAGATCTGTGCTTAATTTTGACTTAATTTTTACCCATCAAGAGAGATGTGAATGAAAGTTCCTGTTTTTCTATATAAACATCGAATACTGGTATCTTTTGTTGAACAGAGTATCCTTTGGCTTGAAATTCTGTGTGTGTTTGTCAAAGCTCACTTGTCCCCACATGTGAGTGTCTGTTGAAGGCTTTCTCTTTTGTTTCATTGATCTGTCTTTATGCCAATGCCACGACATCTTGATCATGGCTTGAGAGTGAATCCTATTGATGCTGTTGATCATCCTTCAACTTCATGCATTTCCAAGCTGTTTTTTTTTTTTTTAGCTGCTTGGGATTTTTAAACTCTAGAGGAAGTTTGTGCACTTGTACAAGAAAATCCAAGGTTTTTTTTTTTTTTTTTTTTTTTTTTTCTTTTCTCTCCTGCCATTGCATGGCATCTATAGGTCAATTTGTGGAGCTGTGATAGATCTGCAGTAATTACAATTAAGTATAAGTCCTAGAGATGGATTAGAGGGGATGATGGGCCAGTATGGAGAGGCTGGGATGGAAATGCCTTCAGATGGTGCATAAAGATGAACCCAGTGACCCAGGATCTAGGACCTCAACTGGGGAGTGAGTGACAGAAATGAGCACATACTTCCTCAGGAAATCCCTTTCAGAGAAGTCCAAGGGGAAGGCCTGGGAGGGCAGTTCTTGGAACAGCTCAGGCAATGATTGGAATCTAGGATTGGAAGGATGAAGCAGTGATTTTTTTTTTTCCAGAAAGAAGGACAGCAGTGAGAGCTCAGGCTCCATGCTAAGGGACAGTGAGAAAGGACAATTGGCTAGAGTGAATTCAGTGGCCTAGGAGAGGCCCAGAAAGACTGTGCTACAGGGCACACCTGAGGGATGTTCACACTCCAAGAATTGTTCCTATGGCACAGCAAGGTCTATTGTACAATTAAATTGATCATTGGTCTAGGACAGGAGGAAATCCAAAGTAATTTTGCTGTCTTCCCTTCCCCAGAGACATTTGACCATGTCTAGAGATATCTTTGGTTGTCCTAATTCCTGAGGGTAGACAAGGCTTTCCCTTTCTAGTAAAAAGAGGCCGAGAATAATGTTGAATGTCCTACAGTGTACATGGAAACCGCTGTCTCCAGCTCCCAGCAGTTACCTCCCCAACATGTCGAAAACATGATCCAGAGAGGAAGGATGAGAAGTAGAGTAGATGAGAGGTGACGGCTGAGAATCCATGGACCCGATGCGTTTAGGAGAATCACTCTTGTGTGGTCACTGGACACTTGTCCTGGGTCATCAAGTATTAGCCTGAGGATCTCCACTGAGGATTTTTTAGAAAATTCTGCCAAATGTTACCAAATCAAGGTAATTGAACACAAGGATACCTCGAGTAAATAGTAGAAATTTGAAAGAACTGAGTAAGTTCCTTTCAGAAAACAATTCTGCATGGACATGGCAGTATCCATTGAGAAATTTATTGATTGGTCAGGTTAAAATTGCAGCTAATAGAAAACCTAACCCAAAGTGTCTGAATAACATAAAGAAAGCTACCTGGCACAGAAGACTGAAAAGCCTAGGCTTTACACCAAAATAGCCAGGGTGTGTTGTTCATACAGACCTGGGTTGATACAACTGCTGTGTGCCAACTGTTCCCAGGACACTTTCTTTCCTTTTTCATTTTCACCCAATGGATAATCTTTATTTTCCTGTCATGATAGTTTCCCTTTGATTGGTCCACTTTAAATTTTGAACCTAACCATGAATATGTTGAGCTCTTGCCATTAGGCTAGTTGAGTTGAAATATGAAAGAATGTGGGTTTTCTTATTCATAGTTCTTTAATGCCATATTGAAATGAAAGAATTTGGGGGCATCTATCTGATTAGAACAATGATATTAAAATTGAATTGACTAAGCTATGAGGATGTCTCAAGTCTGTAAAGTGCTGACTACATAAGATGCGGGCCTGAATTCAAATGCCTAGCGTCCATGTAGAAAGAAGGGTGCCTAGAATGATAGTCATGGAGGGATAAAGATAGGAGAATTCTTAGGGCTCAAATGCCTGTCAGTCTAGCCAATCATTGAACACAAGATTCAGTGAGAGATTTCTTCTCAAAAATATAGATAGTGTCTTAGAGATTCTATTACTGTGATGAAACATTGTGACCAAAAAACAAGCTGAGGAGGAAAAGGTTTATTCAGCTTACACTTTCAAAGCATGGTTTATCATTGAAGGAAGTCAAGACAGGAACTCAAACAGGGCAGGAACCTGGAGGCAGGAGCTGATGGAGGGTGTGCTGCTTAATGGCTTGCTCCTCATGGCTTGCTCAGTCTGCTTTCCTATAGAACCCAGGACCACCAGCCCAGGGATGGCACCACCCACAGTGGTCTGGGCCCTCCCCCTTTATTCACTAATTAAGAAAATGCCTTACAGATGGGTCTTATGGAGGAAGTTTCTCAACTGAGACTCCTTCCTATCTCATGACTCTAGCTTGTGTCAAGTTGACCGAAAACCAGCCAGTACACATGGAGAGCCATTGAAGAAGACACCGAAAATTGCCTGTGGCCTCCACATGCTGTGTACACATTTGTTCCCTCCTATCCACATGAGAAATACACAGAAAGCCAATGCCTTTAGAATGCAGTTTGGGACCTGCCATATATATATATATATATAAATCTTAAGAATTATTAAGAAATCACATTCACGTTTTATTTTTTAAGAAATTTGAAAAACATGACAACTGGAAGATCTACAACTGTGTAAGTGACAATGGAAAAGTTAGAAACAGGTTAGGAGTCCCTGGAAATGGAGTGTAGTCTGCGTTGCCCAAACTATATGGTAAACACACATAGAGGAAACAGACAAAAATGTAGATGTGGGCAAGCCACCAAGAATGAACACGGGGTAGATGAGCGTGAGCCAACAAAGAGCCGTTTGTCCCTTTGGTGCCAGTTCATTAAGCACGAATGTCCTGGGGTGCTTCTACTAACGGAGGCTGACATTCATCATCAAACATAACTGTGAAAGTTATAGAGGTCATAACTGTGCTCATTCTAACTAGAGGGCCAGCCCAAACATAAACGCTGTCTCCATTTATCACTCATGTGGCACTTGTTGGGTTAGTCTGCGCTTGCATTCTTGGCTTTATACCCAAGTGTGTTCACGTACATTGCTACCCCACCTTAGCAAAGATGCTAGGCGTTTATTCTTCTAGGCAATATGCTAGGCATATTGTCTCTAATGATTGAGTTTCTCACCTCACCAGTCTTCCAACTTGATGGAGACAACTCTGTCCCAGTCATTTGAACGATGACGTAATATTTGGCATGATAGATGATTGGCAGTTTTGTTTCTTATGGGTGGACATTCATGTATTCAGTACCACCCTTGCCACCCTAATGCCCAACAGCAGTGGTGCTGCAGATGTCTCTGTGCTTACATACTTACATACTGGTCCTTTTTCCCCTATAGGGTAGATTCCCAGAAGTGGAATTGCTTGGTCAAACGGTATGTGTGTTTTTAATTTTCATAGACATTGCTACATTACCCGAAGGAATAGCAAGCCACCTCCCATTTCCTGCATTTTCTCCAGCCCTGGGATGCCCCTTTTAAGTTCTTGCCAGCCTTATTGTCTCTAATGATTGATTTTTCATTTTCTCTCCTGCCGCTAAGGCCAAGTCTGCTTTTGTGTGTCAGATGTCTGGGTTCCTTTTTTCTTCATCTCATTTTCATAGCCCATCTTTCCATTTTCAAGTTCTAGAAGCCCAGTTTTTAACGGTGTTAATCGTTTGTTATATGTGTGAAAACATCTCTGTGGTATTTTTCCCTCTGTGTATAATGTCTCCTGTCAAGTGGAAATTGTTAATTGTTTAATCAAAAATATCTTTCCATTTATGACTTCTGAGATGTCTGCTGTGCTCCACATGGTTTGATTACCTCCAGATCATGAGAAATTGTCTTAAATATTTTTGCCTCATTTAAAAAAAATGCAAAACACTCGAATGTTAATCCAATTTTCAATGTAGGATGTGATAAGAGGCAGGGTCCTGTTTCTTTTTGTTTCTCAGATGCATAAGCTGTAACCCAAGTTCTAGCTATTACAAGACCCTTGGTTTGCCCTGGGCAGTGGTGGCACATGCTTTTAATCCCAGCACTTGTGAGGCAGAGGAAGGCAGATCTCAGTGAGTTCAAGGCCAGCTTAATCTACAGAGCAAGTTTCAGGACAGCCATGACTATATAGAGAAACCGTGTCTCAAAAAAAGAAACAAAAAACAAAAACAACAAAAAAAAAAACAAAAAACAAAACCCCCAAAAACCAAGACCCTTGGTTTTTCATGGGGCTAAAATGTTAACACTTGTCATATGGAAAAATGGCATGTGTATGTTTGGATTTACCTCTGACCTGCCTTTTCTAATTACTCTGTGTCTGTCTGTACCAACCTAATTCTATTCTGTGACTCTCCAGGGACTTGAAATATATGGTAAGTTATCTCTAGCCTTGTTTTTCTGTGTATCACAGCTGTTTTTAGTTTTCTATATTCTGATTTACAGTTTAATGTTGGAGACATTTTATCATAAATGTTTTTGTTTCTCTTATTTATTTTTTAATTTTTAAGTTGTATTTATTTGTTTACTTACTTAGTTATCTTTTTGAGACATGTTCTCACTCTGTTACCCTGGCCCTCCTGGAACTCACTATGTAGACCAGGTTGTCCTGAACTTACAGAGACTCAAGAGTGCTGGGATTAGAGGTGTGTGCCACCATGCCCAGCTTCCAAATGTTCTAAATCCAAAAGATAACAAAACAGTAGCTAGAACCAAAAAGGAGTATTTCTCAGTGTGGAGGGTCCTTTTACCTGATGCTAATAATTAGAATAATACCTTCCAATAAACTGCAAGTTATTTCTCCTGTCCATTCTAATTCTTTCAATGTGATTTTGTTTTCTCTGTGATACCTTCTCAATCCTTCGAAATTGCAGAAACTAGGGAAACAGACAGGACATTGTAATGCATCAGAGAATTACGCCATTGCATTAATCTTCATGTGCTTTAAGCTTTCAGTGACTGTGGTGTTATAAATGATTGGCATTTCTCTTTCTGTACAAACCATGAAGCCCCCTGGACCTCACCTGGTTGCAGAGTGTAGATTCAATGATGAGGATTATGAGCTACCTCTGAAGTGCCTCATAAAATAGTTTGCTTAGAATATTTTATGATTTTGTTCTTTTTAAGCTTAATATGAAACATTTCATGGATTTTGAACTGTTTTGGGGAAAATTATCTAATATTTGAGTTGGTTAAGATAATTATTGACTTTTAATTTATATTTTCAGGGCATTGGCTTAACTCCATTCACTAACAT
Source organism: Peromyscus leucopus (assembly GCF_004664715.2). Classification (NCBI taxonomy): domain Eukaryota; kingdom Metazoa; phylum Chordata; class Mammalia; order Rodentia; family Cricetidae; genus Peromyscus; species Peromyscus leucopus. The sequence continues at coordinate 45,935,476 of NC_051072.1, forward strand.
TCTTAAATGCTTTTTGAAAACTTTTATTGGCATAGTGTTAAAGTAATAACTTCTTGTTTTTAAGAATTTGAGGAGAAGAAGAGATAGCTCAGTGGTTAAGTGGTGGTGTACGCCTTTAATCCTAGCACTCGGGAGGCAGAGGCAGGGGGATCTCTAAGTTCAAGGCCAGCCTGGTCTACAGAATAAGTTCGAGGACAGCCAGGGCTACACAAAGAAACCCTGTCTCAAAAAACAAAACAAAACAAAACAAAAAAGAACATTTGCTGCTTCAAGCTGAGGACTGGATTCAGATCCCAGCACCTAAGTCAGGTGACTTCAGACACATGTAACTCAGGTTTCAAAAGCCTGATGTCCTCTTCTTGCCTCTCTGTGCACCCACATGTATGTGTGTGTATATACATTTATACACACATGCACATAAAATATAAAATTAAATCTTAGAAGTATTTCAGATACTAAGGTTAAACATTAATATTACCTGTTGTTTCTAAGTATGATGGCACATACCTTTTAATCTTAGCATTTGGGAGGCAGAGGCAGATAAATATCTGTGAGTTTGATGCCAGTGTGATCTACACAGTGAGTTCTAGGTCAAAAAGGACTTTATAGTGAGACCTTGTCTAAGGAAAACACACATACACACACTTGCCTGTTATTAAAATAATGCTAATATTAGCTCACACATTAATACATATGCAAATAAAGCTGAGGTCTGTGTTGTTCTTATGAAAATAGAGGGACATCCCCAGGTAGGTTCTACGTGGGCTTATTTGATTAAAGGAAAAACAACATTAGCTTTGCTATAGCCATTATTAAAATGACAAAAGAATTCACATATTGTGAGCACTGAGTTTTATACTTGGATATAAGTATGAATGAAAAGGAAGAGCCCTCCTAATTTTAATGGTAGTTTAGTTTTAAGAAATGTATTGGGAAGGCACTTCTGTGTGTACATATAATAATGATGGTAATTTAGAAAAAAGAGTGGCATTAAGTTATGCAGAAGACCCAAATGGATGGTAACAGTTGAAGTTTTCTCTATATGATCTTTGATTGTAACCATTTATTCTAAAGAAGGTGATCAAGTTATTTCCTCCCTTCTCTGAATTCCTATGTGCCCATTCATATCATGGTTCTTTTCTCCAATTCATTCCTCTAATTTTACTCTCCACTAATGAGCAATAAGCAGTGGACTTCCTTTTTTAAACATAGCTGTGTGTCCTGGTTGAGATAAGCAGAATGTTGTTGTTTTCAGAACAGTTTTGTTGTTGTTTGTTTTGTTCTGTTCTGTTTTTGCTAAAGAACAAGAACGCTTTCAGTGATATGTGGCAGTTGAGATTTTAAGGACAGATGGAATGAAATGAACGATTTTCTGCTGGCCAGTGTCGAAATCAGAACCAGCATCGAGGAAGTGGTAATTAGAAGACACGAAAGTGAGATGAGCTGAAAGCCAAGAGTTAGTCATGAAATATGCAGAAATTGACAAATGATGTTAAATAAAAGGCTTATCACGTTTCCTGGTTTCCAAATAAACTGTTTTCACCAACCCAAAAGTGTTTCCTGCACCCAAGTTCTAATCATCATTACAACTGACACAGACGATAATCATAAATATAAAAAGATATAATTAGAGTAGATGTCAGATGTAATTACGTGTGTATCTGAGGAAACGCACATTGTTATCTTAAAGTAAAATCCTGCTTAGAATGTAGACAAAACCTCAGAAATTGAAAAGCTTAATTTAAAACAAAAAAGAGACACTAAAGGACACATCATAAGATTAACCATAATGAAGGAACCAAAATTCCTAACAATTTAAGTATGTAAGTCTTCGGTTTGTTCCAGGGGTACCCTGTCACTGAGAGATAGGAATGTTTAAACTAGTGCAGAAAATATCTTTTTTTTTTTTTTTTTTTTCTGAGACAGGGTTTCTCTGTGTAGTTTTGGTGCCTGTCCTGGATCTGTCTCTGTAGACCAGGCTGACCTTGAACTCACAGAGATCCGCCTGGCTTTGCCTCCCAAGTGCTGGGATTAAAGGCGTGTGCCACCACAGCCCGGCTGAAAATGCCGTTTTTAAACAGATAAGCCTGGAAAACCACCTGTGACCACAGCTTGGCAGGGCTGTGAGAGGCTATGGGCATTGCTATGGCCATGGCACGATGCTGTATTCCTGAAGGGACAAAACTGTAGTTATTGTGATGGCACGAAGTGTCCCAAGTTACTTATGATGGCCACATATGAACTGATTGATTGGAAAGAGGAAAACAACAGTCATAGAAATAAATGATGCTCATGGGAATTAAGAAAAGTTTCAGTGATCTGAAACTGCAGCACGGAGTTAAAAAAAAATCATGCACGCTGATCTGTTTCTTTTATTTGACTTCACTTTAAAATGTTTTTTATCAGTATGTGTGTGCAGGTGCAAATGCCCCATTTTGTGAGTGTGTGTGTGTGTGTGTGCAGGTATGTATGTGGGTTTGCAAATGCCATTGTGTGTATGCATGTCTGTGTACAAATACCATTTTGTGAGTGTGTGTGTGTGTGTGTGTGTGTGTGTGTGTGTGTGCGCGCGCACGCGCGCGCATCTCAGAGGACATCTTCATGGAGTCCATTCTAGCTCTCCATTTTTATATGGGTTCTCAGATTGACTTGAGGTGGCTAGGCTGAATCAGCAAACATGTTTATCTGCTGCACCATCTGGCTGGCTGGCCCTTTGCTTTTGACAAGGTCTCATGTAGTCCACGTTGACCCCAGACTTGCTATTATGTAACTGAGGATGACCCTGAACTTTTGACCCCTCTGCCGCCATCACCTGAGTGCCGGATTACAGGCAACAGTGTCCTTGCCCTTTGTCTTCGTACGCAGGCTTTGTGTATGCTAGGCAAGCGCTCTGCCCATTGAGTTACGCCCCTAGCCCTACATGTTTATTTAAGTAAGTCAGCTACAGTTCTATTACAGCCCCAGAAGTTAGGATACAGATAGTAAACAAACGAAAGTGTTGACCAGAAAATGATACTGTCCCTCCAGAGCCTCTTAGGTGTTGGGTTCAAAGCAATACCCTAAGGCCAGGGCAGTCTTTCTGAATTGAAGAGTGAAGAGCCTTCATTCACAGGCATTCTTTTAAATTTTTTTTTATTGTATGTGCAGTGGTGTCTCGCTCACTCGCACGTGTGCCTGTGTACCACCATGTGTGTGCAGTGTTTGCAGAGGACAGAAGGAGAAACTGACTTACAGACTGCAGGAGCTGCTGTGTGGTTTGCTGGCACTTGAACCCTCGAGCCTTCTCTTCTGCCCCCATTCATAAGCGTTTTTAACCCAGCTCTGACCTAATGGAAACAACCCTTGTGGCTTGTTGTACTTTCAATATAAATAAAATAAAAATGAATTAAAACTAAGAAGGCGGCTTACATGCATTAGTTATCCATTTATGATTTGCAAAGGTTGCCTATAACTGTGACTTCACTCAGAGTGGTTTTAATCAAATCCGGCTGCCCTGTTCTTGTTCTAAAATGCTTCTCTTGTTAAGTATTGCGTTCTTGTGTTTGGCATCATCCTAAATTGCTTAGCAATGAAATGCCACCGTCCTCCTATTTTCTTTTGTCTTAGTCCACTACAAGAAAATGCTAAGCCTCCTCCACACAGGAGGTCACAAAATACTGATGCAACAGTGTTGACTTCCATACTGCCTAGAGTTTAAACGTCTGTGTTTCGGCTGATGTGTGATGGCTTTCCCCAGAGGGATCAGTTCTTTCAGAGCAGGGACCTACCCTGTCCCTTGGCTCAATGGAGAAATTGTAAATCAGTTATCATTGTCATCTGATTGCTTGGCTTGCCTGCTGCCTGGTCTTCTGGCCACTAAAATTATGAGTCCAGACTGCTCCGTTTATTCGGAGAAAGCCGCTGGGTCAGTAGTTGCTGACCCTTCTTCTCTGTGCCTTAAAGCAGAATAGCTACCTCCATCATCTGGGAAACCTATTGTGAGCTGGTGACATGTGTCTCCAGCTGCATTCAGCTTCTAGGTTAAGCCATGTCAAAGGACCACCTTTTAAAATGACACTTCAAATTTGATCCCTCACTATTAATTGTCACAGTCTCTTTATCCATATGAATGTTTAAATGTCAGTCCCCTCTGTTTTCTCCTGTCCTTTCTGCTAGCATTCAAATTCTAATGAGTGAAAGAACTACTCGCAAAGAAAAAAATAGAGCCAGAGAGAGAGAGGAGAGAGAGAGAGAGAGAGCTCCCATCTCAGTGATGCATTTGTTAAAGGCCAATATACTATCGCCAAGAAAGAGATAGGGCTATTGAAATGTATGAATAGGAAACTTCAAAAGTGGATGTGTCAAAGAGATAGAAAGTAAAGATATTTTAAATATAATTGCAGTTGTATTCAGTGGCGAACAAAAAAAAAAGTCAAAGTATTTCTGTTTAATGCCATCCTGAAGTGTGGAAAAATGTGTAAGAATGAGTGGAATATTCACAGGAAGGCGGGTACCTCAGCATCCTCCAATTTAGGATGGCACATGTCCCCAACCTCCCATTTATCTGACCAGGTCCTCACCACATCTGTTAAGGCCCCACATTTTCATCTTCCCAGGCTTCCAGCTGTGGAGCGTAAGATCCCATTTGTAGGGATACTCTGAGTGAACAAATATTTTCTTTCACAAGGAGCTTTCAGAAGTATCCTTTTATCTCCTAGATGGCCAGGTCTCCTGGAAGCCTGAACAATGAAGATTCTGAGCAAGCTATTCTGGGCACCAGAACCATGGGAGCTGAACACACTTTGAAGTGCACTGCTCCCCATTGAGGGCCACAGTAAAAAAAAAAATATGGGGTTTTCATAGTCTTTGCATTGATGTCTGCAAAGCCAGATGGCTGTGTAAAATGATCCCCAAAGCAGGATGGCTGATTAAAAGAAATGCCAGGTAGCTGAAGGCTTCCATACTCAACATGAGCCTGGCACAAAAAAATTGTCCTCTTGGGGTGCATTAATGTTAGGGAATCTCACTCTTGCCTCTTCGGGGGTCAGTCAGAGACAATATGGCCAGGTACTGGCAGCAGGAGCCTTAGAAATGCAGGCTGTCACTCTGTAGCAGTCATTGGAGGAAGGGGGGTTTCTAGAGGAAAAGAATGACCTGAAGGCGTTGCTCCTGGGGGGGCAGTAGGTTCTTTCTGAAGTAGCGAGTTACATCAAGCTGCTGGCCCTTTTGCTTCTTATTGAGGTCCTGGATCAGTGTCACCCTGGAACCCCAAAAGTTCCATGCGATCCCCCTAAGGGTACCTGATGCTCGTGCATTCCTTTGTGGTGTGAATGATGAGAGTGGGCACAGGTGCTGTTACATGTGTGTGGCTGCTGTAGAAATCACTCTCTTTGGATGTGTGACCTTGCGCACTGGCCTACGCCTAAGGACAGTCATATATTTCAAGTGACTCAGTGGGGGCTAGTGAAACGTGGCCTTGGAGACAGAGGAGTTCATAGGTGCAACAAATTATTCTTTGGCTCCCCAGCCCACCAGCAGCCAAAGGAAGAGAAAGCCTATCATAAAAAGAGTTAGCTGTTTTTCCATCAAGAAGCCCTTTAATCCTGAGATGAACAGCGTGTGACAGGGGTTTAAAAGCCAAGCCACCTGGTCCTCCTGCTGTCTCCCTGTGGCCACCTCTCCCCTTGCCTCATCAGATGTGAGGCTGATGAACAGACACAGCAGAAGTGGCTGAGGACCAGGCACCAGGCTATTTCGTTGAAATAGCTAATTTCAGAAGAGTTTGTATGTTTTGACCTCTTTGAACTTTTATGATCCTTTCAAAGAGGAAAGTAATTTCAACATGGAAGCATTTCTAAGAATCGTATTGGAGAATGAATTGATGTGTATATACTTGTTATTGTGGCCCATCTTTGGAGTGGAAATAGAGCATCAGTGCTATTTTAATGGGGGCAAATTGTTCTTGTAGAAATATTTAATTTAAATAATATTAATTTAAACAAAATTCTATCAGTCTTACAGGTGATTGTGTAGGGAATCTACAGAAAACAGGCAGACAGAAATGCATTCAGAATCCTCTGATATTATCACGGTGAAAAGCAGTAAAAGCAGACCACTGGCTGCTCTTCCAGAGGACCTGGGTTCAATTTCCAGCACCCACATGGCAGCTCACAACTGTCTGTGACTTTTGGCCTCTGTGGGCACCAGGCATATACGTGGTATGCAGACAAAACTCATACATATAAAATAATAAATTAATAAATTTATTTAATAAAAATTAAAGCAAAGGTGTTAACTTTCACTGCTGTGTTTTGTACATTAAGTGAGGTTTCCTTTAGGTTCTTCGAATGCTAATAGTCTTAAATTTGAGAAATAAGGTAGCAATTTATTTTACAGTACATATTTTTCATGGTAAATTCTCACAGATAAGAAGGCATTGATGAATTTTCTCTGATTGCTTCCATCATAGAAAAAGATAGTAATATATGGAGTCAAATGGTTCTTCCACACTCATTTTAAGACATTTTCCAGGTGTTTGTGTTCTCTATGCTCCTTTATCGACAATTGTTGATTCTTGCTATGCATTTTCTTTCCAGCTGGCAGGTATTTTCTGGGTTGACCAGTTGTCAATGAGTCAAACGCTCCATTTGGCCATGAATTTGCTAACTTCAGACAGAAATAGACAACAGAGCTATGTGTTGGATGCTTCTAGAAATCATGTCCACCTGTTGAGGGCACTGTGGACAGTACTTATGTTTAGTGTTGCATTTCATCAAATATCAAGTGATGATGTTTCCCCTAAGCCATTGATACGTGCTTAGGTTCCAAAAAGGATTTCCATCTTATGCTCTGGAAATCACTCTGAGCAACACATTTTACTAGATTCTAGGAGTCAACAGAGACTCTGTGTTCTTTCAGAGAATAGAACCAATTGTCTGTGACACTTTGGCTCCGTGAGAGCTCCCAGGAACAGCACAGCAGCCCTTCTCAGACAAATCGTGATTTGTGGTGTGACTTATTGATCATGGAAGGAGCTCAGAGTTGTTCACTTGGTATTACTCATGTTAGAGTGTGTATATACTGTCCTGCTAGAGTGGAGGGTCCCCAAGAGCAGGGTCTTTGCAGTGTTGTTCATGCAAGAATGGTGCCTACGAGCTAACAGGTGTCCCACAAAACCTGTAGAATATAGTTGTGTGCGATTTGAAGTCATATATTTCCTTTACCTCTTGGCGGTTTCATGGCGAAAGCCCATCCTTCACTTAATTCATAACTGGAATTCCTTCGTACTTGTTTCATGGAAAATGTGTGGTGTTCCAAATGCACTGCTGGACTTTGGGTTTTCTAGTTAATGCATTTCCAGGCCGGTATACTTTAGTTTTTTATCTCAAATCTTTTCTGAGAACAGAGAAGCTTGGTGGATTTTCGTTGAAAGATTTTAAAGTGAGGACTGAAGTGACAGCTTAGTGGTTAAGAGCACTGACTGCTCCTCAGAAGGAGCAGGGTTCAATTCCCAGCACCCACATGACAGTTCACAACGGTCTATACCCCTAGTTCTAGGGGCTCCTACACCTTCTTCTGGCCTTTCTAGGTACTGGGCACATACATGGTGCATAGATAGACATACATGCAGGCAAAACACCCATACATATAAAATACAATTTTTAACTAAAAAGTAGGGAGGGCGTACAATGAGATGCTTCAGTGTGCAAAGGAGCTTGCTGTCAGGCCTCACTGATGACTTGTTTGACACCCTGATACTACATAATAGAATGAGAGGACTCACTCCAGCAAAGTGCTCTCTGTCTTCCACATGTTCACTTGCGCATGTGCGCGCGCGCGCGCGCGCGCGCGCACACACACACACACACACACACACTAAATCAATCCACCAACCAATCAATCAATCTATAAAGGTTTAGAAAAATAGTGATGTATTCATTATTGATGCCTTCTAGGCATCAATATAAAAGAGACTAATTTCCTTGTCGTCTTACATTCAATTTATACATGCTGAGGTTTGTGGTCAACATTCTCAGCATAGGAAATATAGGTACAGATTGAATCGTGTAGAACTAAATGCCATGCAAAACTTATTTCCTGTTCAACAGCCTTGAACTTCCTGCATCACCACTTTATTGGGGGTGAGGGTCAGACAGCTGAAAATAGCTATTAGCTGATGCAATCTGATTTGATTTTCTAAAGAAGAGAAAGAAACAGGATTGAAGGGGTGGAGGAGTAGCTGATGGGGTTGTGGCATCTCAGAACTGTCATTTGAGGTGGATTGTTTTTCTAGGGAAAGTATAAAAACATACTTGTGAACAGGAAGCACCAAATTCTCTAGGGTAAGAGAGGGGAGCTGAAGAGAGGGAAGCTTTCAACTCTTTGGGTATTTGATTTGTTAAGCTGGGTTATTGATGTACAGGAAGGCTTTCGTCATGCTAGTCTCTTCTTAGGGTTTTTATTAAGCAAACAATAAAAGAGAATGGATATACATGGAAGTGGTATTTCCCCAGTCAACTGATAAGGATCATTAAAGAATACTGATTGCATCTCCAGATCCTTCAGCTTCTGCCAGGCATCTCACAGGACAGTGAGCAGAAGGAATGAATGGGGTGTTATAGAAGCAGAAAATTACCTTCAGGAGACATTGCTGCATAGAATGCTTGTGCATATATGAGCTTGTTCAATCATCATAAGTGAGCAGTTACTGTATGCCTAATACATAATCATTTGCATTTAATTCTTCCTTCATCCATATAGTTTGTTTCTATATATGCTGTTGATACCTATATATCTGGCCAGGCAGTGATGCGCATGCCTTCAGTCTCAGCACTTGGGAGGCAGAGCCAGGCAGCTATCTGAGTTCAAGGCCAGCCTGGTCTACAGAACGAGATCCAGGACAGGCATCAAAGCTACATAGAGAAACCCTGTCTCTAAAAACCAAAATACATACATACTTATGTGTGTGTGTGTGTGTGTGTGTGTGTGTGAGAGAGAGAGAGAGAGAGAGGAGAGAGAGAGAGAGAGAGAGAGAGAGAGAGAGGGAGAGAGGGAGAGAGGGAGAGAGGGAGAGAGAGAGCGAGCCCCGGGGCAATTGCCTCTGAGGATGGTGACAGAAAATCTCTTCCACATCTCTCAGACCATCACTGTGGAACCCATCGCAAAGAACGTATTAATAATAGGAGGGATATCATATAACTTGGCCTCTGTTGGCTTGCTGGCAGCCTCTGGCTCTCCTTGGCTCTACCTGTGCATAGCTTTTCTCGTGGTGCATCCCACTCAGTGATACTGACTTAGAGTCACCCTAATGACTCCATTCTAAGTCCATCTGTAAAGTCTGTCTTCAGATAAAGTCTCAAGCAGAGTTCTCGAGAGTTATAAATTTTCCAGTTTTTAAGGAATGCAGTTTAACAGTGACACCCTCCTTTCTCATTTCTCCGTTTGAGTCTGGAAGGCAGATTCCACCTGCCAGTACACATTCCCAATGTGAGTCTGTCCTTGCCATTAGAGTGTCCTTGCTTCTTCTTACTGAGTGCTCCAGGATGGTCTCCACTGTCCCACGGCTAGTCAGTGCAAAGGATGTGAAGTACATGAATAACCAAGCTGCCTGGGGAGAAGACAGTTGGAAGGGCATTTGCCAGGTAACAAAACAAACATGAGTTGGCCCTCCATGCACTTTCGTTTTCCTTCTCTTCAGGCCCTCTCTACACCTCATTAGAGCAAAGACTAATCTGTGGAAATCCAGTCAGTCCCACTTTAGATGATGGCAAATGAATATTATTTCTACTACATTACCTGTGCAGTAGTGCTGTGTGGAGATGCCTGAAGTCTCCATGTTTATGCTTGGAGAATGGGATCTGAGTCTTCAGCTTAGACCTGCCCTTTGAGAGCACAGCCGTGTGGGTTGCTGAGAAGAGATGGGGAGTTGGAGTGGATCAGTGGAGCGGTTTTAACAGTCTGAACATTCCTCCCATGTTGGGGTACACTGGGAAAGCAATATTGGAACCCTCTAAGCATGTGTTCTTTTCCCTGCTAGGATGTAGTCACCTTAATCACCTGTCACATCTCCTTGCTCTCCTGCTTCAAATTTTTCCAAGGCAGAGGGGAGTGCTCACTGGTAGATACACCCAATTATATACTGAGGTTCAGTCTTCCCTTCAGTCTTACTGATAAACTCTGAGGTTTCATATATACCACAGCACTTAGCCAAGGAGCTGTACCTATCAGGCTCCAGTCTCAGCCATACAAGTGTATTCAATAGTCAGAACGTATATCCTATATTCTGGCCCTTGACATACAGGCAGAAGCTGTTGGAGGGAGAACCAGCTAGCAGAGACCCTTTACTTCCCCGCCCCCACTCCTTCCTGTCAGGGAATACATTTGTGTTGGCCGAGCCCCAGCAGCCAGGTTGACCCATGAAGTGCACATGATAGGTAGACTGGACTGTTAAGGATGGTTGACTGAAAAGTGGAAGTCTTTTCAGTGGGATGATTTGAGAGCCACCAATGTGTCCCTGGACTGGCTAGCTGCTCCTGAATCTCTCTTACATTAGAAAGCAATAATCTATTTTAAGTCACTTATTATGGTTATCAATTAATTCTATATAGTTAAACCTACTCCATAGGGAGATCCACACCACAGGGTCTCCAGTCACTACCTTGCAGAGGATGGGTACAGAAGAGGTCCAAGAAAAACGGAAAGAAAACTTCTTCTTAGGACTGAAAGAAGGCCTGGGTGGCTGGGCCACTTGGCATCTCTTCCCCAAGGCATCTTTTGTGTGAGCTGGAGGAGAGCACTCTGAAGCGCAGTCCTTCTTAGCTGCTCATGTTTTTATATTCTAACTCTGTTTCTTGCCACCATAAATGGTGTTGGCATGGCCACTTCCTGCCAGAAAACATCGAGTTGTGACAGCAGCAGCCCGTTGGCAGGGAAAGCCCTGCTGAGAACACGCCACTGTTTTCTGTCATCATCTCACAGAGCTGAGAAGAAGATGGAGACTCTGGCTGGCTGATAATCAGCCAAGAAGGGCAGTTGTCATGAGCTCCATGCAGCTGACCCCATGGGGAAGTTATTTTGCTTAGCAAAAAACACTGGCCTTTATCTTCAGTCACACATTCATAGTATTGAGGTCAGTATAGTGTGTGTGTGTGTGTGTGTGTGTGTGTGTGTGTGTGTGTGTGTGTGTGTGAGAGAGAGAGAGAGAGAGAGAGAGAGAGAGAGAGAGAGAGAGAATAAGAGGAGAGAGACTAAGATAGACTCTGAACAGAAAAACAAAGGCTGCACCAGATTGGACATGTATCAGTCCAGAGTAAATGAGGAATAATTGGGAAGCTTGAAATAATTCAAAGAACAAAAACTCTTCTGATAATAAACATTTGCCTCTTTTTTTTTTTTTTTTTTTTTTTTTTTTTTTTTTTTTTTTTTTTTTTTAGTGTGTTTAGAATGTCTAAGGCAGGGAAGCCCTGCCTCTGTGTAGCTGCATCTGGGCCCCTTCCCTTTTATTGCCAGAGTGATATTCTCTAAGGCAGTAGGACCCCGAGAGGAAAGCAGGAGAGGCAGGGCTGTTAGGCAGTTGTGCTGTGGAGGTCTGTAAGGGGGGTGTTGTGTCAGGACCAATGTCACATTCTGGGTCCTGTGGAGGGGACCCACTCCATATAGCTGCATAGGGTAAATAAAGGTTCCTCGAAAACATCCTTATCCATCTTGAATTATTCATGCTTTTCTGTGTCTTTGGATTTGCAGCTAGTCCCTAGAGACGAACAATTTCATGAGTACAAGATTTAGGGGAAATGGAGCTTCATAGAACCTATTTTATCTGTAACAAGGCAGTCAGTTCCTAAGTGCGTCAATGAGAGTCACAATTATGTGATCCCCTAACCAGTATCTCCTGCTTAGGTAACTGATGTAGCAATTAATGTCTGCTATTCATACTCACCTGTGTTATAAAGAGTATCATATTCCTTACTGTGTTTGACCTTATATTCACAAAGACTTTTCAAAATTTATCCCAACCACCATTCCTCTTCCCTAGTTTTTCTCCCAGACTGTCAACTTTGGCAATGGTAAGTTAACTTGCTTGATACTTACTGGGAAGCTAGATTCTCTGTGCTGAGGGAAAAGTCTTTGTGCTGGTTTGCTAAAAGTTTTTTATTTTCTCTGTACTGTATTTCTTGGTGGCGAGGACACAGAGATGAGCAAGAGATTCCTAGCCAGCTTGGTTTCAATCAGTCTGCTTAACACATTGCTGACAAAGCTATTTGTGTTGTCACTTGTCAGTAAGACGGGACTGAGCTCACCATTACATTGGCTTTCGTTTATTAATTACTGCTTCTGATTTTGAACCAGTCTAGACACCCCAAAGGTCATTTGGGTTTTATTGCCCACGTTCATCACCTGCATCACTCTTTATTTACAGAGCATATCGGAAAAAGGGGCTGCCTCCAGGAAGCCAGGGTGTTTATTACACAGGCTGTAGAAGATAAAAGTCAAGTGCAGGGCCATGAGCTCTTCCCAATGAAGTCACAATCAGAATGGGAATATTGTGCCCTGATGATCCCTTTGGACTGTCCCACTGAAGTTTTTAAAGTGTGTAGAGGGGGCTCTGAAGCCATGTTATCTGCAGGGAATTGTGGAAGTGCTTTAAAACAGGGATCATGTCCATCATTTTATTTCCAGGGGAACAGTGGAGTGGTACAAGGACATCTTTAATACCCTCGTGTGTAAGATATGTAACATGTGAATCCTTCAATTAAACTGTCCCTATGAAATCTTAACCAAGGCAGGCTTCTCAGAGATGAGCCTCTGTCATCCTGCGAGGTGAATTACTTGAGGTGGGAGGTCTCCATCAGGAAGAAAAACTCTTCCACATTCATCAGAAAGATCCAGAAACTTCATCAGTTTCTATGATGTCAGCCTTTTCATTGGGAAAATTGGAGCACGGAGAGGAGCGTTCAGCTCTAGAAATAAATGTCTCAATTTTCTCCCCTTATTTGCTTAATCAGGTAGCAATTTTCATAAGGTCTCTTTTCTGTAAAGGACTTCAGGAGCACTCTTTGCTTCCAGGTAAGGGATGAAAACTCAGGTGGCCACCCTACAGGCCATGGCTGTCAGCGAAGAACACTGTTTTCTCTTGAACATTAAGAAGGTTAAAGCAGAGAAAGGCGGAGTGTAATGAACTTGTTTCAGGACTACACTTGGAGCTAAATGCTCTGCATGGCAGGTTCTTGTTTACAATAGAAATAATGAAGCCCTGATCAGCATGCTGCTCGGGTGGTTTTCTCCACCTTGGGCTCGCTAATTAGCTATGCATGGGTCACAGGCTGGCCATTAGTTCTGTTTCTCAGAGCATGTCTGCAATCTTTGATATCTACTTAGGCTATGTAAATAATTTGCTCAGGTTTTTTTTTTCTGATTTTTCTATTAATCTTGGATAGAGTGAAATTTGCTATTTTCTCTGTGACAAACCATGAAATTTAGCAATTAAATCCTTACACTTATTCAGGGTCTGCATTTGGTTTAAGTAAGTCTCAACAAAACATTGTGTTGAGGGATTCAAAATATTACTCCATGGTTCTTCATCAACCAGTAAACACAGCGCATAACACTTATTTCCAGTCTCCTGGTAGTTGTTGTCTTTAATTCTCCTCCAAACAAGAATCATATTTTATAACCAATAGATCCTGGGAAGCCAGGGGTTTCTGGCTCTTTCAAATGTAATATGACTGGCCTTTTATATATCTCATTCATCATTTATTGCTATAACCAGCTATGCACACATTCTGTCTATGTCTCTTTAGTGGGAATAAACTAAATGCTTACATCTCTCATAACTACTTGAGTCTATATTGTACTGCTTTGGGCCTATTACATAAAATATTTTATATAAATAAAAATATTCACTGGTGGCTAGGGATGTAACCTAGCCAGTAGAGTACTCCTCTAGCATGCATGAGGTTTGATCCTGAGCCCCACGTGAACTGTTTGTACTGCAGACCTGCAATCATAACACTTGGGAGGTGGAAGCAGGAAGGTCATCCGTTCAAGGCTGGCATCTTCTATATAGAGAGTTCAAAGACAGCCCAGGGGTTGTGAGACCCTGTCTTAAAAAAAATTCCTTGATAACGAGGAATTGGTTTAATTTGACTCAATGGGATCCAGAGATTTAGAGTCATGTGTATAAGTTTTCATCAGCCCTATTGTTCTTCAGTCCCTTCCTGATGCAGCACGCTATTTTCGGTTGTTTGACCCAGCTGCTGTCTGTCCAGGTCACATGTCATCATCTCTTCTCTATTTATTAATTGAATAAAATCATCCACTTCATCATATCACTGTTCTGATTCTCTCATTGCTTAGGTATTTTCTTCCCAGACTTGGTGGGCCACATTCTAGTGTCTGGATATTTTGTCTTTCAATAGCTGTCACATAAATCTGTGTCCTTGGCTGTAGGCAGTTAACGATCATTGAGTTCCCCTTTTGTGGATCTTTTTCTTTGCCTGGATTTTAAGTCCCTTGGGGTTCAACACTGGCTCAGACTTGCACTTTTTTAATTAGCATAAAATATTAATTGTACAAAGGTTGGCTTTATTATGACAGCCTCGTACATGCATGATCTTTGCTCATATTCACCTTCCTCCATTGCCTTCTCAGCACTGGTCCCTGGTCTCCTTCCTCATCCCCAGGATCCCCCTTTCTCTTCTCATGTCTTACTTAGACACTTTAAACCGAGATTCCACATATCAGTGTGGCATTTGTCTTTCTATGTCTGGATTATTTTGCTTAGCTTGGTGGTCCCAGGAATATCCACTTTCCAAAAAATGACGTGGTTTCTTTTCATTATGACTGAATAATGCTGTTGTTTATAGGTAACATTTTCTGTATCCATTCATCAGTTGTAGAATATCTAGGCTGACATGTGGGTTTCTTCCCTTTTCAGTTTTGTTTTGTTTTAAGGATTTTTGTTGTTGTTTTGGTTTGTGGCTTTTTGTTGTTGTTTATTTTGCTTGCTGGCGGGCTTTGTCTCTTGCACTTCTGCATTCTAAACCCGAAACAGCTGGTGGAGACATCTGCCGACTGCTGGCTGGATTCAGTGCTTGCCAAACCAAGCGACTAGTCATACTTGCTCTCTAAACCCTAAGACTTAGAGGTTGTTCCTCAAGTTTGAATAATATATGATTTTTAAAAACTTCGAAAAAAGATTTCTTCATTTATTTTAGTACTGTCTTACATACAAAAAAGGTCAGGCATAAACTTCTGTGACTAACTGTGCACTGTGGAAACAGATTAAAACAAGTGTAACACAACTTTTAAAAGAGCAGAATTTAAAGCAATGCCAACTTAGTATTCCTTATTACTGCTACTCTGCAGAAGCAGTCACAGCATGGGTTTGTCGTTGGCTGCTTGTTGCTTTTAGTCGGTGTTTTTCTCCTACTCAATGTGGAGCTCATTATTCTTATAGCATTGCCGATGGAAAGCCCTGGGTGACGACTCCACCGTGCCCTATGATATTGTTCAGTCTTCGTGATGTATCGGGCCTCTGGTCTCTTCTCATTAGCTCAGGGCAATTGAAGTCGTCACCCTTGGCCAGCTTGCCTGCTAGTATGTATGCAAGTGCAGCAATGAGATTATGTGGCTGTCTGAAATTAAAGAGTAGTCATCACATGGTTCCTATTTGTTGAGACTTGCAGAGAAATGGCAACAAAATTTGTTAAGCCGATGCTCTTCATATTCCTGTAAAAATTCCCTTCAGACTCTGGTTTGAAGAAAACTGGTATGGAATAAACTAAGGGCCAGAATCAATATAAATTTACTTTTAATGGGTTTTACAAAAATGGATATAATGTGACTTATACACAGGCTGTTTAATATTTATACTTTAGGTTAGCCTGTGTTTGGTTCATATTTGTCTTCTTGCTCTCTATTGAAACAATTATTTGAATCAAAGCTGTACCTCTTTTTTAATGGTATTCAGCTTTGTCGGTTTTCTGTTAGGAAACAAGCCTAGCTAAGACCTGTGTCATCTGCTGCAAGTGAGCTAACCTGGAAGCAGAGGTAGAACCCAAAGGCTGCACTGAGGAGTCCAGAACCTCCCCACCCCAGGAAGAGTAAACTGGGGGAGAGTCTCCAGGCAGCCGACACATAGCATTCTTTGACTCATACATTCCATTCTGTCTGGAAGATATTTCCAGGAGACTCCATATTTGTGAGATCACATCCTTTTTTTTTTTTTTTTTTCCTCAAAAGGTAAGGCCAGCTTTCATTCCGGTTCTGCCACTTGTCTGCTGTGGGACTTCCTGTCTGCTGAAATGAGAATGACCTAAGTCACTGTGAGTCATGAGCGGTGGTGTGGTCGCTGTGCATTGCGCAGGGCATATGCTAGGTGCCAGTGAGTGTGGGCTGCAAGGATGGCAAGAAAAACGTTCACAATCATTAACCTCTCCATTCGTTTCGTGTGCAGAGAGGCCACTCGAGTGTCTGACACAGCCAGCCCCGTTTCTCAACTTGTCGTTAGTCATTAGATTGTGATGCTATATGGCATGATGTCTGTAACATACACCTTGGTACACTCCTGTTACTGGATCTTTCACGAGGCCGATTACAGTCTTCCAAGGAGCTGATGGAGGTCAATTGTATTGTAATCTTGTAAGTCATGGCTACCCACTGAATCTGTACTTTTGCCCCTTTCTGTCCTACCTGTCCTCCATCCCCTTCAACCTCCCGGAGCCACCTTCTAGGTTCGCCTTTCTTCTGTTTCTGTCATGGAGTTCCCAGGGCAAGCTTCGCCAGCTAGTGAGCCGATGCTGCTAATGTTCTAGCTCCTCATTCTGCAGACGCCAGGCGCTTCTCCTCCTGCACACTTTTCTCTGATTCTGAGGTTAGGGCCCATTATCTCTGCAGAGTGGAAACCAAGGCCCGGGAGTGTCATTAAGCTTCTCCGTGTGTCTCCCAGCTAGTCGCCGGAAGAAGATGATTCCAGCTCCAGTCTTCATCACTCCTGGGTTCCCTTGTTGTCTTATCCTTCCGCTAGTCTGGTTTCAAAGTCGAAAGTGTTTATTTGGGGAGGGGAATGATGCTTAGGATGAAGGGAGTCGAGCAGAAGGCATCGACACCGACCTGGGTTTAAAGCCACCTGTTTGCAACCTGAAGATGCATGGAACCCGGCTGTAAAGGTTTTCTCGAGCACTTCCTGGTATGTGTTAAGCATTGTGTAGGTTCATTAAACACATAAAACAAGCCGACTCGAAGCTGTAAGGCAATGGTAAAGTCTCTATTTCTTTTCTTGGAAATACGGTTTTTGTTAGGATATTTTCCACTCCGAGATCCGAGCTGCCAATCCTTGCTTTCAGAAAGTCACAGAACTTCTGAAATGTGTTTGAGTTCTTAGTTTTATGCCCCCAGTCCTGGCTACTTGGAAGCAGTACTCATCCCATTTCCTAACTACTCCATTGTGGGTCTGCAGCGTCCTCTCCTCTGCCCATTACTGATTACCCAGGCATTGTGCCTGCACCCTCCCTTTTCTCCTCCTCGGTTCTTCTTGAATGAAAAGGCCCTCATGCTTACCCTCTAGTCCAGCAAATGACAGATCACAGGGAATTTCCACTCACTGGAGGTGGAAAGACAAGAACCCAGCCTGTTTGTACAGGAAACACAGCAATCATGTTATTTCTAAACTCTTACTGTAATTTGTTATAAATAGCTGAGATTCTTCTAGCTAGCAGGTGCTTTACATTTTGGTGTGAAGGCATTAAAGAGGCGCAGTGAACTGGACCCACATGGCCCTTTCTAAATTGCCTATCAGCTCCTTCATTCATACTGGACCATAGCATCACTTACCAGCAGGGGTTGAGTGGGTGCCTCCGTTACTCTCCCATGTACTACTTGATTTATTACTACTGGATTGATCTTCATAGTTGAATCTGTGGTACTTCATGGAGTCTGGTACCCAATAAGCACAAAATAAGTATCTGTTGTCTGATGCATTTGTAATTTATGTCAGTGCATAATTGGATAAAGTTTTATTTCCTTTTTGTTAACCAGTGGCTTTCTTTTCCCAGTTCCAGACAATCCTCCTTTACTCGCTGATTCATTTTGTCTCATTATATTTAAGGTGTGGCCCGTTTTGTGATCTGTATTTCCCTTAGCAAATGCTACCCTGCTTGGTATGATTGTAGACTTCTGTTTTTATAATTGCTCCTGATTTTCAGATTCACCTCTTTTGTAAGCTGTTTTCCTTGAATAAATGCAGTAGTCATTGTTGGGGTTCTCCCACCATGCTGCATTTCCCTAAGTGACATATTAACACATGTGTCTGTGGACATAGCTCGGTGGTAGCGTGCTTGCTTAGTTGATGTAAGTCCCTTGTTTAGTTCCCACACTTCTAAACAAGCAAACCTGCTTGTTGCATTAGGAAGAAGAGTTCCATCCTCTGGCAGCCAGTGCTTCTGTCTATGGATTTTTTTTTCTTGGTTTTCTGAGACAGGTTTTCTCTATGTAGCTCCTGGCTGTCCTGGCTCTCGCTCTGTAGACCAGGCTGGCCTCGAACTCACAGAGATCCGCCTGCCTCTGCCTCCTGAGTGCTGGGGTTAAAGGCGTGCGCCACCACTGCCCGGCTTGTCTATGGATATTTTACGTTTACTTTAATGATACTGATTTTAGATTTTCTTCGATAAATGATTTTGTTCTCATCTCTTGTAGGTAACACACACTCCTTGTTAAGGTTTTACCATAGTACATCAAGCAAAATAAGCCAGACCCCCCCCTCCAGAAATATAATTTTCCTCTCATATGTGGAACCTACATTGTATTGTGTGTGTGCACACATGCACACATAATGATCATACATATGACATGAAAATAGAATGGCGCCTGCTTGGAAGGACAGGGGAGAGGTGAAGAGAGGACAGAGGAGGGCGACAGGAGCGGACATGGTGAAAGTGTGTGATAGACTCGTAGAAAACTGTCACTGTGAAAACTTCCACTTTGTGCAGTAAGTGCACGCTGCTAAAATTTGACTTACAATTACTTTCCACATTATGTTTTATTCTTGTTTTCACATAGGGATGGTCTCATGGCTGCCACATCTTTTGTTACTGGTAGCAAATCTCTTGAGGTTTACATATGTAGTGGGTAATTAACACATCAATTTCAGCGACCAAGTTTTGGTTGACTCCAATTGGCTTTCCAGATATAAAATTGCATAATGTACAAATGAGGATTTTTTTTTTAATTTTCTCCTGTTTCTTCCCACTGAACTTCCCAGTATGTCATGTCATACTGAAGGCCATTCTCAAATCACCACTCAGAACAAAGATGGTAGGTGACATGTTCCTAAACACTTCTGGTGCCCAGGTAAGATGAGTGTAGTCTGTTGGTATAAAATGTACTCAGTGTAAGAAATACTTTTTTTTTTTTTTTTTTTTTTTGGTTTTTCGAGACAGGGTTTCTCTGTGTAGCTTTGCGCCTTTTCCTGGAACTCACTTGGTAGTCCAGGCTGGCCTCGAACTCACAGAGATCCGCCTGGCTCTGCCTCCCAAGTGCTGGGATTAAAGGCGTGCGCCGCCGCCGCCCGGCAAGAAATATTTTAAAAGCCCATATAACTGAACAGATTTTTTAAAATTATGAAATAATTCTGTTACATAGTTCCTCATTCATATTTAAATGAAAGTTGTTTACTGTGTAGAAAAAGAAAAATGCATTCAAAATTGCCTGAATTGAAAGAGCCTGTCTCTGCCAGGCAGTAGTGTCACAAGCCTTTAATCCCAGCACTTGGGAGGCAGAGGCAGGTGGATCTCTGTGAGTTTGAGGTTAGTCTGGTCTACAAAGCGAGTTTCGGGACAGCCAAAGCTACACAGAAAAACTCTGTCTCAAAAAACCAAAAAAAAAAAAAAAAAAAAAAAAAAAAAAAAAAGAAAAGAAAGAACAGAAGAAAGAGAAAGAGTGAGCCTGTCTCTTTCCATCATTACATTATTGTCCTGGTTGGTTATTCAGTGAGAAAATAGGTGACCATGTTCTAGTCCTAAACTTAGGAGACTGAGTAAAGTCTCACCAAAGAGAATGTCACTGTGAGTAAGAACAGTGTTTCAAAACAATAACATGGAGGTGACTGAGGAAGACATCTGCCGTTGTCCTCTGAGCTCCATATGCATTTACACACACACACACACACACACACACACACACACACACACACACACACATATGATTAAGCATGCATGCTCAGAGACAGGATCATATTACCAGATCATAGGAGAGGTGGCTTATAGTTTGCTTCAGAGGCAGGAGGACATGCAGCTTAAAAATCATGTACTTGATACATTAAAGACAAATAGATGAAAAATTAGAAAAATCTCATCATGAGTTGGGTCTTATGAAACAAAGAAGCAAATATAAACATTTATACATGAAGAACTCTGTATTCATGTGTGTAACAGCTAGTTACATGATGAACTCTGTGGATGTATGTGACAGTTGGGTAGATGAAGAACTCTGTGGACATGGGTAACAGTTGGGTAGATGAAGAACTCTGTGGACATGGGTAACAGATGGGTAGATGATGAACTCTGTGGACATGGGTAACAGTTGGGTAGATGAAGAACTCTGTGGACATGGGTAACAGTGGGTAGATGAAGAACTCTGTGGACATGGGTAACGTGGTTATGTATAACACTTATAGATGTGGCAGAAAACAGGACTAGTAAGCTAGAGCATGGACTGGGAGAAAGTGGGCAAGTGAACAGGTAGATAAAGGACACATAGCTACATTGCACTAGCAACTTCTTGAGAAGTGCCCTTGTCTACATCCCTGCCAACAACAGGTATTTTAGAAATTCTGTGATGTGCCAGTTTTCAGTGTAGAATGATGGCTCATTATTAACATAAAGTTTATATCACTCTACCAAAACATGGTAGAAGCTTTTCATCTTGCTCTTTAGATGTTATTTTCTGAGAATTATGTAATCATGTTTACACACACACACACATACACACATATTTATCACAATATTCTCTGGGGTCATTTGTATTTTTCCATATCCAGTTGTAGAAATTATGTGTATGCATAGTCATAGATATCACAATAACATTTTATCATATCTATTATAAGTGTATTTTCTAGATCTATATATAAAACATTGATGATAATTTTTATTTTATAGTGAAAAATGTCTGGATCTATTTGTATGCTGAAAATTGTGCTGAAGGAATATATAAAGAAAAGGGCTGGCTTTCGTATCACATTCTAAATCACATTCATAAATATGTAATTGTTCTTTTCTTTTTAAAAAAAGATTTTATGTGTTGTAAGGGTCTTGGCTGCATGAATAGATGTATGCCACATGCATGCAGTGTCCATGGAGACCAGAAGAGAGTGTTGGTTCTCCATGAAACTGGAGTTATAGTTGGTTGTGAGATACCATGTAGGTACTGGGGATCGCACTGAAGTCTTCAAGAAGAGCAGCCAGTGCTTTTAACTTCAAACCATCTCTCCATAGTCATTTTCAGTACTCCAGACACGTGGATACAAGCGTGTATGTACATATACTATTAACCATTGGTAATGGTAAAAGCTTGGGTTAGGGATTTGTCATAAGGTTAGACCATGGTCCTGACCATCCCACTTCTGTCCCCTCCCTTATGTCCTCACTTAACTTTAGACAAGTTAAATAAGTCAGTGAGATGAGGTGGAGCAGAGTATCCACTCACAGAATTAAATGTGAGTATGTGAAGTGCTAGTTAGAGCAAGGGGAAGTGAGAGGTAGCGTCTCTGGAAAGGCAGCCTGCTCACGCTGGAGCGAGACTGCTGAATACCAGATACCAAGAGCAGACTCTGACGTGAGAAGATAGTTAAAGGTTCTTGCTTATTTCTATTTTTTAGAAACAAACATTGACTGAGGGAAAGTTCCAAGTGCCAAGTAGTACTTGTTGTTATGTATCTTATTATCTGTAGCAAGACAGATGAAATGTCTCTATCAAATTATGATCATTCCAAGAGCTTCATTTGTTTCACGGAATTACATGGCCAATACATTTCCTCCAGTCTTGTCTTTAAGCAGAAATTATTATAACAGTACTTAAACCTTTGTAGTACTTATTTGAATATGTTCATTCTATCTCCAAGAGCATCCGGCTATCCATTGCAGTGCTAAGAAGCAGGTACTTATGGAAAGTAGGGGTTGATTTGCCCTGTGGTGGCGTTCTGAAATGTTTGGAGGAAATGACGGGTGCATGTGGCTGCCTTTAAAGAACCAGAGTTAGAACAGAACATGACAAATGGTGGAAATTACAGGATAACTTAAGTGGCCAATGTGTGTTGTACAGTCATTGGTCTTCTCTGAAAAGTCAAGGCCAACTTTTAGGGACCCTCCTCCTGGGGTTGCTATAATGTTAGTGGGTCTTGAGGTGAGGTCAGGAGCTTTCAGATTCTAGGGAGACCCCTCACTTTTTCCTTTTGTTGGTTTTTTTTTGGGGGGGGAGGCAGGTTTCGAGGCAGAGTTTCTCTATTTAGCTTTGGCGCTTGTCCTAAATCTCACTCTGTAAACCAGGCTGGCTTTGAACACCTGCCTCTGCCCCCTGAGCGCTGGGATTAAAGGCGTGCACCACCACCACTGCCTGGCTATGCTTTACTGGTTTTTTTCTTTTTAAATGTACAACTGCTTTTTTTTTTTTTTACGTTCCTAATTTTGCTTTTTTTTTTTCTTCAGCTAGCTCACTATTCACATTTCTTCTGAGTATCTTTGGTGTTGCTAATAGCTTCCTTTGATGTGACATGAATTATGTGGTATGTGTTTCTAAAATAATGCATATGTTTTCTCTCCAGTAGAGAAAATTGGTCCTGAATGCCCTGTGTGACAAACCAACACGCTTGAATAGTTCTTCGAAATCACAGTTCCTTACCCTTGGCTGTTTGTGCTTTGAAAATTCAAATCTTCCAGGCCGGCTTTGGATGCTCTTCTTTGGCTCACTACAAGGCTCCTGGCATGATAAGGGGGTTAAAGTTCCATTGAAAGAGTGCAAAACCTGTAAACTGATTATTTTAATCAATTGAAATTCTGCGTTAGCGCCATTGAGGGCGCTTCCACCTCTTGCAGACAAAGTTCCCTTCATGACAGATAATATTTGGCAAGCTGCTGCCCGAGTGTCTCATGCGGTAACACCTCACCTCTGGCCCTCCTCTTCTTTCTCTTGCTAGTGTATATATTCTGAATTTCTTCTGAGATCGCGCATCCCTGAGGCCATGTGAGCACATCAGTATATGCTACAGTCTGTTTTAGTATTTCATTTCACTGTAACAAATTACCATATGTTCCAAGGCTTAAAAATAGCAGCCGCTTCTAGTCTCCCAGCTAGGCCCGTCAGAAGTCTGGACAGGGCTCTCCGCAGAAACCTCTCTCAAGCCTGCCCAGTAGCTAGCAGGATTCAGTCTCTTGCAAGTGTGGAACTTGTGGTAGCTTGCCTGGTCTTTGAAGCTGGCAGAAGTAGGTTCCTGATGCTTCATATTGATTAAAAGGACCCATCCAAGATAAGCTGCTTTTGGGTTAAGTGGGTGTTTATAGACTCATAACTTCTTCCTGGAAGCCATAACTTACTTTTTTGTCTCATAGTTTCTGTCCACGGAACTCAGGATCAGCAGCCTGATCCCAGAATGCTGGACATTACAAGTCTTCTGAGAATTCTACCTACCATACCCTTGACTTTCAAAATAAAATAAATACATCGTCTGTTGGTTATTTGCTGTTGATGATGTTATAAACATTTACTGTGTGGATGAATAAAGGTAGGGCTGGAGAGATGGCTCAGTGGTAAAGAGTGTTGGTTACTTTTCTAGAAGACCTGAGTTTGGTTCCCAGCACTCAGCAGTTCACAACTGTTTGTAACTCCAGTTCCCGTGGATCTGACCCCCTCTTCTGGCTTCTACGGGCACTGCCGGCACACAGTACATAGACATACATGCAGGGAAAATACCCGTACACATTAAACTTAAAAATAAATAAGGTATTTTTGAAATATAATAAAGGAATAAAAGTTAGACGTAGAAAAAGTCAGAGATTTTGTCTCAAAGACTAAATGTCCTAAAGTCTCAACAACATAAAAGGCCAAGCAAAAAAATAAGAGGGACAAAAAAAACGTCAATTAAGCCGGGTGGTGGTAGCGCACACCTTTCATCCCAGCACTTGGGAGGCAGAGCCAGGTGGATCTCTGTGAGTTCAAGGCCACCCTGGTCTACAGAACGAGCTCCAGGACAGGCACCAATACTACACAAAGAAACCCTGTCTCCAAAAACCACAAGAAAAAAAAAGTCAATTAAATAAACCTCTCATTTTTAGTTTAGGGTTTGTTTTTAGTTTAGTTTAGTTTGCTTTTTTTTCATGGGCAGTTACAGATTTCAAATGAGTTCTTTTGACGCAGTTCCCAATTCAAGTGGTTATGGAAAAACTACGAATTCATTTCCTCCAGAGAAGTTAGGTAACACAAGATGGGCAAGTTCTCATTCTCTTCAACAATCTAACTTGGGGCACTTAGTGAGGATAAAGGCTGGATCTGGCTGCCTTCTGCAGGACAGCTCCTAGAAGGTGGAAATCACAAGCCTTTGCTTAGCCAGGGAGCGGTCAGAGCAGATGCCGCCCACACCCTTCAGCTCCCTGTTTCAGTGGCAGAGCATTTCTGCACTGAGCATGGGAATCAGGTTCATTCATTACTTGGTAATGATAGTCCACTGAGCATACTGTTAGCTGCTTGGAGAATGCTTTCAAGTCATACTTGTTGTACTTGGGCATAGGTTATGTGCTGCTCTACTAGACTAGTTCTTCCCTCTTCGGGTCTCTTTAAATACTTCCTCCAGAACATCACTTATCGGCTCACACCAAACTACCATCTACATTTTAGGCAGAAGGGTGTCGAGGTAGCCCACTCTCTTCTTTTCTGCTTGTTGTCGTGAGTTCTGTTACATTCTTCCCATCTTTAAAATGGTCCTGGGAAAAGGGAATCAACTCAGGGAGTCCCCACAGAAAGTGTACCCCTCAACCAGAAATCAGAGAGTCCCCATCCCATCCCTAACCAGGAAGCTATTTGCAATTGATACCTACCAGGAAAGGGAAAATCTGTTTGTCTGTTTTTATTTTCATTTTTGTGGGTTTTTTTCCCCCCTGTGTTTGATTATTTATTTGTGAGAAGGACCATAAAGTTTGATGGGTATGGAGGTGAGGAGACCCTAGCAGGGGCCGGAGGAGGGGGAAATGTATTATCACAATATAGTGTACCAAAAAAAAAAAAATAATAATAAGTAGGATTAAAAAAGAAAGAGAGAAAGGAGAGAATCCTTCTTCTGCGTCTGCCCTGCATACAGGAGGAGCTGTATGGAAGGGCAGGTGATGGGTGACCTTGAAGGCAGACAGCCAGGGGAAAGGATACCCGCCTTTTTTACCCTTTACCTATCACCATTGCTTCGGCCTGCTTTGTGATCTCACTGTTGGATTTCTTTATGGACCCTATGGATAAGGTGTCGATGTTTGTTTTCTTAAATTTAGACCCCCTCTTCCTTTTTTTTTTTTTTTTCTCTCTTCAATCCTCAATTTTACTTTCTTCTCATCCGCCGCCCGGGTAAAATAAATAAATAAATAAATTCACTTCCCTTTTGATCTTCATTTCAGGTTATTCAAAATGTATAGCTAGCTGGCAGCCTTCAAAGGAATCATGTAGGCCGCCGGATGTTTTATTCAGTGTCTCTCTCTGGGCTGTCCTTTTTGTGTAGCTATTCAGATGGCTGTGGAGGAGCCTGAAAGGTTGTCATGGATTTTGCCAGCGGTAAATGACAAGTGGTAATATATGGTGAAGGCTATAGGTGTCCCGGAAATATCTGTTGCAGCCTCTATTTCATGCAAGTTTGTTTCTCATGTAATGCTAGAAATTCAGCGTAAATTCTTTAGTCAGAGATGCAGGTCTTACCTCACATGTAATGTGGAGGGGGAAATTATTTAGAATGCAATTACTAGTCAGGGATGTATTTGGAGGGGAAAAGGCACGTAGTAACGTTTAAAACAGATTGTTTTTAATAATTCCGTGCCTTTGGGACAAAAACGACATTCTCTTTTTATGCCCATCCCTTTGGAGGTCCACTTCGTTTTTCATTGGCTGCAGTGAAATCTTTTGGAGATCATTACCTTAGTGCCCCCCTAATGAAATGTAAATAAAATGAATGATTACAGCTTGATTATGGGTCCAGTATTTATGAGGCTTCTGGTAACTCGCTGCATAAATTTAAGTGTGTGAGTAAATTCTCTTAGGGGCAGTCAATGCAGAGGTTTTTTTTTTTTTTTCTTTTCTATTTTTTATGATGCACTAATTCTTTTCACCTCTACATTGTTTATTGTTGCTTCTGCCCCAGAAGAAGTAGGACTCTGGAAAAGGAATATATATATATATATATATGCATGCATGTATGTATTATATTTCTAGATGATGTTTATGGTCCCTATAGAGTTCAGATCAGACCCAAGTAGCTGCCAGAGTTTGACCTGTCAGAAGAACATGGACCATGGAAAGAAAGGAGTCCTGCTTTCCTGTTTTCTTTGTACATCTTTGTACAAGGAAAACATGTCAGCATCTCTCCCTTTCTCTTCTAAAGCCAGCTGGATTCTGAGTCCATACTCTGATGACATCAACCACAATGCAGTGGGTTACCCATATTTCTTTGACTAGTTAGAGTTCAAGAGATTTGTTTTTGATTTGTCTTCTACTCAAAGAAAGTTAGGCTCCATCTCAGTTGAACTACTCAGCCCTGTGTGCCCTTGCTGACTCTTCCTTCTAGGACTGTTGCTATTGTGAACTGTAGGAGTTCAGACCCTAATCCTTGCTCAGCCTGCAAAGCATTTCTAGTATCAAGACGTAGAATAACCCATGAAGCAGGATAGGCATGACAAATCCTAGTTGGACAGTGCCATAGCTGATCTTGACTGTCAGCTTAACTTGGGGAAAAGGGAACCTCACGTGAAGAATTGCCTCCATGAGATTGCCCTTTGGATATATTTAGAAGCATGTTTTTCATTGCTAACTGCTATTAGGAGGGCCCAGTCCACCACGGGCAATACCACCTCTATGTAGGGGTGAAGAGCCCCAGAGGAATTGATAGCAGAGGGTAAGTGCTAGAGCAAGCCAGTAAGCAGTATTTCTCCATGGTTTCTGCTTGAAATTCCTGCCCTGACTTCCTTCAGCTACAGATTGTAACTTACAAGATGAAATAAACCACTTCTTCCCCAAATTGCTTTTGGCCATGCTGTTTCTTACAGCAAAAGAAAGCAAATGAATAGTTAGTATGCCTAGACTCCATCTGAAAGAATGTCCAGTTGTAATTTAGATATTTTAGATCATGGATAGGTTTCAGTTCTTAATGTTAGATCTCCAGAATGCATGTCTATAATCCCTGCTCTTGAGAGATTAAAGCAGTAGAATCAAGAATTCAAGACTCGCCTCAACTGTCTAGAAAACTCCAATACAGCTTCGGGATTCTTAGAGATAGTAGTGTGTGATGTGTGATGTGAAGATACAACATGTAAGTTTGGTAAAAATATATTTTAATATTCATTCAACTATCTCATGTAATCTAGAAACTTTTAAAACTCTAGTGTACTTCCCATCTAAAATGCAAAGAAAATATAACATCAGAACGACAAGGTTCTCTTGTAGAGAAGGCCATTCCTCTATGCAATAGCCAAGTGCTACAGGCCTGTTCCATCCCTACTCTGTTGGTAAAGAAGGCACTGGGTAATAAAAGAGCCTGATGGCTCATACGACGTAAGTCGAAGCAAGCTCAGGAATGACTTCCCAAACTTCCTGGGCAGTTGGAGAGGAAAGTGGAAAGCGAGAATGAGAATGAGAACCTATGGCTGATGCTGAATTGGGTTCCCTGTATGGGACCAAAGTCTGAGTAGTATTGGATCACATAAAGATATATGACCTGATTTCAAGTTTGAGGTGAACTGAGGACGAGTAGGGTATTGCTATTGACATACACAAATTCTGGATGATGAGGCCAGGTCATTTTGAATCGATGGCTGCTATTTGGTTATAGGAGCATCAAAATCTATGTCTTATAATTCCGCCTCTGCCTTTTCTTCACCCCCACAGTAACAACAAAGCATCCCATCCCTTCTCAACACAGTGCATCCTTTTCCTCCAGAGTAGTTTATGAGCTGGACTGCTATTGTTGGTGCTCACAGAGGATGCCCACTGGACTTTAGAGTGCCACCCGTCACTAGCCTGCATGGCAAGCTGGACTTCACAAGATAGTCAAGAGTAATTCTGGGCTCTGCTTTCTATAGCCAAAAGGAGTAACTAAGCTTTCTTAAAATAATCTCCCAAACTGACTAAACATTTTTGCAATCTTTAATAATTAGTTAACTGTTGGCTTTGCCAAGTTTTTTTTTTGTTTTGTTTTGTTTTTTGTCTACTGTATGTGTCTACTGTATGTATAAAATGGTGATGGAAGTATGTGGCTTCCAACCTCATGGAAATTTTGTGATCATATATTTATTACCTTAAATTACTCCTAAGTTTGATGGATATTCCAAAGGGAAAATTGAAGGCTGCTGTATTGAAAGACGATGTGGGTCTCTGGCTTAGATTAGGCCAAGGAAAATGTGTTTAAGCAAGTGGTAGTATAATACTGAAGTAATATGATGAAGGAGAAGGCATTTTTTTTCTAAGATAAAATTTAGGGAGTATTTTTCATCACAAAGTATTTCAAATCATAGGTATTTAACATGTATATGTTATATGTGGTATTTACGCTATTTAACATATATGCTGTATATTATGTTATATACTCTGTGATATAACACACACACACACACACACACATATATATATATATATATGATTAAACAACAAATATTAATGAGTGAAAATGTGTAAAAAGTTTGTATATCATAATCCACGACAAAGGGAAGGGGAAGGACATTGAGGATTCTCAGTAAGTCTGATGGTTGAATAGTTGAAAAAGGAAATGTAAGGCTTGGAAAGAACTGCACCCATAAAGAGTGAAGGTATTCCTGAACTAGAATAATAATATCTGAATTCAAATTCTCAGTGTTAGAGAACATGTAGTGTAGTGTCAGATCTCCACATGTATGCTGTTTACTCTCAGAACAGAAGTAGTAAAGCCATGAATGGGAGTGGATCTGTCCTTGGTGTGATAGACTGTGGATGTGGGCTATATGTTCCTGCCACACCTTCTATACTTAAGACGATTCATCAAATTGGTCCTTGCTTAGACTACAGAAAGCAATTTCAATAATCTGTCCAAGGCATACCTTTTCCAGTCTGTTGTTGATTGTAAGGAATATTATAGAGGCATAGATTTAAGTGAGTGAGGAGGGTTCAATCCCTAAAAGTGTCATTCCCCAAAAATAATGGCACTCACGCACGCTTTTAAAAGTTCTCATCTAGAAACCACATGTGGTGCTATGCACCTGTAATCCAGAATTCAGGGGGTGGAGACAAGAGAATCAGAAGTTTAGGGTCATTTTATGCAGCATAGAAAGTGTGAGACCAGCCTGGGATCCAGGAGACCATGACACAAAACAAAACAAAAACTCTTCCTGGTTGATTGAGCCTATCATTTCTTCATCTTTAAAACAGAGATGATGCTGTTGAATTGAAGTAGCTGAAGTTGAGGTATAAAAACTAAAGGGAAGACTTATTCTAGAACATTCTTAGAAATTATAGATATTAGGATAGCAT
Source organism: Peromyscus leucopus (assembly GCF_004664715.2). Taxonomy (NCBI): domain Eukaryota; kingdom Metazoa; phylum Chordata; class Mammalia; order Rodentia; family Cricetidae; genus Peromyscus; species Peromyscus leucopus. The sequence continues at coordinate 45,965,182 of NC_051072.1, forward strand.
CCACAAAACTCAAATTTTACAAGTAGCATTTTCCTGAATAAATGTTGGCTAAAAATATTTTAAAATGTAATTAGAAGTTAATAAACCTCCCAAATACTATAAAAAAATATTTGGTATTCTACTTGGAGAAACTAATAAACTGACATGTAGTTTTCAGCATCCCTGTACAGAGTTGAATTTAATTTTCCGTTCCTATGTCTGTCCGTGATGGCTTGATGACTGGCAACATCTACTTCCTGTAGGTTTGGCAAGATGTTTATATCAGTGTTTCCTGCTGTTCCCAAGAAGGTGGTACACTTGCATGGGTAGTTTATAATTACATTTTGCTGTTTCTGGAGAAATGGGAATTGAGTGTCCACTCATGAGAAAGTGATCTTTGTGGCTATGTTTTCTTAGGGACCTTCTTTCTTTGAGTTTGTGGTACCAAGCAGGCCCAGCCTGTCTCTGTACTTGCAAAGCAGCTGTTGCAGGCTGTTTGACTAATCAGGAAGATGGAGGAATAAATGGCACATTCTTCTCAAAAACTTTAAATTGTGTGCAGACGAAGATGGGAAAATAGCACATTTAGAATAGCATGCCATTGTGTTGTATCGCCTGGCCGTTGTCTGAATACAGCATTATTTGCTCGTTGCTATCACAGAGTACACAAAGTCTAAGCATCAATCTTTTCTATCTTCTGATTAATCTGTTCAGTAGAACTCGGAAGAAAAGGATAAAAGCCTCACCAAAAATTGTTCTTAAGGCAAATGAGTGTGGGCCAACTTTCCCTTGACTTTATTTCCTTCTCCTTTCCTTTCCCCAGAATGTAGCAAGTAAAACCTTTTTTTTTTGTTGTTGTTGTTTGTTTGTTTTTTTGAGACAGGGTTTCTCTGAGTCTCAGGTTTGCACTTTTCCTGGAACTCACTCTGTAGCCCAGGCTGGACTCGAACTCACAGAGATCCGCCTGTCTCTGCCTCCCAAGTGCTGGGATTAAAGGCGTGTGCCACCACCCGCCAGGCATAAACCCTTTTTAAACTAGGAAATGCTACACTGTATTGTTTTAGTAGTTGGCGTGGAGAGGTACCCACAGCCTTTGCTAACGGAATAATGGTTAGCCAGCATGCAATATAAAACAGTAGCATTTGTGTTTTTCCATTGCTCTACTAGTCTCCGTGGCATGGATGGCATCTAGTCAGAGAAACCTGGCATTTTTATTCCCATGGCTTCAAACAAAAACACACAAGGGTATGTTACTTAATATAGGTTGTCAGGTCACTGTGGTATCTATAACTGACAAGCTGTGGTTGGTTTGGAATTATGTGGAATATTAAGGGGAAGAATTGCAGCAAGATGACTTTTAGAGTGACACTCTTCGGTAGTGATGTCCCTTCTTACATGCTGTTCGTCCCCAGCTTTCAAAATCCAGTGTCCATAAATGCTACAGATGACATTTCCTTCTCACTGCTAAATCAATGCCATGCATGTCTCTAAAGTGAAACGTTCAGAATGTGCCTTGACCGTGAAGAACAGTCATGGCGCACTTGGAGAACAGGGTGGGATAGGAAGAAAGGAATGCCTTTGGCACTCAGCCAGACCTCTAGAGGCTAAGCAGTTATTTCTGACAAATTCTCACTGATTATCAGACTTTAAAAAATGCCCTTATATGATTCTAAACCTGAAAACATAAAATAATCAACAGATGTTATGAGGATAACCTGTTCCTGGGACCCCCTTTTCTAACGAAGTTTGCTCTGCTAATCTCAGCTGGGCTCTTTAACAGTAACTCTGTGGTTCATAATGGATGGAACTGTGTGTAGCAAGACATTCAACAAAAATGGAAAATAACCACTATGGCTCTGCTAATTTGTGAGAACAAGAGTTGACCATCATGTTACAAAGTATGGAGAAGAAACACTTCTTTATTGGCTCTAACCTCTAAATGGTGGTTGGCATTTTTTTGAAGACTTTCAAAAGTCTCATGTCTTTTGATTTTATGTGACATTCAGAGTTCTTCAACACATGCACTGTTTACCCCCTGGATCATATATCTAATCCATACTGAACTCCATACAATTCTAAGTGTTACTAAAAATAAATTATCTTGGCTTAGATTCAATATATGACATGTATTACCTAGAAGAATTCTCCTGGAGTCATTTTGTCAAATGTGACCTGTCCATACTGTGATCTGGAAAACTATAGCTTTTAGCAGGAAGACTGCAGCATTTAATGTGATAAAATCTCATTTCAAGTTCAAGTTCAAGTTCATATACTCACTATGTGATGTTGGGCAAGTATACCTATGTTGACCACAGATAGCTCATTCAATGTACCACTTTGGGCATCTATGTTTTCTGTATATCTAATTTTGTGTTTTTTTCCTATGTTGTATTTCTGTTTTAGTGTTGTTGGTAGTAATTTCCTTCCCCGTTCTATGTTGCTTCTTAAGTTGATTTAACAAGTAGTTCCTCAGTAGCTATGTATATGTTCCTATATCATACCTGGTTCTGGACAGGATGATGTTGAATACAAATATTATAAGGAGAGAAGCATGTAAGGGGAGCCTAGAGGCTTGGAAAGCTCACAAGTAGATTATCTGCTCTTAGGAGAGAAGTAGCTTGAGACTTTAGGAATCCCCAAATTCACAAGCTTGGGGGATTTTCACAAATGGGGCATGCCCATACAACTAGCACTTAGAAGGAAAAAAATTAAGATACAGTGTAGATTCGTGGCTTCTGTTATTATCTCTCCCTCTCCACCCCCGCCTTACTGTCAATCCTAACTTACAAGAGCAGTAGGATGATAGACAAGTACACTTTCTTTTTCCTTGAGTATTTTTTTTTTTTAAATTTGGGGCAAAATACGTGTACCATGAAATTTCCACTTGATCCATTTCTTTATAAGAATATAAACCTGCGATATTTATATTCACCTTGTTGTACAACCATCAACACTATCCATTCCCAGAATATTCTCATGTTCTCTAACTATTAAACACTAACTTACCATTCTTGCTGCTGGCCTTTAGAAGTGGCCATTTATTTTATTTTATTTTTCTATCAGTCTGATGACTCTGTATCCCTCAGATAAATGGTAGGAGTCTTTTCATATAAGACAGCAGTACTTGTGGTCTTATTTTCATTTCTTTTGGGTGTATACCCACCCAGCAGTTGGACAGATTGCTCATAGATATTTCTGTGTTTGTTTTTGAGGAATCATTTAGCCTTTTCATAGTGGAAGTACCATTTTATTTCCCCATGGGATAGTATTTCTATTAGTTATTAGTTATTTTTCTTACTGACATGATAAACTATCTAAAAGAAGTGAATTAAGGGAGGATGGATTTATTTTGTTTCAGTATTTTGAAATATACAGTTCACTATGGTGGTGGAAGGCATGGTATAGCTAATGGGGGTTTTCAGCTCAGTCTCAGCAGGTCATGCAACAGAGAGACAAGAGCTAGCGCTGGGCTGCAGGATAACCATCAAGGTCTGCCTCCTAGCGATCCACTTCTTTCAGCTAACCCCTATCTCCTAACCATCATTCAGCCTCTTAACTCAGTGCCACACACTGGGGTTCCTGTGGGGGACATTTCACATCCAACAGTAATTGTGTTTACAGTGTTACATGTAACTATAGCTCATTCTGTTCTGTAACCATGTCTCCATGTACCCTTTTACTATTGATGGGTATATGTGTGAATTCTAGTTTGGGGCTATTTTAAACAGGACTGCTATTGTATTAAATCTTTATCATTAGATATTATCTTTCTGTAGCTTTTTGTTTTTTTAATATCTTAAAATGGAGATAGTTATGTGCTCACAAAGCTTCCTGATTACTTCATTTGGTAATCTTCATGTGACAGGTAACAGTATAGCCAGTCAACATTGGCCTAAGAGAAGTTGTATCACAGAATCAGAAAGTTTGAGTATATGAACTTCAGGCATGACTTAATTCATGACTAATTAACACCTAATGCTGTTCTTTTCTCTGTTCATTCTGCCTAGCTGTTATGGATACCAGATTCATGATTGCAAGACAGACAACGGCATTTAACCCCGCTCCCCCATCTTGAGATTTAGCAGGAAAATAATCTCTTATCTCTTGTCCCTAACCTAACTTGAATCATATACATATCCCTGAAGCAATCATTGTGTTCAGAGAATGGATGTTGCTGCCTGGTTTAGCCTGCAGTTTGCACATAGAATGTTTACCAAAGCCAAAGCTAGGAGGATGGAGAGAGCCGAGGAGAATCTACCAAATTTAGAATACAGTTGCCACAAAAATGAAGAGAAAGCATTACACATTTTAGTTTAGAGTGTGGGAGCATGGGTCAGCATGATGTGTGCATCTGATACTGTTAGTCTGCAGCTGGCAAGAAGAAAGAGAAATTGTAGCTACAGTAGACTATGTAAAGTTTTACTGGAGAATAAAAGTTGAAATCAAAGTGCATCCTAATGGTAGGTGGGAACTTCAAGTTAAAAAAAAAATCATGCTTGCTCTGGGAAGCTATCATTTCCCACTTTGTAATATCATGTCTTAGCGTGTTCCTTTTTGTTTTGAAATAGGATCTCATAGTGCAGCTGGGCTGTCATGGAACTTACTATTAGACCACACTATCTTAGAACTCATCCACCTACCTCTCCTTCCCGAGTTCTGGGATTAAAGACCTGTGCCACTATATCAGGCATCTTGGTGGTTTTTATCACATGAAGAAGGGCATGGGATTTTATTTTGTTTGGAGTTTTGGTGGGGACTTGAACATGTGAGACAGGTGTTCTACAACTCCATCTCTTGATATTACAAGACCAAATTTTACTCTACTCCTTGCTGGCCTTGAACTTATGGTCTTCCTGCATCAGCCTTCCAAATGTTGGATTTATGCATGTGAACCACTATTATCAGTGCTGAGTATGGAGAGTATTAATTTCTCTTCATTTCTGAGTACTGCTTTGCATTTTATTTGCTTGCTTTCATTCTCTTTCTGTTTACAAAGGCTTTATTCATATCGATTAGGAAAGAGATACCGTTGTGAGGGAGAAGAATTACTAAGTCTTAGGGATGGAAAGGTTTGCTTTTCTCCCATTCAAAAAAATACCATTGTGTCTGGCTGAATATGGTAGATAAAAAGTGTAAGGAAATTAGATGATATTTCAATAAAAGCTAATACAGTAGAGTGCAGAGATACGGCAGGGAATTACTATCATCTCTGGCGGCTAATCTTTCTTCTTAACATTAATTTTATTCTTATCAAAATACAATATATAGAGAGAATTTTAAAAATTAAATAATGGTACTAGCTTTATGAAAAACAGAGTCCGCGCCTCACCCGTCCCCACCCTCCTGTCCTCCCTCCCTTGGAGTTCCCTAATAATATTCTCCACATTTCTCAGTAATGTATTTAGGATGCTCCTAGTATCAGTTAGTTTCAGTCTTTACATATTGACTTCACTTAGGATACAGGAAAGTGCCTCATCCCCCATCACCTTGGTATTGTTTGTTTGTTTGTTTTTTCTCTTCTCCAGCTTCTCAGACTAAAGACAGCACGGTTAGGGTAAAATTTTGTTGTTGTTAAATCACTTTTCAGTACTTCTATTATTCCAGGTATGCCCATATTGGTTTCTTATTGCTATAGTGACAAATTAGTTTAAATTCAGTGTCTTAAAATAGCACAAAGTTATCATCTTACAATTCTAGGGACCAGAACTCTGAAATGGGCTTTATTGGGCAGAATCAAGGGCTCTCTTCCTTCCAGAAGTGGTCCCTCCCATTTAGAAGCTTCTAGAATCGCTCAGCCTTGGCTGTATTACTTGAATGTCTGCATCTACCATGTCTCTAACTCTGGCACCTCCCTCTTCTGCATTATAAGGACTCTGGGGTTTATGATGAATGCATGTCAAAAGTGCAAGATCATCTTCCTACCTCAGGACCCTGAATCTGAAGAACAAAACATCCCATTTGCAGTATAAGATGATTTATTCACAGGTTGATGTAGTAATATATTTAGAGGGCCAGTATTCTGTACATAATGTGTTATATATCACCCCACTAATCACGTTTCTATTTTCTTGTATGTTTTTCATGGAGCCAATCATTGGGCTGTTTTTGCTCTGCCTGGATTTTATTTGGCTATCATGAATCCTTTCCATATTCTCCTATGGAGTTATGAAGCCTTCCTTTGTTCTTTCTGCAGTATGAATGGCGTCAGATAACCTGTCACCATGTTTTGTATTGAAGCTGTTTCCTCAGCCCTCTGCTCTCTGGCCCAAGTCACCTTCTATGTCCTTGTGACAGCAGCAACTTCCTGTGGGGATTTCCTTTTGGTGGTCATTGCCAGCATCCTGGTAATCCCCTTTGTCTTTCTCTGTGTTCTGCCTTTTCCTTGCTCTGATGCATTTCTCCTGAATGGTTTATGTCAGCATATCCTTCAGTAGCTTCTCAATAAGAGATACATTGATAGGAAATCTGATGCCTAAGACTCCTTAATATCTCTTTAATCAGCAGTGTAGATGGCAAGGACAAGCTTTGTCTGACTTGGAGAAAGGCCTCAAGAGCAAGGGCTGAATGCTCTGTTCTGAGCTGTCTGGCTCCTGCATGGATCTTAGGGATGGTGTTTCTCTAAAGTCTTAGCACACATGAAGCATTTCATCAGTGTCCTGCACAGAGATCACACATACTCAACCTCACATTAGTTGCCCAATGAAGTTATAGAGAGTCCTGTAAAGAATCTGTTTGAAAAGTTTTAACTCCAGCTATTATAAAGTACCTGCTCCCCAATAAAACCTGTATCTAATAGCCTAGCCATGGAGAATGTGAAGCATGAATTTTCCCTGTATACTTCCTCCTCCTTCTCCAACTGATAACAATCCTCAGGACCTGCAGGTATGCACTATTTATTTTTGCATCCCCCAGGAAGCTCTTGACTGTCCCTCTTATGGATGGTCTTTTTGAAAATCATCAAATGAGCCAGTCTTGGTCCAGTGTCAGAACACCTGCAGTGGGTGCCTCCACCCTGCTGTACCATTCTTTCCCAATGTTTGGGAGTTGACAACTTTTACCTGCCAGTGACCTTTACACATCACTGAGTCCCCTAGTCTCTGAGCCAAAGGCACCATCTATCCCTTGACTCTGTGTCATCCAAGATGTCAATAACTCATAGCTATCAGAAATCATCTTGTGTATATCATTATTAAGCTTCCCTGATTAATGACCCTAGAGACGGGCCTTTTGATCTCATCCATTGCTGCATCTCTTGCATCTGAACAGATATAGCAGAATAGAAGCTTATTAAATTGTGGGGTGTTTACCCACCAACCCCACAGCTCCCCAGAGTTTTCTTGAGTGTGAGCAGCAGGAAATATTTGATAGAAGGATGTATTGCGGAGATAAACAGATAGAAAATAAAGAATAGCCTCGAGAGGGTCTGGAACCTATTCCAACGGGCCCCGACTGTCTCTGGCCCAGGGTATTTATAGAGACGCCAAGGGGTGGAGCAAAAGACCTCCTCCCCCAGCACAGCCAAGTGCAGACCATCTCAGACACCTGCACTCAGGCCCGTGGTCCTAATCATCCTCCATGTGGACCTGCTGGGTAAAGCCACGAGGAACCTGAAAACGGGCTCCCACATTAAATGAATGATGATTCTGGCTATTGAGAGTTCATGTTAAGACCTTTATCCAACCCTTACTGTATTGTGTGGTTATAAAGGGGAAAGAACCTATCGTATATGCCTTTGAAAGTTTTCTTCGCCTGTGCTCTTCTTGGAGGAGTCTGCAGATGGTTGAGCATTCATCAGGAGTGGTGGTCCCTTTCAGTCTTGACTTTTACATCTTGTGTGTTCCTGTAGAATCCTGAACCTCAGGAGGAAAGAAGAAAAAACATATTTGATTTCGGAGATCTGTCTCAGGAATTTCACTGGAGAAGTCACACTGCTTAGATTGAGCTCCTCTTGGCCATGTACCTCAGATGCATGCATCTGGAATCACTGCTGGTGGGCCTCTTCAGCTTTGCCCTCTGAGCAGCTGTGGAGCCCCTTTTTACACAGCCTAGGGTCAGTCTCCTTGCTCAGCCGAGTTTCTGGGTTGCTGTTTGGGAATGGCATGGATTCCTTGGTAATTAGGTTTCTGTGACTCAGAAGTACTCTGGGGCTCTGGCTATAAAAAGCCATTCCCCTTGAACAGGACTAAAGTCTCAGACCATCCACTTTCAGGTTAGTGAGATTGCTGAGAATCAGAAATGTGAAATGAGTATGAAACAAGATGGTCCCCCCCCAACTCCACCTATGCTGAGTGACGGGCACCCAGCATCTAAATGCTCACAACAGGTCTTTGATGCTAAACGTCTTGAAGACGCCCCTTGTCTCTTCTTCAGGATTTCCAGAACTACACTGTTGTCTGGTTGTTGGGGGCTGGCTAGTTCCTTGCTGAGGAAGTGATATCATCTCTGTTTTGTAGGACGCATAGCAGCATCCTGGCCTCCATCTACCAGATGCCAGTGACTGCAGTCCTCCTTCATATCCCGGGACGTCAAACCAGAATTGTCCCCAGACATGGCAAAGCTTGGTTGACGGCTATTATTCCGGACATTACATAGAAAAATCTAAATGTAAGCCATGGCACTGGATTTGTTTAAAATGTATAATGCCAGGGCACACCATTCCTATAACAAAAGAAGACTCCTATTTTACGCCTCCTGAGTCCCTCCCCCACAGTGTAAACCAGTGTCCTCTCCACTTACCCCATCACAATCATGTCACACTGCTCTAGGGTGAACTTTAATCTATGGCTTCTGCCACACAGAGAGGGTCATTCTTTTTTTGGTAGCTTGTTCTGGGGGAATACTTGGGTGGCTGCCCTTGGCACTGGAGGTCTACACAGACATAACACACATCATGCCTATGTTCTAGGCATCTCCAGTCATTCAGGTAGACAGTCAAATACAGGAAAGATCGAGAGGCTACAAGTGCTAAGGAGAAAAAGATGTCCAGATAAGGCACAGGAAGCACTAGGCACGGGAGTAAGGCATATCCAAATAGGACGGCTAGGCAGGATGTGAAGGAAGCTCAGAGAGTCCAGAGAGCAAGGGACCTGTTCATCATCCTGCCGTGAGGAAATAACCTTCACGTGAGGAAGGATCTGTTTTATTCATCATTTCAGAGACTTCAATCCAGAGCGTAGTAATCTAGATCTGATGTCCTGTGACTGTGGTGGTGCTCTTATTATGGCGGAGCAAGGTCAGTTATCTCATGGCGTCAAGGAAGCAAAGGAGGAAAAAGAGCCAGGGTATCACTGTTCTCGTCAAGACCATATAGCCTATGCCCTAACTTATTTCCACTAGGCTTAACCTCAAAGGTTCCACCCCACCTCAAGTAGTACCACAGGCTGGGGACTGACAGGCCATCGGGTAGCTTTAAGATCCAAACAGTGGTGCAGGAAGGAGGGAGGGGCTTGGACCTGCCTCAACTGAATGTACCAGGCTCTGCTGACTCCCCATGGGAGACCTTGCCTCGGAGGAGGTGGGAATGGGGGATGGGTTGGTGGGGAAGGCTGGGGGGCGGGAGGAGGAAGGGCAGGGGATTCTGTGGTTGGTACGTAAAATGAATAGAAAATCTCTTAATAAAAAAAAAAATATTAAAAAAAAAAAGATCCAAACAGTAGCAGAAGAGTAAATACAAAGGGAGTGAGGTAGATGTGAGCCAGGCATTAGCAACAAATAGTGAAGTGTTGGGGGAGGAGCAGGCGGGGGTGGAGCTTTGGATACCAGCTAGAATTATGGGAGTCCTGATCTACTCCATCGCCCAGGCTTAAACAACAGCAGGAAACCACAGCCGATTTTATGTCCTCTATTATTTCGGGTTTTTTTTTCCCCCAGTTTATTTTGAACCGAAACCTTGTGTATGTTATTTCATCTGTGAATATTTTTATATGCATCTCTGAAAGATAAGGACTTAAAGGTGATCGTGAAATATTATACTGAAAAGTAATTGCCTTTCGCCAGATGTCCAGACTGCATGTATTTGTTTTTGTATATACACATTTATAAACTCTGATGGTGATTGTTAATTGGCAACTTGATAGATTCTCAAATCACTGAGCTTCGGGGCAAGCCTGGTGGGGGGCATTATCTTGATTGTGTTCATTGAGGTGGACCGACCTGCCCACTGTGGGTGGCGCCATTCCCTGGCTGGAATTCTGGATTGTATAAGTGGAGAAAGGAAGCTGAACAGCAGCATCCACTCCTAGGTCTCTGCTTTCTGGTTGTGGGTGTGGTATAACCAGCTGATTCAAGCCTTTTCCACCTGAATGTCTCTGCCAAGATCCTTGAAGTGTGCATCTGAATAAAGCCTTTCTGCCTTAAGAAGTTGCTTTTGTCAAGGTGTTCTACCACGGAAGCAGAAAAGTAACTAAAATGCAAATGTACATTTATGCATATATTCCATATGTTTCATGTGTGTATATAAGATCTATATCGTATCGATTATTCTTGAAATGTCTGATTAATTGCTTATAGTCTGTGACATCAGGGCCCACAAAAGGTTCATGGGTTATAGTTAGTCACTATGTATCTTAAGGATTTTTTTTTAGTCTTATAAGTTCAACTTTCAATTTCTTTCCCCATTATTAAAAATAATTGTAAAAATAATTACATACAATATTTGTGTAGAACATATTTTTATTGTTTTAGGAAACCTTGGATATGTTTTGACTTTTACCTCTAGCTTTTGCTGGTCACGTCTCTGACACTAGTTAACATTATTTACTTCCTGCACATTGATATTTTGATAGAGAAGCCTCTGTGACATTTTTGGTAAGAATGCATCTCATTGTTGCCTCAGGAGACATAGAATGTCCAGTGTAAATCTCTCCGTGGTGTCAACAGCCATCCGTGCCCACAGCCTAGATCCACTGATTCATGAGGGCTTGGAAAACGGTATTGTTCTGGGCCTGCCATCTCTTCTTTGTCGGTATAAAAGAGTCATTTTCCTATCTGTGAGGTACAGTACATAGGAAAAGCAAGGTGTTTGATTCTTCCCCTTTTTTCTAAACTCTGAGGGGTCATTCTCTTGCATCCCCCAAGGTGGTCCTGGCTGCCTGCCTTCCACCCTCCTCCTCTGTCTCCTTCCTTATGCTCCTGACTTCAGACATTTGTTATGTAGTTGTTTCTACTGATGCTTGACTATCTCATCTGGACCCAAGTGTGCTTGCCGTTGGGCTCCTCATGAGAATGACAGGGAAGTTATTGGAGGTTGTGCGCAGAAAGGTGACCTATTCCAGAAAGGACCACTTTGGATTGTTCCGTGCTCCCTACGACAAAGAGGTGCCTAGGAAGAACCCTGGAGAGATCAGTTGAAGAAATTAATCCAGCTAAGGAACCATGTGCCTTGGATCTGGGTCGCTTCAGAAGAAAGAACAGTGAGAGGCTATACATTGAAAGGACATTGAAAGGAGGGCTTCCTTAGGGGCTGGGAGGCATGAGAGTGAGTTCAGTTTTGAATATATTAAATTAGAAGTATTAAAAGGAAATGCAGGTGAAAATGTCCTCTGGCCCATTGGCATATGGAACTAAAAGTCACTTGAAAAGATCTGTGTATTGAATTAGATTAGAATGTATTTTATAAAGAGGAAATCTCCCATGAGAAATAAAGAATTTCAGACTTACGTATTTTTGCTATAGGTAACTGATTTTTAAAAATCTTTTTGAAACCTCATAACACTGATAATTTCAAATCAGCATGTGTAAGTAAAATTGGTCTCTTTGTGGTCTGTAATTCTTTATTATTTCTTCTTACTCTTTTCTCTTACTAAATTATAACTATTTATGCCCTTCCATTGCTCTCCCCGTGGAGACGATGATGATCCGTGGAGGTACTTCCCAAGAGGGATTTGGTGCTTCTAAAAGGTGAGGGGGTTGGCTACAGACACTGAAGGAAGAGATGGCAACTAGTTAAAAATCAACCATTTTCACAGAGGAAATTGGCAAGTAAGGGATTCCGTGTGGTTCTGGGACTGTATATAGATCTCTCTTCACCTGGACTCAGCGCTGGAGAGTGACGAACAGTTGCTGCCAAAAGGTAACGCTAGGAGACGTGTGAAAAATGGGTAGAAGCCAAGTGCAGTCAGATGTACTGGGGACCATTCAGCCCCTGCTTCCCTTCCTGGCCCTTGGTATGGGACACAGTCTGAAGCACAGGACCATGGCAAGAGTAAGGACACCCACGATGGCATGGCCACGACCACTGTCTGTGCGTCTTAGCTGCTGCTCCAGCAAAAAGATGGAGTATGGTCTCGAACACGCCACATCACCTAGGGTGGCGTGTGTGTGTGTGTGTGTGTGTGTGTGTGTGTGTGTATCTGTGTCTGTGTCTGTGTCTGTGTCTGTGTGTGCATGTATGGGGCCTTGTAGTACTTAAAAAAAAATTGATAAAAGAAAGTTATGGATTTTTTTTCTAATGTTTCTTTTCAACCAACCAGTAGCTGCCAAACTTTAAAACGTTTTAAAATTCAGCAAAGGAAATGACTCAGATGAGTTCTTCAAGCCACGACAATGGAAGTACAGTTAGTTCCAAGTTTTGAACACTGTGAAAAAAATAAAACCGTGCTCCTTGAATAACTACGGGATGAAACTTTCTGGCTTGTACAATATATGCTGTCTCTTTCCTTCCTAACACCTATCAGATTGCTGTTGTAAAGTCCGGATATATTGAGATGGTCTTAAAAACCCAGCTTTTCAAAAACGAAGAATTCGGGCTCCTGGCTCTCACATTGCTAGTTGGTACTTCCCAACCACTGCGCTGTGCCTGGTCACAGAAGTCTCTACTTTAAAACGGCATTCGGCTTCCCCCAGATTGGCACAGCTAGTTTATCCCTCTTTCTGGTGATTGCCATATATAGAAGAAAGGTCGAATTATTTTCACCAGGCACCGTCCCTCATCTCTTGTGGACTCTGGAGGGATGCTGCTAACTCCAAGGGGAGGGTAGGCACAGCTTCCCCAGGGTGGCAAATTCAGGGTTGCTGTGGGGGGGGGGGCGCGGTGAGGGGGTAGTTGACATCTTGCTGAGATGAACTCTTTTACGCATGATACTGTTTCTTTATATTTTCCCCCAGTCTGCACTGTGAAAGGGACTTTTCATTTCACTGAGGTAAAAAGTGGGTCTGTGAGTGGAGCGACTTTCTTTAAAAAAAAAAAAATCAGAAACCAATTACTTGATATGCAGAGCTGCGAGCCTCGTTCCTTTAACGAAATCAGTGCAGAGCGCACCACAGTTAACCTGAGGGAAGCCGCTGACGGCTCTTGATTCTGCTGGAGGTGGAAGGACCCAAACTTACCGGATCTCCCCCTCCCCCTTGAGAGGTTGTTAGTCCAGTCCTTCAGAGAGGTTCCTTTTGGCTCTCTGTCATCACCGGGACGCTGGCAGAGTGTGTGTGTCATGGTTACAATAGAGCGTGGTAACATATAACAACCATGAAAGCCCAGCGGGAAAGGCTACAGATTCCGGGGCTGACCTTGGAGTAAGTATTGTCTGTCTTTGATATTTTAATGCTTTCTGCATGGCACTGGCGTCTCCCTTTCCGGGGACCAATAGCTGTTTAGCATCTGTTTGTACTGACGGCCTCAGAGCACTGCAGCAGTGTGAGGTAGAGGAACATGTTTTAAATGCATGGCATTGGGTTCCAGCTGATGTGCAAACCCAGACCCAGCGTTTTGCATTGCAGTCGGAGGGAAGGTGCCGCTGCATATTTAAAGTTGCTGAGCCTCAGTTCTGGAAACATCTTAACAGCTCATTGTGAAAGAATGCATCAGTAGGCCATGGTATATCTGTCTTTTTCTCTCCTCTTACTGTTTGTTTATGCTCATGACGCCTGCCTCTGAAGAAAGGCCCCTGTCTGCAGTGAATAATAGAAAACATCAGGATGGATGAGCTTGCAGGAGAAGGGTTATTTGTGACAGTCATTAGATGTGATCCATGTTTCATCAGTGCAGCAGAATATTAATGAACTGAAGAACATTTAGAATCCTCTCTGCATCCTTCAGCCCCGGCATGCAATGTGTTTACCTAGTTGGGGTCTGTGTTTGCTTAGCTAGTTTTTTTTTTCTCTTCCTCCTTTTCTTCTTCTTCATTTTTTTTTAACCCATTAACACATCTTACTGTCTTCTGATTTGATGCAGCTACGTGAACATGTCCACATCAGATTTGTGGCGCAGAAGTTAGACATCTGTGATGCAGGACGTGTCAGCAAATTTTTATTTTAAATCTGTTAGTCAAAAAATGCAGAAGCTGTGAGTGAGTCTGCGCTGACACACTTCAAAGAATAAACAGTGAAATAGGAATCTGGTAGACAAATATAAATATCTCTGTCATTTACAGCACACATAGGGGATTATATTTTTGTGAAATCTGTGTATAACCTATAATATCGTACTGGACTAGGTCTGCCTCTTAAGTGTCCATCATTCCCCTTGAGTTCTGTAGGTGCACCATGCAAGAGAAATTATCTTCTGAATTAATACATAATGAATGTACAGCATCCTAGTGAGTGCTTTTTAAAATCAGCCCTCCTTTAAATCCTATGCTTATTTTATTCAAATGAAATGATGCTCACTTATAAAAAGTTGGGATGCTCTCCCAACCTTCTTGCTAGATGTAGCATTTGTCAGAATGGACACAGGAATACTACTTGCCCATTGCCATGGTTATTTTCCCACCTGACCCCACAGCAGCATTAAGCTTCATGATCTTGTTGGAATGTTTTAGTAATAAGCATGCATCTTTCTACCTTTCCATCCATTCCCTGTCCACAGCTGCGGTCATAGGACCCAGGAGCACTAACTACCCTTCTGTGGGAATTGCACCTCTGGTTTTGAGTCATGCACCCTTATGCCCTTTGGATTTCAAAAAAATAGCATTTCACATTAAGCATTTTCTTTTCTTCTTTCATTTTTGAACAACTTGTCCATTACACAAGGAGACATTTAAAGTAACTTTAAAAATTACAATTGTTTGTTGTATTTGTTTCATTTTATACTTGAAAGGCTGAGAGGTTGTCATAGTTCTTATGAAGTTGCTCACAATGACAGGACACAGGAGTCAGCTGAGTATGGGGTTCCCTGGAGTTTGATTGGGTATCAGATGGCCCCTCTTTGGTCTGGCCTCTGGGAGGTAAATGTTACTGTACATCTAGATTGCTGTTGTCACCCAAGGAACATGGATAGCAGAATACAGGATTGTGCTTACATGC
This sequence comes from Peromyscus leucopus, assembly GCF_004664715.2. Lineage (NCBI taxonomy): Eukaryota > Metazoa > Chordata > Mammalia > Rodentia > Cricetidae > Peromyscus > Peromyscus leucopus. Next base: position 45,980,398 of record NC_051072.1, read on the forward strand.
CATTGAAGTATTCTCATGTCGTTTACTTTTATTATTTTGTGTACCTGGGAATATAAAATTATAATATACATAGCTAGTTTTGCATTCATTCATAGGGAAAACCATCCTTTGAGTAAATTCAGCTTCTAAGCACTGTAGAGAAATATTAGAAATGTTAGAATGAAGTCTTAACTGCTACTATTAAAACGCGCGCGCACACACACACACACACACACACACACACACACACACACGCATATGATGTAATTATTTGGAGACCACATGACACGGTCTCAACTTACAAACCAAATAAAGCTTTGGAATGCTGTCTCCTGAGATAATGTGATTTCCTTTCAGGAGAGTTTGTTCCCTAGGCACTGCGGCTCTGGAACAGTACATGAGCATCCTTCATACCTTGTAGATCCAGTCCAGAATCTTCCAACGACACAGGGCCAGTTTCTGATTCCTAGTTCTTAAATGTAAGTTCTAGACATGAGATATTAAATAAACAAATATTTTAGAAATTAACAAGTTGTCAATTTATGCAGAATTTGTGGCAACTTTCTACTTCCTATGACATCATTTTGTTTTTATGAATGTAACATCTGCTTCATAACATTTCACAGCGCACATCATCCGTGTTTCTGTCTGGAGACAGCATGGCATGAGGGCCCATGCATGGCTATTTTAGGACAGGAAAGGATAGATAAGACTCCATGGGACATAGATAAAATGAGTGATGTATCTGTGAGTGTTCCCGAGAGGTTTCCAATGAGCTGCTAAGTTCAAGTGTAGCACATTTCGAAAACAGCAGCTTCTGCAGTGCTCTGAAGGCAGAAGGGGTCCAACGCCTTAGTTTGCTGGGTACTGGCACCAACCTGGACAGTGGTTTTAGGAGCTACCAAACTTCACTGGAATGCCTTAGTAAATAAACAGAAGTGCTTTGAGTGTGCAATAGCACACTTCAGTGTGTGACACATGGAGCCAACTCTCAATTATACACACAGTGGGAGACGAAGATGGTATTAGGAATTTCCCAATAATAATGAACTTACATTTTATTTTGGCCACTGTTTCCAGTTCTCTGTGCCACCCAAATGAAGGGCACAGCAGACTTGAAACATGCACTATGTCTCTTCATGCCCAGACCCTTTTCTCTAAGGTAAGAACACATTAGGTGATATAGAACCATGATCTAGCAGTTGGGAGGTTGTCAGTGTGTTCTTTAAGAGACACATGATACTAAAACAGGAATCACTGTTGCTCTCTTCCACCTAAGAGTTAGTAGCAGCATAACTAATGTTCTCTCTGATTTTTGCCATGTAAAAATAATTGGGAATTGATAAGGATCAGCTACCTTTTTTTTTTTTTTTTATAAGATCTATTGGTAAAATCATTAATGTGCCGGGCGGTGGTGGCGCACGCCTTTAATCCCAGCACTTGGGAGGCAGAGCCAGGCGGATCTCTGTGAGTTCGAGGCCAGCCTGGGCTACCAAGTGAGCTCCAGGAAAGGCACAAAGCTACACAGAGAAACCCTGTCTCAAAAAACCAAAAAAAAAAAAAAAAAAAAAAAAAAAAAAATCATTAATGTGTAGTATCCAGGGCTAGCTAGGGACATGGTCCAGGAGGCAAAGTATTTGCTGTATGAGCGTGGGGACCTGAATTCTGATCCCTAGCATCCATATAAAAGTCAAGCCTGGAGATATATGCCTAGAACCCCAAAACTGTGGGGGTGCAAGCAAGTGAACCAACTCCAGGGGCTGAAATGGCCAGCCCTAGGTTCAGTAGGAGAGACCAACTCAGAGAAATACAACGGAGAGCTGTGGAGGAATACATCCTGAGGACAACCTCTAGCTTCCCCATGTGCAACCACACAGGCAAGCAGACCTGCATACACATGTGCACACATGCATATGACACACACACATGCACACATATGCATGCACACAAGAAAAAAAATAACACAGTATATGTTTTACAGGCTTGGGGCCCAAATCACAAAGGGTAAATGGATCTATTGGACCACTGTGACAACTATTTGAGACTTGGCTGCTGAAAATGTTTGGTGGTTTTGGATGATTTTGGGGAGCGAGTACTACAATGGCCTAGTGATTGCTGAATTGGAAAAAGGGAAAGAAAAACATCTCCAATGTATAAAATAGTCTAAAGATACATGTGAGATTTTTTTTTTTTAAAGTTTTTCACAGTTATAAATATAAGCACGAGAAGCCTTGGTATCATTGCCCTTGAGGCTTAGGAAAAAAAAACCAATCCTGGGTCATTGCCATGAGGAAGATTTGCTTTTCCCTGAGTACTTAAGAAGACATCTGTCTTACATGAAAATGTGAATGTCTGCTTGTTAAAAACTTCGGATTGTCTGATCGCTGCTTCCCTCCAGTTCTGCTCTAGATTTGCCAGTGAGTTCAATCTAGAAAAGCCTTCTCCTCAATGTACATTCCGTATAAAATAACATTAGATTATCTTTTGATGCCAAATTCGCTGTGGCAATAACCAAGTTGCTTTGTGACAAAGAAAAAGGCTCGAATACAAATGGCAGCTGCAGTTTTTAAAATGTAATTTTCCACAGCAAGCCGCCTTCTTGTTCTGTATTCTAGAGCGGAAAAGGGCAAGTGATTTGATGATTACTTGGCGCTATTGGTAATCAGGCCCTGGTGATTCGGGCCCAAGGGGAGCATGGCCCCTCCAGTGCGCTACTGCTATTTGTACTGCAATCATTTCTCCCGCTCGGAATGATGTTATTTTAACTTTCAGTCTCACTCCGAGGAGCCTGAGTCCGACCCCATCCAGCCCGGGCAGCCCTTCAAGCCCTCTGTCAGCCTTTCGCTTCTGGAGGTAAGCAAGCGTACCTAGGGCCTGCCAGGACTGCTTTCTCTGTGATTCCCCAGGACCCACCCAGTCCTGGTACCAGGCGCAGTGAGGGAACTGGTGGACTTTGCCCGCTGGGTTACGTGGAAGCCACTGGAGAGGCTTGCTCATGGCCTGTAGTGCGTCTCAGGAACATCCCGTGGTCTTGGGTTCCTGTCCCTTGGCTTGCGTATGTCTTATAGGTTTTCATGGGAGATAACTTGGGCCAGGAGTCAGGGAGAAGGCTGGGCCACAGATATGATCAAAGTACATTGTATGAAATTCTCACAGAATTGGTTTTTTAAAGAAAGGAAATGGTCGTCAGTGAATTTTTTTCAGTTTTGATCTATCTCTTAGGATGATACAGCTTATTACAGTTTCTACAAAATTTCCTAATATATGTTATAATATCATACTGTCTGTTCCCACAGACTATTTGATACACTATGATTTATGGGATAAAGTATTTATTTAAAGGGTTTGGTTGTTTTTTAATCTTCTTTTCAGACTCTGACTTAAATACCCCCCAGCCCATAGACTGATTTCAGCTCATTCTCCTCTGTTCCATCAGAGACAACATCTAAAGAAACCCGTGATTGTGAGCTCTGTCACTGTGACAGATCCCTGAGCTAAAAGAACTGAGAGGAAAGGCGCGCTCTGGCTCCTGGTTTCAGGCCATTCCCGTGGAATCTGAGAGAAAGAATTAATTAACTCTGGAGGTGAATGGATGACTTTGAACTTCGGTGCGTCTTCAGCTGATAGGATTAGACTTATTATTATGAAAGTGACATTCAGCAAGAGAGATGAGGCCGAATATGGTGGGGGAAGCGACGCTGTTCATGCCCCGACAGCAAAGAAGCAGAGACAGTAAGAGGTGGGGGACCCAGCAGGCCCCCTGTTCCCATCAATTGGTCCCCACCTCCTACTTCCCTGTAGTGCCATCAGCAGTCGACCAAACTCAACGTATACACTTTGGGGGATGTCTTGACTGCTCATTATGAGGCTGCAGATAGAAGACACTAACGTTGCTGTATTATGATATATGACATATATTCTAATGGACTTTCTTGAATTTAGTATCTTTGCATCTCCATGTGTCTAATCAGAATATTTACCCCAAGAACTCAATATAGCTATTCGTTTTTAATCTTAAGGAAAAATGTAGAATCAATCTTTTGGTGGAAGTTGACTTTCAGTTGGGAAAGGCAGCTTAACTTTACACTGATAAGTATTCTATTTTGTATAAGCAAATGAATACAAATTTTGCCATTTGTGACTAGTGCCTTGAAAATACTAACTTATAATCTTTGGGTGGTGTTTATGTAGTTTCATACATTTGTTTCTGTCATAATTATAAGGTTAAGATTGAATGGAAATATATGAGAAAGTTGGTTAGGGAGATGAATTAATGATGTTGAACTTTGATTCTAGTCTTCTGCTGATAGGATTATATTAATATAAAAGTAAATTTTAACTTGAAAGTTGTCTGTAATCATTTTTATAAAGCCTCATCTAGATGTAATAGATCCTATAACATAGGAAAATATTCTTCTTTCCCTGGAGAATTCCATTGCTATTGTAATTTGTGCATATGTGGTGATTTTAGCATGAGATATTGAAGTTTCTTCTAAGTACCCATACTTCCCTGTGTCTTTCCTAAGCCAGTATTCCTAAGCTGCTATTCAAAGTGCAAGCAGACAGAATGCTATGGTAGCCGAGGAAGGTGAAGGTCTTAAGTGTTGTGGAGAAAAGTTGTATAGAACTAGCTGGACCACAAGATATCCTGGGGGTTCAGGATTGTGGGAGTGGGATAGGAAGAAAACAAAACAGAAAAGAGCCAATCTAGAAGACAAGGAAGTGTATTAGAAAAATAGTGTGTCTGCACTGGGCTGAGGAGAAAAGTCTGCAGATAAAGGAGCTTGTTGTCAATCCCAGTGACCTGAATTTGATCCCCAGGACCCATATGATAGAAAGAGAGAATCGAGTCTTATGAATTTTCCTTTGACTTCCAAATGTGTGCTATGACTTGCACGCACGCACGCGCGCGCGCGCATGCAAGCGCGCACACACACACTCTTGCATGTACGTTCACTCTTACACAGACACACGCACACACATACCAGCATATATACACTCAAGCAAACGTAATAACAAATTTTTTGAAAATCATGAGCTGATAGGACGATTAGGAGGGTGGAATGGAAGAGAAATGTAGAGTTGTTACTAGAGAAATTGTTAGAATTTGCTGAGGAAGTAACTCAGTTGGTAGCATGCTTAATTAATTAGAGCATGTATGAAGCCCTGGATCTGACTCCCAGCACCAGTTAATGTGAGCATGATGGTGCAGCCTGGAATCCCTGCACTCTGGTAGTGGAGACAGGGGGATCAGAAATTCAACGTTGCTCTCAGCTCCATAGCAAGCTTGCGGCCAGCCTGGGATACACGAGACCATCTCAAAAAATAAGAATATAATTAGTTTGATTTCGGGCCACGTTATGTAGAACCTTGACTACTCAAACTAACACTTCCGCCTGCTGCCAGCCACAAAGGAGGATTGCTTCTGTTTACGAGAGAGCAATGGTAACACAAAGAGGGGATGCATAGCTTCAACTCAGACTGAAGTCTCCACGTCTCTCGATGGTGAGTGACTTCAGACATCCACACTGCTATGAAATCATCTAAATAGAATTTTAATTGTCTGGTTTAGGTAGGCCTTGTGACCTCCATTTAGATTCTTTTATTTCCCAGGAGCCTTGCTCAGCAAATGGAATGCAGTAAACATTTGAGAAATGTTTATTAAAGAATAGATGAATGGGTGAGAACTAGAGATGTATTAACTTGTATGCTGCTAACAAATCAACCACCCAATTAAAGTGCAGCAGCTTAAATACAAAAAATTGTGTTTATCACTAGCCAACCTAAGATTTTGGAAAGGATATGCCCCATCCAGGGACCAACAGTGTCTGTAACACATGCCTTCAAGGCTGTCTTAGGCACAGAAACATAACTGGTGGATTGGAAGTTCATAGAGAATGGAGCATAGTCATGCTGTTGCATAGTCCATTACTAGGAACGTGGTGTTCTGGTCACACCTAATGAAATAGGGCTTACTTGGATTTAAGGAAAGGAACAACTGGGTTTGGTAAATGTCAGTCTCTGTCACAGAAGTTCATGAAAGAGAGGTGTATATTGTAGATATTCAGTAGATAATTTTCAATGATTGATAGAAGCTGAGGTTTCCATCATGGATGCCTGGACTGGAGCCCAAGAGAGCAGAGTTTGGAGGAAGGACCATGTAATAGTGATGAGTCTGTCCTAGAACACATAAAGACTCTTCTAGAAAGGGTTATAGGATTGGCAGCTTGGACATATGCTTTTCTGATAGCGTGCTCTAAAATGTGTGCTCTAAGGTGATGGTCTGATATTATAAATTGTAGGAATATAAATGTGTTTATGACATTGAAAAATACATGTTTTACCACCAATGCCTTTCTTCTCTCTTGGGCTGCAGCAGGGTCACCTTTCTTCTTCCCTGTGCCTTTCTTGTGAGTGAGTGTGAAGGTGTAGGGGAGAGTGACAGCCTTGCCCTTTGAGCTGCTGACATAGGCTTTCTAAATATGGTGGTGGAAGCGTCTGCTCCTTTCATGGTAAAGCCCTGGAGGCAGGCTGTGCTGACGGCTGAGTCAGCTCTCCATCTCCTGCAGGTCCCTATGGGCTTCTCCAGGTCAGCTTTTCAGGCGGCTGGCCAGAAACGAGGGCTGGAAGCTCCCAGACAGCTAGCTCTCTTGCCCAGTAAACTTTCTGTCTGGGAAACGAGGCCTGGGAGTGTGGGCCCAGAGGCCAGCAAAGCAACTTTGGGCCCCATGTGAGAGGAAGACTTTCTTAGGAAGCTTTCTGAAGATGTGATAGGACACACACACACACCAGACTGTCAGTTTCCGGGAGGGGGTGTGGGGGTAGGGAGCCTTAGTACATGGAGCATGAGGCTATTCCAGAGGCCCTCTGTCTTCAAATTCTGAACTGTTTTGTAGTCCTCCAGCCATCCTGAGAAAAGAGGTAATACCAACACATATCTTAGTTCACAAACAAATCAGGTGTGAATTTAATTCTGAACATCAGATTATCAGCCACCAGTATACATGCCTGCCCTCTCCACTTCTGAGACAGCCATGACAATTCAGAATTGCTCATGCTCCTAGTGCTTATGGTGTTCAATTCCTTCTCCTTGCTCCTCCCAAGTCCCTCGTCTCTCTCAGCTGTGGTAAAAAACACACGTGCTGCATTTCCTGTTTAATGTAATGCTCGTTCCAGAGAAGAGCAGTATCATTGTGCTATGGCTCTACCAGGCAGAACATACTTTGTCTACTTTTTCACACACAAACACATTCATCAGTCCTCAATAGTTTTGATACATTGCGAGAGAGGCTCCATGAACAGGTGTTGGTTGAATGGGTGGCTGTAGTGAGTGTTGTGGCCTAGGACTTGAGCCTGGCCCGATTTTTTTTTTTTTTTTAACCTGTGCTCAAGACATAACATACAGTTCTGTGCCAGAACTGTGTGTCTGAGACTGGTCCTGACATCTTGAGATAGCTTGACTTGCGATTCTTCCATCAATTGTAAGTGCCAGCTGTCAAAATGTGGACACTGACCAGGGAGCAGCAATCATTAATACAGAGAGGACAATTTAAAGAGGTCTGACTAATGAAAGGTATACCCCAGAATATGTTAGAGGTTATGAGAGGATAGGGTGAAGGGCAGAAAAGGTGGTCTAGAAATCAAGGTATGACACATGGAGGAAGAGAATGAGCTTATACACTCTGGAGGGAAGGACCAGTCTGCCTCACGTTTTACCATATCTCTAGTCCCCAGGACAGTGCCTAGCAGGTACTGAGAGTCCCGGACTTACAATGGCTTAGGGGGATATGGACTTTTCCACAGCACAAAAGTGGATGTGTTCAGTAAAAGCCATACTTCAAGTTTAGAATGTTGTTCCTTCCCAGGCTTGTGGTGTGAAGTAGGATCTTGTCTTTAGTGCTGGCCAGCAGTCGTGAGCTCTAGCTCCCAGCCAGCCTTGTGACCAAGAAGGAGAAAAGTCAAACTGATGCCTTTTACTAGGCCATGAGGATAGTTGATTCTGGCATTGAGTGTGGTTCTACTGAGACAGAGCCTTATCACAAGCTGAAGGGCATCAATACTAGATACTAAATAAAGACCTTGGTGTTGATTGTGGTGTGAAGAAAGTAGAGAAGGGCCCGAGAGATGGGTCAGTGGGTAAAAGTATATGCCATGGAAGTATGAGGCCTGGACTTGAATGCTCTAAACCCATATAAGAACTGGGCATGGTGTGTACACGTCTACAATCCCAGCATCCTTGTAAGGGGATGGAAGAGGGCAGAAGCCCCGGAAGCTTACCAGCCAGTTAGAGTGGTGGAAGACGTAGAAAAGCTGCCCAGAGACCCTGTCCCAGACAAGGTGGAAGGCAAGGATTGATACCTGAGGTGTTCTGTGACCTCTATGCCCGCACCAAACACCTCTGACCTCTACACAAGTGCACCCATATTCACACACACACACAATTGCCTGCATATGCAAATATACACAAAAAGAAAGAGACAGAGAGCTGTGAGTGGAGGGTCTGGAGCTCCTTGTAAGAAATGGAAGCCTTTCCGTGAGTTTGTCTCTGAGTGGGTCACTACTGCCCTTGGTCTGTGGACTCCTTTTCTATAGTCCTTTGCAGATGTTCACTTCATGCATTCGAGTCAGCTGGCAGATCCTGATGTGTCTGAGTGTTTGACTGTAGAGACTAGGACAGGGCTCGAGTCTCGGTCAGTATCTCAAAGCCTACAAGCTTTGTGACCTTGAGTCCATTGTGAACTTCCTGGACCTGTTTGTAGAGTCTCCACCTACAAATCACTGACCTCAGTGGCAACTTATGAACAGTCGCGTCTCCTTTTTGAGTGTAATTCATGGTAGCAAGAATGTGACACGTGTTGTTTCTGGGAGTGGTGGGCAACAAAGGCAGACGGTGCCTTAGCAGGGAGGGCATTAAGAACAATGTCAGCTAATGCAATCCTTCCGAGAGCATTTGTCTTGCTGCTGGAAATGTTACTGGGTATCCACGGCTGCCTGGATTCCCTTCCCTTCACTTGTTGCCATGGTGAGGGGCAGACATAGTGTTTACCAAGCGTGTAGCAATATGTTCTGATTCTGTGTCTCCTTCTCTCTGGGAACCTCACTGTGTCCCTTTCTCACTAGAATGTCACCTGACTGCAGAACCACTGCACCCTTTTAGTTCCATTCGCCGTTAGGATGAAGGCAGCCACTTGTCTTTTTAGCGTCCCCTCCCCTTTCCCTTTGGAGAGCACATTGTAAAAAATCTGGGAAAGCTGGCAGCAGATGGTAGGTTTCTCTGAACTCTAAGATACAAGTTCCTGTGCTTTTGTGAATGTGATGGTTTAATGAATTGCCTTATATGTTCCTGGGATTTATTTCTGAATTATTCTCTGGCACTAAATCTGTGTCATACATTCACTCTGCGTAGAGTGGCCCTGCCAGCCAGAGATGATCCCTGTGGTACACACTGTGCCGACCTTGTGGGCGTGGCTCAAGCCGAGGTGGGAAGGTTGGCGGTCTCAGATGCTGCTGAAGAGGTGGCAGAGGCAGTGTGGACAAGCCTGTTAGCATTTCTGCTGCCCCCACCTCCCCCCGACTGCCACATTTCTACAGATGTCACCATTGGGAGACAGCTGTTGTAAGAATGCAAAGGAGGACTGAGATGCTCTCTGTGGTTCCCTGGGAGGGATAAATGCAGGCTAGTAGATTTCACATGGCATATGCAATGCCTGAGGATGCATAAAACACACTTGGTTTCCTTTGGTTTTACTGGAACATAGTCGTGCCATGGAGCCAAATGCTTGTTATGGAGTCCAGGCTGTCCTTGAACTTGAAGTCTTAAGCTTTAGAGTCCTGAGTGGTAGGATTAAAGATGTGTGCCACCACACCTAGCTTAACTATGTATGTATATATGCACATACTTATATATTATATATTGATGGACATTGTAACTTCATAAGCTCATTTGCTATACAGAAATACAATCTAATTAGGGGACAAGTCTTATAAGATTAGATGGGAAGCAAGGCTTTTGAGGGCAATGGAGTCTCCGGAATATGTCAGACTTTGCAGACCCTCTCTGTATGCGTACATCACTGTAGGCATGTACCTGACCCGTGGGACAGCAACCGGTCCTTTGTCCCGGTGATTACGTTTACCTGTCACTTGCTTACGTCTTCACATTCACACGTTTCTGTTTACTGACATGGCTTAAACACCAACACCAGTAATCTAGGTGTCTGCGTGTGCAGGGGCTTAATTTCCAGCGTTGTAGAGAGAGCTTACCCCATGTCCTGTGCTACTCTTGGCGATTCACACATGGGCACTGTGTCGAGGAGGTGGGAACTGTCTTTGTTTGACAACTGTGGCACTGGAGGCCCAGAGAGAACTTGTCTGTAGACAGCATTTCCCACTTTGCCCAGGTCCAGACCTTGTTTGCCTTTGTAGTAGCTCGATTGTAGTGTTCTTCTTACACTTTGACATCCTCCAAATTCAAACTACAGACTGTTCCTCTTTCCCGGTGTGTCGAGTCTCCTCTGCTGTGGTCCCTGCTTCAGCAGCTGGCTGCAGAGCCTGCTTGTTCTTCTGTGGCCTATGCATGGTCTGCCCCCCTCCCCCAGCAGCCACCTGCAGTCACTGCAGTTATGTTTTCAGAATAGACTATTCCATTTAGAGAGAGGGAGTTTGTCAGGAACAACCTCTGCTTGGTTCTGTACGCATGATTCCATCTTCTGCCCTCTTTACCCTTTGAAGATTATTTTTAGAGAGTCTAGATGTTGTAATGTGGGTCAAATTGGGTTCATTTGGCAGCCAGGCCATGGGTCCGTCCCAGAAGCTCCCAAGATCTGTGCCGTTGCCAGCTGAGCGGGATGAACCAGTTCCCTCAGCTGGGCTGACCTTCTGCTGCCTGGGGTACCAGTGTCCTCACCACTGCCATGACCTTTGGAGGGTCCTCTGAGCCCTATTAGGAGGGTGTCCTCTTCACGACTGAAGAGAGAGTGCCATTCCATTTGCAAGGGGCCAGGACGCTCCTCTGTGCCAGGCCCTCCTAGCCTTTCCTTTGGCCATAGCAGCTCTCAGTGTCCATCATTGAGCTGTTTGATGGCCCAAATATTCTGACGACTCCACTGAACTCACTTTTTGAATTTGGATTTTTATGTTGAAATTAACTGTATGGAGCTTTCACCATTGTCTCTTACTAGTTGCTCTTATGGTAAGTGGGAAAAAAAATAAAAGAAGAAGAAAAATAAACCAGTATCCACTCTGTCAAATGTGTGTATGTGTATGTGTTCCATCCAAGTGAAAGTGTGTGTGTGTGTGTGTGTGTGTGTGTGTGTGTTTCTGTGTGTGTTTGACTCAAGGCTCTGTCTTGTGTTCCATTTTTTTGACTAGAAAACAAAATGGCATTCTACATCTTAAAAAAAAAAAAAACAGCAACCCTGTTTCTTACATTTAAAAAATGTGGATCCAGCCATTACCACCCACCGGGCTGATGAGAGGATGAAGATGTGATATTCTTTGGAAGCATAGGTTGGTGATACCATCGAGCACAGAGGTTTCTCAGCTAGAGGAATCCTCCAAATGCAAAACCGAAGGCCTCTCAGGGTTCCCCTGCAGCAGCATGGATAATAATACCTCGTGGGGGTGTGGTGAGAATTAATTAGGGAACATTTGTGAACTCTTCCCAGATGAGTGCTCTGTGTTTCTCAGCTATGTATTGTTCTTGGAAACCCAGCACTCAAAATGAACTACCAGGTCCAGCCTTGCTGCCGAAGACACTCCATATTCTAATTGTATGTGACAGAGGATGATGAGGGCTGATGAGCTTGGTGTAGTTGTGCTGATGACCCCACGTAGAAAGGGAGATGAGCTGCATTCCATGGAGTCTTCTGCTTTTCCACATTCTTTTCCGTGACATTTGCTCAGCAGAACCGTTACTGTTTACAGGCAAGAAGACATTATAGAGATACCTCAGCCGGGCGGTGGTGGTGCACGCCTTTAATCCCAGCACTCGGGAGGCAGAGCCAGGCGGATCTCTGTGAGTTCAAGGCCAGCCTGGGCTACCAAGTGAGTTCCAGGAAAGGCGCAAAGCTACACAGAGAAACCCTGTCTCGAAAAACCAAAAAAAAAAAAAAAAAAAAAGCCGTGTGCGCACGCTTTAATCCAGCACTCGGAGCAGAGCAGGGGATCTCTGAGAGCGAGGCAGCTGGTACAATGATCCAGAAAGCGCAAACTACACAGAAAACTGTCTGAAAAAAAAAAAAAAAAAAAAAAAAGAGATACCTCAAAAAGGAGAGGAGCATTTATTTTCTCACTGTGGTATTGAAATTTATTTTATGTAAAATACAGATTTGCCTATACCCCCTTAGACCAGACTCTTAGTCCTAAACTCATTACTTTTATCAGTTTTGTTTTATTTATTTATTTACTTACTTGTTTGTTTGTTTCGAGACAGGGTCTTACTGTATAGCTTTGGCTGGCCCACTACTCACTATATAGACCAGGCTAGCCTTGAACTCACAGTAATTCTCTTGCCCCTGTGCTTGGCGCAAAAGTTATCTTTTGATAATTTCTAAAGTTAATTTCTTGCCTTTGGAATGTCCTCTTAGTGTGCACATGCATGTCGGTGAGGGTCTGTATGTGTGACCGGTTGGGAAGTCCTGTTAACGGTATGTGGTTAGCTTTGGCAACATTGCCCAGCCTAGAATCACCACCTGGGGTTTGTGTAGTGAAACGGAACTTACGTGTGACTGTGGGAGAATCATCTTGATTAGTGGGAAGCTCACCCACTGTGGATAGCACCTTTTCCCTGGGCAGGGGTCCTGGACAGTATAAGAATGGAGAATGGGACCAGTATGCATTAGTTCATTGTCCTTTGTTCCTTCTTGACGGTGGATATGATATGACCAGCTTCTTCGGGTTCCTAACAGCCCTGACTTCCCTGCAATGATGGACTCTAAGAGGAATTGGGAGCCAAACAAGCCCTTTCCCCCAGAGGTCACTCTTTGTCAGGGTAGCTTAACACCTAACAGGAAACGATGACAGTCCACCCTGCCTCTGTGATGGACTTCACTCCCCTTCTCTTCTGGTTAGGAAGGCAAAGACACTTGCTCATAGGAAATACATGTTCAAGTATTCGCAGGTTCTGCATCTGGATGCTTGAAAATCCCACTCAGACACACAGAGGAGTTGGAAGGGGCAGGAAGGGTGGAGTCGACAAGCTTAGCCTAAACTATGGTCACTCCTCCATAGATGTTTGCAGGAGCCTCAGCCAGCTCGCCGCCTCGTCAGCCTTTGTCCTCTGTCTGTGTCTCCCTCCCGTCCTCTGCTCAGAACCTTCCAGTGACTCCCACCCTGGCTCATGTCCTGTTTCCCACCACGCCTCATTCATCTTCTTGGGCCACATTGGTTGTTCTTGACTATTCTATGCAGGTTTCAGTGTTGGAGCTTAATGGGTTTCTACTCCTGGAATGTTCTCTTATTTCTTCAGTTTAAAAAAAAAAAATCCAAACCTCCAAAAATTTTGGAAGCGGAGTACAGTCCACAGCCTTGCTTGATCAACTTGCTTTGCCGGCCAGCACTCACCATGCTGTCTACGACCCCCTTCCTTCCCGCTCAACTCCTGTGTGTATTTGGGAGTAATTTTCAGGCATCCAAAGTATAACCTTTGAGTTTTTAGCATGTATTTCCTATGAACAAGTGTTTTCCTTCCTGACCACAGTGTAATTGTGTTACCCCCAAACAATGGTGACATCAAAGGCCTTTATCTGTGCCTTTTGGTGGGGGAAGAGGGTACAGCTGTGCAGTGGTAAGATATAAATCCCCATTACCTATTAAATAGATTCACGTGGGTTGATCATAATGCAACTGTCTGTAAAAGTCTTACTTGTATTTGTTTTTATTTCTAGTGGTCCTAGGCATCAAATCTGGAGTGTTACGCATACTAGACAAATGCTCTGTCCCTGAGGCCTGAAAATTGCTTTTGTTTGTTTGTTTGGTTTTTTTTTTTTTTGTTTTGTTTTGTTTTTTTGCTTTTCTATTTGTATCATTTTGCCTTAATTCAGGACCCAATTAAAACTCAAAATTTCCCTTTAATTGTCACACGCCTTTACCTCTTTTAGCTGATAAACTTATCCATTTCCATTTCCCTTCTTTTCTGAACATTGACGGTTTTGAAGGGGGCCCCCACTCGGTAGTGGGGCACTAAACTAGCCACAGTCTACACTGTGTCACGGTTCCCTCCTGCTCAGCACCAGGTGCAAGACACTTGGCAAGAGTGAGTGGAGATATCCTTACCAGGGAGCCTGAAGCCCAGTCCCTGGCAAGAACAGATGGGGATGTTCTTACACGGCTTCATCAGGAGGCCTAAAGCTCAGTGCCTAAAGTTCCCTCCACTCCTGTCCCTCTTGCTTCCCTCAACACCCCCTAGGGAGATATTTTGAGTTTATGTGAATATTTTTCAAAACAAAATTAGCTACACTGGATTTGACATTCATTGATGACCTTGTTTGGATGAGTTATTGTACTGAAATTTGTCACAGTTTTTTCCAATTCTGCCTCTAATTCATCAGCTGGGGAACTTTCTCTCCTTCCTTTCCCCTCAACTTAGGGCATGTTCCTCTTAACTCATATATTTTCTAAACAAGAAAATAGAAAACAAAACTCTATTTGGAATATAATACTTCACAACCTCTGTTGGGCCTCCATGCTGTCCTAAGATTCATCAGTGGGAAGCCTTTTAAGCTGCCTCTGGGTCCTTCTGACATGACCCCATTAGTCTTTGAGTGTGTCCTCATTTTCTAGCACAACAAGATGTTCTAGCTGTCCAGAACAGCGAAGGGAACACCCACACAATGCCCACGTGGTTCTCTCCCCTGCCGTCTGTACTCAATGTCACTGCGACAGAACAGCATTCCCCTGCCGCAGCCTGAACACGTCTTTGTCCTCTTTCACTGCCTCATGACACTTCCTCCAGTGCGTGTTCTCACCTGACATAGATCATTGGCTGCTCTTGGCGTTGATTGTTTCTGACCACAATAAGACCTCCAGGTTAGCCAGAACTTGCCCCTTTTGTTTATTACCTGGTCCCCAGTATGGGATGCATACTACACTCTTAACAAAGGCCCGCTGGAGAGATGAGTGACTTGACCCATATTGCCAGCCCACATCAAGCTCTTCTGGATTATCTGTTGATGAGATGAATCAGACAGCCTGCAAGAGGCTCCCAGCCATTTGGGAGGCGTCCATTGTAAATTTTGAGCAGTTCCCTGACTTTGTCTTAGGGGTTACTCGGAACTGTTACCGACCACACATTACAAATGCCGCTCACTGAAGCACTTGGCAGTTGACAGTGGAGCATTAATGATGCAATTCTCCCTCTCCAGCTTCTCTGAACAGAAGGTCTGGCTATTTTAATGTAACACTTGACAGTGTTAGGGTTTTTTTTTTTTTTCTTTTTTTGCATGAGATCTAACGTTGGTAACTAAAAATTGAGTACAATGAGGGTTTTCTAAACTGGGGTGGTGGTGTTCTGTCTATATCTAATGCAATAAAGCCTTCATGAGACTTTTCCAGTCTGAGCTGTGTGTTGACTTGAGAGAGTTTCTGTCCTACTGAGATGGTAGGAATGAAGAGAAGGATGAGGGGCAGGAATCACATGGTCCATTTAATGTAGGCAATTTCATGTCACAGTTGACTGGGGACCCCAAAGATACCAGATCCTAACTGACCAAACTATAAATATTACCTTACATTTAAAAAAAAAAAAAAAAAGAAAGAGCCTTTGGCAGATGTGGTTAGTGAAGGACTCTGGGAGGAAGAGATTTCTCCTACAGTATCCTGTAGGCCTTCAATCCAGTCCCAGAGTTCTGATGGGAGGACGGGCGGGGGGGGGGGGGGAGGAGACAGCATCGTGGGTAAAGCGTTTGGTGGACAAACATGAGGACCTGGGATCGAATGCCTCACAATTAGGTAAAAAGCTGAATGTGGTAGCATAGTAAATCCCAGGGTTGGAGGGACTGAGGAGAAACCCAAGGGCTTTGTCTAGTGGAATCAGTGTGCTCCAGATTCAGTGAGACACCTGCCGATAAATAAATAAATAAAGTGGAGTTCAATTGAAGGGACACCCAGCATTGACGTGCACACGTGCACACGTTTGTGCACGCATGCATACGCACCTACAGTAAGAGAAGCAGAGAGATTTAACACATAGAGAAACTAGAAGAGGCAAGGAATAGGTTCTTTCTTAGGGCCTCCAGTGACCATGGCCTGCTGTGACCTTGATTTGGGCTTTCTTGATACTACTTTCAGGCCTCCAGAATGTCCAAAATTTTTTTATGTTTTTTTTTTCTTCAGTCTCCTGAGTTGTCAGTATTGTGTTAGAGCAGCCTCGGGGATGCAGGGGTGCTGGTGCCAGGACCTTTCCTCAAGTGGACCCATTGAAGGCGGCAGAGTGAATTGTGGGGAAAAGAGCAAGGGCTGAGGGAGTCCTGCGACCATGTGACGTGCACCAGCTTCTCTATTCTTAGCCTGGAATTCCTTTCACTAGAATACCCAGCCTTTTTCTAGAAACAGGAACCAGCAGAGAATGACCGTAGTGATGTTTCACAGATGTCCCACAGACCACTGTGGCACAGGGACAGACGTGGTAGGAACTGTGGATTCTTTGGAGGAAAAAAAAAACAACAACAACACATAAATATTGAAAGAATGAGAACATGACCAGTGTGGCAGGGGCTTATACCCTGTTTTCCCATTGGCCTTTTATAAACTTTCAGAGTTTAGATGCTGTTCATCCTGAATATCTGCATGGAGAGATGCAACCCTTCCTGTCTCAAGGACAGTACAGTGGTGCTTTTCTCAAGGAGTCATGGTTTCCATGTGTAAGGTAGGGCCGCCTGACTTGTTACATGCAAAAGGATACACGGATGAGGTAAACACAGCCTCCCAGCCCTCTTCTGCTGCAGGCCTATGCTGTAGGCATCATGGTCCTTGCCATATGGCCTGCTACCACCTTCTCACCCCATTGATGGGCCCTTGGTGTTCCCTAATTAACTCAGCAGTCCCTCTGCTTGTGAGAGCTAGACACAGTACTAGGTGGGTGAATATTGGAAGGGTCCCATCGATCCCTTGGGGAGCTCTCAGATGTATCTGAAATACAGCCAGAGAGTCAGCATGGCTGGAGTGTGATGGCCAGCTATGGCAATGGCAGTCACATGCTGTACCTTGTGTCTGCACAGTGGAAGAAGAGAACGTAGTGTTTAATACATAGGACAGATTTCTCCCTTCCGGTGGCATCTTAAGGAACAGACTGCATTTGAACTCAGAACCCTCTGATGTTCCTGTCTCCAAAGGCAGTTTGTTTCTATTTCCTGCCTTTTGGAAGCTTCACAGTAGCTTTAGTTTGTGCTTTCTGAATATGCTCAGTTAATGCAATGTGACTCTAAAAATCATACATCTATAAATTTTTACATTGCTTCCTTATCTTTGAGGCACTGTTTTACTCCACCACTTTGTAAGTTTGATCATGAATGAAAATGAGCATTATATCTTGATGTTGTTGTGATCTGTTTAATGTAGTGCTAGAATCAGAAACAATCCTTCCAGTTAAATAAAATGAACCCCTCTATTCTCTTCCTCTCTCTAGAAGTCACACAGTTGCTTAAACAGAAGCCCTCATGTGAGTTGTAGAAGGGAGTCTCATGTCGACTAAAAGAAGTTAGCCCCTAAAATGTGCCTTTCTAGTGGCCCAAAACTGTGGCTTGGAACGTTTTGTAAAACTTTATAAGCTGAAGCGTATTAGTCTGTGGGCCAGAAAATATGTTGAAGAATGTTCTTAGTGTGGAAAAAGTTCAGCCACTGAGTTGTGTTGTGAATGTCACATGGGTGGCGTCACCAAAGGACACCATATTCAGGAGCAGGACTTGAACCTGACTATGAAGGATGTCTGGGGAGTCAGTAAAAGGGAGGAGAGTGTACATCCTTGGGGACGGACAGAAGAACAGACAGGAAAGGACTGTCGGCAGCATGTTCAGGGCTGAGAACAAGCCACGTCCTGAGGAGCTGGTGTAATGCTACGAGGGAATAGAGGTGGCCTTCGGGGAAAAGGGAGATTAGGACTGGACTGTACACTGTCTCATATGCCAGTCTTTTTTTCTTTTTATTAAGCATTTTTTTATTCATTTTAAATACCAACCACAGATCCCCCTGTCATTCCTCCCCAGCCTTCCTCCCCAGCCCAGCCCTATCCCCTCCTTCGGAAAGGGAAGGCCTCCCATGGGGAGTCAGCAAAGCCTGGTACATTCAGCTAAGGCAGGACCAAGCCCCTCCCCCACTGCATCAAGGGTGCGTAAGGCATCCCACCACAGGGAATAGGCTCCACAAAGCCTGATCATGCACCAGGGATGGATCCTATTCCCACTGCCAGGGGCCCCTCAAACAGACCAAGCTACACAACTGTCTCCTGTATGCAGAGGGCCTAGTCCAGTCCCATGCAGATATGCCCGTCTTAGTGTTTTGTTGTTTGTTTGTTTGTTTGTTTGTTTGTAGCTTAGGAAGGGTCTGGAGGTTTTCCATCTGGGTAGTAGAGTGGTGAGCATGATAGCTCAACAGGACCTTCACACTGGAGAAGCTAGGTATGGATGGAGTGGACGAAGGGATACCCTACTAAAAAACCCCCAAAGAACAGAAAAGGCAAGGTGGCATGAGAATAGGAAGGAGGGCCATGGAGAGGATTAGGAAGAGTTAATGGGACCCCCCTGGAAGATGGCATTACAGCCCGGAAGAACTGGGACATCCAGACAGAAGAGATCAGAATCAGTTTTGAAGATGGATAACTGTTTTCTGTTGAGTGATGTCAGCCCTACTCCTGGTAGCCAGGCCAAGTAGAAATGTCGCAGCCTGAGCTGGGGATGGTGTTCTAAGATGAATAAAGGGAGGGAGGCCTCAACAGAGACCTGTTGGCCCATTCCAAATGGTGGGTCAAGAGGCAGATGCTCTGCAAAACCTGTGCCGCTCCATTCTTCCATGGTTTAGATTTGGAGTCAGGAGAGACAGGTGCTTGAGCCAGGTATTAGCTGCAGGATCAGCACAAGTATGTTCAGTTGCAGCTTGCATTAAGAATGCATGGGTCCAGTTACAAGGAAGTAAATGCAGAGCTCTGACCAAAAGGAGCATTCAGATGGCCAGAGCTCTGACTGGGTCCTCTACCATCTAGATCCCCCTGGACACATCCCAGAGCTAGAGAGGGGTCCCTGGTTGTGGGTGCAGGGACCTAGTTATTTTTATTTTCTACTACTAAAATAGAGCTGTTGAACTACAATGGATATTGTGGGTTTGAGGGTCGTTAACCGCATCAGGTTGACTTGCTTTCAAAAGATCCTTTCCATATCTGAGATATTGGATTTCCTGGCAATAGCTTTATCACTTAGTTGATGCTCTGTAGACAGTGCTAAAGAGTGTCTTTGGGCTTTGTGAGAAACAGTTGTTAAAACTCAGCTAACCCGGCAGCATGCGAAGCCATTAAGAGTGTGAGGATGTGTATATTTAGACTGCTTTCAGTTCAGGACAGCCTGCAGATTACGAACATAGGCAGTTGTTATGCATTGTACAGCATACTTTGGAGTGTTGTCCTCTTTAATTTGTTAGCGGTAAGTCATTGTCATGCACTGTGATGGTAGATTTTTTTTGTGTGTGTATAGAAGTCATTTGAGAAAAATGCCTCCCTGACTTCAAGATACTTGGCTATGAACTTCTATTTAGATACAAAAAAAAAAAAAAAAAAACCTGTTTCATCCCTTCTGAATCACATCTGGACCCAGATGTAAATGACTAGCTTTGGCAGCACTTTGGATAGACACATCTGGCAGAGGTCAGTGCCCTTTGTGCCAAGGCTGGCCTGGTAGCTGTAACTAGCTGCAGCAAAACAATAGATGATTGAGTTATAGTTAAAACTTAGACTCACAGAGTTTATAACAAAAAAAAAATACACATATCATATCAACTTGGTTAAAATGAAGTTGAGCAAGAACTTGAATTTTTATCCAGGATATTTTTATATTTGACCCTTGAGTATGATTCCTATTGTCAGTTTTTCACTGAGAGTCTGTGATGTTCAGGGCCACATTGGCACGTAATTGATCTCCCTTGATGAAAGAAAAGAAAAATCTGTTTTGGAGCCCTGTTATTTTCTCCGTTTTAGAGATAAGGTCTCAGTATGTAGCTCTAAATGGACTAGAACTCACTATGTAGGCCAGGCCAGCCTTGGACTTCTTCCTGCCTCTGTTCCCCCAAGTACTGGAATTAAAGGCATGTACCACCACACCAGACTGTCTTTGTCTTTTCCTAACTTGGAATTTATAAGAAATGTGTAAGTTTGATTGACCTTAGCCAGTCATCAGAAAACACGACAGTGTCATAACATAGCCCTTGTTATGGTAGCACATTAAAGAATGTAAGTTCTATATTCATGTCTGAAATCATTGCTTTTATTGGTGACTTGATAGAGGGCTAGAATGTAGAGAATGCCTCGTCTTCCACGTTTCACTCTTCTCAGCATGCCTTTTCAAAGCTTGAAGTAGTCCACAGTTCCAGAACAAAGGCCTGGCAGTCCTCCACTGATCTGTTCAGGTGAGTTGAGGAGAAACCTCTGCTGTTGATATTATGAGCAACCCAAGGAATTCCAGCAGATAAGAGTGTTTCTCATACAAGGAGGTGGATTGCAAGGTGTCTTTCGACCAGGCTGTTGGTTGTTACTGTTTTGTAGTTTCTCAAGAAATGAGAGACTGCAGCAGAGAGCACTGAGATGATACTCCAAAGTCAGTGCACATGAGTGTGAGGAAACTTATTTGGTTATGAGATTCTTTAAGGCAAATGTTGGAATTCATCACTGTTCCCATACACCTTATAGAATGTGTGGCTTGGGTAAAGACTGCTTATTTTTAAGCTTCTTAATTTGAGTTACTAATAAAATGTAAGAGAATAGTGGGATATATTGATTTGGGAGATAAAATTATGTGATAGTGTTGCGTTTATCTTCTGAAAGTAGAAGAAAAGGTTGAGAATGACACTTGAATAATGCATAAGGAATACAAATGAATAAATAAGTTACTCATTATCCTAAGGACTGCTATTGCTAGATGTTTCCTTTTGATTGCCATTTTGATGGATCCACTGAGAACTCTGTGTTGAGAAGGGTTTTGTGTAAATGGACACTTCCTGCTCCAATCGCCTGGTCCCAAATAACCAACTCAGAGGCTGAATATGAATTATAAATGCTTGCCACTAGCTCAGGCTTATTACTGGCTAGCTCTTACATTTAAAACAACCAATTTCTATTAATCTATGTGTTGCCACATGACTCATGGCTCATTACCTCATTTCTACACATCCTGCTCACTCAGCAGCTGGCTGGCGTCTCTCATGACTGCCCTAACTCTGCCCTTCTCTCCCAGCATCCTCCCTGTGTCAGGCTTTCCTGCCCAATCTCTTTTTGCCCTGCTATCAGCCAAGCAGTTTTATTAACAATCAGCAAAATCCCCAGCAGTTCTGAGGCCTCTATAAAGGACTCCGTAGCTAAAATCTAGGATTTTCACTCAGCAGTACTTACTGTGGTAATGGCAGGGAGAGGGTGACTCTTCACACCCTTTGTGCGGCACCTGCTCAGTACATTGTCTTCCCAAATCAGGACCAAATCGGGACCCGGGGAATTATATCAGTGACAAAATTCTCATTGTATTCTCACAGACGTCCAGAGCATGGCTTAGAAATCATTCCCACTTCACTGTGCATAAAGGACATATGTCCATCATTCCATGAATTAATTTCTGTGGTTAAGAGGACATGCAGAGTAGGGCCAGGCTCATTTTCCCCCCATTGAACCCCAAGGTTTCAGTTTTCTAGAGAGACTCTCTGACCCACTTAGATTCTGAGGACTGCTGAATGGCACGGCTCCCAGAGACACATGAAGCACTCCAAAGCTCTGCCAGAATCAATTTGGCTCCATAATTGTGAAGTACTCTCCAGCGCAGAGACTCTTCCCACATACTCCTCTACTGCAAACCCCAGGAAAGCCCAATAAGGTTGTTCTTAACTCTGTTTACTTGAACTCTGCCCCATCATTTGGTTATCGCGTTTGAGGCAGCTCTAAAGTGACTTGAGGTCTCAACTTTGAGAGCCTAGGTAGAGTGATGTGGTGGTGGCATCCCCATCATAAAGATGAGGAAGCTGCTTTTTCAAGGGGGAAAAGAGCTTCATAGACTGGTAAGTGGCAAGGCCAGGGTCTGATCTCTTCTTCTATGACCCTGCGTGTCTTAGCTTCTGGTTGGTGAGACAGTCTTTCTCCATCAGCCATATCCCATTCTGAACTATGGGTGCACACTTGTGAAAGCATGTGCTGGCCTTTATCGTCTCCATCGTCTCTTCTGTCAGGAGGCCTGAAACTGATTCTACTGAGGACTTGGTGAAGGATCTCCCTTGCCCGATGAAAGGTTGCTTAGCAATGCACTTGAGTGATATGAATTGGTCTGGACACGGTTACCTGTATTATGTGGTCATGAAAGAGTAGTTGAGGGCGACAGGAAATTTCTATTATTTATCAAGGAGAGTGCATCTGAAGCCATCATGACAAACAAGTGGAATCTCCTGTTGGTAGTCGGGGATAACTAGTGAGTCCTAAAGAAAAAAAAAAAAATGACATCAATAAAAATCACTTAAAGAGCTGACATTTAGGAAGAAAACCTGCGCTCCCCTTGAGAATGTCGTGTTGCAGTGAAGCCTGTCCCCGGGCTGCCTTGGCTCAGAAGCGGCGTCTGTCTTTGACAGCCTCTTGTGTTCCCTGGCTGGTATTTGGGTGGTTGATATCATCGCATCAGTTAATGCGCTTTGCCTCCTGTAGGAACTGATTTGACTGCAGTTATGTTAGCTCGTATTTTCTCCCTCATTAAAGCGCCTATCTGCAATTTGTTCAAAGGAGGTGGCCTGTCTGCAACCACTGCTGGGGCCCTGTGCCCTTTCACTGGCGATTAATTTGCCCGAACTGCGCCGAGCTCACGGTCGAGTTGGATTTCATTTTAATGTCAATCCAAAGTACAGTAAAATATGAGTTGTTGAGTTGTTGAGGAATGCTATCCCATTCACCAGACACTTAGGGCTTTTATTTAGCACACAACATTTCTATAGCATCTTTCTTTAATGTGCTCAGTGGTGAGTTTTGCTTTGATCACGAGATCATTGTGGGGGGGGGAGGTTACACAGTCCAGTAGTAGTCCAGTTCTTTGGCTACCAGTGGATTTCCATGTGCTCTGCATAGCTGTATGCAGCTTCTTCAGTAAAAGGCTTTGGAAGATGTCTGTGGTTAATGTCTTGTGGATAAGATCCCTGGTTAAAAGAAAGAGAGAGAAAAAAGAGAGAGGGGAAGGAAGGAAGGAAGAAAGAAAGAAAGAAAGAAGGAAAGAAAGAAAGAACGAGAAAGAAAGAAAGAAAAAACAAAAAAAACAAGCAAACAAACAAACAAACAAGGTGTAGATTTTGCCTAGGAGTCGTTACTCAATGTCAGTTACCTCTGAAGTCTTTTTCCTCCATGTTTACAGATGGTCATATGTACAGGATCTTGCTGTCCTGGTTTTGACAGCAGCTAGAATTTAATGGCCTGTGATTTGAAGGTTATTCAGCAATCCATGTATCTATGCCTCCTCACTCAGACCTTTTGAATAACCTTCCCTTTGCAAGAAACTTTTTTTTTTTTTGAGACAGGCTGTATGCAGTTTTCTTAAAGGTGCTTTTTATCATAATCGTTGTTCTTCAGACAGACATGGGCAGTCAGTCATTAACTTTCACGCTCCCTATTTGTATGGCCTATGAAAATCAAAAAGCTCCTATAAAACCCAGTGACATCTATGTGCGATGCTTTGAACAGGCGATGTTTAGAGCGAGGGCCGATATGTCACGTTGAGGATGTTGTTTAACAGCTTTCCACAAGCCGACCCTGCCTTTCAGGAAGTGAAATAAAAATGGCAGAATGATCAGTTTGAAGAGCCATGGTCTTTTAGAAAAGGGAGCCCTGCTCTTGTGAGGGATGTCATCTCAAGAGATGTCACTGTAAAGACCAGGTCACCTGACACCCCAACAGGATTGGTTTCAGAAGAGTGAGTTCCAGCAGGTAACAACATAAAAGTGAAGCTTGCCTTTTCTCACATACAAGGCATTTTGTGCCACGGTGGCCTTGTGTGTCAGCGTCAGGGAGTCCTTCCCTGGGAGTAAGGAAGAGTCTCCAAACTAGCAGAGAAAGGTGTTTTTCCTGCATCCATCCAGTTCGGGCGATAGTCTGTTAGTGAGATGTGTTCCTTCACTTATGAACACTGAAGTATTCTACATACTAACAATGTAGCATTAAAGAAAGTGAAAGCAAATGCTACATTTTTGATAAAACCTGATTAAAATTGGGATCTCAAACTCTACATATCCCAGACATCAACGGTCATCAAAAAACGCAAATGTTCCCGTTGTTCCCTTCAGTTCCTTCGGTTCTTTGTGACTGGTCTGTTCGGCATGGCTGTTTTCCTTTTTAATTTCATTTTTATTTTATGTGTATGGCTGTTTTACCTGCGTGTCTATCTGTGCACCACAAAGTGCCCGTGGATCTCCCAGAACCAGAATTACAGACCACCATGTGAGCCACCAGACTGGTGCCGGGAATCGAATCTGGGTCCTCAAGAAGAGCAGCCAGAGCTCCTAACTTCTGAGCCGTTGCCCCAGCCCAAGCATCACTGTTTCTACAGGGTTGTTCCCCTCCTTGACAGCATCAGTTTTTCCCTTTCCCTTTGGGGGCCTTCTCTCCCGTCTTAGCCTGGGCTTTAGCTTTGGGGGAGCACGATTATCGGACAACCCTGCAGATTTTCTATGTAGTTTCTCTTGCACCTTGGAGTTATTCGCTTTAGCATCACCTTCAGTCTTTTTTTTTTTTTTTTTTGCCACAGTAGTAGCATTGGAGGACCATAAACACAAGGTGCAAGGATGCAGCCCTACCTGACTTCAGCCCATCAGCAGCATCTCCGTTTCTTCTACATGTGTGGTTTGGTCACTTGCTGCTTTATTATTTATTTTGAAGAAACTTGGGGGGCCATTTACATAGTCCCTCTGAGTCCTGGCTTTTTCAGTGTGTGTGTGTGTGTGTGTGTGTGTGTGTGTGTGTGTATGAAAGAGAGAGAGAGAGAGAGAGAGAGAGAGAGAGAGAGAGAGAGAGAGAGAGAACAATTTGCAGAAGTCAGCTCTCTTCACCTTGTGTGACCCTGGGATTGAACAGGCTTTGTGGCAGTTACCCTCACCTTGTGAGCCATCTCGCCAGCCCTTGAGCCCCAATTTTTGTATCAACTTAATAGAGAAGTGTCAGGGACTGAGAAGATGATGAGTAAATAGTTGCTATGACGCCGATGAAAAGGGCAGGGAAGGCTTCTAATATTTCTCTTATAACATATTGTGATTTCTTGGCAGAGGGATATTTGTATTGCATGCCTACTGTGAAATATTGTGCAAGATGGGAATCTCAGGGAAATACAAGGTAGGCCAAGCTATCTCCTATAATATAAGCTAATGGAGGTTTTAATGTAAAATATCCTGTGTGTTTATGTGCGTGCATGCATGCATGCATGCATGCGTGCGTGCATGTGTGTGAACAGAGAAGCCAGAGAGGAGCCCTGGGCCATAACACGAAGAAGCAGTGGCATGTACCCTGACAGTCATACAACCTTCATTTCCAGAAGTGATTTCGATTATCTACTATCAAGGATCCAGTAACAAATGGAATAGAGAAGGTCTCTGCTCTCACGGACCTTACATCTTAGTAGTACAGAGTCTGAGGTTCATTATGTACCATAAATATATGTTCGTGACAAGTGATCTGAAGAAAAATACAGAGAGAAGCTGGAGAGGCGATTTCCCTTTCTGAGAATGAGAGAGATGTGTGAGCTAGAACTGGATGATGGGAAGACTAACAGAGAGCTTCATGGTACAAACAACCCAGAGATGGATGTGGCAGGTGCAGCTTGCTAGGAGGGTGGAGCAGACAGTCCTGTATGGCCAGTTTGAGGAAGCCAGTTGAGTTTTCCTTTATGTTTGGTAGGAAGCGCCTGACTTCGTTAAGTAGGGAATAACAGCTTTGCCTTGACTTTGGAAAGTTCCCTCTGCCTGCTGTGCGGAGGGCAGGTGGGTTAGGGAAATGCTCCAGGTGGGAGTTCACACTCCTTAGGTGAAGTGGGAGATGCAGATGGACCCAGGCTGTGTTCTGAAAAGAATGGGAAGGACTCACCCGCTTGCATGTTGGAAGAGGTCATTGAGGAAACTAGCGAAATGGAGGCTAATTCCCAGCTTGTCTGATAGAGAGCTCTTGCAGAGGTCAGAAAATCTGGTGGGGAAGGAAACTGGGGCGTGGCTTTGTTGGTGTTAAATGTGAGCTTTAGTAAGGGACACCTTCGCAGGCTTGGGTTCCTGGGAAAGGTTAGGGCTAGAGAAGTAGAGTTCAGACTTGTAGCCCAGGGGACTGAATGAAGTGGCTTCCAGGACAGGGTTCTCCAGATGGATAAATCATACAAAAGAGCTCGAAAATACGTATCCAGGGGGGCAAGGAAGACCCGAATGGAGATGGGGTTTTGAACATGAGTGTGGTGCCAGAGAACTCAAAGGTACAGTACCCCTGAAGGCTGATGAATGCCAGTCTGCACATAGGCATTTTGCATTTGAGGACCTTTTAGAGGGCAGAGTTAAGAGGGGAATGATTAAAAAATGTGCAGAGAAAGGCTTCTATCAGAAGGGCAGTGGGGCTTATGACATCAGCATCCTGGAGGGATGTTAATTTACCCCCTCTCCGGGGAAAATTGAAGTGCTCTTGTCCATCGAAGATCCCTGAGGCCTGTGCTTCCTTTCCCTTCCAAGTTACCTAACCCCTTAGGCTTCTGTGCCAGCCTTAGGTGAGTGGTAGGTCGGGAATGGTTTTGCAGTTGATTTCTTGGCTTTTATAATCGCCCTGTATATAATGTCTGTGTAGTTATAAGGGGCCTTTAGAATAGACCAGGGAGCTGGCCCAACTTGGTTAAGATGTGGACAGATGAAATAAGACAGTAATGTGTGAAATAAGAGATTGGGGGATGTTGGAACTAAGGCAGAACAGGTTTCTAAGTGTAGAGCTACTTTTTCTATATTATTGAGGTGGAGGTGGAAAAAATATCAGCCACAAGTTCAAACAGACTCTAAGTAGTAAGTAATTACAGTAAGTAATATAGCAGCTGTGAAGGCCTTTGATCCCTTTATTTTTTGCATCCTTCCTACTTCTGAAAAAGATCTGAAGTTACCTATCTGTAGACATGCAATGCAGAACTGTTTCTTCATTCTACCAACACATATTGCTTGCCAATAATGTCCCAACAGAAGAGCCTGGGCTGCCCAGGACCTTCTTTCGGGGAAGACACACAGGAAAGCAGTTAGCTCTAATATAATAACAGCCCCAGAGAGGAGAATGAATCCATCTGATTCCATTTCCACAGGAGGGAGAAGGGTAAAAGTTGCTGATGAGGAAGAGAAGAGGTACTAGAGGGAAAGCAGAGGGCAGAGCAAGGACAGATGTGAGAACAGCTGTGGGCACAGCCTAGGAAGCCAGTGCTCTTGGGAGCACGCAGTGGGGTGAAGACATGCTTCTTAGCTTAGGCTAGAGAGGGAGACAGACTGGGCGGGGCTTTATGTTGCAGGCTTTAGATAAGTACATAATTGATCTTCATTGTTGAAGGAAAAGTATAACCTTACTGATCAATCTGACTTTCCCATTTAATTTTTCTACTGTGTGTCCAAATACTGAAGTTCATTGTCCCTGACGTGAATTGTCGCCACTTCAAATAAATTGCTTCTAGAACTCATGTTCTTCACTCTCTAATACTGTCAACATTTTGTTCCCTAAAAATATGTCTGTGAAGATGTGTACTCTCTTATGCATTTTACAGTGTCTTAAAGGAGTATGAAATGCTATGGAGTTACTGTATTTTTCATGGCACTGTGTGAGAGCAAATTTTGTTAAATAGTGTAAGAGAATAAAATATTCTCTTTAATGGGCATATTTTAGCTCAGAAAATTTGGGGGTTGCCCTTTTTAAAAGGAAAAGGTGCACATGTGTTTATGAGAAATTTATGTGAAAGAAACCAGAGAGCCTTGTTTAGGGAGATCTTCTTTGCCCTGAAGATGGCATGAATTGCCTCTGTGTGATTTTGTGAGTTGTACTTTTACAGTGGATCTGGTGGCCCTTCCTTCCTCCTTGGGTAGCAAATGATGCTCCCTGATGAGTCATGTACAACGTGCTTTTTCAATCAGGACCTTCTAGAGTAGTCAGACGCTGGTTTGGCTGGAATGGCTTAGGACATAAACTGTTAACAAATAATTTCAGTAACTCTTAAAGAAAACCCAACTCCCTTTGTAATATCCTCCTTATGTAACAAAACTGTAGTGAAAAATGCGAGCTGATTTTATTCTTTCTTCCTTGTTCGCCACCGCATACCTGGAAAAAGTTAATGGTTTAAGGAAAATGCTCAAGCCTGGCAGAGGATGTCAAATATTTGGCTTGGTAGGATTAATATTTTACTGCAGAGTGACAGTAGGAGATCTGTCCTAGTTTTAGGGATGATTATGTAAACTAATGAGCCTCATCCATTACAAAAACTTAGGGAAGCAAAAAGCTATTTATCATGTGGATTGCTGTGCCTGTGCTTGGAGGACACTGAAGTCAGTATTAAGCACTTGCAATGAGGTTGCATTTAATTAAGGTTTGCTCTCCTGGTGACGCTGAGGTTCATAAAACGTGACACTGTGGAAATGTTTAATACTGCTTTATTTTGCAAAAACTCGGTGCTTTGTTTTTCTTTGCCTTCCTCCCACTGGCTTGATGTTGACTTTCATTTAAGTTTACCTTCCTCTCTGAGTTTTTCCATGACTACAAATCTGAAGAAGCAGGATGATGGCGATGTAATTGCATGCCTCTGCCACTAGAGGGAAGTGACTCTAGTATTTCTTCTAGGGAAGTATGATAAGATGCTGAGTAGCTCTGCCCCTGCCCCTCCTCATTGTAGACCTTGTTCGAAGCCTTTGTGGGCACCTCATTATCTCTCCTGAGGAGAATCAAGAGGGGAAGGTGTAGAATTAAAGATGTTGCTCTAGGATGTGAAATTGTAGGTCCATCTATTTCCTTCAAGACAGCTCCTAATGGGCTCCTTTCTTCCTTTCTTCTTTTCTTTCCTGTGATAAGACCATGACCAAGGTCACATACAGAAGGAAGAGTTTATTGGGGCTTATGCTTTCAGAGGGTTAGAGTCCGTAACCATTACAGTGGGGTGCATGACACCAGACAGGCAGGCATTGTGCTGTAGTAATAGCTAAGCACTTACATCGTTATTTGAAAATAGGACTCAGGAATCAGAAGCAGGAGGAGGTAATAGCTAACTGGGAATGGGGAATGGGGAAAGGGGAGGGCATTTGAGTCTGCCAGTGACACACCTCTTCCAACAAGGCCACACCTCCCAGTCCTTCCCAAAGGGTTCTACCAACTGTAGACCAAGCATTCAAATATATGAGTCAGTGGGGGCCATTCTTATTCAAACCACCACAGTGACCTTTGCTGGCAATCCTCTGCCTGCTAGGCATGTTATGACTCCCACTTCTAGAGTGTTAAGCACTAGTCTAAATGCATAAACTCTTAACATAACCCTAGTTGCAGCCTGTGAGGTAAATACTGTTACTCCTATTTTATAGACTGGGAAAATAGAGTACTTAGGGGTGAAGCAATTTCCCCAAGGTCACTGAGCTCCTGACTTCTGCTACTATCAGTCTGTTGTTATGAACCCAAGCAAGGGCTCCCGCGTCTGTGTCCTTCACTAGGATAAGATTCAACACTGCCTCTCCTCACACCAGTTCCTCCAGCATGAGGAGACATTAACATCCTCAGAAGTGTTACATTTGCAAACAGTTTTCATCTTACATCTTTGCAGTCTTCCAAGTATGTGTGAGGATTGCTGAGATAGAAAGCAAAAATATTAAATAGAACATGTTTTATGGGGTTAACAAAAACTGTTTGATGTAGGATGCTGGCGGACCGTGATATGTTTGACAGGATGTCAGATGAAGCTGCCTGGGGCTCAGAATTGTAGGAACTTGGTCTTTTTAAATGGCTCCATGCTCTATCTTCTCTAAGGGTCTCTGGAACACTCTACTGCACCTGCCTCTCCTTACAGCTGCCTGCTCCTTATTGTCCTTCTAGGAAGTCAGTTCTCATCTTCACACCTGGAGATAGTATTGAGCATGAGGGAGACCCGTGGGTCACCGATCGGTTGGAAGTCTCACTGGTTCATGGATGTATAAGGCAACCCAGAATGTATGTCAGCAATTGTGTAGCTTGTGCTCTGTGGGACCAGATACACAACCTCAGCACTGGTGTCACAGCCTGTGGTATCTGGGAATGCATGTGTAGCCTCAGTGCAGGAGTGGGATTTGATCAAAGCCTCCATCAGCACATAGGTCCAGTCCCGAGAACATCTTATTTCATATGGTGAAGCACTATTTGCTTTCCTTACCAGTCTTCTAAGACCAGTTTCCTTAATAAAAGAAATCCAGTTTTTGATAAGCTTTTTCAGGGACTTCCCAAATATATACTAAAAAGCACTAAACCAATTTTTTTTCAACCAAGGGGACAAACATATTTTTATAAATAAATTGACGTGGTAGTTTTATTTTAGTTAAGACAAAAGTATTTTTAGGCTCTCTTAAATCTCTATTTTAAATATTTTTTCATGTCTTACTTTTATCAATTAAAAACAATCTTTGCTCTGTGCCAGGATATTTGGACAGCACATACATGTGAAACCAGCTAAGAATTTTGCCTTTGGAGTTTGAATCTCAACAGTCAGCCCTGTTGAGAAACACAGAAAGTAAAATTGAGACCCATGATTTGCTGATTGTTGACAACCCTTGGGGGATTCCATGTGGCCAGGGTTAAGATTGTTTAATTTTTAAACTGAAATTTATGGATGGTAGGTAGATTTTTATTCAAACTTTACTTTTTCACTTTGAGCAAAGAAATAACATAATGATCTCATTTAAAACAATCATATATGCCCTTAGAAACTATCAAGGTTTTTGGAAGTCTGTTTATTTCTGTTTATTATGTCAGTTTCATATTTAGATTTCAGGAGCCATATGGCCATTCTATATCACTTCATCTCAGTTGATGATAAATGTGACTGGCCATACTTATGTTATTTTTTAAAAATATCTATTTTATGTGTGTGTTTTCTTTGCCTGTATTTTATGTGTACCACATGCATGCCTAAGGATGGTTGTAGCCACCGTGTGGGTGCTAGAAACTGAACCTGGATAATCTGAAGAACAAATGCTCCTCACTGTGAAGCCACCTCTCCAGCACCCTGGCTACATCTCTTTGTGAGACTGTCTCACAAGTCACTAAGCTAGAATCGGAGACTTTCAAATACATTTGAGAACTTTTTTTTTTAAGTCTAATAAATGGATTAGATGGCATATGGGAAAGAGAATAGCATTTTATGAATTCAGTTCCATCCTGAAGTGTTGATCCTTTGGATAAAAAAGGAAGATAAGAAAGGTTGAGATTTGTTTCAGTGACAGCACAATGTGGCTGTCAGATGCAGGGACTGAGTTTGCCTCCTTCTTCAAGCAACTGTGGCCTGGTTTGTCCCAAGGTACCTGTGGTTTGGGAGAAGGGGTGTTACCAAGACCTGAGGACTGACACACTTTTCTGGTGCACATTGTACAGTTGTTCACATCTGTGGGGACTGTAGAAATGGTTCTGTGATGAAGAGCCCATACTGCTCTTGTAGAGGGTACTGGTTTGCTTTCCAGCCTCCAGACATCCCACAGCCAACTTTAACACACGCCAGGCAGCTCACAACCACTCCAGCTTCAGGTGCTCTGACACTGCCTTCTGGCCTCCAAGGGCATCTGCACTCACTTGCACAAACCTACATATAGACCCCTGTACACACGCAATTGCAATTAATTTTTTTAAGGAGAAAAAGACAAAACTAGCTGTCCTTTTTTTTTTTGCCTTGTGTCCTCTTTTTTGTTCATGTGTTCATTGTTTCTACATTTTTTGTTCTTGGTTTCCCATGTTGAAAGGAGTCAGGGATTTATACCGCAAAACCTGCTTTTGACCCTTCTCAAAACTGTCCTTATTTGCATATTGACATAAGAAGCGATGGGTGCAACCCCTTGGTGGCATGCAGATGGGTGGGTAATCAGATCCATCCGAAATTCTTGTCATTCTCTTTGAAGCCCATCTGAGAGATTTTGTGATTTGAGGGCGGGGCCAGGCCTCTGTTACACATAGCTTGCCTTGCTCTCTAGTATAACTACAGGTAACCAATAGTCCCTCCTTTTAGGTTTGCAGTGGTTTGGTTTGAGTTTGTCCCCAAAGATTCCCATGTGGGGAGCTTGGGCTTCATAGTGGTGATGCTGAGAGATGGTGGGACTCCTCAGAGTCCACCAGAAAGTGTTAATATGGTTCTCACATTGGTGCGTGTGAGAAGGTGTTGTTATGATAAGAGCAAGCTCAGCCTGACTTTCTGTTCCATCTTATAGTCTCTCTCTTGCTCATACTAATACTGTGATACTTTGAGCTGGTATGATGTAGCACAATTATGTCAGCAGAACTGAGCAGAAGCTAATGCCATGTTCTGCAGCCTCCAGACCTGTGGGCCAACCAAACCTCTTTTCTTCATAAAATGTCTACTCGTCAGTGTTTTGTTATAGCAACAGAAAATGGACTAATACAGTGCTTTGCAGATTCCTGGCAGCTCACTGAAGTAGCTCAAGGCTGTTTCTGTGACAACCACCAGATGGATCTTTGGAAGCCAGGTGTTCTAAAAGCTCTACTACTAGACACTCACTAGTGTAAACAAATGAAAGGATTCTTTGGAAATGGACAGAAGGGACTTTGACAGTCATATCTAATACCATTCAAGATGGCAAATGATGATTATCCTTTAGTTTCTGGCAAATTAAAGCTTAGCTCCTAGAATAGGTGAATATTGCCCACACACACCTGGAGAGCCTGGACCTGCTTGGTTTTCTGTCAAGCAGTATTATTTGAAAGCAGTTGTAATGGCTTCCCGAAAGATGAGTTGGTATTCAGGATAACTGATGCCATCACTTGCTAAACACCAGAAAACAACTTTTTTTTTTCCTTTTGAAATAGTCTAACGATGTAGCCCTGGCTATCCTAGAACTTACTATTTTCAGACCAGGTTGGTCTTGAACTCACAGAGATCCACCTGCCTCTGCCTCCAGAGTGCCAAGATTAAAGGAGTGTGCCACCACACCCAGCTAGGAAACAACTTCTTAAAAATGGTTTAAGATCCATGAAAACCGTGTCAAGAATAAAATAATTAAATTTCCTAGTTTTTTTTTGTGAATCCCACAGATCTTTTCCTGTGTGTGTACATAGGATTATGATTGCAAGCAAACCACAGTTCTTTTCCAAATTGGGTTTTTCATGGAACAGATTGCCATGCTGCAGTATTACTTCACAGGAGCTCTTTATTTTGGCAGCTGCATAGTTAGCAGATAGGTCATCTACCCTTGATGACTGAGAAAAATAAAAAGTAGTCACCTCAGTGACAAGCAACCTCTCTGTGTTCTGCATCTTTCTGTCTTTGCTCCAGAGAAGAGGGCTGTGGAGATGGGGTGAAGGCCAACACCTGTTAGGAAGCTTGCCTGCAGATGCCAAAGCATTTCTCACCGAATTCAGACTCCACAGTAGTGAGTGGGCTTTCCACATCACCAACACCTCGTACTTGTCTCCCAAACTCCCAGCTCTAAAATGTAACCCCAGGGAATGGTTCACATCTTCAGCATGATCAACTCAAACATTACTTGTTAGTTAAAACTTTAGGTAAAGATGGCTAATTTTAGAGTAAGAACAAGAAGATGGAGGAATGGCCATTCTCGGGAGGAGGTGGTATGACAGAAGAGCATGCCTGCAAAAGTGTCTGAGGGTCAGATTGCACTCAGGTCAGGCAACTAGACCGCTTGCCCTTGCAGCTTCTCCTAAATGGGATGGAAGAATTTTTAATGGAAACTGACCTATGTGAGCCAGAAGGCCTGGGCTGTGATGTAGCAGCCAGCAGGTTGTAACCTTGAGCACTATTGATATACCACCTTGAATTCTCATCTGTTCT
This sequence comes from Peromyscus leucopus, assembly GCF_004664715.2. Lineage (NCBI taxonomy): Eukaryota > Metazoa > Chordata > Mammalia > Rodentia > Cricetidae > Peromyscus > Peromyscus leucopus. The sequence continues at coordinate 46,014,585 of NC_051072.1, forward strand.
CTTTTGGAGTTGTGTGTGTTGATTGTGTTCCCAGCAAGATTGAGTTTCCAACCTTGGAAAAAGGTCACCCTGCCCGAGCTCCTGTTTTTAGCCATCCTTTCAGGAGACAAAAGAAAACTATACTTCAGGCATTCTTATTGCAGAGGAGAGTTAAAAAGCTAACAGAAGTTTGGAGTTCTTATTTTTAATAAACCATTAATATCTACCTAAGTGTCATGGGCTTAAATTTGTATTGCTATTTTTGTTGCTTGTTATGAAGATTGTATATAATGACAGTACTTAAAAGAAGATTATCCATGAGGACTGGAGAGATAGCTTAGTGGTTAAGAGCACTTGCTGCCCTTGCAGAAGACCTGGGTTTGATTCCCAGCACCCACATAGTATCTCACACAATCTCTAACTCCAGTTCTAGGGGATCCAGTGCCCTCTTCTGGCTTCCCTAGGTACTGGATGCACATGATGCATGAACATACATTCAGGCACTCAATACACATTAAAAAAAAATAGGGGTATCTCAAAATGGTTAAGAGTACTGACTATTCTCTTGAATTGAACCCAGGTTCAATTTCTACCACCCATGTAGTGACTCACAACCATCCAGTTCCAGTTATCAGGCACCCTCTTCTGGCCTTCTCAGGTACTAGGCATACATGTGGTGTACAGACATATATTATAGGCACCCAGAAACTTGGAAAATACTTTTTTTCAAAGTGCTATTTTAAAAAATATAAACACAAATCCAGCCCTGGTGGTGCATGCCTTTAATCCCAGCCCTCAGGAGGGAGAGATAGGCAGATCTCTGAGTTCATGGTCAGCCTGGTCTACATAGTGATTTCCAGGACAAACTGGGCTACACAGAGAAAACCTGTCTCAACAACCCAAAATAAATTATTTATTTATTTAAAAAATAATTTATTTATTTATTTATTTAAGAAAGACAAACCATCCAGCCAGCTGACAAAAGGCACCATGGGTTTGGAAGTGTCTCCTTATGGCTTGTATGGCAGTTGGAGAATTAGAAAGCTAACAGGTTTGGTTTTTTTCTCTCCCAGAACCTTAGAAAATAATCTATGTATATCCATTCATCCTGAGTATCCACTTTGTACTTGAGGCATACCCTGGCGAATAGAATCTGTCCTTGTACTTGGAAAGCACAAAGCCTAGTGGGGAATTAGACCTGTAAACATATCTTGCTGCAGAAGAATGATTGCTATACAAGAGGCATGCGATGCATAAATTCATCGGGGAGCCTGCAGGAGAACTACTTATGTGTACAGGAGAAAGTCAAACAAACTTTGCTGGAGGGTGACCTTCCAGCTCTCCCTTGAAAGATGAGCAGAACGTTCCCAAGCAGAGGAGATGGGAATTCTAGAAACAGGGAACAGGATGTGTAAAATGTGTGGCAGGGTTTACTGTGTCTGGGAGCCGAAAGTAATATGGTAGTTCGCACAAGTGCATATTTTTATTATATGAAATGTAAACCACAAGAAGACCCATGTCCAGGAACTACACAGGAGAGCTAACGACAGAGGACATAATAAAATAGCCCACCAGAAGAGATCTTAATCTTCATGAGATGTGCTTCCCAAACTGTACAGAAGTCTGTAGCTTGAGTTTTTCTGCCTTGCCCACAGTCAGGACAAATCTTTGTTACCCGCCAGTCCCACAGCCGCTCAGACCCAACCAAGTAAACACAGAGACTTATATTGCATATAAACTATATGGCCGTGGCAGGCTTCTTGCTAACTGCTCTTATAGCTTAAATTAATCCATTTCCATAAATCTATACCTTGCCACGTGGCTGGTGGCTTACCGGCATCTTCACATGCTGCTGATCATGGCGGCGGCTGCAGTGTCTCTCTGCCTCAGCCTTCTGCTTCCCAGAATTCTCCTCTCTCCTTGTCCCACCTACTTCCTGCCTGGCCACTGGGCATTCAGTGTTTTATTTATTGACCAATCAGAGCAACAGATTTGATATACAGACCATCCCACAGCACTTCCCCTTTTCTTTTTTTAAAAAGGAAGGTTTTAACTTTTATACATCTCCAAAGCCAGCTTGGTATATTTGGGAATTTGGGCGTAGCTTCTCTTACTACTTCCTGCTGGAGGGGGGCGCTGTATCTTATGGGGACACAAAGAAAATTTTAGGATCATGGAGTAGTCCGTGAGACTGTATCGTCTGAGCCAGTTGCCTTGAAATGATTCTGGATGTTGGATCATCTGGGCCATGGTGTCATCGGAGACCTTTCAGGTGGTCTTGGCTGGTCAAAACTGATGTATCTTAATCTGGAACAAATCCATAGCCTCTGGCTTTCTGTGGAAACAAAAGCAGAGCCTCCTTTCCAAAGCAACATATCCTTACATCCAAATTTTGAAGTTAAGGTACCTTTAAAATATACATTTTGGCACAACTCAACAGCTTTTGCAATCAAATGTTTTTCTTCAGTTATGAATATCAAAGAGAACATAATCCAGATTCTCTGTGTGGTAGCCATCTTTACGTGGCTTATGTTTTATATTACCTTGAGCCTATTGCTTTAAACTGCAGCCTTCTTAGCACTGTGGCTGCTGGCTCCGCCCACTTCAGCTTCCCAACATGGCGGTGGTACGTTTTTCCGCCAGCTCTGGGAGCCATCGTGGGTCTGTGCTTTTATCCAAGCGCGTGTAGCCCAGAAACCTCTTTTTGTTTTGTACTAGCAAAGGCTAAATCCACCATGCAGCTTAATGTGCCACTTGCAGAGGCCTCATTCCCGCCATACTGCAGGTCAAGCTCACACTCTAGGAACCCACCAGTAGCTCAAACCGGCAGCTGCCGCTCATTTGAGAGAGACAATTAGGAAGCTGTTTTTAGCTCCATTTTAGAATCTTTTCTCAGGTTTTAGGTAGAAACTTTTGCCAACACGTTGGGCGCCATTTGTAGCTTGAGTTTTTCTGCCTTGCCCACAGTCAGGACAAATCTTTGTTACCTGCCAGTCCCACAGCTGCTCAGACCCAACCAAGTAAACACAGAGACTTATATTGCTTACAAACTGTATGGCCGTAGCAGGCTTCTTGCTAACTGCTCTTATAGCTTAAATTAATCCATTTCCATAAATCTATACCTTGCCACGTGGCTGGTGGCTTACCGGCATCTTCACATGCTGCTGGTCATGGCAGTAGCTGCAGTGTCTCTCTGCCTCAGCCTTCTGCTTCCCAGAATTCTCCTCTCTCCTTGTCCCACCTACTTCCTGCCTGGCCACTGGCCATTCAGTGTTTTATTTATTGACCAATCAGAGCAACAGATTTGATATACAGACCATCCCACAGCAGAAGTCACGTGATATTTCGGTGTGATACAGACTCCTGAGCTCCATTCTCAAAATCCATGAATCATTTGGTGCAAAGAGGAGCCCCAAATCTGCATTTCTTACTTAGTCTGGAGTGAGTCAGTGTTGGGAGACAGAAACCACCCTGGAGAAATGTTACGGGAAGCTGTTGAATGTTGTTTCTGGGGTAAGTGACAGGACCACAGGCAGATGTGAGGGCTGGATGTGTTGGGAGGAACGGTGGCCCTCACACTGGTAATAGGAAGGGGACTGAGTTCAGCCAGGCCAAAAACGATGACCATTACCAGATGAGAGCAGAGACGCAATGTCCTGTTTTACTTGAGAGGCAGAGGCAGGCAGCTCTCTTGAGTTTGAGGCCAGCCTTGTCTACAGAGTAAGTGCCAGGACAGCCAGGTCTCAAAACAAAAGTAAATAAAATATCTTGTTTTATTCTTTTATCATTTTATATACTATGAAAACTTTTTACTCTCCCTCTCCACCCCCACCCCCATTTTCCCGTTACTTTTAAGTAGCATTTTCTCTTCAACTTTCTAGTGTCTTTCATGTACATGTCAACTGGCTTTTCTACATTTTTCCCCCATGCTACATTAGCATTCTTTGTCATTTTGGATGTTCCTGTTCTCCTAAGGGTCACTAATTGGGACAGTCCTTACTTCACAGTAATTAAATACCCACCCGTCATCCACTTGCTATCTTATTAGTTGCTTTTAGTGACTTTTGCTACAGTTCTTATTAACTAAAATATCTCTTTAAAATCCATTTTGTGATCATATTGGTACTTATTATGAGTGTCTTTTATAAAATCTAGGACAATATATTAGATATTATATTGCCAACATATCAGATATAGGACAATATATCTACTCAAGGGACATTTATATTCTTGGTACCCAACTTTTGTGCTGTTTCTTTCGTCACAGCCTAACTAATGAAAAGCAGTGAAGTCTGAAATGTTTAGGCTCACAGAAGGTAACAAATTTATGTGTGCTGGATTATAGCCATTCAGTAATTCCAATGAGGACCATCAGATTTTGCTTATACTTTCCTGGATAATTTTCAAAGCGGCTTCCTTTCGTTTATGAGCAGTGAAAGAAGAAAGTGTGTGGGGTGATACGGAGAAGTAGGCTTAGAATTCAAAACAGTTTGCATCAATGCACGGCTCCAGTCTGCAGATACCCAATGCATATATCCAGTGTAAAACAAAGCATCAGATAGATTTATAACCCTTTTGGCTTCAAAAAATACCCATTTGCCCAGTTGCCACAGACAGGTAAGGATTTATGCCTGGAAGACAGCGAGATTTTTCATTTTTTATATTACTACATTCCTGGGAGTGGGAATGGCTTCTTTTTAAAAGCAATTTTAGTATGTATTTTCAAGGCTCATAGAGCTTTTACACGTTCATCTTATGTCATGTGTCCAAAACATCCATCACATTTTATGGAAACGTCACTGAATGTGTGTTGTTTATTAATTTGGTAAATTCTTTAGAGTCGCCTTGTATTCTGGGCAGCTTGAGCCTTCACAGTCTTGAGAACAAAAACTGTCCAATGTGTGTTTGGGAAATTAAAATTGACTTTTTTTTAAAATTAAAAATAATTAACTTGTGGACTGGAGCCATTTAGTGGGTAGTGTGCTTAATTATCATATAGGAACTTCTGGGGTTGATCTCCTGAACCTCATAAACCAAGTCTGATGACTCATGCCTGTGATTGCGGCACTTGGGTGGTAGAGGCAGGAGGATTGGAAGTTCTGGTCACTTGCATGAAACCAGCTAATAATATTGATGAAAATGTAAACCATTTAGATAGTAAAAACGTCATCTCATACAGATGTTTACAGAAATGCTTGATTTTTATTTTCGATATAACATTTTAAACAATCATAGAGTTCCTGTCTTGCATTATTTCAGGAGATATTCTCATTTTAACCGTACTGTAAAAACATTGTTTTAGCTTCCTCTGGCTACTGTAACCACCCATGACAAGGTAAGTAAGTGCTTGGGACTTCATACCTTCACAGTTTTAGAGGTCAGAAGCCCGAAGTCACTTTCCCTGGACTGAGCTGAAAGTGCCGGGCTGGAATCATCACCCTCCCCATCCCCACCCCTCCCCCACCCCCTCCTAGCTGCATTCTTTGCATTCCTGGGCTTTTGTCCCCCATCCCCTTTCTGACTGCATCAGCCTCTGACATACACCTCTCTTCCACTCTCCCTCAGCCCCTTTTTTAGAGAGATTGCTGGGATTGCACCTAAGGGCCCCTGTGGATAACCCTGGAACCCCTTACATTAATCAAATCCCCAGAATGTCTTTTGCCATGCAGGTACCATATTCACAGGTTCTCCAGAGTTTAGCCTGGACACCTCTGGAATCCATTATCCAGGCTACTGTCCTGGTAGGTTTCTTAAGTTCCAGTTTCTGATCATTTTAGGACTGAAGAAGAATTGCCCTTCTTTTGAACCTTCAGAACCTGCCCCCGCCCCCAACACACACACACACACACACACACACACACTAATATTATGCAATTATAAGCAGTTCTGAATTGATTACCATACCTGAAAATCTTGTACATACGATGTAGTATTATATAGTATAGCATTCACAGATATATTTATCATATGTAAATATTGTTAATCCCAAAGATGTAAGGAGAAAGACCACCAACCCAGATCATCATGGCCAAATTAATTAAAGCAAGAATTTTTTTATTCGTGTATACAGGCTGCCACCCCCTAAGGCAGGGTTCAAGAGGTCAGCATTGGACTTGAGCAAGATGAGACTTTTTATAGCTCAGGGGTAGGGGATTTCCAAATGGGGGATTTGGCAGGCAAATAGGCAGGGTTAGAGAAGCAGAAAATAACAAGCTGGTCATAACAACCTCTTGTGAGTTTGCAAGGCGGTCGTAACAAGGTAGTCTTAATAAGGTGGGCAAAGCAAGGTAGTCATAACAGCATCTTTGAAACAAGGGCATGGTTGGCATTTCCTGGAACAGGCAGTACAGAACCATTTATAGTTAGTTAAGTTTATAGGTGGGGCATAGCCCAATCCTAGTTTGTCTTAACTATAAGATGGCTTTCAAGCCTAGGATGGAGGGGTGGGGGAGCTGGTTTATCAATATATGTTTGTGTTTATGTATACATATGTGTGTGTTCATCCTCCAAATTGCTTTTAAAAATATTGGTACAGAGTACTTGTCTCCCTCTGCCTTCACTGACATTGAATATTATCATTTTTTTAAATCTCTGCCAGTTAGGTAAAAATGATATCTGATATTTTCAATCACATTTCTCTCATAGCTACTCATGGCTGACATTCTGTTTACCCCCCTGTGAATTAATATTTCTTCAGAAACTTCTATCAGTATAAAAATGATGTGACTTAATAGAAACTCCGCTGAACCTTGCTTGCACACTGCTTGGCTAACATCCCTGTCCTCAGTGACATGTCGTCCTGCTTGGTGACAGTTTGAATCAGCTTTAACAATGGAGTAGCATTCTTGTCATTGCAGAAACGCTGTCTCTACCTCTGTCTGCATGCTTCTCTGGGGGACATTCATCTCAACTCCTCCCTCTCATTTTAATAGGATAATTCTCTATAACTATGGTTACCTGACCTGGAAAAATACTGAAGGAAAGATGAACTGATAAATTAACCATAGTCTTACATTACAGAAAGGTCTTGGTGTCAGCTCTAAAGGGCTAAATATAACCACACTGACCCTCTTCAACCCAATTGTCACTTCTTATAATTGCACTGTAATTCATGCTCCGGAGCTGAATGAGAAATGATGTACCTTGGACCCAGGCTTCTGGATCAAGTAGCACCATGTCCTTGAAGTTAACTCCATCCTGAGATGTACTCCTTACTGACTGGAATTCAAAGCAACCACGAAAAAAGCACTTAGCATTTCATCTGTAACCAATCATATAACTACACCTTCTCACAATTAAGTGCATGTCCATAGGTGCCTAATTTGTGGCATTTCAGAGTCTGAGATAATAAATGTTCTTACAGCGTACAGTGGATACAGCACATATAAATAATGGAATGGACTTATGGGTCTGTGACACTCAAACAGGAATAGTCAGGAAAAGCTTTTTAAAACATGAACAGGGTTGGTCTTCAGAGTATCAGGCTTCTGGCAGTCACTGTGCTGTTATTGCCCCCCCCCTTCTTTAAACCTGTGAGCAAGCTCACCCTCACTCTCTTCTTACCCTCACTGACCCCCACCCCTCTCATTGTTCAACCCCTTGGTCATTTCTCTGTCTCGGCTTCTCCTTCTCCTTTGTTGTAGCATTCAGCTCACTGATGGTCTTAAGGATTTAAAGATGAAGGAAGGACAGCCCTAGCCTGGAAGGAGCTCTTCTCTAAGGAGAACTGATCTGAAGCAACTCTGGGTGTTGATAGTGACTGAATTCTTTTTTGCAGACGCTGTCTGGCATAGAGCCCAGTAGAGAGTATCTCGCCCACTGGGGGGAGGGGATCAGGCTTACCCAAAGACTACCTGGAACAAATGGCCACAGAGTTCAGACTCAAGGAAAGGAAGACCTAGTCTTGCTCTGTATGTGAGGCCTTCCTATAGGTGAGAAGAGGGCTTTGACCTCTAAGAGTTGACCTCCCTCTGTTCCATGATTATCTTGGTACCCTATTAGAGGCCCATGCTCTGTGTAATTGCAAATTACTGATATGTAGTGTTTAATCTAATGCTTTTTATTAGTAAAAAATAGGGAGTTAGATATCTGGGTAAGAACATGAATGATCAGAAAAGAGATGGAGAAGCAACCAATGACCTCCTATCTCATTCATTCTGCCAATCAAAAGGACTGAGATCCTCTCTAAACCCCACCTTACTACTTCCTGTCTCTCTATCTGTCCTCAGTCCTTCAAAACCTCTGTGGTTAATTTTGGTCAGCTAATATCTGGCTCTGCCCTCTGATTCAAAGCAAACTTTATTGTCAGAATGTGATCAAAATATCAAAATCTCACACAACACTGATATACATATATATATTCATTCCAGACAGCTGTTTTAGTATCAAGAATCCCACTTGTCTTACTGTTCTGTTGCTGTGAAGAGACATTATGACCAAGGCAACTTATAAAAGGAAGCATTTAATTTTGGGGCTCATGGTTATAGAGGGTTAGAGAGTCCGTGGCCATCATGGTGGGGAGCATGACAGCAGACAGACAGGCAAATTGTGTTGGAGCGCTAGAGAGAACTTATATCTTATCCACAAGCAAGAGACAGGGAGAAGAGAGCTAAATGGGAATGGGCGGGCTCTTGGAACCTCAAAGCCTGCTGCCAGTGACACACCTCCTCCAATAAGGCCACACCTCCTAATCCTTCCCAAACAGTTTTACCAACTAGGTACCAAGCATTCAAATATGTGGGCCTATGGAGGCCATTCTCATTCAAATCAGCACACTACTTAGCTGGGATCTCCCCAGAACCTCCTTCCTATGGCCTCTTCTGGAAGCATGCCTTGTTCTCCTCTGGGGGTGTGGGTGCTCTGTCCAACCCACTTCTCACGGGGCCTTCCCCTGCTTGACAGAGCAGAGAATTACAGGGGTGTCCTTCCTAGACATGCTTCCCTGCCTGCTTCTCAGGCATATCCCACCTAGATAGAGCGTTAGAGAGTCCATGGCCATCCATGATCATCCCACCATGCTTATCCATCATACGTGTCAAGGAGCTACTTTGGGTAGAAAAGTCCTCATTTCCCATATCCGCCCACTCTATTCTCTTAGATTTATTGAAGTTATTGGCTTCCTGATACCTTTGTGAACCTCTGCTTCTCCTGGGATCAGAATGCCTGAGGAACACATTGCATTCTCTTCCCATTTTGTCCTCCTTTTATTCTGTCCTGTTACTATTTACAACATATCTTTCATGAAAACAATGAGGATTATGTAGTTCTCTGATAGACTATTAGGAAAGAGAAATCAACTGTTCTTATTAAATGTTTTATCCAACAACTTTAAGTCTGAATCTTACCTTATGATGCTACTTTTTAAAAATCTTTTCTTAGAATGATACAACATGATTATTATTTGTCATGGGTTTTAGCATTCAGTTGTATCCCTGCCAGTTCATTATCATTTATCTTGTTTATATATAAATTTGAGTATTGTGGGTGCCCAGAAGTTTAATAACACTAGGAGAGTCTTCCTTGACCTGCTGTTCTTCAGTGTGTTCTATGTTCTTTCTCCCCGACTACAGCATCCTTTCTGCGTACCATATTTTATACACTTACTTCAGTTCTATTTCTTGTAGGCTTTCCTCATTTAGAGAAATTAGTGTGCTCCTCATGCCTCCATCTTCATGTTCAGGAGAGCATCTAGAAGCTGATCTAGTGGACGTGTAAATGTGGACAGCCATGGGAGATGATCATTTCTAGGCCCTGAGCATACGGCTGGGGAACAAGTCAAGAGAGTTTCCCACAGACTCACTGTTAGGCCAGGCTCAGGTGGAACCTTCCTGGACACTCGGCATCAATCCCACTGTTCCTAGGGTCCTCCCATTGGGTGTAGACACACAGACACAGGGGCTTACACAGGAAGTTGAAAGCTCCCCGGTCCTAACACCTTGTCCCAGAAAACTTAGTCCCCTCATAGTATGCAAAAAAGAGTCTGTAAATGTCAGCTTTTTTAACACCATTCTATGTGGCATTCGTCTGCAGGCAGAGTCAAAAGTCTGTAAAGAGGACATTTATCTTTAACATTGGAGGGGACTGAATCGTGAAGGAGTAGACCCCTTATTTTATACCCATTTCTTCCAGAGCTAGCTTCCCAGTAGGATGACAAGCTTATTTTCCCATCTCATTTCCTCTTCTTGGAAAAGCAGTGGCTGATAGTGCCATTCTGATAAATGAATGAGCTGTCTGGATCCCAAACGCTATCACCCAATGCTGTCTTGGTTTAGTGGTTGTCCAATGAGTGGAAAGTCTTTCTGAGTGTCTCTGTGTTGGCTTAGTCCAGCTGTGTGCTTAAGAACTTTCTTCTTGGTTCGGCAGCCACGGCTTTATTGCAATCGCAACTCAACTCTGCTTCCTTTTCTGTGTATGTGATTATTTCGTCTGTAGCAAAACGTCAGTAGTTCTGACAAATTTAATCCTGTGTTTTCCGACTGCCTTGTCTTCTGAATCATAGGTTCCTAAATCAAGTCAAACAGGTTAGAAGACAGGTTACACTTGAGTGTCACGCCTACTCTTATCATCAGCGAGTGTGGGAATCTATCAAGTACTTGCTCTGTATTAGGAAATTCATCACTAGCTGTGTGTGTACTTTACCTAGTGTGGATAAATCCAAATCTTCCCAGGCCTTTTCATTAAAAATATTATACTGTATATCATTAAAACGACTAGGGTCGGAGCTGGAGAGATGGCCCAGCACTTAAAAGCATAGACCATTGGTGCAGAGGACCAGAATTTGGTTCCCAGCACCCATGTTGTGTTGCTCACAACCACCTGTGACTTTAGATTAGGAAGGTCCAGTGCCCTCTTCTGGACTCTTTGGGCACCTGCGCATATATATGCACATCCCATACTTAAACTCATCATAAGAAAAAAATCTTAACAGTAGCTACTAGTATCTGAGAGTTTCAGCTATTCTTCAAAATGGAGAGCAGAGGAAAAATAAAGGTTTGATTTTATCTGTGCACTCACTTGAGTTGCCGCCACCTTCATAGGCAATTCCACATGCATGTACGTTTCCAGAAGGACTATGAAGAATATGAGAGTTTGGAAGTACAGACATCAGGTCTTAAATCCATCCAGAGCTGAATTCTCACCCTACCTATATCCTCCAAGTTGTGACTGACTAAACACTGCTCTAGGAAACTTGACTCCCCACCCCCCTTTTTTCCTGTCGACGTAAACCTAGCTCCATGCAGTCCTTTATTATTCATGGTCAGCTGGCCTAATATTTCTTAGCCCTCAAATGTTGTCTCTCTCAGCAGAGATCCTTGGATTCGTGATTTTTGTAGCACAGTTTCAGATCCTCTCTCACCCTCTTGATTGCTTTCCTGTGGCAGCCCGTGATATGTCATTACCCCTTTTCATCAAAAGAACTTTGCTTTCTCTGTAGAATGTGGAGATGCTACCCAAAGGGGAGTTTTCCTTGTGTTTGGCTGTGATATTTCCCGAAGCCACGCTAGGAGCTGAGGAATGTTAGCACTAATATCCTTCCATCTCTTGGTAGCAAGGAGTCAATAAGAATGTAACAGCATTCTTGTAGAATCACTGAGAATTTGGGATGCTGTGAGAGCATCAGTGAACCTATTCATACTGGTCATTTTTTGTGTATCAGAGGAGAAATAATAGACACTTGGATACTGGAACTGTCTATTCAAAAAGTATCTTTGAAAATGTCTGTGTGAGTTAGGGGCTGTCCGGAAATGTCTGGAAATACAGAGATCAGGGAAACATGGCCTTAGCCTTGAGAAAGTCACATGTTACAAGGAAGGCAGCAGCGAGCAGTCAGTTCAAGTACAGTGTGACTACTGTCTGGGGAGACCCACTTTCAGGGCACTGAAGAGGACAGAGCATGCTGTATTGCCCATAGCTCCAGGTTACAATGAGGGAAGCATTCTTTTCCGTTCTTTCTCTTGTCAGCACTGACTCAGACATTACATGGAGGGGGTTATATTCGTCATCTTATTTTCATTTATGTATGCCAACTCCCAGAGGTTGGTCCTGTTAGGGATCTATATTATAATTAGGGGAAATAGGCAGTGATTGAGTAACATGCTTAAGGTTACATTAAGCGTTGAGTCCAGAATCAAAGATGACATGACATCTTACTCAGAGGGAGACATTATCTAGAACACTGGCTCCCAACAAAAAGGCATCGGCAGTGACTGCAGACACTTTTGATGGGCATTTCTGCTATCTAGCGGAAAGGGTTCAGGATGCTGCCCAACATTTTCCAAAGTACAAGAAAGCCTCCAAAGCAAAGAATGGTCCTGGCTACAGTGTCACCAGTGAGAAACCCTACTGGAGTTTGGGAACTACTTTATATTTACCTCTGAACAATCACGTAGAGTGGTCAGTCACCTTTAGGTATCCATGAGGTCTAAGTTCTAGAGATCTCGAAGGAGACCAGAGACCAGTGATGGCCAAGCCTCCTACACATGGGACCACAGAGATGGCTCAGCAGTTTGTAACACTTGCTGCTCTTGCAGATTGTGTTCCCAGCATCCACAGGTAGTGGCTCACAACTGTCTGCAGTCCCAGTTCCAGGGGATGCGATGCCCTGTATGCACATGGAGCACATATAAACCAACAGGCATACGCATACATACACACGACATGTAAACATTTTAACACAATTCTTATGAGACTGAATATTTGCGTGTGAATGCCACATCCTCCCTCATATAGTAAATCAACTCTAGATAACGGGTCAATATAAAATAAAATATGTGTGCTCAGTAAATAGATGCTGGAACATATTGTTTCGGAAATAAAAGAACGAGAAAAGAGCCCACACGTGTTCACTAGTCACATAGTTTTATTTGCAAGGTTTGTAAGGTTTGTTGTTGTTACTGCTGTTTCTTTGTTTGTTTGTTTTTGGGGTTTTATTTTTATTAATTTATTTATTTATTTATTGGTTTTTTGAGACAGGGTTTCTCCATGTAGTTTTGGTGCCTGTCCTGGATCTCGCTGGCTCAGCGGTTAAGAGCGCTGACTGATGTTTCAGAGGTTTTCTCTTCTTGAGACAGGGTCTTGCTCTGTCGAGCAGACTGTCCTACAACCCAGACAGTGGTTTGTGTCAGCCTCCACTGAGTGCCAAGGATCCACATGTGCACCCCCACACCTGGCTATTTTTTAAAAAATTATTTTTAGTGTAAGTGTGCTTGAACCTCTCAGTGCAGAAAGGTGGCTGTACTTCACAACATTAAAAAACCAACAAGGGCCGGGCGGTGGTGGCGCACGCCTTTAATCCCAGCACTCGGGAGGCAGAGGCAGGCGGATCTTTGTGAGCTCGAGGCCAGCCTGGGCTACCAAGTGAGTTCCAGGAAAGGCGCAAAGCTACACAGAGAAACCCTGTCTCGAAAAACCAAAAAAAAAAAAAAAAAAAAAAAAAAAAAAAAAAAAAAAACAACAAGGGATGGCCTTGGAGAGGGCAAAGACACCGGACCAAAGCTCTTAGGAATTTGGAAAATAGGTATTATGTCATTACTGTTCACAGCCTGTTTCTCCTGTGTAAAACTGAACAGATTTGGTGATTTTTCTTTCATTTCTAAGAGTCTCAAAGATCTGTGGGGACTCTAGAAGAAGGTAGTTTTGTGGGTATGAATGTGCTTCATAAAAGTTATCAGCTGGGCAGTGATGGCGTACGCCTTTAATCTTAGCACATGGGAGGCAGAGGCAGGCAGATCTCTGAGTTCCAGGCCAGCCTGGTCTACAGAGTGATTTCCAGGACAGCCAGAGCTACACAGAGAAACCCTATCTCCAAAAAAAAAAAAGCAAAACAAATAAACAAAAATAATCATCAAACCATTTTGGAGTCTTTGGGTGAGAAAATATTTCTATGTACCACAAAACTTAATAATATATAATATTAAATTAAAAGTAAATAATTTAAATTGTATTTTTTTCTTTATATACTTTTGAACATTTGTGGTTTGAGGAGTTATTTAAATAGTGTCTTTTCCCTCAAAATGAGTAACAACCAGATTCATCCCTTCCCTGTGGTGTTTTCCTTCAGACTCTAACTTCCTGGGAGGGAAAAGAATTCAGGTTGTTAAATCAGTTCCAGGTAGTATATTTACATGCGATAAAATGGTCACCAACCAGATCCATCTTTAGAACCCGTGAGGCCGAACAGGTGTGCACTGTAGTCATCCATCAAAAGGATGTGGACACGTGAATTTCGTGTCACTGAGGTTTTTGGTTGAGTGGGGTGGCTTGGCGTGTGCGTGCTTCTCCCAGACAACAGGTAGCGTCACCTCCGGCGTCATCAGGGACTTCCCTCCCCGAGTGCCACAATTGTGCCAGGTCCTGTGGTGAATCACCCAAGCCGTCAGGTGTGCAGCGCACACACACTCGTGTTCCGGCGCCGCAGCTGGAATTATTTATTTATTTTGAGGGACGATCCATTTCAGACCCTGGGGTAGGGGAGCTGCGAGGATGCCCCCGGAGCCTGCTCCGGGGCAGAGTACACCGGGGTGCCGCTCGCTTTCCTCGGGAGGCCCAGCTGGGGACTGAGCCAGGGCCGGGCCACCCTCCCTCCAGCTGGACCCTACATAAAGGTGTCAGATTCAAGTCCTCCCATAGGCCAATTTTCTAAAAGTGCTTTCAAGTTTCCATGGTGTTGGTTTTTTTTTTTTTTTTCTTCCCCAGAAGGGGAGGGCAAGAGAAGCTTTTGCTGTTCAAATTCTTTTCCTTGTATGTAGACGCTAAAAGGAAGCTTCGCACTGGGCATGTTCGGATGTGAATGGGTTTGCTGATAAGCAACAGTCTCCCGGAACCATAGACTTAAAATAGTCCTCCTCCTACGGCCTCCCCCCCAACAGGAGCTGCAAATGGTATCTGCCAAACAGATGACAAAGTACCTTGGACTGAATCACACCGAGACAGCATTTTGAGCAGAACGCAGGGCTAAACTCTTGTAATTACTGTTTATAGCTGGCCGAGGCTTCCTAGGAGAAGGCAAACACAAGAGGAAATAAGTTTCCTGAACCTTTCAGATGGCTGTGCATTAATTAAGGCCAGCACGGGACGGGGACTTCTCAGACAGGCTCAGAGTGGCTCCTGAGACCACAGTTCACCGCACGTTTTCTCTGGAGGGAGTTGATAATTGGGATTCTCCCCCACGCCCCCGCCTTTATTTTTTTCCCCCCATCTCCGTTTTGAACCCATGGCCTCGGACTCACAGTGAATTGAAGAAAGGAAGAAATGGATATGTCTGACCCCAATTTCTGGACTGTGCTCTCAAACTTTACTTTGCCTCATTTGAGGAGTGGGAACAGACTTCGGCGCACACAAAGGTAAAAAACGCGGGCTCTTCCCCTTGGCGTAGGGAATGCTTTCTTTTCCAGAGGCTGGGGGCTGCCGCAGCCCCATTGCGTCTGGCATTTTGTTTGTTGGTGACAGTTTGAAAAGTTTGTGCCTTGCTAGTGGGGGGTCTCTGTTTCAGTGGTTCCCCTCTTCTGTGGGGCTTCCTGGGGGTTCCGTGAGTGCGCTGCTCAGAATTCTTTCGCAGTGTGGGCAACCAGACATTGCCTTGCTGTGGGGTGCTTTGTCTCTGTCCATTTATCTACTTGTGTTTTTATCATTTCATTCACTCAGACCTGGGCCTACTGGCATTCCTTATAGAGCCTTCCATCACCTCCCCTCCCCCCCAACACACACACCGTGTTAGATATTCCATTTATCAGATATTCCATTTATCATTTGTAAGATGTGAATCCGTATTGCAAAGATAACCCAGTGAGCCTATTTCACACTGACTGCTTTTAAAGAAGATCTGTACAACTTTAGCATTTTGACTTTTTATTGTTTGCTGTCATTTATTACTTATAGAGGGCTGGCCTTCCAGTTGTAGTATAGATTTGACAGAGTGGATGTGGGTGGGGTAGAGTTTGTTGAAAGTCAAATGGGACTGAAGTAAAAGGGAGGTCAGAGCCTGTTTGCAGACAGCTGGAGTGAGATTGTGATTTAAAGGAGGCAATGTCTCATCCCCATGTCTGTCCAGAACGAAAAGTAGCATGAATGTTGTTTTAGAGGGCTACACCCCCTGCATTGTACACATACAGGTTCTTTTGTAAAATCAAACTTTGGCTTGGCGTGTACATGCAATCATGCTTGAAACAGTCCAGGCAAATAAACAGGATGCCGGCGATCAGATTTGGAACCTGGTACTCTCTGTGCTTAGCTGTTTAGAGAACACACGAAAAATGGTTCTTTTGCTGGAGTGATACCTGTAGCTATATATAGTATAAATGCAAATGTGAAGTACTTTCAAAAAGTTAGTCGTTTTTCTTTTGGAGTTTCTATGGTATTTGTTGAAGCTTAGAGTATTCCTACATAGATGTACATCCACAAATCACATGCTAGTCCCCCCCCCCCCCGTGTGTGTGTGTGTGTGTGTGTGTGTGTGTGTGTGTGTGTGGAGAGAGAGAGAGAGAGAGAGAGAGAGAGAGAGAGAGAGAGAGAGAGAGAGAGAGATCTGGAAGGCTTTAAAATCATATTAATGCAACTTGAACAATGCTGATACCCCTAAATCACATAGGATTCCTCAATTGTTATTTCTTGTCTTGTGATATACTTGTGTTCAGATAATCTCTTAGGATTGGCCATCCCCCACCCCTTACACTGTGTCCTCCACGCTCCCGAGTTTTCAACATAACAAGTAAAGTTGAGGAGAAATACAGACTCTCCATGAACGGGTCATTGTGTCTTGCCATGCTAAATGCCAATGTCCTCACCTGTTTAGTCTGATTAGAGCATTTTGTTTCCCAGCGGGGCAGTCCTGACTGTGGCACAACCTTGCCCTTACCTGGAGCCAGTTCTTGAAGAGATAAGGAGGCCCTGGCATTATACCTGGGTGTCTGGTCCTGAAAAGCAGGCAGAACCTTTCTACTCATCCCTGCCCACCTGTTGATGGTCCTATTCAAAGAGTCTGCTGTGTGAGGAATTCTCAGGCTGGACAGACCTGAGTCTTAGGGTAGTACCTGGTCCAGCCTGATCACTCCAATTAAGTCTGATGTAATTTGGGTTAGGAGAGCTGGGGAGAACTGTTTCCACTCTCCAAGTCATGGACCTATGTCTTCAGTTCAGAAAAACGGAAAGATGGATCTTCTTTTTCCTTTCTAGGAGTCTGGAGTTTGGAAGTATGACCCTCAGACCATCTCAGCGGCCATTCATCTACTTATTGTCTGTCTAGCAAGCTAGTCTCGCTTTGTACTTACTGATCTAGTAGCCCTGATCCAGAGTGCTTAGGAGCAATGTATTTTTGATTTCAGGTATTTTTGGAGTTTGGGATATGAACATAGATATCACTGATGGAACATCCCTAATTAGAAACTACTCTAGAACCCAAAACTTGTGAACATACTCAGTTTATGATTTTCTGGCACTTTGGATTTGGAGTTCTCCGATGAGGGAGCTCAATTTAGATGTAGATTTGGAAGATTAAAGGACAGAGACCCTCCTCTGGTGTGTGTGGCTGTACATTTTAGCTGTGTCTTTCCCTAAGGATGTGAGAAGTGTGCGTTTACACTGTGGTCTTCCCTTCCTGGCATGTCTCTTAAGTGATCTAAATCCTGATTTTTCCAAGTCTAACTTTACCTGGAAAGGCTATCCTTTCCAAAGGATCTCTTTATTCCTAAGCTGCGCTGTCCTTTCTGCCGGGCTAATGTCCTGACCGCACACGTGCTGACGTGTATCGTAGGTCGCTTGCTGTGACTGTTGGATCCCAGCTTCACATTGAACGTAATCGTAACCTGTTAGTAAATATCAACTCCTAGCAGTACAATTTAGCGCTAAGCCTGTGGATGAGCATCCTAGAGCTCACTGGGATAGGCAGGATGTACCACTTAAGCCAAAGATCAGATGCTTCTTTGTTCTACCTTAAAACCCTGAACTATGACAGATGCTGTCACCAAGCAAGCCCTTGGCTTGCTTCATCACAGTTGCCCTACTGGTCCAGCATGGCACTGTCTTATTAATTTCTCCTCTCACACCAACTCGGTGTCCTGCCTGGCCTCTAACTCCTGGAGTTCTTGAGGAACGAGGCTCACAGATTTACTTTTGCACGTAGCGATTTAGGGTCGCACCGTAACCCATGTCTACCAAACGTGGTGCAGCCGTGGGAGGCGTGAGTTGGCTGGATATATGCTGACTAGTTGCTGCTTTGCCTGGGAGACCAGAGGGTCCCTTGGAAATGGTTCCTTGTGTAGCCGGCTAGCTGCCCGCCCGTACCCTTCTATCTTCCCCCACTTCCTCCAGGCCATCTCAGTACCACGGTTCTGCCGCACTGAGGGACACAGGTCTGACCCGGGCTCTTCCCAGCTTCTCTGGTCAGAATGGAGAAAGCTCCAAGCTGCGCAAGCAACTTTAACTTCATAGACGTGCAGATATGCCGTCCAGTGAGACTTCCCTTACGATGGAGAGGAGCTGCCTGCGTCCCTGTCCGTTTAGTGCATTTTCTTTCCCCATTGGATTAAGAACTGGGGTGGGGGGGGGAGTGGGGGGCGGTGCTGAGGCCTCCTGCAGGCATGTCTCCTCTGGGTCACATGCTGCTGAGTTTCCGGGTTGGCCTTTGCTTGTCTTGAAATGCTTTAGAGCTTCTGGAGGTGCTTGATTTTTAACTTCCTTCCTTCCTTCCTTCCTTCCTTCCTTCCTCCCTTCCTTCCTTCCTTCCTTCCTTCCTTCCTCCCTTCCTTCCTTCCTTTCTCCCTCCCTCCCTCCCTCCCCCCCCTCTCAATATCTCTCTCTCTCTCTCTCTCTCTCTCTCTCTCTCTCTCTCTCTCTCTCGTTTGTTTTTGTTTTTGCTTTTGCTCTTTTCAAGACAGAGTTTTTCTGTGTAACAGCCCTGGGGTCCTAGAACTCACTTTGTCAACAAGGCCAGCCTCAAACTCACAGAGATTTGCCTGCCTCTGCCTCCCAAGTGCTGAGATTAAAGGTGTGTGCCGCCACTGCCCAGCAATTTGTAACTTTCATGTTCCAAAATCTGGCATGTTGTCATTGGCTTAGGTGCTAATCTCCAAACCCTAATGATAGCCCCTCCCTAGCTAAAAACAAAAAAATAAAAAACCCTTTATCCATGCCAACACACAGTCTGGTTCACTTGATCACTTCAAGCAATTTTTCTGATTATGTTTTCTGAGGACTCCAACTTGTAAGAACCAAGGAATAAAAGAAGTTTGTTTTTTTTTTTTTTGCTATTGTTTTGTTTTCCTTAATTTGTTTTCTGAGTTTGCATTACTTAAGGTAGTTCTGTGCAGCAGGTATGTGCAAAGATTTTTAACTGTCATAATTCTCAAAATATATTGAGTCTTTATGAACACCACGCTTTCCCATCAGGAACATCTGTAGGATTTGGTGAGTTCTTCTGTTTGTTTCGATCTTGCATAGGTGAGAACAATGGAAAATGGACTTTTGTTCTGCCCTGACATCCAGGGTGTCAGTAAATTTACACTTACCCTTTCTATTGATAATCCAGTTGAGTCGCCATCTCCTGAGCCCCTCATGTGTATCTGGTTATGTGACTCAGAGCTGAAATCCTGATGCATGCCTTCTGTGAAACATGCAAGGAAATCCTTGTAAACCAGAGCTGTGGAGTATTTCCAAGGCACCATAAGCCACAGACACACTCAGTACAAATGAGAGACTTGGATCCAGGTAGCCAGGAGAGGAGGGTCTGAAAGAGAAGTTGATGTTTTGCAGACAGGATCGTGCCTTCTCCAAGTGGGTAGAAATGGTGTGAACAGAGGCTCGGTGACTGTGGCGGCACAGAGATCAAAGAAGACCACAGAGCTGAGGATCGTGGGAGCAGAAAGAGCCAGAGCATCGATGGCTGTGGCTAGAGCTCCAGTGAGAAAAGGCAGTGATGAGGAGGGTGGATCTGAACTTAGTATGCTCGAGTTTGACTCTGGACCCTGGGATGTTGGGCAAGTTCGCTTTCTTGAACTTCACTTACTCCGTCTCTGAAAGAGGGACAAGTAACTTGCTTATTGAGTTATTATGTGTGTAAGCTTCATTACTGTCTCCTTTCATCCTTAACAGGGCTTGGCCTGCTGCTCTCTCATCTCTCATCAGCTTCAGCTTGGCTAATGTGCCTTTTATTTTCCTAATGCAATTACTGGTGAATAAAAACTCTGAATAAATCTTAGCTGTTGACATCACCGCTGTCATTACCGCATGGGGATGAGTAGTCAGGAATGGGGCTGAGGAGAGCTGGGGAGTGGTGTATCTTTCATCCGGTGAAGAAAAGGGGGGATGTCAAGTGGTTCTGGGGAGCTCTGGTCTGGGAGTAGGGTAAGATCTACCCACCAGTCAGCCGGTAAGCCATTGTGTTAGCCTTGCTGACATGTTTTTCTAAGTTTAAACCCCAGGATCTGCTGCTGCCTTTAAGAGAAGTTACGGATGTGAAGTGGATGGGAATCAGTGAGCCATTGGCTCTGAGGGACAAAGAAGGATTCTATGATGCCTCTGGAAAGTGTTTTTGGCTTGAGGGCCATCTGGGTAATAGTCTGGAACCACCAAACCTGTGACGGTGGGAGATGGCATCAGAGTTGCTCCTTATATCCCCCAGACAGTGAAAAGCATATTTATGAAGTTTTGATCATGTTTTAAGGACCATAGAGAATTGGTTCCTGCATTCAGTTCATGCTAAAGGCAAGGGATGCAGTATTGGATAAGACAGGCACTGTGCATCAGCCTCACCAATAAACAGATATCTAACTAAAAAAAGCCCATTGCCAAATTGGTCAGTGTTCCAACAGCTGTAAGCAAGAACTCAGAAGAGGGAGTAAACTTGTGGGCGTGGAGTGGGGGCTGCTTTCAATACTGTGGCCAGGGAAGGTCTTTAAAAAGGGAATGTTTAAAAGGGAGACCGAAGGCTGTGGGAAACATCTGGGGGCAACTGTCTGGGGACATCAAAGACTCTGAGGTAGAGGCAGGGCAAAAAGAAAGTCCCCAGGCAGGAAGTTGAAATTTGGATAATAGGGCATTGACCTGGAAGTCATCATTTACACCATGGGAGGTGTAAATTAGCTTAATCTGAGAGAGGACCGGAGCCTCATTGAAGGAATGGGCAGAAATGAGACTGGGGACAGCAAAGACGACTTTCGAGGGGGACAGTCCCCTATGAATGAAGGGTGCCTGCATGGGAGTGTACCATCCCCGGCACATGGGAGGGCATCAGTGCCCACGGCATCAACAGTTGTCCAGTGATGCGCTGAGTAGACGCTGGACAAGCAGGAACGGGGCGAAGGAAGGAAATCCAAATTGGGCGGTGACCACTTTCTATGGGCAGCTAAATCCAGTGGTCATCCATCACCATACCGAGCCTTATACGTTCTGGCAGCCCAGCAGCCTTTTTGAGTCACATCCCTTTACTCACTGTTGCTCACTCTGTGGCTGCCTCATCCCCAGAATTGGCAGTGACGGGAGTTTCCTTTTTCCCTCCTCCCTGGAAGCTCCAGTTCCTCCCACAGCCTGTGAGTCTCTCCTTCCCTCCCTGCCTGCAGTTGGGGCTTCTCTTTAAAGCCTTGACTCAGCTGGGGGTGGTGGCCCTACTCAGGAGGAAGAGGCAGGAAGATTTCTGCAAGTTCAGGGCTAGTTTGGTCTATATGGTGAGTTTCAGGCCAACCAGGGATAAAGAGGGAGATTCTGTCCCCAGACAGACATGCATACATACCCACATAAAGCTCCAGATCTCCGTGTCCCTAATTCCCCTCACCGTCTGTTAGTCTGAGCCCTGGCACCAGGCCTTTCCCCTGCAGCTGGTTCCACAGGTGGCTGAAACCTGGCCCCACGTGTTGCTCCTCCTTGCCTCTCCACGCCTGACCTGCAGGCTAGGCCCCTCCCTGAGTCCCTGTGCCCATTTCCTCCCACTCCTTGCCTTGCCCAGGCCTGTTTCGTAACAGCTGCCTTTCATCCTCTGTCTTCACGATCTCCATTCTACCTTGTCTATTGCTGCAGGACTCACCCTGCCATTCTCTCATCCACCGTCAGCGCCAACTTGGCTAATGTGCCCTGAAGCCGTCTTGGAGTCAATCCCTTGCCCATGCCACGCCCTGCCCAACCTTTTCATGCATACTATATCCAGGGAAGCGAGGGCTCTCCTCCAAGACCTTGGCGTTTATGTTTATGGTTTTTAATGCTACCAGCTGAGGGCCTGGGCTTCCTCATGGGACAGAGAGTTCTTCCAGACTCTGCAGTTCCCCTTCAGGTTGACCAGGTCTCCAGCCACCAGGAGACAGAGGCAGGTGGATCTCTGTGAGTTCAAGGGCAGCCTGGCTTAGAACAGGAGCTCTCAGATGGTCTGTGCTGCCCTGGAGAGCTCAGGTGTATTGTGATGGGAGAAGGAGAGAGAGAGGAAGAAGAGCACCTTAGAGAAGGATGTGGGAAAGTGGAGAGAGTAGGTTTCGAAAGAAACTGCTCGAAAATAAACCATGAGAATGTGAAGGTGCGCTTTGAGGGAGGTGTGAAGTCTTCATCCTGTAATTGGGTAGCACTGGATACTGTGTGTGTGCTTCTCTGTCTGGCTGTTTTAACTCTCAGGGTACCGGGATAGGGAGGTAGTATATTAGAAGGTCAAAGGTGGGGGACTAGAATGTGTTCATCTTTTATGGTTTTGCTTTGTTTTCTTTACAAATACATCTTGGCGTCAGGAGCTTATATGGTTTCTTTAAAGCGAGGGAGCCATAAGCTTTGAGATAGAGACTAAAAAGCAGATAGATATTGGTATCAAGAAATCCCGAGTCCTGTGTGGAGATACCCACAGAGAAAGAAGCCTGGAATTACACTGGTACTACATAACTCTATGGATAGTCTTCTTTGTAGTCTTCTTTGTAACTTCTTAGGTTAGACTAAAAGTAACTCATCTCTTAGGAAGATTCACATTGGAGGCCCTGAACCCCCTCAGCATAGTCCTGTGCACACCCAGCTCTAGTGTGAGCATGCACGAGGCTATTTTAACCTGACCTGTCTTCACTAGTTGTCATCCAGTCATTTGAATATGACATCATGGTAACCGAATAATCTCTTTGAAAGTTAAGTAGGAGAACCAAGATATTTAAAAAAGGGCCTGGGGCTACCAGGATGAAAGCAGATGAGTGGTGTGCATAACCCCATCTATTAAAATCCGTCACTGTCTGTCAGTAGAAACTGGCTATATATCAGTAGTCACAAATGTGTTTTTCATGACACGTGGGTACATTTTGTAACTAGAGAAATCTCTAAATAAAAGCTCACATGGGCTGTTAATATTTGTAGTTCGGGTACTTTCTGTTTTCTTTCTCCTCTGTCCGCCTGGAAAGTGAGGACGTTCCATCAAGAACTTGGCTGTAGATTCTAAAAATGTTGACCTTAATCCTTCTTATAGAATAGGAGGACCGGAGGGAGTTTTAGCTAGACTTAATGGCTATTGGGCATGCTTATTAGAGAAGGTAATTACACTGATATCAAACTGAACAGTCATATTGTTTTGCCTTAAAGAAAAAAAGAACTTAGCGCAGACTTTAGGCTTTGATCAGCCCTTGAAGGTAAAATGGATTGCTAGGAATAGGCATCATTAATGTTTATCTCCTTTCTTAAGCACCCTGCTGTTTGCTTTGTTATAGAACCCTGGGGATTTCTCCATTCTCTTCCTGTTTTGGTCTTCAGTTTATCAGTGACTCTGGTTTTATTAGCGTAGTATCTTTTATCCACTATAATTGCAGGCAAAAAGCACATTTTAACATAACATCTCAACCTCTTCAGAGCTGAGAACCAGCTCCCCATGACTCTGGAAAGTTTCTAACCCGACACGGAAGTTCACAGTGCAAGCATCTTTTGAAATAATGAATTAGATTCCAGGCAAATCACCAGGGTGGAGAAAGCCACCTGATGGATCACATTGCTGAACCTCCTGTGGTCATGGGATTTGAGGGAAGAAAACTGAACTCAGCAGGCCCATTTTTCACTCTGAGTATTGTAGACACTTGTTTGGCCATGCTTCATTCTGCCTAATTTTAAACGTTACAGCATATGGGTATGTCTCAGAATTGACTGTGTCACCTCCTCAAGAGTCACTCTTAGGGGATTACCCACCCACTGCCGAGTTTCTTGGCTGTTAAATCTGAAGGAAGTCACTGCACCCATAGCTTACATCAAAGTATCTATGCCCCATTCACATTCAACATGTGTGTCTTGTAGAATGCACTACACTAGATGTCTCTACATTGAAAATTACAGTTATTAAATGTTTGATTTTACCGATTCATAGAGAGTGAGGGTAGGGAGAGTATGTTTGTCGTGGGAAAAGCTACCAACTGAGTAAAACTCTCTAGGAAATGCCAAATGAACCCTTTGTACTGTAAAACAATAGCCATGAAGTGGTTATTATGTAATGTTGTTTCCTAAGTCTGAGTTTGATGGCTTGTTGATCTTGGACCTTGAGAAAGAATTCCTGTAAAAGTATTACTTTTACGTGGCAAAATTCTAGACTTTTGGTGCAAAAATCAAAAGCATCTTCCAAATAGGTTGCCTAGACAAAACACTGGGCACCAGAGTTAATGATAGACAGAGTCGACTTGATTTGCATGTGAGGATCAGTTATCCACTTATTTCCCCTCACCCTGATGCCCATCCACATAAACAGATAACCCATTCACCCCAGACTAGTTTTGCTGTACTGCTCTAGAGGGCAGGCCAGGTGGCCAGTCACCTGGATGTCACCTGCCTTGGCAAACTGAACAACAAATGGTTGTTGCGAATTTACATTTCCCATATACGGTAGTTCCCTGAATGGGGAGTGAGCTCATTGTCTCAGGTGGCCAGAGTGGCAGATGGGCATACAGGAAGTTCAGACTGCTTTGGGTGGAAGTTCATATGATAGAGTCTGTGAAAGAAGCTGTTGTGCTTATGAATCATCATTCTCTCTGTGTTTTTTTTTTGGGGGGGGGGGGTTCTGTGTCTGGGGTTAGATGTTTAGGCCACAGCTTTAGTAAGCACCAGTTGCCATATTTTTACTGTGTAGCATTACTTCTCAGTAGGTGTATCTTGGGTAAATTAGCCTCAGAAGTCAAGACATTTTAAGCTGAGAAAACAGTGTCACTTCCCTTTTTTTTTTAAATTTTAATTAATTAATTGGTTTAGTATGTGCGCACACATGTGTATGTGGTGTGTGTGTGTGTGTGTGTGTGTGTGTGTGTGTGTGTGTGTGTGAGAGAGAGAGAGAGAGAGAGAGAGAGTGAGTGGACATGGCAGAGGACAACTTTCTCTCCTTCCAACATGTGGGTCCCAGGAATTGAACTCAGATCTACAGTGCGTTTACCCGCTAAGCTGTCTCACCAGCGGGGTGGCGCCTTCTTCAGAATATAGGCTCAGACTGGAGACGTGCTCCCTTTAGCCCATTTCTTAGATCTGATGGCTTTGATGCCAACTCCTATCAGGCAGGCTTTCTGTTTTTTTTTTTTTTTACAAAGATTGCCTATCACTTTATGCCTTCTTACAGGGGCTCTCTATGAGCGGTCTGAGCAGTTCTTCCCTGTTGAGAAGTTACCTAAAAATACTTGTCTACCATCACACTTGGGGTAAACTGTGGGTTACCATACAGGTACTTAACTTATTACGCATTAGTGTGACACCATGTTTTCAAGACATTCCTAGGCTCTGTGCACATCTGTGGAATGGAACCCAGGTTGGGAATCCATGAGGGAAAAGGGTTCTGACTCTTGGCACCGAGAGACATTCAGAAGTATTGAATCGGAGCCAGAGTAAATATATGTGCCCTTTACACCCTCTTTCAGTTAGCAAAAATCACTTCTAAACACTTACTCTGGCATTAAGGAAGCTCGTCATGACCTATTGTTCCAGAGAGATTGGAGCCCTGTTGTAAGCCAGTTCTTTAGTTCCCGTGTGAGTGACATACTCAGCCAGGAGCTGAAGAAAGAGCCTTCGCTTTGCAAACCTTCCATTCTTATAGGTGTGCCCAGCAGGCAGTGGCTTGTAGCTGTTCCTTCAGCCACTTAACAGGTTTGATTTCAAATCTATTTCATAGAGAAACTAATATGGTTGGAGGGTATTCATGGCCCAGCATGTATGGACTTCGTTGGGAAGTCCCAGGTGTGTATGCGTCTTAAATGCTACGTTAAAGTCATTAGACCTAAGTGCTTTTGGATTTGCTGTTGCTTTGTTGTTTGTCTTCTAGCCACAGATGAGGTTTTCAAGATGTAATAGGAATTAGATCAAGGAGGGCGGGAACTCCAATCCTGAGACTAGGTAACTCCTTTTGCTGTCTTACAAGCTCTAAAGAGAAGCCAAGTGTTTGTAAACTGGGCCAGAAAACAGGGAAGCCAAGCTCGGGAGGAGTTACTCGGAAACATGGGAAGTTAATTACAGTTAAAAATACTTAGAGGGGGTGACTTATGAGTCACGCATCTCTGTGTGACCCTTTTCCTGCTCTGGGAGGTTGCAGATGAGCTTGAATCACCCTCTGAAACCTGATAACCTAATAACCTAATTGCACTCTTTGACTTCTGCAGATGAGGTCCAGGGCTTGCTTATATCGCCACAGCTTTTTGTTTCTGTCCTAGTACTCATCCAGTACCTTTTTATATGACCAGGGTTATGATAACCGTCTGGGAAGTAAAGATAGTATATGACATGATCCTTTTAATTAAGTAGCCCAGTTCAGTGGGGTTATAAAGAAATGTAGACAAATAATTATAGCAGGGTACAATAATCAGCAGCCTCAGCTAAGGGGGAGGGATAGGGAGAGTATCTGCTGAGGGAATCTGATAGGAATTGTGCTAAATCCTCAAAATGGTGCTATAAAGGTGACAGTATTATAGTGATGATCCAGATGACGAGTGGAGACTCAGAGAAAAGATGCCCTGGTCCCCACGTCTCACCAGTATCAAGTGGTGAATACTGATGGGTGCTTTGCCATCCCGAGTCCTATGGAAGTAGGCTGCAGCAGTAGTCTAATTAGTGAAAGTAATGTTTGTAAAGCAAGGCTATAGTGTGTTAATTTTACAGAACGAGCAATCCCCTCTTGGCGATTGGGGAGATATTTGTGGCACAGAGAGCTCTGATCATTTTGAACTTGGCTATAGAAATGCCACCTGCTGTCTGAGGGGAGGGAGTGAAAAAGCAGAAGTAGGGTGTACTTTGTTTTAAAATTGCCACCTGCTGCTTCTCCTTCCCCATTAGGGGAAATTGTATATGTATGCTCCAGCAATTTCCCCGTCTTCAGGCATCACAGCTTATAATGGTGTTTGAGTGGGCTTGTGCGTTTCAAGAGAAGTGTTGCTTGGGATGTGGTTCTGAACAGCTGCTATTGTACAGCCTTTGAGGAACTCCCCACTGCAGCCAGGCTGGTTTTTCTGAGATTCCCCTCTAGTACAAAGGCCTGTGCATTCACTTGAGCGTGGGTGTTCTGAACCTATGTAAAACCTCCGCTGATGGGATGATGCGTGTAGTTCATGGCCTAAACAGACAAAAGTTATTGCATCTTATTTGGAAGTACCAGGAGAATACCAGGAAAAAAGAACCTTCTAGGGGGGTTTTAGAAATGAATTCTTTATAGACTTCTTTTCTTTAAAAAAAAAAATACAGTAATTTCATTTGATAATACTAAGCTAATTTCTTAAGAGGGCCATGGTTGATGGCACTTATTTAAATACACCTTTTCCTCTGAGAAAATTACTATATTGAGAGATTGAAGAAGTAACTGCTTAGAAATGTATAAAATAACTCTATCAGAATAAACTATAAATAGTCTACAACATACAGAAGACACGGATACTGTGTCCAGAATTCTCTAAAGCAACGGAACCCCTTCTCTCGGATTCCTGTGTTATAATATTTGAGACCTTTCTAAGGAATTACTGTCCTTTTCTGAAGACAGTAGAAGACAAATCTTCCTTTGGGGTACTTTTTAACTGCTAAAGGTGTTAGTTATAGTAGTCCATGACTACTGACCCAAGTCCAAGACTGCTTCGGATCACTTTACATAAGGAGGTAACAGTAGATCTCACTCACCGTAGAAAGTCCAGACAATAAAAGGTGTTTCGTTTTCTTCTGAAATCATGTTAATTAATGTAGATTGTTTATAGATGGCCAAGTTTGCTTTTTAGATATGGTGTTAACTAAATTTTAACAATTGACTGTCATATCACTAATTCCAAAAGGAATATATAGAATGTTTCTGTTACTTCTGCAAGTTTTAAAGTTTTCATGGTGTGATCATGTTAATATGAGATTAGAATGAGATTTTTACTTTTCCCCTGTACCCTTGTTTCAACGAAGATCTGCTTTATTAAACCTTTAGTGCCTAGTGCTGTGGCTCATGCCTGTAATCCTAGCACTCAAGGCTAAAGCAGAAGGATTGAAAAACTGGCCAGCCTGGGCTACATAGTGAGTACCAGGACATCCTGGGCTACAGACTGGAACCCTGTCTCTGAAACAGTAACAACAACAACAACAATAATAGTTTCTCCACAAGGTCCTTTCCTCCTGTTTCCAGATCTCATCCAAAGTACCCTGCTCTATTTATCATCCATTTTAAACTTAATTGTTATGGGAAAGTAATAATATATGGTTGTTATCACATGGTTGGTAATGTCAAGTCAAGTAGCAGGAAATTGCATAAACAATATTTGAAAGAAAAGGCTAAACATGGATTTGTGTGGTTCATATTAATATGTAATAGCTTTGATACTACATAGATGAAATTATTAGAAACCTAAAGATAGGCAATTTTACAAGTGGGAAATGGTTAAAAATAATTTGAGATTGTTGTTTGGGATGGAAACAGGACCAGGAAGGAGAAATTTTACTAACAGTGTGTGCAGGTGTAGGGCCCGAGGTTTGAAGTGTAGACTGCGGGCATTTGTAAGTTCTTAAAGCCTGGAATTTTTCTAGTAAAAGAAGAATGAACAAAACATGCATCTTACAAAGGATGAACTTTGGGTGGCTTATTTGCTTTGCAAACAACCAAGTCTTTCCAAATATTTTAGTGTGTTTGAAGTTCAGGGAAGTTTGTGTAGCATTTAAGTGTTAATGTGACACCTGCAATGGATGAAGAATGGGGAAGATAAAAATGACCCTAAGGAGGAAAATTACCCCCAAAGCCAATGCTCAGACCAAACCATGGTTTAAGACCATGCGGGTTCTGTTTTTTCTCTGACTATTTGCATAAATGAATACACAAACCATAAGATGAGTATCTTTTTCTACCTCCTGTTTTATTATCTGCTTCCCTTCTTTGAGATTCTTTTTAAATACTCAGATTTACAGTGGTTAGATTTATAGAAAATTTGAAAAATATCTGGAGTATACAAGAAAGTCTGTTAGAACCGGGCCTGGTTGTCACGGCTGTCATCCCAGCTCCCTGGGAGGCCTAGGCAGGAGGATCACAAGTTCATTGCCTGCATGGGCTGTATTCAAAACCAGTGAGTTCAAAACCACTGATTGACTCAGTGAGGCCTTATGTCAAATGAAAACGTCAAAATATGGCGAGGGGTAGAGCTTGTTGGTAGATAATTGCCTGGCATGTGCAAAATCTGGGTTCAATCAGAAGGACTTGGAAACCAAACCAAACCAAAACAGGGGATCTAGGAAAGGGAGGGAGGAAGGAAGGGAGGGAGGGAGAGAGGGAGGGAGGGAGGGAGGGAGGGAGGGAGGGAGGGAGGGAGGGAGGGAGGGATGGAGAGAGGGAGGGTGTTGAGAAAAGAAGGGAGGGAAAGAGAGAGGGAGGGAGATAGTATACTGAGTCCCTGCACATCTGCAGCCCCTGTCTTGGTATCCAGCTGTGGTGAGGCTGGCCATCCTGTCACTGGAGAAGGTCTCACATCTTAGGTCCTGCTCTTCTTTCTTGCACTTGGGTCTCATGAAACGCTTTCTTAAGATTACTAATGCTGACTCCAGTCTCAACTGCCGCCTCCCCACAGGCTTAGATGTTAAGTTTCAGGGGCTCCACCCTATCCCTTATGCATGTGAGCAGGCTTACCAGGTGGCAGGCCAGTTAATACAGTTTTGTAAGGTGCAGAAGTGTTTCTTCTTCCTAGAGGAACAATGAATCCATCTGCTCCATGTCTTTCTTTCCCTCCTGTCCTTGATGGAAAAAAAATCATCATTTAATTTTCAGAAATAAATTATGCAACTGTAAATGATATTTTCTGTTTTTTTTTTTTTTTTTAAGGAAAGTAGTTTTAATCATGGAAACTTCTTTTGAACTATTACTCCCATGCTATATTTTAAAATTTATGGACATCTAAGTTCATACAGGGCATTACTTTTTTTTTTGAAAGTTGAGGGATTGCATGTTATGTTAAAAATGAGCCTGCCAAGAACATAGAGCTGACGCCTCTCCTACTGTAAGATGAGAAAATTAATGTTTAACTACCAAAACAAGTGACAGAGATGGACTTGAACCTTGTCTTCAGGTTTCAGATAGCACAAGCATGGTGAAAACAGAATCTTGAACCTCTCAAGGAGTACGGGAAAAGGGGGAGGACTAGGTTCAGGTGCATGAGGGCTGTCATCTGCTACCGTCATCTCCCTTGAGTTCCAGGCACTAACCTAGAACGGTTTCTTTTTGCTCTGCAGTGGAAGTTCAGAGCAGTGGCCAGTGCTGGTTTCTTCTCTTGTCTGCCCTTCCTCCAGTCCGTCACAGAGTCCAAAGACCAAGCACCACATCCCTTTCTGACACATTGATGTGGTTCAGTCCACTGGACATGTGAAGCTCAGTGGAGTTATTTTGCAACATTTTGGAGTGTTAAAGCTCCCAAGAAGCTGACCACATTTTGGGGTTGTCATAATCTGCCACAGGATGGCAAAGAAATTGATGCCTTTCCCCTATAATGTAAGAATTTAGTACTGAATATTCCAGAAACTTGGGAGGAAGTTTTGCTTGTCACCCTATCCCCCTTCACTTTTTTTTATTTCTGTATTTCCTTCCTTCCTTCTTTCTTTCTTTCCATTTACTTAGAGTTTGTGCGTGCCCACATGTGCTTACATGTTCACAGGCACACGTGGCATGAGGCACATGTGGAGATCGGGGTTTGCTCCTCCGACCACGTGGACTCTAATGACTAGAGTCAGGTTGTCAGGCGTGGCTGCATGCTCCTTTCCCTGCTGAGCCATCTCACTAACACATATCAGCACTTTTTTGTGTCCTCTCTTTTTCGTGATAGGTGGGCTTTGCTCAAGTGATGTTACCTGGAACAGATTTTGAATTGGGGTCCTTTTCATCACACGACAGACCCCCTCTTCATCTGGAATCAGCCAAAGATGCCCTGCTCTTAGGGTAGAAAGACTTAAGACCTTGGGTTTGGACAGACCTCTGTTGGAACCTGACTCCTCATCATCTTAGGCACATGACCTTGGCAGGTCACCTCACCTCTGAGGAAAACAACATTTTCTGGACCTTAGACAAAACAGATTGTGAAGCCTCTAGGCAAGAGTGGGCAAGCTCCAGCTTGCATGCCTGGTATGGTTTGTAGATTGTGTTTATTAGAATGCAGCTTCAGCCATTCACTTAGAGATGCCTGTGGCTACTTGGACAAAAGAGCAGAACTGAACTGCTCCAGTGCAGATCCGGCCTGTGGTGCCAGAAACACTTAGTGTGAGCCTTTTCTGAAAGCTTAGCACACTGCTTGCCTAGGCGTACCTCACAGAGTTATGCACTGGGTAGATGACTGTTACCCCCTCTTCCCATCGCCCATCATGAGTTCCATTCTCTGCAGCAAGTTCCATTTTCTTTAGCCGCTGAGTTCAGAAGAAAGCAAGCTGAGGCGGGGCCTTCCCTGGGGATCCTCCTCGAACACCATCACCTTCCCGGAACAGGGCTGGAGCCTGAGCCATTGCACAGGACAGAGCTTGTCAAAGGACACATCTCCACGTCTCCCCTAC
Source organism: Peromyscus leucopus (assembly GCF_004664715.2). Classification (NCBI taxonomy): domain Eukaryota; kingdom Metazoa; phylum Chordata; class Mammalia; order Rodentia; family Cricetidae; genus Peromyscus; species Peromyscus leucopus. The sequence goes on from NC_051072.1 coordinate 46,046,487, forward strand.
ACTACAAGCGGCATGTGATGGCTTGAACTGGATGCCACGCTTGCTAAAGGAATGGAGTCTTTGCTAACCCAACTGTCGGTGCAGGCAGGTAGTGTAGATTGCAACATGCCCAAATTAGTTGAGATTATTCCTTTATAGATGACTGGGTGTGTCTAATCCCTCTTTCTTCAAAGGCTTTTAAGCGCCGCACCCCCCCCCCCAAAAAAAAAAACTGAAATTGTCTCATCTCCGAACACACTATAGTCTTTAGAAATTACAAAGACCATATTTCACAAAAGACTTTCAGCACAACAGCGCTCCAAAAGCGACATTGAAAAGAGTTCTCAAAGGAACAATGAGGGCTTTTCCTGTGCTTATTTTGTTTTGCCTTTTAAGCAAAGTGAACTCAGAATTCCTCAGCAGATTTAATTAGGGATACCCTCGTGGCTAGTAGAAAACTCAGGCTGGGAAGTGAGTGTGGTGGAATGCGCTGGAAGAGAGTGTGTGATTGATTGCTACCTCCTCCATGAAGCAAAGGAAAGATGGGGGCCTTTGGAGCTGCTTAGGTCCTTGTGATTACAATATGCTCGCTCTCTCTCTCTCTCTCTCTCTCTCTCTCTCTCTCTCTCTCTCTCTCTCTATCTATCTATCTATCTCTCTATCTCTCTTCTTTTGGCTTTGGAGTAATCAGCGAGATGGCTCAGTGCTTGGCACAAAAGCCCAGCGACCTGGGTTCAATCCCCAGAACCCACACAAAGGTGGTAAAAGGACATTGTCTTCACAGAGTTCTTCTCCAGTCTCCACATGCATGCCATGGCACATGCGCCCTATACATGTATCACACACACACACACACACACACACACACACACACACTAAAATTAGTTTTGCTTTTAAGGATTTGGAAGACATTGAGGAGGTATAGCTCCCTAGACAGTCAGTATAGACAACTTGTTGAGATCCAGGCCAGTAAGAGACCCTGTCTCAAACTACAGAAAATGTAGACTGCGCCTTGGTAATGACACCTGAGGTCCTCTGGCCTTCATATGCATGTGCACCCTCACATGTGAGCATACACACACACACACACACACACACACACACACACACACACACACACACACACCATGGGATAATGAGTTTTCATAAACAAAACATGTAGTTTGCCCTGGGGCATGTACCACAGAGCACTCGTGGAGGTCAAAGGACAATTTATAGCCAGGCATTATGGTTTACAACTTTAATCCCAGTACTCAAGGGACAGAGGTAGGTGGATAGCTCTGAGTTTAAGACAACCCTGATCTACATAGTGAGTTCCCGGCCAGCCAGAGTCACACAGTGAGACCTCTATCAAAACAAAACAAAAACAAACAAGAAAAAGAAACAAAGAAAGAAGAAAAATGAGAATGATTCGTAGGAGTTGGTTCTTTTTTCCACCGTGTGAGCCCCTGGGATCCAACAGGTCATCCTGCTTGGAAGCAAGTGCCTTTACGCACTGAGCCGTCTCTCTGATCTTTGTTCAGTATTTGAACATGAACTTGTGCCTTAAAATACTGTGAAGACGGGATAAGACCAAGACCTCAAATTTTGCCAAGACTCTGCCACCCACCATGTCCCCGCCTCCCTCCAGCCTATCACAGCGTTTCTGTGCTCCTGGGAGATCAGGCCTTAGTCCCAGCACATTTCAATGCCGCATATGTTTATCTGAATTCTCGTCTGATCTTGAGTGTCTTGAGATGCCTGTCTTCATGCCAGCGAAGTGCCTGGCACATAATAGACACTTAATAAAGCTTTATTGACTGAAAGCACTCCTCAGTGAACATACTCAGGCATATCGCTTTTTCTGTCTTTTTGGGCTGTTTCCTTAGGATAAATTCCCAGAATAGAGATTTCTAGGCCAAAGTGACGTGAACATGTTTATGAATCTTAATACATAACGCCAAGGAGTTTTTATGTCTCCTTGAGGTGCTTCCAAGTTTGTGATTCTATCTTGCAGTGATACACTATTGCTAGGTTGGCAGTCTGGTGCCCCATATTTTCTCAAGTAAGAAGTGACAGTGGGTCTGTCGTCGCCAAATTCGAGTCTGGAATGAACATTGCATCTGCTTTAAGATGCAGCCCTTCTATAAAATGCAAAGTCCTCATGAAGAACTTGAGCCGTAGAGGGAGGTACTTAGCAAAGGCAAGGGATTGGAGAAAAGATATTGTCTTGGGGACCAACCCCCCACCCCCACCCCTGGAGTTTCATGGCTGCTCTAAACTTTTCTCGAACTGCCGTCAATATTTCAATAAAGCAATTGCATGTGTGGTTTTTTTTTTTTTTAATTTGCTTTTCTCTCCCAACACATTTCATGTTCAAATATGAAACATTACTAAATGCAAATTGCTGCTAATGCCCATTCCAAGGTCTGCTTTTGTCAAAGTTTGGAACTGTTTGTCTAATGTATAATGTATTTCTATCTTCAATTGATCTGATTTGTGTGTGTGAAATAAGATTGAGCCTCCATGCTGAGACCTTGGGAAACACTTAGCTTTTTTTTTTTTCCCTGTGTTTTTTCTGGTTTGATAGTTCTGCTTCCCTCATCTCTTAGTATTTGGCAGCCTCATAAATTACTCATGATAAATAGCCATAGCCATCTTTTGGTGCAAGTGTGTTATTGAGAACACAGTTACTCAAATGACATAAGACACCATGTAGTGTTGGTGGGATCTCAGTAGAACAGAGTGGAGCACTATTGTGTTAAAACTATGTGCTGGAGGTTTAAGATCCTGGTGGATAAAGAGGCTGAACATATATTCTGAAGAGTTATGACCTATGATTGCCCTAAGTTATATATTCCATTGTGTGTATATTCTCTGCCAGCTGCTTCAGTCCAGTTTCAAGGTTAAAATTTAAATTTCTGGAGAGAGGGCCAGATAAAGGAGTTAGCAAATGCTTGTACATGCTAGACTTGGCTGTAGCTTTCAGATAATTTTGTTTTTCTTTTGGAAAACTCAACCCTGTGGGCCATAACCTGGTTAAGTATATCTGGGAGACTCTCTAAGAAATCAGACAGTAACATGCTAACACATGCCCATACATGTTGGACATCCCAAGCTGTCAGCTATTAGGGTTCTGTGAGCTATGAAATCAGTGTTTGTGTCTCTGTCCCTTGAAAGCCTTAAAGACCTAAGTGGCTGCTGGAGAATCAAAATGAGGATGCTTCTCCATGAGTCCTGCATTCTGTTACCTAGGCATGGCCAAGTGCTTCTCCTAGGTGGGTGCTGTGAGGGAAGGGTCATGGGGACAGGAACAGATCCGCCCAACAACCCAGCCTACTTAGAACTCATCTGAGAGGGAGAGTTATTTACAGATGGAAGGGAGTGGGGGAGGTTGCTGGGTAATGGGGTTGTGTTATCTATCGGGGTGTTTGGAAGACACTTCGGGATGAGGCTGTGTCCCAGGCTGTGGTGTCTCAGGCTGCGTCCCAGGCTGCACTCATCCCGTTTTACTTTTCTCGTCACTGCTCACCTTGGTGTTGAGCACATTCACTTTGTCCTACCACACAACAGAAACCCCAAACTTATTAAATAACACCTTCTTATACTACCTCTCAGCAACTACCTTTTCTGCATCTGTGGCTTTGACTGCTCTGGGTGCTTCATGTAAGTGAAATCATTCAATATTTGTCTTTTGGTGGCTGGCGTTTTGTTTTGCTTTGTTTTTCTTACAATGTCATCAAGGTTCATTCATGTTGGGGCATGTGTCAAGAGCTCCTTTTCAAGGTTGCATAATATTCCGTTGTATGTGTATATGCCACAGTTCCCTTGCTTAGTAAGTACCCCTGCATGGGCAGTTGGCTTTGTTCAGCCTTTGACTGTGATGTAAATTGTACTGCTGTGAACACAAGTGTGCAAAATACCTCTACAGGATTCTATTTTTGGTGTTTTAGGCTGTGTAGCCCAGAGATGAATTGCTGGAGCACATGAAGGTTCTCTTTGTGACTTTTGAAGAATCTCTGTGCCGTTTTCCACCTCAGCCTTTTTACATTTCCGCCAATGGTACCTCACAGTTCCCGTTCCTCCAAATCACCACCAACATATATTGTTCATTTTTTCTTTTCTTTTTTATGGTAGCCACTGTTGAATGCATAATTCATTCGGAGTTTTTAATTTTTGTATGAACATGTTGTCTTTCTTAGCTCCCTGTGGCAAATGAAAAAGACTTTTGAGTACATTTTCTAGAAAGGATTGTAGAACCTTAAAATATTACTCAGTGTTGTTCTGTTGCTATTTTGAGATCGTCGGGAGTATTTCTCTTTGATGGAGAATAAGTGAACTGGGTTTTTGTTTCTCAGATTCTTTACTCTGTGGTGCATGTGTCAGGACCAAAACTTGTTTGGGGAACCTGGAAAGGAGGTGGTTCCTGTTGCATGTGTTTGAGAGCGGGGAGAGAGGCGGGGGGGTATGAAAAAAGAACAGGCAGCGTCTGGGGCAGGCAGGGCTGGAGAGCCCAGTGTCTCTCACATTGCCCGAGGACACTTCTGTGTGGTCTTTTTCTGCAACTCCTGGTTGAGTTTGCTGCCTCGCTGGGGTTAACTGATGGAAAAGACACGAAGTGTGACTTAAAGAAGCTTGTTTTTAGTGGTATTTCTGTAGTTCACTGGCTATATGATACTGATTCTTAATGTGCCCTCTAGAGCTTACTTTATACGTTGGTTTTCTGTTTTGTTTTTTTTTGTTGTTGTTTTTGTTGTTGTTGTTGTTTAGATTGTGACATCTACTGGCTGGCTGTGTGGGCGTCTTTTCGGAATAGTACTTTTTGGAAGATTTATCTCTTCTCATTTTCTGTGTCTGTGTGAGTGTCTGCATGTATGTATGGGCAGCAGCTGTGGGTCTCCTGCCCACGGAGGCCAAAGGAAGTTGTTGGGGCCCCTGGAATCTGGGCTTTCAGGTGGTTGTGAGATATTGGATGTGGCTAACAGGAACCGATTTCAGTCCTCTACAAGAGCAGCAGGTGAGCCATCTCTCCAGCCCCCAAGTGTAATATTTTTAAATGCACAAAATAAAATAACCTGTATTATACAGAAAATGAGACAGTTTTAAAACCATCACAGCCACACCAAAATACTGTGGTATATGTGGTTTTTTGATTGTTTGGTTGGTTTGGTTTGGCTCTGGTTTTTCAAAACAGAGTTTCTCTGTGTAACAGTCTTGGCTGTCCTGGATCTCACTCTGTAGACCAGGCTGGCCTCGAACTCAGAGATCCTCCTGCCTCTGCCTCTCAAGTGATGGGATTAAAGGTGTGTACCACCACCTTCCGGCTGTGGGATTCTTGAGGAGCATCCGGATGAGGATCTAGAGGCAGGTCTGGGAGTGACTATACCTTTGAAGTGATGGTAAGTGGATGTGATTTTCCATGTATCAGCAGCAGCTGTAGCATATGAAAACATGCATGATTTATCTTGGTGATGAGAGCATACTACTTCCAACACAGGGGATTTATAGGCATTTATAAGTGGAAGAAATGTCAGGATTCTAAGTTAGTTACATTTTGGCTACTAACAATATAGTTTTTACTTTGTTTGATTTTTTTTTTCATTTGTTTTTATTGTCGCAGTCCCAAGTTCGTAGGCTCAATGAATTCTACTAGTATGTGTTTTTCCAAGGCTATAGACTCTAGATTAGGAATAGCTGGATTCAAAGCTTCTTGATGGCACTGGGTATTTTGAGGCTATAACAGGAAAGGCTTGGTGTAGATGGCCTCTGGGGTGTCCCGACACTAGCCCTGGGAGCTGGCAGAGCGAAGGGACGCTATGCCAGCCAAGTAATCCGAGACTCTTCTGACCTGGAAGTGAGCAGTCAGAAGCACACAGCCTTGTACCTATCACATGGCTAGGAAAGTTTGGAACAAACACAACACAAGAGCAGTAGAGACAACAGTAACCCTCATCGTTTGACTTTGGAGAGACCCAAAGGCCAGGGCATGTGGGGATACATGTGCAGTAACTCATGTCTTTGAATCCTTTCATCAAAGGAGCCTGTGTCTCTCAATAGCTTCCGATGTGTTTGTTATAACCCCACAGTTTCGTGGAGCTGTATAAATACCATGTACTGTACTTGCCTCTTTTCTAAGATACACAGCAAACTTTAAAGCAAGGACTAATAATGACAAAGCACTTTTTGTTGTTGTTTGAAACAAGGTCTTGCTCGGTAGCTCAGGCTAGACTCAAACTCCACCCCCCCTACATCGCTTTGCCAGTGCTGGGATTATAGGTATGCACCATCAAACCCAGTGCTTCTGTTAGTCTTAAAGTAGATGGCTTTCCCAGAATTTATGAGTATTTGAATGATCAAGGTCCAAATTTGAATAAAGCAGGGAGCATGCACCATGCAGCCTAACCGTTTCAGACAGGAAAGGCATGTCTTCCCATTTTCCACTCACCAGCTTTGCACTTGGGAGATGGAAAAATACGAGAAATGGGCAAGTTATAAATTCTTCTGAATATCATGCCCTATACTTACTACAGGAACATCTCACGTGCCTTTCTTCCGGAGTGGGGCGTGCATTTGGACCGTGCATTTAACCGCCTGGGTTAGCCTGGATACATGCTCCCCAATAGGCAGGGCGGTAGAGTGTTGACATGCTATTTGTGCATGTGCATTACAAGGAATGCTTTGTAAGCACAGAATTATTTCAGGTTCAAAGGCCCTCTATGAATTAGATGGGCGGCTTGAAGCATGGAGTACAAGCAGTTTCTCCCTCTCAGCTCCTCCCGTGGATCCATGTCTTCTATTGCACGTCCCTGGCTTGCGTACAGTTTTCCCTCATGGTTGTTTACATTACTCGTCATGAAACAGAATAATTGCACATCATATTCCCTTAGGCAAAATTTGCCCCCCTGTAATACTTGAGACTACAAAATTCTACTCATAGGAGATAGGGAAAAAAAATCCATTATTTTTAGTGACCTGAGGGTGACACAGAGGTGGAGGGCAAGGATCCCAACGCTACTTATCTCTGTGTCACCTTCTGTTTTAATCATGATGCAAATGCATGTGACATTCTCTGGGAAAAAAAAAAAAAGACTTACAAAGGCCAGTTATTTGTAATCTTTATTTGTGGAAATCTAAATATGTCATGATAACTATAGTATATCTTACTTTCAATGTTTTTTTTTTTAAACAAAAGATTATTAAAAGTTACCTTAATCAGAAAGGCATGTCTATAGAATTACTGTAAATTAGCAGAATGGTTGCTAAAAGTTGTATACGGATATTTGCTATGTACATTTTTAATGATACAGTTTAGATAATTAGCATAGAAAACAGCAATTTTTCCCCTTAATGTGCTAAAATAGACGATTTGACTGCCACTTACATTTATTTGTATTGTAGAACTTGGTGAAATATACAGTTATTAAGTATACAAAGTAAACTATATCCATGTTGACCAGTAGTTCCTCCAGATGTGCTTTGCCATCTTCAGAGTCCCAACTGTGCTATGGAAGCCAGGTGGACTTTATCTGTACATAAATCCCCGTTTATGCCCACAGGTGCATGTAAACTTGAGGTGTACATAAAGCCTAGGAAGGGATAATGGTACCCTACTATACAAATGCAGAAAGAAGCATCATTTAGTGATGAGGTCTGAGACATGACCCCTGGTCCTTGAAAATATATCACAGATGTAAGAGCATCCTTTGAGCTTTATTCCAATAATCATAAGTAGAAACTTTCCTTGCGTAATGAAAAGTTGGCCTGTGTTTCATACGAGTGATAAGCCTTTTTGCTCAGAGGATTTTTAGTCTATAAACAGGTTATAGGTTGCCAATAAAAAGAAAGCTGCGGGGAAGAGTTGTTGGGCATCTTGTTTCCTTTAAGCAATTCAGAAGAAGTTTAAGAAAATATGTCTATAGCAGAAGAGATCTCTCTGGGAAAAAAAAAGAGACTCAGGGTGTGGGACTGTGTGTTTGGCTCTCTGTCTCCTGAGTTTACTTGTCACTAATTGACTAATCTCACGTGGGCACCTTCTGGGTGCTGGGCATTTTGCTATGGAGATTGTGAGGGGACAGATGGCTCCTAAGTCCATGAAAGCAGAGAGCTTTGAGGTGAATATATTGAGGGTGGCAGAGGTCACAAGAGTTGACAGCATTGAGACACACACACACACACACAGACACACACACACACACACACACACATACACAGACAGAGACACACACAGAGAAAGGTGCACATACATGCACACACATACACTATGCTTCCTCTTGCCAGCTCTGTTGTGATGGGGTGATATAGAGGGCTCTGAGAACACCCGACAGACACATAACCCCGAAGTAGGCTATCTACTATGATGACATCAGCAAAGTCAGCAAAAACTGGTAGAGAATATTGCAGGCCGAGAGAACACAGAGCTGTGCAAGGATGCTTTGGCTTATAACTTGCGATTCTAGTACAACTATACAGGATGGCCTGCAGTATACTCTGAAAGCAAGGGAACCACCTGAGAGTTTATACTGGGCCCACAGACAGATTCTTGGCAGGAGGGATGGCTAGGGTTGGGCAATGGAGAGGCCCAGTTAAAGCACACAGCACACCCTTCTGAGCAGACAATGGATGAGGTCATGGGCAGAATGGTGGCCTTAGAAGTAAAGGCAGATGTTCAGGAAGTCCGATCCATAGCACCAGGTGACTAACTGGTTGAGTTAAGTGGAGAGGAAGCACAGTGGCATTTCAAGCAACAGGCTATTGCGAATGCAGCATCTGAACTTGGGAAGCAGGACAGGTTGGGTGGAGGTGGTAACTTCAGTTTGAGCGTCATTGAGCTGAAGGTTTTGCTGACATCCGAGTGGAGGTGCTGGCTGTGTGGGTCCAGGTGGAGCACAGCAGAGAGTTCCAGGTTGGGGCTTGAGTCATCCTCATAAAGATGAATGAGGTACTCTGCAGGTAATTAGTGTGACTATTCCTTTTCCAGGAGCTGCTGAGACCTAGAACTGAATCGAATCTTTCTAGCCCTCTTTGATTCCAGAAGAAGTGGAGATGGGGATGAGAGACAACTTTTCCCGGGTCTAAATAGTCTGTTCTAGAGGGACAGCCACAGACATAGAGCTGTATAGTTATGCTCCCATAGGCATGTGTGTTTGCGTTTTGTTTTGTTTTGTTTATTTTGTTTGGCATACTATTTGATATTTAAACAGCTTTGATCATAGGAAGATATGATAGGAACTGCTACATTGTTTGTTTGCCCTGGCTGTCTTAGAATTCTCTGTGTAGGCCAGGCTGGCCTTGAACACTCACAGTAATCCATCTGCCTCTACCTTCCAAGTGCTGGAATTAAGGGGCATGTACCACCACCACATCTGGCTCCCATCTCAAATTTAATTTAACACTCACATTTTCATTGGTTAGAAGCATATGAGGAAACTCTTCATCCTACACATTCAGTCTCTAAGAAACATGAGGTGAAGGTAGAGGATGATAGGAATTGATGGCGCACACTTCTATGGCAAAGTGATAATGCTTGTTGTTGGCTGGGTCTTGGTGATGCTTATGGGCTTTTGGTTTGTTTGAATTGATATGAGTTTTTTGTTGTTGTTGTTGTTTTGGGTCAGACTCTCACACTGTATAGCCCAAGGATTCCATGGTACCCCAGGTTGGGCTTGAAGTCCCATAATTTCTTCTGCTTCAAGCTTTCAAGTGCAGGGATTATGGGCATTAGCAACCTTGTATTTATTTTGTTTTTCTGCTTTTCTTGACAAGGACAAAAGGCATTCCCTGTTTAAAAGCCTCAGTTGGCTATATGTTTTCTGTGTCCTTGTAAAGAGAAAATGAGGTGGGTAGAATGGTGGGATTTGACAAGGTAGTCCTGTTTCCTCATGGGAAACAAGAGAAGGGGCAAGACGGAGAGTGATAGCTCATTCCCATTGAGCATTTAATCTACTAACATCACTGAAGTGGCTGTCTGTGGACTCGAAGGTTGTGCTGCATACAGCCTGTGCTAATTAATCAAAAAAAAGATTCATTCATTATTCTTATACAGTCTAATCCGCTCTGAATTTACCTACTGCAGACTTTCATGTGATGAACTATTTTCATTTACATTAAAACCCATACATATTTGAGAACACCTCTAGAACCACAAAACTCAATTCCAAGTCAAATAACTATTTAATTAGATTACATGGGAACCTCTAGTTCATGCTCTTGCTGGTGTAGACTTGGTTTCTTTTTAAACTTTGGCTTGAACCAGGTTAGCCGTGGCAAGAGTTCCAAGATGAGCGTTTGATGGTTATTAGATAGCTTCTGGAAAATGACACAGTCATCATTTTGGTTTCTGAGGAGGTAACCATAGCACTGGAGGCGAAAATAGATCATCTGGTGACATTTTAGCTAGGAAAACAAACACTTATTCATTTCTGTAAAATGTTATTCCAGAGCATTCTCTAGGCAAATCACAGCTCTGGGGATGGTGCTTTCAATCAGATCTGTTTTGTATCAGAAATGAGAGCAAGATCGGAAGTTGTTTGCTTTTCTGTCGCAGTGATTAAACACTCAGACCAGAAACAGCTCGGGGAGGAGAGGGCTTCCACTTTGAGGTCACCATCCATCACTGAAGGAAGGCAGGGCAGGAACTCAAGCAGAACCCATAGAGAGGTGCTGCCTGCCAGCTCACTCGCTGGTTCAGGCCTAGCTAGCTTCCTTATGCACCTTGGCTACCTGCCCAGAGATCGGGCTGCCGACAGTGGATCCTTCAGTGGGTCCATGTCATTGCCAGTCAAAAAGTCTCTCCCAGATATGAGCACAGGTCAGCCTGATAGAGGCAGCTCCTCAATTGTGGTTCCCTCGTCCCAAGTGACTCTAGGCTGTGTCAAGTTGACGTCTCTCTCTCTCTCTCTCTCTCTCTCTCTCTCTCTCTCTCTCTCTCTCACACACACACACACACACACACACACACACACACACACACACACGAAGTTTTGTTTTAAAGGAAGTTTAGTCTGAAGCCTAATACTGTGTGAGCAACATATATTGGGGTGTCTACTGCCTTCTAAATGTTTTGTACCCCACTTTTCCTGTCTTGGATATTTATGTCACTCTTCATAACAATGTCTCATTTTTATAAAGCCTGAGGTATCTCAAAAACTATATTTTTATTTAGAATCTTAGTTGAATAGAGCATTGTGCTAAAGAGGCCAGGGCCATGGGTGTTGGTCCTGTGCCAGTCAACTATGACAATGAAAAGAAATTTCCCTCTTTTCTATAGCTTCAGGGATTGTTTTAGAACTTGCTGATAATACTTGGCGTCCCCTTTCAAAGTATGAACGGTACTTCATAGCTCATTAGCTGTGCTGGCAAAAGCAAAGTGGTGTCAGTTGGGTACAGTGGTGCCACATAAGGTCTGCGTTTTCTCCCACGTGAAGGAAGGGCACTGTAAGGACTTCTGTGTGGAGTGGTTCTACTGGAGTTAAGCACATTTCTACAACAGAGCCATGTCATACAAGTTCCTGGTGGGCAATAGCCATTCCTCTGCATATAACCTAGGCCTGTGTCCTCAACAGACAGACATTGTCAACATTATGGCCACTCCAGCACGAGACACCAGGAATTGCCCAGGGTTTATGACATCTCTTGTCATTTCTTTGATCTGATTTATTGCCCTTCGAAGTTTTAATAAGGACATCTTGTGGGTTCTGTCTGGTGACTGGGGGCTCTGATCGTTCATGCACTGAACTTTTAAGTAGGAAAGGTTGGCATGGCCTTATTTTCATAATGGATAGTGAGGACTTGACATTTACAGTGGTATGTTCTATTTGTGCTAAAATAAACGCATTTGTGTCTAGAAATAGTATGACAGGTTTTCCTCCCTATCAAACTAAAAGTAGAGGGTTGTGTGTTTGCTTGTTTGTTTTTCTTGCATTCAAAATGAGATGCTGAAAAACTGCTTACCCAGATTCCTCAGATGTGTGTGAACGGGTCCACCTGATCCAGCCTGACCCTGGCAGTGATCTGCCTGCTGGAGAAAGCAAGAGTCACTTCCCCTCTCTGTCCCTCCTGTTGGTCACACCTGTTGACTTGCTAAACCAAGAGGTTCCTGTTGGGCTGTTGTTTGTCGCAGTTTGCAGTCTGGTTGCTTTCCTTGGAGACCCGATTTGCATAGCTCTTCCAGGTGAGGAGCCAGGTCCCCAGTGTCCCTGGCTGCACTTAACATGTGGGAATGAGTCAGTGGAAAGTCACTTACTCATCCTGACCTACTTCTGTCTCTTGCGCTGAAGGTGTGCTTATTATTTCTCAAAAGCAATCTGTCCCCCTTCCAAAACCCCGTGCTCTGTGGTTGGGTCAACACTTGAGCCCACAGATTGTTTGTAGAAGACATGGTTGTCTACATTGTTCTAGAAATAATACTGCTTTACCTGTAATCCATTTTAAAGTGAGCCCCTGGGAGTCGGGAGAATCTGGATAATTCTCCGAACTCTTCCTAAGGAAGAGTCTATGGGAACTTTGATCAACTTAAGAAGGGAGGGACCAGGAAGGGTCAAAGTCCATTATATCAAACACTATCATCCCCACATTCAGGAAACAAAACAAAACCCTCTTCCCACCCTTTTTTTTATTTGCTTAATTCTTCAAACTTTTAAGTGTGCAGTTAAATCCATGTATTGCCTCAGGTGGTACTCAAGCACCAAAAGGGTGCTTCCTAAACAGGGGCCTTACAGTCTCTCCTGGGACAGCAACGAGGAGACATTCTATAGCAAGAGTGTCTTGAAACGCCATTTTGAGTTTGTGGGAGGGCAGAGGACTCCACAGCAAGGCCAACATGGACGGGTCACCGCTTTGCTAGCTTGTTTTTTTTCCCAAGATCAAAGTTCTGTCCATCTCAATCAGAGTTTAGTCCATGTGATCACGTGAGTCGCGACATGGGAATAGTGATTTGCCTTCTTTGAGAAGAACAGAGTTTGAATCTAGAAAAAAAGAAAATGATGTGTGTGACACATTTCAAGCAGAAACACACGGCCATGTTCAGAGTAACTCCAGACAGCTGGATTTATAGCCGTTTATGTTGCGTGTAACATTATGCAGACAACAGCGTATTGGAAGTAATAGTTTCCTTAGTGTACATCTCCATGATCATTTGCTAGCTCGGAATAATCAGTAAATATTTTTGCCCTAGTCTAATTATCCTTACAAAGACTCTCAGTTTAAGGATGAGTAGTCTTGTTAGAAGGAAATCTATGGGAGTGAATGAAACCCCCATCTGAAAAGTGGAATAGTATTCTTTTGAAACACCAGCTCACTCTTGGCAGCTAATTAGTTCTTACTGTGCACAACTCACCCTTAAAAAGAAGCACCAGCTCCTGCTGACTTGATAGTGCTGTTTAAAAGGTGGCAGCCACCAATATTAAAGTGACAGAGAAGAATTCCCGTATCAGCGACTGCTAGCCTTGTAAGTGTTCCTTCATCTGAATCCCGATGTCTCTGGGTCTGTCTGCCACCCCTCCCAGGATTGTTACAGATACTTCTCCTTTCTGAGGAGGCTGTCAATGAAAACTCAGGGTCAGGCTGAGCCACCTCCAAGGAGGTAGTACATTGCAACAGGGACATGGTTTATGGGTTTGGAAATGGTCTGTGCTTTCCCACCAAGAGGCAGAGGCCTCTCTGGTCAAAGTCAGAAGTGGAGGGGTGGCCTTCGTTGAGGCAGGGTGGTGCTGTGGAAGTAGTGAGGTGTAGAACTATAATGATCTAGTTTTTGCAGCAAAAAGAAACGGATGAACCTGGGCTCTGCTGTGGGAAGACAGCCTTTGATAAAATAAATTGATTTCAGAGAAAAGCAATCAGTTTATTGACACACAGTACTGTGTTATGAGCTCATATCTGCATTCGATGTCCATATGGAGATGCATGTATGTTCCACAGTGACATTTCCCTCTAAGTATGTAGCCCTGCTCATCTATTTGGTCTTCATTGAGGGAGGCCCTTGACGGCAGCTTTCCCTTCATGGCAGATCTCATTTCAAGCATGAGATTAGAATATAAGCCAGTTGGCTAGTGACTTAAGGATGAAATGCCTTATCTGGCTTCGTACAATCTCTTCTATTGAAAGAACCCTCCTAAATAGGCTTAGGGCTTTTGTTGTGGTGGCCTCAGAAGCCAGACCTAGAGAATTCAGAGCTGTGCCTTAGATTTTATGCAGATGTAGGTGCTGAAAGCCAGCATTCCATTTCCGGGCCTTGAACTCCAAACATGATTCAAGCACATGCTCTCTGTCACCACAGAAGCATGGCATTTCAGCAGCCCTTGGAAAAGGCTCAGGCGGGAAGTGGATGGGGCCCATGCCAAGGACACTGCATGGGGCGCATGCCAGGATATTGCAGGCCCTGGGGTGGGTGGAAGTTGCAGGGCCGGGATTCCAAAACCTTAAGGTTTTGCCATTCCTTTTCTGGTGCTAGATTCCTAATTTATGGCTTTTGCCACGAAATCTCTAGCCCTGAGTTTTGCAGTGAGAGCTGGGTGGCCTTCTGCAATGCGGATGCTGTAGGGGCAGACAATGCACAATCCATATTCCAGCCCCAGGCCTGGGAGCTTTGTCTCTCTTTACCATGGGAGAATGTGAGTTTAGTTACATCCCATATTGTAGCTTCGACTCTGTTCGTTTTCTGTAAATTGAATGTGAGACACTTTTTATTCTAGTGCAGTATGGTAATCACGACCCAAATATAAATTCAGTAATTAAGGCTCCAAACGGATGAATATATTTAACAATAAAACTGGGAAAAGATGACGTCTATAGAGTTCTTCATTTTACAGGAGCAGGTTAACTGGAGCACAGGAGCAATCGCATATGAAGTGTGAACCTTCTAAAGGGATAGTGTTTTCATTGTGAATGCCCTCATGTAAGATGCATTAATTTGTAAAGCACAAACAAAAAATCCATCGGAAGGTCTGTTGGCTCTGAGTGAAGCCTAAAAGTCACCCACATTCAAACTCTGTAACCCACGTGTGTGTGTGTGTGTGTGTGTGTGTGTGTGTGTGTGTGTGTGTGTGTGTGTGTTTGGGGGGTGGGGTGGCAGGAGCTGTTGTCTTCTTTGGCTTTGGGTTTTTTTTGTTTTTAACTTTGAATAATGGAGACATTTTTCCTTTTGGCTTCATTCTCTCTGGAGTCCAGTCTGGCTGTTTCTCTCCGTATATCATTAATAACGGTTAGAATGGGCCTGTCTCAGCTCCGATTCCCACCTCTGTCGCTGTGCAGGCGCATCTATTGGACGGTAACTAAAGGGTGCAAACAGCTCTCTCCGGGTGCACACTGCAGGCTCACCTCCCTGTGCCGTTTCTGTCTTCAGATTTTAGGTCAGGTCCTCCAGGAGGACCGGCTTTGTCAAAATAAAAGGACGGATATGGAGGGTTTCTTGGGCCGGGCTGTTTGTTCCCTCATATTTCCAGTAGCTGTTGAGTAAGTTAGGACTCACTACTCAGCTAAAGGGGGATTGAGCCGTTTTTTCTTCTGCAGCTACTTGATGTAGCCTTTATGGTGTGGTCAGGTGATGTGGACCCCAGGAATTGCCACCTACTCAAAGACCCCTACAGTCATCCGTAGCCCAAGCCTTCACGCAGTGACGTGGCCTGTCTAAACTGGGATGTGGAGCTCCATGGTAACGGTCATGGGCAGGCTCAGCGATAACTGGCTCTTTCACAATGAGTGTGACTCCTGTTCTTAATCTGTGCCCTGCTCTACGCTCTCCGAGCCACGCACTCGTGACCACAGAACCTGCCATCTTCTGCGTCTTGGGACTCAGCATTAGAAAGTCTTGGTCACTCACACAGTCAACTGCACAGGCAGACCTCACTGCCTCCCCCTGTAGCTCCCACACCCTAGGGAAGCTGCTGCTGTCTTCTGGCTTGGCTGCTCTGCCCATTAGCTTTCCTACAGCTGTAGCTCTGGGAAGGTTGCTCTCCCCTTAGGGAAGGACCTGGGGCTTTGCCTTTGGGCTGCTTCCCAGTTGCTGTGTCTGTTCCTGAAAGTGAAACCCTCTGAGGATTTTCCAAGGCCTAGGAACCTGGACATGAAGCACAAAGGCTTCTTGGAATATGAGAAGGAAAAAAAATTACTCTCATTCTCCTCCAGTGTATGGATGACCACAAATGAACAGCTTAGTAAATGAGCTAGTTACAGAACACATCACTGTCTGTCTCTGTCTCTCTCCCTTTCTTCAGAGGAATTACAGCCAGCAATATTCAAAACGATGTCTTTCTTCTCTTATTAGACACACGTTTTCCAGATTAAGAGGTTGTAATAATCATCAGACTTTTTGAAAACTAAAGCACATGTGTACATGTCTCCCTATTCCCATGTTCTCTGTGTGTTTTAAACCGGCATGAGGTGATGCTTTGTGGTCTCCGTTTTCAGCCATGTTTTTCTGTGTGTTGTGATTCATAACCCTTGTTGTTGTAGCTTCTTCTCACAGTATTTGGAAGACTCATTTTTTTTTCTACCTGATCCTTTGTTCTGTGCCATCTCAAAAAAAAAAGGGTTAAAGGGGCAGGGGTATATATGAAAGGAGGTAGATGGGAAGCTGGTTTGGCTAGAAACAAAACCTGGAGGTGGCCATTATTTCTAGGGAGGGAGCTGAGTGTTCAGTGGAATACTGGTCTGGGAAGAAGCAGACATGGGCTCTGCCTCTCAATCCTCCGGGTTCTCAGGACACCAGCCCGAACACCTCTAACTGGTCTTCTCTCCACAATTCTTGGTACTGTCATCACTTAATTTTGGATAGTGAGTAATTCAGAGACAACTAGGTCTTTACTATGGGGTAGTTTCTAGTTTTTATAACCACGTAGTCCATTTTGCATGCAAAGCCTTTGGTGGCCAGACTAACTAAATCATGCACTATGCCAAAGAAGAGTCCTCAGCCTCCCTTTCATTCCTGGGTCTTCCCATTACGAAACAATATATAAAGATTACAGAAGCAGCTTTCCTCATTTCTGTAGGAGCTGGCTAACCCTTCCTCTTTGATGAGGTCAGCTTTAGGGTTTTCTGAGATAAAAATCATATCTTAGAAGAGGGAGGGGGCATGAATCAAAGTTGTTTCTCTAAGAGGAAGTTCTGACAGTTGACAAAATGACTAATTTGTGAAGTAAGGCGGTGACCTCGAGGGCCAGGAGGATTGCAGGTGAAGTTAGCTTTTATAATTAATTATTAATACACAAACATTAATTTTTGGTTCTTCTGAGGTTTAATGGAATCATCAAGTTTTAAAGGTTACGTTAAAGAAAGATTATATATTGTGTTTAACGATATATTTAAGGCACAATCTTCCTGGGAACGTCTGCAGCACCCCTACCCTACCCTTTTTCATCTCTCAGTGTTAAAAACTTTCTCTTTAGCCAGGCTGTGGTGGCGCACACCTTTAATCCCAGCACTTAGGAGGCAGAGACAGGTGGATCTCTATGAGTTCCAGGACAGGCTCCAAAGCTACACAGAGAAACCCTGTTTTGAAAAACAACAACAAAAAGTTCTTCGTTAATCATCTCTCCTTTCTGTTACTACTTCGAAAAGTGTATTACCCTAAAACAGGAACATGGTTTAGCCTACCTACATAGTGAAATCTCTCTGTACTTTAGATGACTTTCCTGGATTTATTTTCTTTTTGTCTTTGGTCACTTTTTAAAACAGTGACTACCTAGTATCTATGAAAACTGGGGTAGACCAATTTTTGTTTTATTCATCTATTTTTTTCCCTCCTATTACACAAAGTCTCCTAACTAAACAATAGAGCCCTTTTTAAAATGCAGGGAAATGTCTCCCTCCCCAGATTTCCGGATTGCAAATTCGGGAGTTGGTCTCTCAGATCCTGGTACCAGCCCTCCTCAGCCTCAGGCAAGACACCCTTCAAAAAAATGGTCGGGGATTTCTGGTGAAGTAACAAAAGCTACGCACATGACTGAAAAACAAGTTGAGCTAAAACAACAGCACTCGATTGGTGGCTGTGTTGTGGAGGTGGACGGGAGTCAGCTCTGCCCTACAGGGCTGCTGATCGCCATTGTTACTGTCTGAAAGTCAAAATTGCCTGTTGCTGGCTACTCATCGGTTCCCCTTTCCTGCATTTAAAAAATTACTATTTTTTCTCTTTTTCAGTATTGCTAAAGATTGAACCCAGGCCCTTGCCCATTCCAAGGCAAGTGTCCTATTACTGAGCTATATCCTCTAGCCCAAATATTGAATCTTTTACAGGAAAAAAAAATAACTGCTAAGGTGCTTGTAATTCACTTTTCAGTAAAGTTGGATTTCTTTAATGGTTTCTACTAGGGTTGAATGTGTGGCCACATGCTTGCTAGGTCAACACCTGACCTTTGACTGCATAGTCAAGTCTTCTTTTTAACCTTTTATTTTGAGACATTATCTCACTAGACTGCCCAGGCTAACCCTGAACTTAGAGCTCAGTCAGGCCTTGAAACTTTCCTGGTATAGTAGAGTGAGATTACAGGCCTGTGCCATCAGGCTTGGCTAAGAAACAATGTATGTCATTTAATACATACAGCATCAAGTGTTTGTTGTACTGTTCACGAGGCAGAATTATACTTATGTATGTTCTTGCCCCATACTGTAAGAAACAAGACCTTTACTCAGTAATAATAAATTCAAGAGATTGGCAGAAGTAAAACAGTTTTGAATGTACAGTTCCACAGAATGGGACACCGGCATGAAGGAAAAGCAGAAATGGCTGGGGTGGCGTGTTGGTTTGTGGGATTGATTAAGGCAGTGGTCTCTAAAGTCGCCGGTAGTGAGAAATTCCAGCCTCTTTTTTCCCATAGGGTGGTACTCCCCAGAATTACAGGCTTTGCACTATTGGTTTGTGTTGCAAACCTTTATCTGATCGTTGGGCTGGAGCTTGCCTCTCTTTCCTTGGGCTCAGTCACGGAGCAGACTGACCGCAACTTTCCAACTCTCAGAGTTGTGAGAAGGGCAAGCGCCAGCTGCCAGCTGGTGAGAAGGGTCCTGAGTCGCCTGCTTATCTGACTCTTCGATGAGTTCCAAACACACTGGAACAACTTACTGCTCGCCTTAACATGTCATTTTCCATGTTCATAAACGTGGCTTCTTAGTGTAACTGGCAATCATGGTCACTGTTTCTGAAGACCAGGCCTGTGAAGAGAGACCCTCAATTTAAGGACACAGAAAATGTTTTTTGTTACATGAATGTGCCCTACCATTTTATGATTATGCTATGAATGAAAATATGGTGTTACCACAAAGTCTAAGGAACGGCTTACCTGGTAGATCTTGAGAGGTTTCATTTTCAAGATGGCTTTAACAATCTTGTTTTCATATGCATTTTGATCTTCCGGTAGGATTTAAGGTTGATTTAGGAAAATAATGGGCAAAAATAGGCAGGGGCAGATTTCACATTCATTTTCTTCATGGGATCAAGGGCTTGTTCTCATTCTGTTGGGGAATCATAATTCCAGGCTTGGCATCGTGGCACCCAGTTTAATTTCACTTCAGGGGTTACTCAAGAGCCCTTTCATTATGGAAACCATACATGGTAGGACACCACCACTCTGCACCATACACTTTCAACGTAGACTGTTTCCATGGCGAGGTCAGGATTCCATAACTTTTCATAAACAGGAATCCAGGGACACAATGAACAGGAACTCCTGAGTCACTGCAGGGAATACAGAGTGAGTTTAGGTTGGGTGTCTGCTGAAAACAGTAAAGAGGGGGAGTCAGCCTGGTTTTCTGGCACTCAAGGTACTTACTAATAAGGACCAAAGCTGAAAGTAGGGATGAATGAGGTCAGCTCATTACACCCAAGGCTGGGCCCTGGAGAACAGGTGGCCATGCCTGTAAGAGGCCAGGCAGATATCTGAAGGAGACTGCACCAGAGGTTAACTTTTCCTTAGTAACCCAAGTACACTGTCTCATGTGAATTCCTCCCAACCTTTATCCGAATCACAAGATTTTTTTTTTTATACAGATTCTTCACATCCATGCTCTCTCAGAGTAGAGGCAAGAATTGGGGAAGATAAGAGATAGAAGGAATTACATCTTGTCTGTATGTTTGTAGGATTGGTTTGTATGTATTTATGTGTTGAATTTGAGACGTATTACGCTGAAGCTCACAGTCCCCCATGCCTCTGCCTCCAAGTACTGGGATCCCAGTTGTATGCCACCATTCCCAGTCAGAGTGCCACCTTGAAAGAATGTACAAGGAAAGGCTGGAGAATTTGGGTAAGGCTGTAAGAGTTGTAAAGACATATATTTTATATTGTTTACTTATTTAATTTTGACCTACCTTATGTACGAATACTTCACCACTACAAAACCTCACCACATTTAGGATAGTTAGTGTAAGTTACGCTATGCTTCTGGTCTCTTTATTGCAAATTTATTTATGAATGTGGCCTTTAATCTTTTCTCCAAAGCCAGTGCCTAGATGGATACTTTGTGTAGTTCGGCACATTGGACTCACCTGTAACCCCAACAACACGCAAGAGGCCAAGGCAGGATGATCTTTAGTTTATGGCCAGCCTGGGCTACATAGCAAGGTCCTATGTCAAAAAGAGAAGGGATTAGCAATCACAAACTGGATTTCTGTGTTCTCTTGAATATCCAGAGTTAGTTATTTGGAAATGAAGAAGCAAACAAGCCCTTCTAAAGAGAACGAGATCCAGAAGTGTAGATTGGGTAACTCCCTCAGAAGCAGTGGGACAAGGTGTCTGGCACACACTGTATAAACACAGTTGTCTCCCTGGTTGTGTCTAGACCAGCTGGTTTGGGCAGGGAAAAGGATGACCCATGTGTTGAGTCACCTACCTGTGGACCTGTGGAAATGTACTGTGGAGGAATGAATACCTAATGGTGCACAGTCCTGTTGTGTGTCCACCACAGGCCTGAAAACATGTGCAACATGGGACAACAAGCACCCTGCTTAGTGACAGTGGAGTGTCTGTCTCTTGCTGATGGTCAGGCTTACCACCTCTTAGGAAGCATGGACTGATGGGCTATGGACCGATGTGATCCTCGGTAGCTTGGCCCACCTCCTGTAACTGATCTTCACGCTTTAGGCTCAAGACTGATTGATTTGATGTTTCCTGGATTCAGAGTTACTGAGGACACATGATTTATGGCCCAGCAGAATGCTGGCATATTCATTTATAAGAGTAGACATCATTGGTGTTAACCTTGGGCTCATCAAAGTATTCCTTCTCCTATAGAGACAAGGAGCAAAGACAACTCAAAACACAGGCTCAAGAGACAAATGTGGAGCATAGATGCCCATTTGCTGTGTGGTCTTGGACAGGTTTTGGACGTTCTTAGTTCTTCAGTTTTTGTATTTATAAAGTTGTGAATGAAAATAAGTCCAATTTATAAGATGCTCCAGAAAATGAAGTCTTTGGAGTATACTGAGCACTCGGTCAGTGTAAAGTTGTTTTTATTATTGCTTTTGCTGTCCATCTGCAGGGAGAGGGTCTCTGTGGGCTTGCTCAAGGTTGTTTGGAGGTGTATGGTAACAGAAGAAGATGTTAGGTGCCTTGAACGGGCCAAGGCTTTGGGTTAAGCTGGGCTGATACTCATGGTTTGGACAGTTGGTCTGAAACATGGGTGCAAACGCTCGCCCTACCTACATTCTGACAGTTGGAAGCCTTTGGCCGGTGCTTGGGTGGATTCTCCATACTTTGGCCGGTGCTTGGGTGGATTCTCCGTACTAGTGCTTCCGAACCTTTTGTTTTCCTGTTTCTTTAGGCAGCCTCTTTGTTCTCATATTCTGCCTATAACCGAGTTAATATTTGCATTTACTAAAGCATTGCTGCCCCGGAGTTGACCTTTCTCCTTCTTACATAATCCATTGTTTTGATTCAGAAAGGTAATTCTGTGGGCCAAGGTACACTTCGTGTTCCAAGATCCTTGAAGGAAAAACTTGAGTGTAAAATTCAAAGTAGGAAGGCATGGATGTACGAGAGAATATGTACAAGAGAGAAAGGCCAAATGCTTAATTTATTTACTCTCCCCCTCTCTCTCACTGTGTGTGTGTGTGTGTGTGTGTGTGTGTGTGTGTGTGTGTGTGTGTGTGTTGAGATAGGCTGGCATGGCTTATAAATACCTTATTTTTTTATAGCTATTATTTGTAAGGCACTTGATGTAATTTCTTTATATGTATTTTTATTTAGTCTCTGTATTAGCTGATACTATTTCTTCCTCCTCCTCCTCCTCTTCTTCTTCTGCTTTGAGATAGAATCTTATCCTGTAGCCTAGGCTGACCTCACACCAACAGTAATCTTGCCTCAGCCTTTGTGAGCTACCATACCCAGCCGAGAGTTGATAACCATATCACCATTCTACAGATCCATAGGGGATGAGATTGTAAAGGGCTTAGAATTAGCAAATATATGCTGGTTGCAAACCTCGTTTTGTGAATTTCTTCTTCTAAGAACTCCCTTATGTCAAAAATAGAGCTCTGTCTTGGGCCCCTGTGAAAACAGAATTGTACATTTACATGTGAAGGCACCAAATGTGCCCCTGTGTCTGAGGCCCCCCAGTTAGAGGAGCCATGTGGCTTCTTTCTTGGGCTGTGTTTGACACTAATGGGTAGCACTATCTTCATCCATCACTGGTCCGCTTTCAGACCCTAGATTCTTTCACTGGGCTTGCAGTTGACAGCCCGGAGGAGCATCCATCACCCTGGCGGGATAAGGAGCAGTTTGCAGGCCAGCCTCTTCTGCTATCTCACCAGCCCTCCTGTCTTCAGCAACAGACTGGCTTCCTCATGGCCAATTCCTTCTTGGCCAAGGAAAAGAATGACTAAGAAAACACCATTGGATTCAAATGAGAAAAAGAAAAGACAGCTGTCAAGTTAATTAAGAGAAAACATTCCCTTGACCCCTTGTTTTTACTGTTGTTTGTTTGTTTTCTGTGTGCTCACCAAGGTGAGGCTTTCCTCTCCCCTTAGGGTGCCGCTTCCCTTTCATGTTGCAAACTAGTGGGAAGGGACAGGGTGCAGAAGTGTGGGGCAAGCACACAACTCATTTTAATACCCACTTGGCAGTTTTCCCGCTGCCTCTCCATTTAGGAAACGTTTTTCTTTTACTTCTGCCCATTATCACAGCTTTGACATTCATGTCATTAACAGAATGTCATTTTGCAAGATACTGAATTAGGAGCAGCCAGCAACAAAACCCACTGAACAGAAGCGACCCGGCAGCAGCGGCATGCTGCCACGTGACTTGGCCTGGCAGAAGGCACCAAGTGGAGCTCTGATAGGGCCTTTGCATGTTTGTGTTTGTGTTCCAATGGCAGCAGCACATGGGATCAGGGACAGTTCACTGGTGGGCAGAGCGTTATGCCAAACTGCTAGAGAAAAGCAAAATGCCTTTGAGCTAGCTGGCGCGTGTGAAGCCTCCAGGCTGTTCGTTCTGGGTGGTAGTAAACTTCTGCTGAGTGCCATGCAAAAGCTCTTCGGTGATTCCAGAACTAAAGTCCTCTCCCTTCATTGGTTAGTCCCAGGAACTAAACACAGAGAGTGCTTTTTATCTGGAGAAGTGGTATTTAGTTGTTCATCTAAAGAATATTAATGGGCTAAGAATTGAATAGCTTTAGTGACAACAGATGAACTGGGTATTTGTTTATAGTACAGGAAATGAACCTAAGGCCTCACACATCCTGGACATGCGCTCTGCTTCTGAGCTATAGTCTCAGCCTGAAATTTAATTTCCATGTGAAGAAGGCTAGGATGGATTAAATCAGTATTATGCTCCTTGATCTGTGACACACACACATATGAATTACATGTATTATATTTATGAATTACATATATATGAAATATACCTATGTTTATTTGAATAGAGACTATATATGTAATATAATAAAAATTTGAATATGAGAACACCTTCCAAGGTAGCTCTCTAATGTTAATGACCATTTCTTAAAACCAGTGTAAGTAAAGCTAAGGAGTTAATGCATGCTTTTAATCTCAGCACTGGTGGATCTCCGAGTTCCAGGTCAGCCTCATCTACAGAGCCAGTTCCAGGACAGCCAGGGCTACCCAGAGAAACCCTGTCTCAAAGAAACAAAAACATAGATGACATACAGCAGGAGAAGATTAATGAAGGAAGATTAGAACATTACATTATTGGAGCTATTATGTTTTTTTTTACCTACTACTTTCTAAAGATTAATTTTTCAAAGATTTATTTCTTATCATGTCTATTTTACTAATTGGGATAATTCAGTGCCACTAAACTGACTACAGTCATTTTTATATTAAAATTTGGATGGGCTTTTCGGCTACTTAGGAAAAGATACATGACATTTTAGACTGATATTCCCATATTGTGTACAAAACATAGAGTTAAAAAACAAAACAAAACTGGGTATGGTGCATGGACCTGGAATCCCAGTACCTGGGAGGGTGAGGCAGAAGGACTGGGAATCTGAGACCAGCTCTTCTCCCTGCCACACACCCAGGCTGGGGAACGGTGAGAAGTGGTCATTAATGATGCCTCTAGTTTGTCTCAATTCCCAGTGTGTCCCCTAGCAATTGAATCCTGACCTTTCCTCCAGTTAGGAAACTGGCTCCTCTAGGTCCGCCTCTCCCTCAACTCTTACTCCTTGTCACTTCGATGGCCCTGAGGCCAGTAGGCCTAGCCAGGTGATAACATCTCTTTGTCTTGGCAGAAAGGATTAGACCTTCGGAGTCTGGAATGGGCCCTTGCCACCTTTGGGCAACAGTCGGCCCTCTGAGCAGTTTCCCAAGATGCAGGGCCAGTCCTCCAGCTCTTGTCCCCGAGACACTAATTATCTGCCTTTGTAGTCCCCTCTTCCCACCCTCCACCAACACTCCTGATTTGAGGTCTTTCATCTTTACATTACATCATAACCTTAATCCAAAAGTCTCGTCAATCACTGACTCTCCTAGCCTTTAAAGACCCCTATGGAAATAGATGCCTGACCTAATGGTATGAGTCCTCCCCCTGGAGAGGGCATGCAGACTAGATAGGTACCTCTTACGATGCCTGTTACAAATACACTGCACTAAACATCTGAAGGGTGTTGAGACTTAGTCCTGCTCGCTTTCATGACTCTTAACACCCACCATTGAATCTGCCCAGCTCTAAATCCATCCTATCATTCACATTCCTCCTTGATATTGGTACTGTTCTGACCCTCTCTCAATTCATCTGCGGACTCCATTGTAACGCTTCTTAGAATGATGGGTGTTC
The DNA here is from genome assembly GCF_004664715.2 of Peromyscus leucopus. Taxonomy (NCBI): domain Eukaryota; kingdom Metazoa; phylum Chordata; class Mammalia; order Rodentia; family Cricetidae; genus Peromyscus; species Peromyscus leucopus. The sequence continues at coordinate 46,071,659 of NC_051072.1, forward strand.
CAGTAAGAGGCCTCCAGATTTGTGTGTTTTTAGTTGCGTGCTTAGCCTGGCTCCATCCAGTAGGAATGTACATTATTACATCAGTTTGGTAGTATACATTCAACTGGTACTTGAAGTTAAATTAAAAACTTCTTCAAGGCAGGAACTGTATTTAACGATTCTCTCAAAATACCTCATAGCCAGGCATGGTAGCTCATGTGTTTAATGAAGCAGACATCTACCCAGGAGGCAGAGGCAGGCAGATCTCTGAGAGTTTTAGACTTGGTCTAAATAGCAACTTCCAGGCCAGCCAAGGCTACAGAGTAACACCCTGTCTCAAACAAAACAAAAAAATAGTCAGTGTACCTTTGGCTGAAGAATAGCTGAGAGACCACATGTTAAACTGTGTACCAGAGCTGGATCCAGTCGACAGCACTTCCGCCAACCCACATTTTTATATGTCTCTATTTAAATCATTTTTATATTCTCTGTTTTCATAGGTATCCAATGGGATTCGGTATTATAAAAAAATATGATCTTTATCCCCAGGGAATCATTTCTCAAATTGAAGCACCATGTTGAATTCCAGGTTCTGATGTTTAATGGAGACAGGGTCCCAGAGGGATGCTATGTTTACCATGTTATATTACAGTAACTGTGATTACTGTAATAAGTGTCAGCTACTGTCAATCACATGGTAATAATGTGACCTCATAGCTCATCATGTCAGCCATATCACAGTAGCTGTACTGGCCTGTCCATCTTTGAAATAGCTATAAAATGGAAAGTAATTTAGAGGATATAAACTTTTATAAATTTTTACTTTTATTATTATTATTATTATTATTATTATTATTATTATTATTATGAGAGGCTACACATATGGAAGTCAGGGGACAATTTGTGAAACTGGTCTTCTCTGTTTACCTTTATGTGAGTTCCAGAACCTGAATTCAGGATAGGAGGCTTGCATTGTTGGGCAGCAGGGGTCTTTATCCACTGAGCATCTCACTGGTCCTAGAAGACACAAACTTTAAAAAGTACATTTCTGTCAAGTAAATCATTAAGAGATTATGAAGGAAATCTTATTAACCATTGGATATCTTACAATGCATAATATACTATATGCTACAAAGGATTCTAGTGTTTGTTATGAAAATATGGTTAAGAGCTGATTGGTAGGTAATTCATATTACTTCAGATTGCCACACCTACCTGTTTATACCTCTTTTCTGTGTTCTGCCCTGGAACACCAGTATCAGTGGGATTGTCGTATGCTTGAGGCCATAGGAAGGGTTTTCCTTTTCTTCCTTGCAGTATTTTATACACAGGAAAGACACATTCCACAGATACTTGTTTCATTGGACAGTGCCTTCCTAATATCTGTATGTTCATCTTTCTCTCTTTTCCTGGGTAAAGACAGAGAATTGGGTTTATCTTAATGGATTAGTTTTTCCAAGACGCACTGAATATGGTCGTGTGTGTGTGTGTGTGTGTGTGTGTGTGTGTGTGTCTGTCTGTCTGTCTGTCTATCTATATCTATCTATAGATATACATATATATGCATACACATATATGTATAATTTTTTCCTCAGAACTTTTGAAAGCTTAAACACTCATTCTTTCTTATAGCGTTGGACTCTGTATAACGTTTTGCTCATAAATGAAGACAGTGATTTGTGCCTCTAGGAAGAATGTCTCTGATAATGGAGAAGCTTAGTTCATGTTTCAAGCTGGTCAGGAGGGACATCTTCTTCATAACTTTTCATGGTGCTAGTGTTAAAAAAAGGAAGAGAAGTCTAAAGCGCCCGGGTTGGTCCTGTCACAGCATCCACACTGGCCATCTCTCCAGCATCCTGGAGGCAGGGGCTCATATATAGTACCCTCATTGAATCTGGGGAGGTCTTGCTCAGTTTTTTTTTTTTTTTTTTTTTTTAAGATTTACTTGTTTATTTTATGTGTACTCTACACTGTATGTTTGCTTGCAGGCCAGAAGAGGGTATCAGATCCCACTACAGATGATTGTGAGCCACCATGTGATTGCTAGGAATTGAACTTAGGACCTCTGGAAGAACAGCCAGTGCTCTTAACCACTGAGCCATCTCTCCAGCCCCATCTTGCTCAGTTTTAAAAAGGGAAATGTATTTTAAACCAGAGTCATGAGACATGGCGTGTCTCCAGGATGCACATCGACCTTGCTTCCTAACTGCTCACCCTGCTTCCTTTTTCAACTGTTTCAGCTTGGCATCCAGAATGATTTTCTTCAAACATCAGATTATGGTCAGAAACTTCAACAGTTTCCCTTTCTCTGACTGAATTCAGACTCCCCATGCTCCTGTGGTGTGCAACCGTGGTCTCCACATGGTTTTCCTTCTACTGTCCAGCGGTCTAGGCCACTCCTCTGCTCACCCCCGTCTTGGCATGCTGGCACGCTTTGCTTCTGTTCCTGGAACCCACTTGCCCCAGGGCCTTTGCTCATTCTCAGTGCTTACTCTCTCACTTCCTGGTCTTAGCGAGCCCCACCTCCCCCGTGAGGCCTTTCCCGAACAGCTGTTTAAAATCACGATGGACGTCTCAAACCTGCTCCCTTCTCCCCAGCTCCTGCCTTGTTTCTCCTCCACCATCGGTCCACATGTGATGAATGTTACTGTACATTTATTGTCTGCCTTCTTTACTTCCCGTCTAGAAGGAAGCCATGGATTTGTTCAGAACAGTGTCTACCTAAATATATCCACACACTCGGCAAATAGTTTCTTGAGTGAATGAACAAAAGCCTAAGAGGAGGCTTGTTTTGATGAGCCATAGGGAAGACCTCAGCAGGTAGATTATCTCAAAATGAGTGACAGCCTGAGGAAGAGATCATGGAAGCTTGCTTTCTGCTTCCTTTAGGCAGGAATCATGCTTTTTCAGTTAGCTACTTTATATGACTTTGTTCTATTGAATTAAAGTGCTGGAGATGTCAACTGGGGATGCCCAGAAAGGGGATTGCTTGGTCCTCAGAAGACAGACAAAGTGTTTAGGAGAGAAGTCAGCAGGAAGAAGGGAGAGATATGGGGGGGGGCAGGAAGGAGAGCAATACCAGGACGTGGGGGAAAGTGTCCAAAGATTTTAAGGAACACTGTCTTGGTTTTGCACAATATTTTTTCTTCAAATACATTCTTGAGAATTTTGCAATCAGATTTTCAAAAGCATGGAGTCCTACATACTCAGTGTTGTAAGGAGAAGAAAGAAATGTCCACAGTCTGTAATTTTAGTGCATTTAAGAATCCTAAAATTTTCTTCAAATGGATAATCTCAAAAATAAATGAATTAGACCCATATTTATGTTGCCATGGTTAAAGCCCAAAATTACAATGTTGAGTAGAAAAAAACTATGTTACGAAATATATAGAGTGCATATTGCATGCTAAGCTATAGCTTATCCCAAAGTTAAAAACAAGACTGTCACATGAAGTGAACATATTCAGAGATGCTTATTTAACTTATCAATTAATTAGAGCAATGGTGACATACCGAGACACACGCAAATGAGTTTTTTAAATGGGCATGTGTGTGTGTGCATCCAGAAACTATGAATGAACTTGCTTATAGATGTGAAACCAGCCACTTTCTGTCTTATAGGACATTGAGTGTCTGAGGTCATCTTTCTATGGAGGGGCTCAGTTGGACTTCAGCAGACTCATTCAGGGACAGGAACGATTGTATTGCTTGAACTGCAATGGCATTTTACTCTAGCACAGCCAGCAGGAAGACTGAGATGTGGAGGTCTTTAAAGGAATCTGTTCATTCTCTTGGTGTGCAATTCCAAATCTTTAT